>NC_141689.1:714643824-715283177 GCF_964263255.1 Lissotriton vulgaris | reverse complement strand
CTGGTCGCAGATGAGCTCTCCAGGTGGAATACTAGGGAAAAACGTGGGAATCGACGCGGGAACGTATTATTCCACAGTTTATTCCCCAAAACGTGTCACTCCCTTATTTTCCAGCCCCTGGAATTATTGGGACTGATAGTAACTGTAATTCTGTAATCGGCAAATAAATTGGGGCTATTCCAGCCACTCGTAAGTATGCCTGTGAAAAAATATATTGCCTTCCTCTGTGTTCTACCCTCGATTTTGCCATCTTCCTGTGGGTCGCTGCCTCCAGAATGACTTTTACTCTATTCCAGAGAGCAAAGGGTCAACGTCAGGCTGCCTAGCCAGGAGCGCCAGTGGCTCATCTTGGTTCTCCATACATCCAACCGCACCGTTCTTAAAGGCAGGTCCGCCAGGGCATACTCGTCAACAGATGTGTTTGCCGCCAGGATCTTTTTATTGTTATTTTTTTTTCTGTGTCCACAGTTTGCTTCAATTTTGCAGCTTTGCCAGCCGTTCCACTAATTTCTCTGCTACCATCTCGACCGCTGCCTCAATTTTTGAGGTTTTGCCAGCCAAATCTACATGCCGCGTTTAATGGCCTTCAGTAAAGTCCCGCCCCTGGGATGAGAATATCATTACCAGGCACATCTGCCACAGAGTCTTTCTGGCTCTTCCGACCTGAGGCGGTAGGGTAAGAGAAATCCCCTTTTCTGGTTTTTGAGGTCTGCCATGGCTTATGTACAATGGCTGCTTTGTCTAACCAATGCTGGAGACAACACAATTCAATGCAGGGTGCTTCAGTGTCCAGGATGAGGTATCATAGGGAATCTGCAGAGAGCAGGCCTGACTCCTGGCAGTCCACAATGCCCCATATATACCAGGACAGCATCAGTATTCACCTCCCACTGAGGACCTTAACTTCTCTCCTATGGCACCTTCTGGCGGCTGCCCAGGGCTCAGATGAAAGCCAACACATTCCTGGCAAAGCCACAGCACTGTTCTAGTAATTCTTCCCTACCATCAGCTCTGCACCTCAGATAGTTCCAGTGCCTCTGACTGGATCCCCTACCTAGGGGAAGCTGTGCTGGTCAGCCAACACTAACCCAAAACTATCCCATGGCCTTAAAGCTGGCCGTTGTGGGTAGTGGGGTGAAGATTCAGCTATTTTCTTCAGAGCTTTGCTCTGTAGGTAGATCCAGCCATCACAATAGGATCTCAACTCCTTCAGCAGATAAGGAACCACCCGGCGGGCTCAAGGCCACCCTCAGGGGCCGAATAGGGTTGGCAGACTTGGGATCGCCTGTGAGCACCATGATTACACAACCATTTTGGGCTCCTAGGGGCCTCAGCCCTCTGTGTTATTTATTTTAACAAACAGCTGCATGTGGAGTGGATTCAATTGCAAAGAGACGTTTTCAGTTCCAGGGTGCAAGGTGTTGAGTCGTAATTACTAAGTCTATCCAAAGATGGTGTCTATGTTGAAATTTGTGTTCCATTCTGTATGGAACTTATAGGACAGATATTCTGTGGTGTGCCACTAAGGCTTTCAATATGTTATGGTGAATAGGGTTGGGTATTTACCACACCTGGAAAATACCATAATTCCTGACTGAACGCACGCGATACTACCCAGCATCTAGAGGGGATTGGTGGGGGCTTGGTGGGGGCTGACTAGATCCTGGATCAGACTAGACTTGACTAGATCAAACATACTCTCACATTCTCAGTTTTGGACCCCAAATAAAATAGCGGCATCAGGTAAGTGTTCCTCTGGAGAACTCTCTCTCTCTCTTGTAATTAATAGTTAAATTAACAGTAAAACAAATCCAATTATAAGACAGTATTTAATAAAATTGAAAAAAATATATATGGGCCTCGATTACGAGTGCTGCGTCCAATTTCAGCACCAGTGTAAACCATCTTTCCAAGGATTTTACAGTTACAAATTAGTTTTCCTACCACATATAATTTTCTACAGGTATTTATTGGCATGTCAAATTTGCCAATAATTTTGGCTGGAGAAAAAGATCGGGAAAATCAGAACATGCAGATTTTGGTGCAGTAAGCACCTAAATCTGTATGTTATTCCCAATTATCCTGGCAAAACTTGTAATTGTCGTTGTTTATCACATCCAATACATTTTTGATGCCCAGAATATCTTTATTGGGTTTGATAAATATTGTACCAATACTCAGATACTCAGGTACACGTAATCGATGCCTCCACTTTCAGTTAGTAAATAGCTATCATGCAAAACCTGTACTTACCTGCACAGCGGTAAATTACAGTATGACACCCTTGCAAGCTTCTTTTCGATCCTACGACAGATGTAGATTATGTCTGTCGCCAAGTGGACCAGGGTGGAGTGGCCATCTTGGTGATGCTCGACATGTCTGCAGCATTTAACACCGTCTTGCCTGCACGGATGGTCCAACGTCTGCAGCACGTCTGTATGCCTGGTACCTCCCTGAGGCTCCTCCATTCTTTTCTGACCAACAGAGTTCAAATTGCCAGCTGTGGGGGTTTCAGGGCAGAAGCCTTCAGTCTTCCCTGTGGGGTGCCCCAGAGCTCATCCCTGAGCCTGACCCTTTTTAATGTGTATATGGTCCTGTTTGCAGAGCTGGTGCGCTCCTTTGGGTTCCATGTACTGTCGCATGGAGATGACACTGAGATCATTGTGTCTATCTCGAACAACCAATCTGTTACAGAGAAGTTCAATCTCTGCATATCAGGCATCAGTGGTTGGATGAACGACAACGCCTTCAAACTCAATGCTGACAAGACTGTGGTTTTCGTGTTTGGCTCTCAGGAATCCATCTGGTCCTACATTTTGAGGCCGCAGGACTGCGGACCCCTTCCCACTCTGGTCAAATCAGCCAGAAACGTAGGTGTCATTTTTGATGACACCTTGAGCTTTGAGGCTCGGGTCAGCCGGACCAAGAGCTCCTGTTTTCTCTTCATTAGGACCCTGAGAAAGATCTTTCTATATATCCCCTCGGATCTACAACAGTCATTCACTATCGCTCGTCACCTCTGGACTGGACTATTGTAACTCATTTTATCTCAACATCAAAGCTTCCAGCATCAGTAAGGTACAGGCCATTCAGAATGAGCCTGCTCGCCCTGTCCTCAACATCCCAAAATGCCTCTAGGTTAGAGAAGGGATCCGCTCTCCATTGGCTTTCAGTCATAAAGAGGATCACCTTCAATGCTCTCTGTATGGTCTTCTTTGCCCTGCATCAGAAGTCAACTTAATAATCTCTTTCACTGGGACACGCCTAGTAGGCCTCTCAGATCTTCCTTCCTTAAGAAGGTGATAATTCCCAGATTTCAGAAGGCCATTTGGGGAGGCTGTTCCATTTCGGTGGCTGTGGCCAAACTATGGAACACCTTGCCTGCTCACATTGCTGAAACAGATTCACTGACCATTTAAAAAAAAAAAAACTTGAAAATAAGGCGTTTCTCCACTTAATCTTTCTAGTATCTGTCGGGGCATTTTTAGAGTGCAGCAGAAATGTTGTCCCTCAGCGCTTTGACACCTCTACAAATTCTTTTTCATTTTATTTCATTTCGGCGTGCACGTGGATGCACATCTGACCACGCTGCACTTCCACTATCCACACAGTCGTGTGCCGCTCTCACTGAGGGTCCTCCTAGAAGCTCACTTCAATTACTAAGGATATAATGGACGAGGAGAATCTTCATGCTGGGTCCTCCAGGATATTTTTTTTTGTAGACCACGATAATCTTGCTCCCTGTATCCAGGTAAAAGCAGGCACTATGCCTAAAGATTGCAAGTCAAAGACCAGTGAATCACACACCGCATGCAATTGTCTAAGGTCTGCACACCTCAGCGATCACAAGCCAGGACTTCCTGCTAGAAGCTGTTTCAGCAGACAGGTCTGAGGTCTGCTGGTGATTGAGTGGTGCGCACTGGTGGGTTATAGAGCTTACCACAGAGACTGCTGGTTCTGTTAGGTATTTCCTGTGCGCAGGGCGGGAACACGTTCAATGTACCACGGTCTCAAGTCCTCGCCGCTTAATGTTTTCAGGAAGATGATGTGATCGAGAGCCTTTCAAGTCAGGCTGATGTGTGTGTGTAGAGCCACTGCACAGTTGGTGGTATCCCTCTGTTTATAACTGTTATTGGTGTAAAAGTGTTTAGTAATCCAGTGATTTACTGTCCATAGCCGTTTATAAATTAACTGGTTACACTAACCTGGTCTCCTGCTATGTTTTACTGCTGGGACGTAGCTACAGGGACTAATAAATGCATTATCTAATGAATATTTGCGTACAGCAGCTTTCAGTCGGTTATGGTAAGGTGTCTCTCGGATTTCACCTGGGATTTTTAAATACTCTCACGGACAAGATCATACACACACACGATTTTGAAGGTCTTAAAACATGGTTATTTACAAAATACTGTGTTTTAAGTATCCTTCAAAATCCATATTTCTGCCTTTTGCCCTTAACCCTGTATGGTATTATCGCGTGATTGTCAGAATATCTGAAGCCCCCCCCAACTGCCCCCGTCTTACTGACCAAGCTACACCCATGTTTAAATGTGTGGATGTTCAGATCTGTGCTTGCCAGGACCACAGTAAGCAAAAGCCAGATTACTGAGGCCCCTGGCATGGTCTCCCCAGGCACTTCTGAATGTGGCACAGAAGGCATCGATCCAGACTGGGCGACGTGTCCTGGGGTTCAAGTGGGTAGACTCACACTGTAGTTGAAGGCTCTCTGTTGGTTGCCAGGAAATGCCCCAGTAACTTGTAAACTACCGATAAACACCGAAATCACACAAGTGCACCTAATTCCAAGAGGAAATGCGTCTTGCATGAGTCACCCTTAGATGCAGATAAAAGAGCTCCACAGAGGTGAAACAGTACATTTCTCAGAGGCACAGTATACCCCCAATAAACACATGCTTACATCATGCCTTAAAGATATACTTGGAGAGTTAGAGGAGACGGTGGAGGGAAGGCAGAACATCCATGATTTCAGACATCTCACTATGGAGCGGTCCCTTCCACCTGTGAGGACGGTTCGAGGCGCCGAGCCTCACTGGCTCTCCATTCTTTACTGCCAACACCCTCTCCCTCCATTTCAATGCTCTTTAAATTAGAGGCATTTTTTCAAATGTAGTTTTAAGTATTTCTCAATTACTGACTCCAGCACGCTGTCATTATAACTAACTAAAGTCAGTTCGAAATGTAAATTTGTTCTTCTTAAGAGTGTGTTTTCCAGTTTCACACTCTCCATCACTTGAACCCATGCTTTTTAGTTAATTGCACATTGTTTAATTTATTTTTTGCTAAAGATGAGTGAGTTTGGGTAATCTCATAGGGTCAACCCTCTAGTTCTTGCTCACAGTGCCCCGGTTTACAATAGGTAATTCATGGCATCCGTTGAGGTCATTGGTTTAAGGTAACCCCCCCAAGGAAATACCTATAGAACAAGTTCACCTCAAATTTAGTAGTGGGTTTAGAACTCCTTGACATAGGTCTCGCACAGTGCTCTTTGGTTTATTGGTAACTAGTCCTTCATTTTTGCGAGCAAGAATTTGGGTGCCTACTGGCGTAAAATAAATTATAAATTCAAATTAAAAATTAAAATAGAAAGTAGCACCAGTAGCTATTTTCCAAAGATGATCAGCACTGTACCTGCCAGTTACCTGCTTTGCCGTCGTATAGTCACTGAGGAAAGTAAGTCAAGGTAGCAGCAGGCAGGAGGGTGGTGTCTGAGATTGATGGGGGCAGTTTTGCTAATAGTGATATGGTGATGGGGGACAGAGAGTGGAATGTGCTGCTACTAAACCTATCCTGTAAAGGAAATGTTACGCAACATCCAACTAAAGGTGCATTGTTTCAGTATCTGTGATGCTGTGTTACTGGGGGCATCGATTCAAACCTCACATATGCTGTACAGCCATGCAGTAGGGTAAACCCCTGCAGCAAGAAGATTTACAGTGTAGCAGTTGCAGAAACCTGGGCCACGCCCCAAAATGTGATGGTGGACACTGAGGTTCTCAATGATTCCAAGTCACCTTGTTTACCTGCAAACGCTTGGACCTCTGACACTGACACTGAAGAGGGGCTTAGAACAGCACACACTGTGATAACAGTGGGTTTGTGTTAGCACCTGGATAAAGGCCTGATGCTTAGGTTGGCAGTCTGCAGCAGTTAAGGACTGATCCTGGTAGGCTCTTGCAGAATTCCAGGCCAGTGGCTTCAGCAAACATTTAATTTTTAATGGGACCACAAAGTGGTGCCAATGAGCAGGAGTCTACAGGGGCATAGCGCTGGGGGCCCCAACCCTTTAGGGTAGCCTCCTAATCAGACCAGGGCCAATGAGTATTTCTGAGGTATGGAAGACTTAGGGGCCCTTCATAACATTCTGCAGGGGTGTCTCATCTTTTTGCTTTATGCCACGGGTGGTCTAGTTCCAAAAGCGGTCCTCTCAATTGGACTTGTTACCCCATCAGAAAACTGTGCAGCCTTCTTCCTTGTGGAGTGAGTGGCGTGTTGCCACGTCAGAGCTGGAAGAAGCCCACCCACAGCCATGTGTGCAGATAGGACACACGCCTGCATGCTTGAGGACCCATTCTAAGGCCTTAAAGCGGGACACACTTTTGCCCAAGGACTGCAGGCTACTGACAGAACAGTGGCATAACGGGCAGCGCCGGTTGTGTGGTGGGGATCCCTGTCTTCCCAACATAAAGGGGGTCTGCTCAGCTAGTCAGGTTGAGGATATGGGTATTGCGAGGGCCCCTCTCACCATTCCTTGAAGGGGGAGTCTTAAGGTTTCCTTACGGCCCTGTGACAGAATGTGGCAGTGACTTGGAAAGTCTGTGGCGTTTTAGGAAGACTTTGGTTGTGACTGGCTTTGTCAACGGTGGTAGAAATGGCCCATCATTGGGGCTTGGGAAGGTGTAAATCCCTCTCACATGGGTGCAGTGGGTGTGTGAGAGGCTGTGGTGTTTGTGAGATGTGATCATTGGCCTATTTTGTGAGTGCTGCTGGGACAGCACTTGTGGACAGAACCTCTGCCCGGGATGGTTTACTGACCCTCCTTCCCAAAGCCCCCACTCCCCGGCTTCTTTGCACGTTCTCTGGACAAAATAGTCAGTTTAACATTTTGGGAAATGAATGTCTATTTTTTGTGCACATTATGATAATCTGCGGAAGCCTGCTCTGTGCCGGGGGTGTTCCATCTCAGATACAAGCCCTCTTAATTCACACCAGCTTGAACATTTCGCTTGTCAGTCGTGCATAAAATTGCTACATTGAAGTCGATGTTCATGTTCCATTTGATCTGACAAGTTCAGTGACTTTCAGTAGTTTTGGGTTTGATGAAAAATTGTCTCAAACTTCCATTAGAAATACAGGAACCGCAACAAACCCCCCTTGCCCCTGCCTGCGGTATGGCTGGTAGATGTTGGACATGACATGTTTTGTATCTTCTTGGGTACATCCACAGAGCATTTGTGCACATACATATGTTGCACAATCTGCACAAAACCCACCCCTGCCTGTGAAGGGCTGGGACCAAGGCAAAACCAATGAATATTGGTATCCAGTGCTAATGTGCCCTCAATTACTTTGAACTCTAGATGCATTGGACTCTGTAACCCCCATGGTCTATTAATACGGTAATGTGACTACAGATTGCGAACCCTCTGATCACCTGATTGATTCCTGCAGTTTGTGAGGTCCATGCGGCTTCATGCGTACACAGAAACCAAGAACATGTCTGTATTCTGAACATTCATGGGGAGCAGGGTTGTGTAAGATGTATCCCACCATCCTCTGCAATGTCGATGTCCTGGAGGTGGGGTTTGCGCATTTGGTATTTGAGATCTCATTTTCTGGTCTTTTGATCCATTCCTCCTTACATTCTGAGCCTGTGAGGGCACACAAGTCTTTAGTATTTGGAATGGTCTGCTCATTCAGGTCCACATTTACTCCATTTTGTCTTAGTGTAAAGTGTTGAATGTATTTGACATTTCATGCTCTGCTCTCAGGATGGGCTCTCAAGATCTTGTTGATGCAACAGTGAAATGGATCACCAACTATGCAGCTGGCTTTGGTACTTCCTTCCTGTTTGTGGTTACAGTCGAGCCCTTGGATATTTCTTAAGAAACCTTGTCCGTACTTTTGTCCTCAACACCGTAAATACCAGGGACCTCTTGACTGAGTTGAGGCTTCACGTTGGGCTTTGTGCCATGATTTCAGTAAGTCTGATTGGAGAAAGGTGATCAAATGTTATTAGAAGTATTTTCATCACTTTCCGTGTGGAGATTTGTCTGTGAGATCCTGTGAGTGCTCAAGGTTCTTGTATGTGCAGGAAAGACGGTTTTGTTCTGCAGTTTGTGCATGTGGGAATCCGCAAGGCAGCAGATATTTGAATGGCGTGTTTAGCGAATTTCCAGAGTATTTAGGGAGGTGCGAACATGTTTGTACAGTAAGTGCGACTTCTTGTAAATGTAGTGTATTTTGTAAAGCGCACAGCTGCCCCAACGGGGTGTCCCGGCGCTGTATAACGCTGTGGAACCCTTCCTGGCTCTCCCTGTGAGATGCCCCTCCTGGGCACCCCCAAGGTGAAGCCAGGCATCCCAGTGTTGTAGGGGCCATTGTGGAGATTAAGCAAGCTATTGCCCAGAGTTGCAGCGTGGGACCCATGATTAGAGTAGGTGCCGAGGCGAGCATTATCGAGTCTGCTGACATTGAGCCAAAGACCCTGCCGCGTCGGGACTTGAACCCTGGTCCCGGGCCTGATCTCAGCTTCAGAGTCTGCCGCTCTAACCAGTGAGTCACACGTTCTTTGAGAACGTACTTTCTGAAAGTAGGGACAAACAGAGAGTTTCTTCTAGTGGTTTAAAAGAACCCTCCGCATGCCTTCCCTGAAAGAAGTGTCAGTAGTGGTGGGGTTAGCGGTCGGTGGTGAAACCAGGACTCTTAGGTTCTATACTATGATTACTTTATCTGACAGAATTGGGAGCAGTGAGGAATGGGTTGGTCTCCAATACAAGGTATTGTTTCAAAGAATGGTACAGCGCGCGCCTTTTGACGGTTGGGGTGTCTGGTAAGTGTGAGTCAATAAATGAATTGTACATGTGGGGAGGGGGATCTTCAGGACACATATCTTAAAAGCTGGGATGGGAGTCAAATATTCAAGATGGTGATGGTTGCATCGATCATTGCATTTCATTAAAGCTCTATAGAGTGTTGTACTTTGCAGTCTGGAGGTTGTGAGATTCCACAAAGGACAAACACTCATTGAAAAGTCCAGTCTGTGCCTTCTGTCCATCCCCAGCTGCCAAGTGAACAACATTGATGATTATTTTGGCTGCCCTGTTCCTAAAATAATCCGAACTGCAGGGCGACTTAATGGGCAAACATAATTTCTACTCTTAGGTCGTTTTGTTGTGTTGTCTCAGTTGTTGGCACCTGTGCCCGTGGCGTTAGTCCATCAGTGGCCCTGTCCTTTCTTCTTTGTCTTGCTGTGACCCCTCTCACAGCCCGGCACACATCAGCATGCTTTTGTTTCCTCCTGACTGGCCCTCACGCATGAGCAGATTGGTGTCTGTCTCTTGATCGCTTGCTGCTGGCAGCTTTAATGCACTTTATGTGTGCACCATCCACTTGGATTCCCCCCTTGGTGTTCATACATGGCAGGATGAACTAACCGTTTCATTTATGAGTCGTCAGTTTCGTCTTGCGCATCTGCCCAATGCTGCGCACTGCACCATAAAAAGCAGATGGAAGCCACGAATTGTCCCCAGAAGAACTTTATTTTTGCTGGTTTCAGACAGGCTAGTGCAATAAAAGTGATAATCAGCCTCCGCGTTCCTCTGTTGATATAAGAATGTTGAATGTTGAATGTACAGGAAAAACAACTTAATGTGAGAGCGTCAGTAAGACCGAGCATCAGTGCCTTTGCTGTGGAAGGATCGTGAAACTCACGAGTCCCAGATCCTTTGCTTTGCTCTCTTCTAACAGAGGAGGAGAGAGAATCCTGTGCAGATGCGGAGACCCCGGCCTGGAGCACTCTAGTAAAAGATGTGTTTTGTGCATTCTAAGCTTCCACTCTAACAAGCAGGGATCATTCAACTAGCATGTGTGCATCATTTGTGGATTCACAATTAAAGTGTCAGTGTCAGTGTTAATACATATCTCATTTTCCCACCACTGTTTATGGGGTACACAGACAAAATATCGAGTTTTAAATTTCGATATACAATTATATCGAAGTTTAAATATCGATGGGACAAAATATCGAAGGTAAGTAATATCGACAGTCTTAAGATCGATATTAGTATGATATCAGTAATATCGAAGTTTTAAATATCGATGTCAATAATATCGAAATAAATAACTTCGATGTTACTAATATCAATTTTTAAATAAATTTAGTGTATATTATATTGTATTTATTATGTTTTATTATTTATTTTTTATGTAATTTAATTAAATATTGTCTTTTACTACTGTAGCGGGTTGTGGGTTTATAGGGGAATAGGGTGGGAAGTAATTTAATTATGTTAAATTAATTATTAATTAGTAGGAATTATTAATTAATTGAGAATTAATTTTTAATTAATTTTAATTAATTGATTACTTGATAAATATGTTCTGTAGCGGGTTATGGGTTTATAGGGGAATAGGGTGGGAAGTAATTTAATAATAATTAATTAATATATGTTTGTACATATTTTAATTAATAATTAATTGGTAATTAATTTATATTAATTAGTTAATTAATTAATATAATTTTGTACATATTTTTAATTATTAATTAGTTGGTAATTAATTAAATTAATTAGTTAATTACATTAATTAGAGTAATTTTTTTATATATAATTTTTTGTTATTCTTAATTAATTAATTGGGGAAAATAATATTAATTATTAAATTAAATTAATTACAGCTAATGTGCTAATATATTTACTTATTGTTAATTAATAATTAATTGGTAATTAAATAATAATTAATTTTGGGTAAAGGAGTATTTTTAGGGTTCAGGGTCAGTTTTAGGGTAAAGGGGTATTTTTAGGGTTCAGGGTCAGTTTTCAGTTCTTGGGTAAAGGGGTATTTTTAGGGTTCAGGGTCAGTTTTCAGTTTTTGGGTAAAGGGGTATTTTTTGGGTTCAGGGTCAGTTTTCAGTTTTTGGGTAAAGGGGTATTTTTTGGGTTCAGGGTCAGTTTTCAGTTTTTGGGTAAAGGGGTATTTTTAGGGTTCAGGGTCAGTTTTCAGTTCTTGGGTAAAGGGGTATTTTTAGGGTTCAGGGTCAGTTTGGGGTTTTTGGGGTATAGGGATATTTTTAGGGTTCAGGGTCAGTTTTGGGTTTTTGGGGTACAGGGATATATTTAGGGTTCAGGGTCAGTTTTGGGTTTTTGGGGTACAGGCGTACAGGGTAAAATTTTTTTTTTTTACATTAAATCAATTAAATGAAATTTAAAAAAAATTACATTAAATTATTAAGTGTTTTATTTATTTTAAATGTATATGTATTAGTTTTAATTTTGTTAATATTTTTATTTAATATTTGTAAAATTATATGTATTTTAAAATTATTTTTTACATTATTATTAATACATTTAAAAAAACGATATTTTAAATTTCGATATTTTTGTACTACAATATTATTTTTTCGATATTTTTGTAGTTACCTTTATGAAGATATGACTCCGATATTTTTGATGTCGATATTTTTGTGCCGATATTTTTGTATTTCGATATTCTGTCTGTCGATATTATGTCAGACATTCCTTGCTCGCCATCCAGGAATCTAGATTTTCAGGTTTAACAGGGAAGTTAGGTATGGATGTAAGACAAAGTGGGTCTTTTGTTCTGTATGCCTTCCTTCTTGTGTCTGGCGTTTCTAGAGATGGCGACGCCATGATTGCAGCTTGAGATGATAGCTGAAGGGGATGGCAGGTGCTCGAACAAGAGTGCCGCCTTTAGGAAGCTGCTGCTGGCTCAATGTGAGAGGATAAAGTGCACCCATGAAATCTTTGAAAGGATTGAGATACAGCTAGGTGTCATCATCCTATTGATTAATGCGGGTGACATTTTCTTTAAGTAGAATGCCTAGCGGTTCCTTGCATAGCTTCAATGTATATGATGTAAGAATAATACCCTTTGGCGTGCAGCATTTTGAAGGAAGTGTTGAGGATGTGTGAGCATACATTTTATTTTTGTTTACAAATTTGAATCCTGATGTGGAGAAAGGTTGGAACCAGTCCAAGACTTCATCTTCTGTAGCCACCCTGGATAATGGATATCAAGCCTACCTTTATGGTCAGTTGTGTCCGATGCCGCCATAAGGTTGAGGAACAGAAGGAAGGAGGGCGTCATCTTTGTCCTGCATACAGAAAATGTAATCCAGTATTTGTTGTGTTGTCATTTCAGTGCTGCTTTTCAGACATTTTTGAGTTTGAGATGGGTTTAGTAGGTTATTGTTGGATGAGTGAGTCCGAAGTTTTATTGTAACTGATTTCTTACTACTTTTCGCCAGGAAGGAATGCTTGGAAACGGATCTTAGATTCTGTAAGTCACTGGGGTCAAATTTAGGTTTTTTTAACAGATAGATACGGCCAGAATTTAGCAAGGAAAGAGAGACGCTTTATTCTTCTAAAGGGTTGAGTATTTAGAGTTATTGGAGCGGAGTCTTAGTCACAGCATTTTATTGACGTTACTAGTATTTAATTATCAGTATATGATGAGGAACTGGTGGAGGATATGAACTAAAATCATTTTTGTGTATCTAGTTATCTGAAGGAACAGCCATTTTGAGGTGTTCCTTTTTGTAAGTGACTGGAAGCTAATGTTTGAGGTTTGTTTTTGAGTGAGACTTGTTGTATTTTCCGTGCAAAAAGTTTGGCATCTTTGTTTGCAATGGAAAGTGAGTTTGCTGTTCTAGATTGCTGGGTGGGACTGCTGCAATGTCAGAAAGTTTGGAAGAGAGCACTGGGAAAAATCACAGCTTGTTCAGTTTTTTGTAGTATTTTACTTTTGTTAATAGTATTCGGTGTATGGATTATTCTTTGTTTTTCGATGTGCACTTTGAGTATGAACTTTTCTCCGTATTTTTTCTAGATTCCTTATTGAAATATTTCTGGTGTTGAGTTCCGTTTCGTAGCACGTGCCAGAGGGTTTGTTGCCGATGGACTTTGTATCAGAGGAGCCAAATGTCCTAGGGGAGGTAGAAGAAAACTAAATGTCAGTGATGAAGAGCAGGGCTCTGGTGGGAGTAATGAGGTCAGCAGGTATGAGTGTGCTGACTTCACATTTATAAGGATGCATTTTAATGTAGTGCTTGTTCAAGGAGTTGTGTACCATGCGTGGGCAGTCTTGGAATTAATAAGATTTTGAGTGTGGGTGGCTTGCCCTGGTTTCATTTCGACATTGTTGTGTTTTGCATGGGCTTGTGGATGGGGGAAGCAGTGGCTTTAGATAAGTGTGTGTCTGCAAGATTTCAAATACTTCTACACAATCAGAAAGCCAATTTTCTTTTCAAATATATTACAGCAATGTTATCCAAATGAATAAGACGGTGATACGTGGAAGAAAGACGTGTGCTTGGCCGAACAGAATTATGAGACTCTACATTTAAATCATTTAATACCCAACCTGATCTTCAGTAGACTTAACCACATCACCTCATATTCTTACACTCAGTGCTTAATTTAAGCCAGTAGTTGCAGGTTAGGCCCATCAGCACTCTTTTTTCGGGACCAGGACTTATTTTTAATAACCAGACTTTGACCTGGAGCAAGGCGTATAAGGGCAGCAAAGGGGGAAAGGAGGGAGCAAGAAGAACTGAAATACTGTGACAAAAGGAGAACGCAGGGATGGAAAGGAGGTTGCAAGAATATGTTTGTGCAAGAAACACGAATGAGGGAATTCAAGCCATGGTATTTGGCAACCACAACATTTGGCAGTGGTACCGGCAGGCTTCTGAGAAGAATTTGGGCCCTGTCACTTATTCTTTTGCAAGTTACGCACTGTCTACGCTGGAACTTCTCTGCCACTACCTGAGATCTTTGTTTGTGAAACTCTGTTCTTCCCAACCATTTTCAGAAGTTCTCTGATCCATGTGTTGCCCTTTCGAACGGCCATTGGAGTACAAATGTTGAATGCCTTTTTAAATACATATGAACATTAGGGGTCTGCAATATGTGCTCTCAAGAGCACTGTACCCAGGGGCTTCATGGGGGACTCTAGCACCAAGGTTCAGAAAGAATCCAGGACTGTGGAAATAACTGTGCTTGGTTCGTCACCCTCAGATTTAAAACTCTGAGCTTAAAGGGATCTAAGAAAATTCAGATGTCAGTTTAAGACCTATATGTTGTAAAAAATTGAAATTGTCTCAAGTTACATATATAAAGACTGGATAGTTTGAGATTCGTAGTTTAGATAAATGCCAATAGAACCAGAAGTCAGTACAAAACTGAGTTGGTGAAAAGGCCCATACACGTCCACCTGGAGAAATGCCATATAAGTCTAAAGTGGCACACGCATGGACATGTGTAGGAAAAACAAATTCAAAGTAAGCAAAGACATCCAAAGAGGGAAATTGGAAATCAGACCATTTACTAAAAGTGCTGAAGGAAAACATATTGTCTATTTAACTTCCTGACAGCCTTGTACATAGCATTTAAAACAGCTTTTAGGGTGTGTACCGGAATACATGTTCTGTATTTGATTGTCTATATCATGCCGTTTTTTCTAAATAAATGGCCCGCATTTGCCTTATTTGAAAACTTTTATAAAAATATATTTTAAATGTAATTTTTTTTTTACCTACTGATGGTGAGCAGACCCGTTTGTGCCTTGTACATGCATTGGCCTCTTTGAGCATGCATCTGGCTGTGTCAGGTCACTCTCACACTTGCGTTTGTCCGCAGTGAGCATCCGTAGCTCTGCTGATAACTGAAGGGACCTGTCTTAAAGTGACAGAAACTTAAAGCAATCTTGGCTGCGCCGGAGGATGGGTGACGTCATTAGGCGGGTCTTGATTGGAAATTGTTGCACACGAGGCTGGTATAGAATTTCCGATTGATTCGTAGTGAGACCTGAATGATAGACCAAAAAATGTGAGGCAACAGTTACCTGTTTATCTTAGGATTTCACCTTTAGGGTTTCATTGTGGAAAGTCCAAAGCGTGTCTGCAAACTGGAAGCAGCGAAAACATTGACAAAGGCAGAGTTCGAATGAATGGAGCACTGTGATGACATTTCAACAAAGAAAATGTAAATACAAAAAGGTCTCTAGACAAAACATAAGACAAGTGATGGCAGATTGTATTTTAATAGTCCACGGTAACTGTAAAGAACATGATTCTGTGTGAGGAATCATGACATTCTCGTCCTTAAATGCTATTTACGCTGGCTTTCACTACCAGAAACAAAACCAGCTGTCATTGGCTAACATACTATTAGGCTATGTCAGTGAGAAGAAAATGGTCAAAACATAGCGTTTGAGGAATAGTGGTTCGCTCTTACTCCTATAATATGAATATTACCTGTTTATATAGCGCTTCATTCGATATTCCTGCCATGTCTAAATGCTGTAAAAACAGATGGTACAATTGCCCAATGTATGGTACACCATTGAACAACCTTGGAAGGAGGGTAGGCCGAGTAGTCGAACTTGTGATCTTGAGATCACCCCATATTTCAGCGAGTGTTCTACCCACTGTGCCATCCTTCCAGCTCTGTTAAACTCTGGACACAAGTCGAGGGTACACGCGGGTAGATGGTGTCTCCCCACTCTTTTTTTGTATGGTGGACACCACCTACCCTGCCAAGAAGTTGGGCCCTTCAGAAATATGATAAACTTGCCCTGATGTAATTTTAGACTCGGGGACACACACATTCAGCCGTGCCTGCTTTGTTCTAAGTAGCAACGTGCAGGCTAGGACCTTTGTAATTTTAAATCCCAGCTGGGCCCAAAACAAAGGCCAAAGTTAAGGACCCATCAGGCCTCTATTTGTTGGAGTGGCCTTGGCCGAGAGCTATCTGGAGCATCAAACACAGATGCAAATACAATGGAGGGGAAACAAAGGCACAGAGCTAGTTATTTCTTCACAAGTACTTAAAAGAGGCATGGGATTGACATGTATAAAAGAGAAATGCATGTACTGTATGAATGTCAGATGTGTTGATCTGCCTGAGTATTTATACAAATAAAAATTTAAATACCACTATTTTATTACTTTTATTGTGCCATAGCGCTGCTCATCCCAATGCAGGGCATCTGAGCGCTTTACATCACATGTATACATTATACTTTGACAATACATTATTTCTGTGTAAACCATTGTACAGGATGTGCTACATAAGACAGTGAGGATTACAAGGATTATGAGTCAAAAGTCCTTCATAGCTCATTGTGCTATATTAGAAAGATTACAATTTATTATTGCAAGTAACAAAAGGCTCTTGGTGTTAAAAGAAGTAACTCCCTTACCTATTTCCTTAAATTGAAAACTCGGTCATCTGCATGTTACATGATGTGCTTTGCAGGAGACCTAATATTTCTCTGTGCTAATTTGATTAAAAACTGGGACTAGACAAAATACAAATCTCTCCAGCAAATATGTTAACCTCCAGAGTTATCTTACCATTATTTTTCCCTAAGATTTACTGGGCACACAAAGATCTATGCAACAAGTGCCTTACTCCCGTAAGATATTTTGAAATGCAGACTTTGCAACCAACTAAGCAGAACAGATTTACTGCCATGTGTCTCCTTATTGCCAATTTCTTTGTGGCGGGTTTTAAAAGATAAAAGTAGAGCTTGAGGCTCAGATTCTGCGTTGGGGTTGCTTCACTGTTTTGGCACAACCTCAAAGCAAAATCTAATTTGTTAAATATTGTAATGCAGTAAAATGTACTCATGATAGACCTGCTAAACATATGTGTGAGGTCATAAGAGCGGATGCCCCTTCTTGTGATGTCACTTCCTGTGAGGTCATGAGTTATGATGCCGCTTCGAGTGATGCTACGTGCCGTGATGTCAAGTGCCATGATATCACTTGCATACTGCCTAGCTTGGTTAATCCCGCCACTTCTTTTTTTTTTTAGCACTTGTGCCCTGATTAAAAAACGTCCTTTTAAAGAGTTGCGCGATACTCAGTGCTACACCTATTAATGAGGGGCATCATTTTATTTGAAGACCGGAAGCTACCATTAGGCATAAATCCTTCTATTGCCACTCTTGCAGCACCTTTAATGAATCTTCAAGCAAAACAACTAACATAAATAATAGAAATAGGATTTCATGGATTGAGGGCAATGTGACAGATTTCGAGCCTAATGTGGGGCGTTGGTTTGTAAGTGGAGGAGTAAAAGTGAAGGTGCTGGGAGTGGTGTTGGTAGATGGGAAATACACTGTAAGAGGAAGAAATGTATTGTGATAAATGCCGATGAATGTAGTGAGGAAGTGGCTTTGATACTCTCCGCAAGGCATTTGTAGCTAGAATAAAAGGAAGATGAGTAAGAACCTTAACCCCTTGCATCCTTTGGACGGTCAACGGCCATCATACGTCACAGTGGGCGTGTGAGGAGAACGAATCCCACCCACTATTTAAATCGGCCGCACAGCGCGAAAATCCGTGTAGCATGCAAGGTGTTGAGGCGTTTTTTGATGACCTATATCGTATTTCTCCCTCAGCCAGAGACCAACTAAAGCCAGCTTATCATGTAAGGGCATAGCTTAACTGTCAGCAACAACTCCCTCAGCGAATTCCCCCGAGTAACTATGACGATGTTCCTCCTAGTGAAGAGCTGCAGTTCTGTCTATTTTTTATATTAAATCCCCAATACAGATTTTATCTAACTAGGCTTGGTCTGGGTACCATTCACTTTTTAGTCGCATTCCCAGTCCCAGCTGGAACGTCTGGAAACCTTAGCCCAATGCCCCTGTGATAATACCTCCAGAAAATGCACATCGACAATGTACAGTGCACTCTTTACTTTTCTGTTTACTTTACAAAACCTTAAGATCAACGTTTTTACTCCCTCTTTAGAGGTCGCATAGTTTTAGCTCATACCAAGATCATTTTAGGTTTTTGTTATCCCTTGTCGCTCCTGAAATCTGTCAAGCTGTTGAAAGTTTTATAAGAGGGGCACTTTCCATTAGGAAGCATTTTAGATAATTGTTGCCTTCTGACAGTTGGGCAAGGGGGTTTTGTTTTATTGATGTATTATTTGTATTGCATATGAAATTTCGCATTGTGCGGTGTGTTTTCATGACTTTTTAAGTCGAATAAAGTTTGTATAATGATGAGTTAGATCCAAAGATGCTGCGCGGAAAGGAGCACATAATTTTTTAATTTTTTATAGCGTGGTCCATATCAAGTCTATGTCGGAGCGCTTTACATAAAAACAGAAGCAAACTGCAGTTTATATACAGAGATGCAGTTGCACAGATACACCTAGTCACAGAGAACAGGCTGAAAGGCAGCACATATTCTCTATAGACATGTCTGCACAGGTTTGGAGTCATGGTGTCATTTATTGTTTGGATAGCTCTTTCAGTCTTCTCTCGAACACAATGTATGGAAGGGCCTTCCTCATGTACGGTGAAATATTATTCCAGATCCTGGTTATTCCACCATTTGCTTTCTGAATAGTGGAATTTCAAGCAGAATCCTCATTTGGTTCTGGAATTTCTGGACTTTTTGTGCTAAGTGTGTGGTGCTGTGGTATGGAGACTTATATGCTATGCATGCCTTCCTTCATATGCAATGTTTGTCAATGTTGAGCCACTTCAGGAATCGCAGGACTCGGGAGATACACTCTGATTTTTCAGTTAGTGATTAGCCCCACTGCAGAGTTTAGTACATTTTTTTGGGGGAAATGAATCTTGATTTGGGCAGTTTAGTGAGAAATGCTGTACCACAGTTCAGTCTGAAGAAGGCTTAATGCTGGACGTTAGTTTGTAGATGTTGTTCTGTGATCAAGTATTTCAAGTTTTGGATGGAGTGTAATGACCATTGAGCATGTCTTGCGATATTGTTGACGTAATCTATTAACAAAAGTTTGTTTTACAGTGTAAGGTTAAAGAACTTGACTTTACTTACTAACAATGGTCTAGTTCTTAAAGAGAAGAGTTTCACATCCATTTGTGGACAGGTGTCAGTTTGTAATTTGGTGATTATGGGGAAGCACTCAGTTTTGTCGGAACTGACCTTTAGGAAGTGCTTACGCTACGTGGTCTTAAATACAAGAACTTTGTTTAAGTTATCATCGTTTCCCAAGCAGTTCTTGGGGTAGAGCTGAGTGTTGGTAGCATTAACCTATGTTTAAGTCTGCTTTTCTGATTGCCTCATCGAGTGGTTCTACATAAAGGTTAAAACAGTGTAGGGGTTAGAATAAAATGGTGTGATTTACTGTAGTCAGCTGAATCGGAGGAGTGTCCCATTTTAATTGTAGATGGTCTTTTTTTATGTAAAATTTTAACCATTTCAAAACAGCCACATCCATTCCTATATTTATTGTGAGAATGTTGAGTAGGGTCTTGTCGTCAACCATGCCAAAGGCTGCTACGAGGTCAAGGAGAACTAGAAGGTAGAATTCTTCTTTTTCTAATATCTTAAATATATTATCTATGACTGATAGGGTTGCCATCTCAGTTTTGCACCCTTCTCTAAAGTGTGACTGATTTGGGTCCAGCAAGTTAGTATTCTTAATTTGATCTTTTTGTTATTTGTTGACCACACTTGCCAGTGTTTTGCTGAAGAGAGGATGCCTATTTGCTGGCCTAAAGTTAAGCTCTTTTTTTCTGAAGAATTATTTTTAGTAGTTGCCTGATTCGGCCTTTTTGGCAGTAACTAAGAGCCTGATTTAGAACTCGCCGGACGGGTTACTCTGGCACCATTATGGGATTAAGAGTTTGGCAGACTGGATATCTGTCACCATTGTGACAGAGTAATCCTCCCGCTGTGTTCTAAATCAGGCCGTAAATGTTTCTTCTTCCTGTGGACAATTTAGGACATTTAGACAATATAAAGAATTAAAGATGGATAACAGTAAATAATTCTTTTTTTTAATTTCAATTATCTTTATTGTTCTTTTTCCAAAACATAGAACATAAAACATATAAACATCAGCGCATAATCGTACAGAATGCAGCCACGTTGGCTATGTTGTCATTGAAACAGTTGTACTGTATATAGGTATGGCTGCCCCTATCCACTGTTGAATTAATGAGGAAAGGAAAAGTAAAGGAAAAGAGATAAGGTAGGAAAGAACTGAGCTAGCATACAGAAGTTTAGTTTCTGCGCGGCAGAGTCTTTGACCCTGTGGAGGTGTTGTGTAGAGCCGCTTGTTAGATTTGTTAGTATTTATTCATGGCGGGTCGTATGGGTCTAAGAGCTTGTCCAAGGACGCCCACATCCCTCTGTTGGGATTTCTCCATGGTGAGTCACGGAGGGCGGTGTTGTCAGCACCTCGAAGGTACGTCACCCAGTTAACCCAGCCCTTGAAAGTTGCCTTGGAGGTGTATTTCCAATTGGTAAGTGATATTTTGACTGCCGCTGTTAGTAGGAGATCCAGCAGGTCTCTGTCTTGCTGTAAGTCGATCTCGGTTGTCAGGAATGCAGTGGCGAGAGTAGCAAAGTCTGCTTTTAGTGTGCATCCTAATGTTTTATTTATAAAGGTAATATTTTTCACCTTGGGTATTCCGAGTGACATCAAAAAGAAAATAAGGGTGAAACTTAAACTGTCAATTATGTCACTCAGAACCCTGAGGAGAGAAACAGCCTTATTATTCACTGTTATCTATTTTAAATGCTATGTTATAAATGGCATATCCAAATCATCTTTCAGTGCTTTAACCTGCTACTCCGTGGCAGGGGAGTAATGGATAGACATACATAACGTGGCATATCTTCCCCTTTTCACTTGTAAAATAAAATAATACCTGGCCTCCTACACCCACCCCCACCCCCTCTGTGTCCACCCATCTTCATCCCCTCCCAAAGCTGCGTAGAGCCAAAACTACACCCGCGGGCTCTCTGGGATCCCTGTCAGAACATCCTGAAGTTCTTTAATGTCCTAGCAACAGTGGAAAACCACTTTTATTCCCTCTGTTGCTACAACATTGCAGTGATTAACCAGATTTAGGATCTGGTATTCACTATATGATCTTCTAATGCAAAGCATGCATAACAGGGAGATATATGTGTGTGCTAAAGATTCAGTTAAGGAAGCTGGAACAGGCTCTTTATCGTGGGAAGAAGGTTGCAGGGTTTTATGCTTTTTATCTGGGAGTTGTTCGAGGAAATTGGTAAAAAAAGAGGCTCAGATCACAGATTTCAGTTTTAGATTGGAGCTGGGGTATTAGACGGAGTTATTTGGATATTATTTGTGCCTTGTCCATGAAGAAGTTGGTGAATTGTCCGTATTTGATTTTCAAAGTGTCTGTTGTGGTCAGAGGTTGTTTTACATTTAGAGTTTTAGTTCGCCATGTCAAAAAAAATGTTGATCTGTTTTTTGCTTCATCTAATTCTTGCTGGAAGTACTTAATTATGTTTTTTTGTATGCTAGTCTGGCCTGTTTGAGAGCGTTCAAGTTGGGGGTCACAGTCTGTTTCCCGAACATTTCTAATTTTGTTATTTTTCACTTTTCATTAAGTTTTTTTAGAGAACCACTCTGTGAGGTATTTAATGTTTACTATCTCGTTTCAAAGTGTGTATGCACTCCAGACAGGTATAACGCAATGAACTCGACCATCAATGAGTTCCGGATTAGGTACTTGGTTTCCCACATGCTGCCATCGGAGATGTGATAATCCTCCTGGTCAGCAAACACGCACCTGACCGGGAGGATTATCACATCTCCGATGTCAGCGTGTGGGAAACCAAGTACCTAATCCGGAACTCATTGATGGTCGAGTTCATTGGCTTTTACCTGTCTGGAGTGCATACAGACTTTGAAACGAGATAGTAAACATTAAATACCTCACAGATTATTCCATTTTGAGAAGGACATCTAGAGAAGAAGTGAGCTCTGGAGCACCGTCTATTGATCTGTTAGGACGTGGGATTGAATTCTTCCACGATTAGCCCTGATGAAGCCCGCTGGGGTGAAATGCGTTGGCTGTGTGGATAACGAATAAAAGAAGATATTTCCAAGAAGACAAGTTCTCACATTCATTTGTGTGATTTGTGTGCATATTGTATGCCATTTAATTCGTGCCTCTTTGAGCAATTATATAGAGTTTTATATAGCGCAAACTTGACCCAAATCGAGTATCAGGGCGCTTTACATAGCACCAGTTGCATTACATGTGTTTACATTCATTTTTGTTAGGCAGGCGAGATTAAGTGGTTTGCCCAGAATCACAGGATGTTCAGCGTTATTGCTGAGATTCAAACCCAGTTCCCCATATTCGAGGTCGACCGACCTAGCCGTTAGGCCAACTCTTCTCCCCTGGTTTGTAAATTCTGTTTCAAGACAGGGCTTGTTAGACAAGCCAAGGGCTCGTTAGACAAGCCAAGGGCTCTGTGCTTCGTGGATTGTCAAAGGATAGCCAAAGTTGAAGATAATGGAGTGCCTTGAGGGGATTCTCCCACTGAAGGGGGCCTTGAGAACATCATGAATGCCAAGTGCATAGATGGAGCTGAAACCATATGCATATAACTGGTTTTAAAGTATGGTTGATTTATATCTTTAAGGCACCATGTGTTTACTTTGTCAAACAGTATACTACCTTCTCACTGAAACTTGTAGTATGTCCCTAGATTACGTTTCTTCTGTGAATGAGGTCTTCTGAGATGAACAGAAGCGCAGCAGACATCCTGCGTGTGGTATGGAGCACCAGTTGAAGGTGGGAAGTTTGGGGTGTCCCTGTTGGTTCCTTTTTACTGAGTGTGCCATGAGATGGCCTCTCTTTTTGTGGCCCTGTAGTTATTTGGAAACCAGTTTCATGCCGGCGTGTTTGAGGCTATGCAAGTGATTTGTTATGGCGCCTCTGCACATAGTGACGTTTACGCAGCTGTACATCCGCAGCTGTACATCCCGAACTATCCCAAGAGGGTGGACGCGGTGGAGGCAGAGGGCGGGAGGGTTAATGAAGCCAGGGAAACTTACTTAATATGTATCGACAGAATGAATGCTTACCATGGATCTGTAGATAGAGGTCGCGTTATAAGCCTGGATCAAGAGGGTGGGAGGCGCACGAGTAACGAAAAAGAGGGGTTTTGGCAGTGGAAGTACTGAATCCACAGAACAGAGCAGAAGTAGAAGGTTCTGAGGCATAAAAAGTAAGTCAGTTTTCAATAATCTGGGTAGGTACGTGGAGCAGCAGTGCCAAGAATGCCAGGGGCAATATGGAGGTGATGCAGGCTGCATGTGTCAAGAGCAGGTAGAAAATTAGCTGGTTGAATTGTACTTGCTGGCGCCCACATCTAATCACATATTTCTTAGTCACTGAACACGAAGCCACAGGGAGGACAAAAGGAAACATGTTGTTTGTAACCTTTACTGATGTATTAATAACTGTCTATTGGTTAAATATGACAAAACACGTTCTTTCGTGGAATAATGTTACATGGGTGCTTTTATTCTTACACGCGGGGAAGTAACCAGTGCCAAAAGGTGACTCTATCTATAGCTACTTCAATGTTCATGTGTAGCATCAGTCTATGGCCTTTTGCACCACTCACTTCAGAAGTGCATTAGGTACATGTGTATGATTGCTGGGCGGTTGCACGTTGTCACTTGGAGAGGTTAATGGCTGCAGAGTGGGAGTGACTCATACACTTCATCCTGTTTTAACCTTGCATCTCATAATTATGTGAGTGCAAAGTGACAAGTGATGCGTGAAGCCAGTTTTTCATTTGGTTGGCTTTTGATGAGCTGAAGAATTACTGCATTCAGACACTTGTGTGTTGCTTTGTTCATGGAAGGCAATGTGTTTTTGTCTTTTGAATCTGCCATGTTCTTGTTCAGCTGTTGCAACCTGTTGTTTCTTTGTTTTCTCCCTTTGCTCTTTCTGGCTGGTTTGACTGTTGGCGGGTTGTAGTCCTGCCTGGCTGTAACGCTTGTTTAGTTTTGCAAGCAGAATGCTGCAGGCCCTCTGTGTTCAAGGATGGAAGAACTGTTTAAGCAACAGGTTGGGTGATTTGATATCCTTCAGGATGTAACTTTGATGCTGCACAGTCTCTTTCCATGCAAGGACCGCACTCCAAGATCTCATCTGTATTGAATTCCTCGCCTGTCTCCTAACAATCACCTGATGAAGTGGGTGATGCTGTAACTATAGATATGTGAGGATACTGGTGGGAAAAAGGTGCGGTCCACCTGCCCACGTCCCACTTTTCTGACACTGCTCGGTGCTCTCTTTACCTTGATCAGCTGTTGTCTCCTCTGGTCACCCAACCGTAGTCTCGTATGGTGCTTCTTTTACTCATATTGTGGTACGCCCTGCAGGTCTCTCATGACCCAGAAATAAATGTAAACTGGACCCTGGCCCGAATCGGAAATGAACTGAAGCTTTCCTTCCAGAGGGAGAGTCCACGGCCAGTCAGTCTTCACCTCCCCACTCCAGTGCTGTGGAGGAGACACTGCACTGGTTGTGGCAACAATTCACCTAAGCTGTGGCTGCTGATGTTACCATCAAAGATCGCCTCTCACTGTGTATATTTACAATATTTTTAATGGATTTTCAAATTCTGTAATTCAGGTACCAATTCTCACTACAGTAATCACCAATGTGCACAAGCATTGTATCTCCGATATATATGGCATCAACAAAGACTATTTTGGACAAATAAAACCATTGTACTTCTGTTTAGTTTAGTGAGTGGTATTTGTGAAGCTAATTCTCAGCTGCATAGAGTGCTGTGGCTAGGTAGGGTTGCAAGGTTATAAGCCTGAGGCTGAGCCATGCAAGAAATTCTAGGAGCTACGGCCGCTGGTTGCCTCCATTGAACCGATCGCACTAGCAAACCTGATAACTAAAACCCAGGACTGGAAACAAGGTGTCCTGGTGGCATGTAGGGATCTAGAAACGTGACAGTGGCCAAGCCGGCAGCTCAAATAACCAGAATGGTTGGGAAGGCGGATACACACAGGTGGACGCAATGTGGGTTGATCACAGAAATCTGAGGGAAGCAAATGTGAGTATGCAGATTTCTTGCTAACACGCCTTAAGCAGGACGTACCATCTGTACAGGGGACCCCTTGTTATGCGATCTCCTGTTGTTAATTGCTAGCTCTCAAAATACAAAGGACCCTTCACTGCTTAAGAGAGCTGTCTGAGTGATCTTGCAAGGTACTGGCCAGCAAAAGGAGTTGGCCTAACAAAAGGATCATCCCTGCAATATCACGTGTGAATGTTTTGCTTTAAAAAACTGTTTTGATTTGGCTACACTGTATTTCCCCTACTGATACTGTATCTTGTGAACATTCACACAGTGCACAGGGCACCAGTCTGGATTTATATCCATGGTAGGTCTCTTTGACTGTGGCCGCTGCTCTTAGATGGGATGGTTGCCCAATGGTTATTGCCCGTTTCCTGCAGAACAAGTGAAGGTTGGTGTGAATGTTTCTGGGAGTGGCAGTTAGTTGCAAAGGGTGGTGCATAGGTGGAAGCGACCTGCATGCAAGCTTCTTAATGGAGAGGTGGCTCAGTTCCTTTCTGGTCTAACTTTCTCAGGTAACCCCAACAGCCTGACGGGAAGAGTTTGCGTGTTTAAAAAGCTATTCTAGTAACTAAGCGAAGCAGCTCCTTACTGCACATTGTGCCATTCCTGTGCTGTCCACTGCTGAGGTGCAGTTAATACTTCGACAGCTGAGACAAATAAGAGGGGACCTCTGATTGGCAACAGGTGCCAAACCCAGAACATGGCGCCGGATGATGCAGTGACGCTCTTCGTTGTATCACAGTAATGGAGAGCGGGGCCAGGCGTGCCTAATGAAGGAATATATTCACAGTGCCTGAGGAACACATGACACCCTCAGGAATAGAAGTCTCTTAAAGGACTAGAATGATTCCAAGACCCTCTTCTGGTCACCGAGGTTCTACCTTCTACTGCTTCCCATGTCTGCCCTCTGCAGGGCCTGTGGCTGATGTCCAGCTCTTGGACTCCCTCGTATTGGGCAGCATGTCCGCAGTGTGCATACGGGGTAACTACATGCAAAGAGAAGTCCTTTTGAATTTTTGTTCTCTAGAAGCTGCTGTTGATGGAATACTGACTGAGAAGTGGAGCCTGCAGCTTTTCTGTCTGTAAGACTCGCAGGTCTGGGAAGCCGTCTTCAAAGTGTGTTGAGTAAATCAAGAAGTGGAATCTGTGTAGCACAGAAAGGTAGTGGTATTAACCATTGGACATGTTTGCAAAGTACAGAGATAGACAATAAGAGACCCAGCAATGAATGGCGCGGTGGATGGGGTTTTGCTACGTGTGAATACCTATTCATTGGTGTAGTCAGTGCTAGTTTGCAACATTGATGGCGCTCAGCAGGATTTAAGTGCAGATCACCTAATTTCTCAGAAAAGGAAATGTGAAACCCAGCCCTCTGTGTCCTCTTTTCCATCAGTCTTTCCTCATGGCTTTTACTTTAAGCCTGCTCCTAATTAGTGAATTTTCAAGTGTGTGCTCCTGTTTTTTAGGTCTCATCCACAAGACATATTTTTTTGTTCTCTGTAGGCGAAAGCCTCTTTTGGACCATAGCAAAAATCTACACTGCTTACCATTGGTTGACTTTCTTGTCACTCTTTTTTCCTTCTCATTCAATGGCTTGCTTTCCTCTTCTTGTGGTTTTCGCTCCCCTGATGCACGGCGTCTTTAACATCCTTTTCATAGGCTGACTTGTATTCCTGTACTTCTCACATTTAGTGAACACTTTTTTTCTTTTTCTTTACACATCCTGTGAGAGTCCTTGGTTTTCAGTATCTGACCCTCATTTTCTCCCCCAAATTCTCATGCTGCCCCTACCTGAGGACTCCATGTTGCTCCCTCCTAAATCATCTTCGTCTCTAACCCATGTGCTTTTCCCCGATACTCAACCTCCACCCCACATGCTCTGTGGTGTTCACTCCCTCTCCATTGCTTCCTTCTCATTGGCTTTTAATTATCCTCCCCTCATCCGCTGCTACCCGTCCACACTCTTCCCTCCCACCTGCTCCTTCGTTGCTTCCTCAGCCCTCAGTCATTAAAAGAACATAGATTTGTAAAATATTTTTTGCCATCCGTCAGCTGTTATTTGTTGCTGGCCTGCTTTTTAAAAAGCACTTTCACACAAGTAAAAAACGTTTTTAAAAATTATTTACTGCTTCAAGTGGCAGCCGCCTTCTCGAATGGTAAATAACAATAATTAAGAAAATGCTGTCCATGGCAGTCAGTAGGTGTGTGCATGCAGGCACATACGTCATCATGCATGCACCTGACTGCTAAATGAATCAACACCGATAGTGCCATGAAGCAAGCTTGCTATGCATGCATTTCATCATCAGGCATTTCTTTATTTTGCAAATTCATTAAGCTTTTTACTGATGTTGCCCAGTATCATCACAGAGCATTGGCAAAGACAATAGGTCACAGAGGCGACAAATTGGCTATGCCACTGCTTGTGTTTTAAAGCTTACACACAGACCAACGTGCCACACTTGCAAAAATCCTGGCCCACGTATCTAAAAATAGTTTTCCTATTGCCCTTAAATGTCTTCCAGTTTTGCTTCCCTGTACATTTTTTGATGAGTCAAGTACATGGCATCTGCTCCTTTTCACCTTTCATCATCCATTCCTAGATCTTGGTGTGAGAGAATGTCCTGCTCTTGATCCCACCTCACCATTCATTCGTATCAGTTCATAGAGGGTGAGGTCGGGGAAGGTCTGGCCTCAGTCTGAAGCCAATATCATTGGCATCTTTGACAATTATTGAGGTGAGGGGACGTCTGGCTGTGGTGTCTCAAAACCATCTTTTGGTGTCTGTTCAAATATCTCAAGGTGACGGAAGGCCCTGACTTCATTCTCTTGTCACTTTTGTTGGTGTAAAATCAAAGCTCTTGAAGTGAGGGTAGGTCTTGGCGGTACTCCTTCACCACCCTCATCTTGAGATGAAGGGAGGTTGTGGCCTCGGCCTCTCACCATCTTTCACTAGTGTGTGTTTGCATCAAATAGTCCTCTATTGTCAGTTACAGCTGCTGCATAGTTCTCAAAGTCACAAGCCTGCCCCCAGTTTATGTCTAGTGTTTTATAATTATAAACCTTTGTATGGTGATTTGGTACTGTATGCATTAGTTGTATAATGTTGTATCCTTTTTACTGTGATCTGGCACAGTAGGCAATGATTTTAGTTAATTATGCTTAATAAAATTGCTGTGCATCTGCAGATCTTGAGGTGAGGAATGTCCTGGCCGCGCTCCTTCATCAAATCATTGGAATCTTTTCATATATTTTGAGCTGGATGGATGTTTTGGCCTTAGTCCTTCACCACAGTCACTGGCATCCATTCACAGATCTTGGGGTGAAGGGAGGTTCGACCTCGGCTCCTCAAAATATTAATTGGTGGATACAGTGATTGTGAGCTGATGTGAGGCCAGGTGTGAGATGATGTGAGGTCCTGGCCTCCGTCTTTACTTTCATTTACAGATATCCATTCCCAGTTCTTAAGGTGATGGGTCGTCATGGTTCCGGGCTCTAATCGCCATTTATTGGTTTAAATTTGGTGAAGGGTTTAGTGTTTTTTTAATTGTTTTTTTCTGCATGGTTTTTTAAAGAAAACTTTGACGTTCTTTTTTCAAGCTGCGCCTCGGCTGATCCAACCAGTTTGATTTTAGACATTCGGTGAAGTTGCGGAGCACGTGTGCAATCCCGGACTTGGTAATACTTCATCAAGGTGAGACCCTGGCAAATGTACGTGGAAATATGTGCTCTTCTGAGTGATCTTATTATGGACCTGGGGCCATTTTCTACTAATGGACTGGCACACCAATCCTTATGTCCCTGAGAGAAAGAGCATTGTGGTAATTCTCCATGCAAGCAATGGTTTTATCAGTGAGAATTCTAAGGAGAAGGTCTTTCCTCCAAGAGGCCAATGGAGAAGAGGGAAGTGCTGTCAATAGTCAGTCCAGTCACTCAGTTGTCTTCAGACTTGTGTACAGTCAGAAGTATTGCAAAGGAGGTGTCATTAAGCTGCTGATCTGCTGAATGTTAATTTGACTGTTGTGCTTGTGGTGCATTTGTTTAGGTTCAGTGTCAGACACAATGTATTTTTTCAAACTAGGCCTGTGTCCATTGCCCGTCTGCAAAAATAGCCCAATTCTTGCATCTGCAGGAGGACTCAATGAGTTTTATTTCTTGAAAATGTGTTTCCTATCCTTCCATGGGAGTTCAGTGTCTGGTAATAATAGATAGCCATCTTCCAGTCTGGAATTCCTTTCTTTGGAACAAAAAAACACAACAAGAGGAGTATTTTTTTTTTATTTCACATGAGTTTTGTGTGGGAGGCTAATAAAGATCGGCGAACCACCGGTCATTAGTTGATAATACGCTATGTTGACTGAGGTAGGGCTAACCACCTCTGTGGTGATCCTGCACCTTCATGTGGCTCTGATCACACCACTGGCAGCTGGCCATTGGGAACATCATCTCTTTGAAGTTGACAACAGAGGAAAAGAGGTCGGTTCCACAGGGCGGCAGAGCGTCGCTCCACTGTTGGAACAAGCAGACGCATGTAAAATAAAATGATAATAAAGCAGTTAATAAAACTGTTTTATTATCATTTTATTTTACTCCAGAGCTGCCACCGAGTCTTGAGGACAGGGCCTTCTGGAGCAGGAGTGGTGGTGGGCTCAGGGCACTGCCAGTGCGCATGTAGGTTTGGCCGGCCGTCTTAGGCCGGTCAAAACGACCGACGCACTTGCATATCTCAAGGATATTCATTGGAACTATCAGCAGGGCTCAGGAGCACAAGCTCCCATTCCCTGCTGGAGCATTGAACCAGCCTGCTCTGCCCAATCCCTACGCTTCTCTCATGCTGGGTAATACTAGCATGAGAGTAGCGTCTGGATTGGTGTAAGGCACTCTGGAAGCCTGTGTGGGCATCGGCTGAAGAGGCGGCGAGGCGGCAGACATCAAGCTGCAGATAAGTTTTTATTTTTTTTAATTCTCTCCTCCCTCCCTCTTCCACCCACGTATGCTCCTGCACCGATTTTACACAGCTAGCAGCCGCCACTGCTGTCCTAGGAGGAAATACTTTTAGAACAACTCTTTGAGACCGAAGTCTTGCCACATGCTAATAGTAGGGTGTCCCCACCCTCTTAGACATTGCTTACTTAGTACGATGGCCAGAAAATCCACCAGTAGACTACGTAAGAGCACCAAAATGGGAGCAAACATTGCTTAGCACTATTCCTGCCCCTCCTTGCACTAGTACTTAACTTCTAGTACTGATGCAACTTGTAGTACTTTAATGCATTTTTATAAGGCACCGCACCTCGGGGGCTCTCTGGACGCACATTTTACAAGTGCTTATGGGAGGGTCTGGCCAGAAACCCTGGACTAGGAAATTACCGGTTATGTTGATGTTTATTATTTTTTCTTAAATTGACAACGGAAATAGATTTCTCGAGTCAGGGTCTTAGAGGTGAACTTTTTCCATATTGGGCATGAAAGGATGGCAATCTCTGCACTCCCTTGGTTCTTTTTGTGGATGGTTTTAAAGGCTGAGATTCCAACACTGAGTGTGCTACTCTTCAGAGTTGCTTGGGTAGGATTGTACATCTGAACCCGCACTATCACAGGAGGCCTGCACTGAAAGATATTCTGGATTCCCTGATAACAAGACACGAGCTGCTGTCTCTTATTTTATGTTCATTCTGCACTCAAACTTACTTTGCTGTCTGAACTGGACAAGCCAAACCCTGGACGGACCGCCCAGCTAAGTGGAGGTTCTGACTGGTTGTGAGGCAAGAACTGCCTGCAGTTTGGATCCCAAGAATCTGGAAACTTTGTGCCTTCCTTGAGGCTCTATATTCCTGGATGACAGAGGAGTCTGGACAGTCCAGTAGCGCCTTGAAGCAAAGTGCTCTCAGGCCTGGCTGTCACCTAGAGTAGGAAGTGACCTGGAACAGTGGAGGCTGCTAGAAGATGTGACCAGGTGGACTGGTTCTGCAGTCTGAGGAAAGTGTGACCTGCCCAGCTTACTGAGTGTTTTTTTCAACTTGGACTTTTTTTTCTAATTTTCACTCCCACGCTCTTCAAAATCGCTGAATTGTGCAGGCAGCTACATTTAGTGTAATTTATATTATCATCCAGAATCAACGTTTTTTTCGTATTGTAAAGTAAACTTCGAAGAGGGGGGGGGGGTGACTGAGCAAGAACAAACGCACGCAAAGAACAGTTACTTAAAAATGTGTAATTACGTTAACAGACACAGAAATTCAACCGGACTAACTTCTGAAAGACATTACCTAAAAACACAAAATACATAACATACACGATTTGTGAAGAAGGAACATTGCGTTTGATGTTCCTGTCTGTTAATTGAAAGCGGAAACTGATTGTATATAAAGTTGTGACGTTTTTCTGTATATTTATTACTAGAGACCTTACTGTTTGGGTTGATGAGAATCGGTGTAAAAACACATTTTGCTCCTCTGTGAAATATACATATGATGGACGTGCCTGCTTCCTTGAAAGGTCCAACCGCCATATATTTCACTGTACTAACGAGTTCTGTTGTACAAAACCCCCAGTGAGTCAGAGGCCAAGATCCTGCAGCGTCACATTCCTGGAGATAAAAGATTTTGTGACAAAATGTCTGCCTGTGGGCGTACACCTCTACCAGTTTTCCCTCTCAAATGTCTAATCTTCAACTCAGCAAACGTGCACTTGCTCAGTGCGCGACTTTCACTCTTTCCTCCCTCACATTGTGTTTGTTGAATGACAGCTGAAATCATCAGCTTAGGCCCCTCCCCCGTGCCATTTTGGAATGCTTATTTATGCTAATAAAGCCTCCGAGGCATACTTCACCTTTCCAACGTGTCTGAAGTGCTGATCTGTATCAACAACGTGTAACAACAGCTGCTCATCGTTGTCTGCCTGTACCTCAGAATTCCAAACCTAATGCAAAATTAAATTTTCAGTTTCCAACCTCTGACCCAAGACCTAGTCTTTCTTCTTCTCGGCGTCTGCTGCTCAATAGCGGCCGTTCTTCAGCTCAAGCCGGCAGAGAGGCCCCCAGTTTGTGTCCGTGTTAATGTTTTAAATGGGCAGGCACTGCCAGCTACTGAGTACCCCCACTTCTTAGAAGGGTGGAAAGACTTCAAGAGGGAAAGTGCTGGCACTTTTCAATAGCAAATAGTTATATTGGGATAGTGGGTGCATGCACTTTTATAGTTACACTTCAAGTACTAGTTAAAGTAGGTTGTGCTGTTTAAAAAACATAAACTGCTTAGTTGAGGCGAAATAGCAGGAGCTGAAAAGAATGAGTTTAACACGACCAAAGGCCTTGTGGTCCTAAGTGCTACCGTGTTTATCTTGCAAAGCCTCCTCTTTACCCACCTTTCTTAGACACTCTCTCACCCTTCCTCACTCCCTCTTGTGCCAGGATACCCAGCAGGCACTGCAGTTCCCAAATCCCCCTTCCTGATCGCTCCCCTTGCCTCTCTTCACCTCCCCATGTTGTTTATCTAGCTGGCCATGGGAGCACCTGCTCCATTCTTTGCCTGCCCATCCCATCTTTGCCCTTCCCATTCCTCCCATCACATCCCATTATTCATAGGGGGTGAAAAATGTGCCCAGACAGTATTAATGTGTATTACAATGGAAAAAGAGTTAAATGCCCTAGGCCCAGGTCCAGTAATGAGTCATTGCTTACCCCTCTCAGAATTCGCACCCTCAGAAACGGAGGCAGGTTTTTCTCCTTTCTCGCGCTGGCATCATGGAACAAAATTCCTCCACACTTACGCACCATCCCTGATCGTAACTGCTTTTGCGAGAAGCTGAAGTCATGGCTATTTGATAATTAAGCTAGCATCTCTATCAGAGCCATCTGCAAGCGCCATGAGACTTCCTGAGTGATGTGTGCGCTATACAAATGTCCCTGATTTGAAATAATACGGTCACTGATTGTTCTAATCATGCCACATATTTGGTATTTTTGCCACACAATTTATTCAACCCTGCCACCTTATGTGGTCGTCGTTAACTGTGTAATTCCAGTAGCTCCCTCCCTGTCTGTACCTCAGCAGCCCGTGCAGTGCAGCCTATGATTCGTACTAGTCCCGAGAACGAAAAAATTGTGGTGCAGAGTGGCTTTTTTGTAAAGTAAGCAAGCACAAATGTTGCCGTGATTATACACTTTTTTTAAAAAAAAATCAACATTTTTTGAGTCGAGATTTTTACTGACCTTACCCTTTGTGGCAGTAGAGGCAAATTTTCAAAAAAGTCAAACTGTTCTCTATTGTTATGCGATCTTGGCTGCCGGGCCTCCTCGCGTTATTAATGCTGGGATTTATAGGCCCACACGTACAATGGAAGAATCAAATTGTAGTTGGCTGAAACATAGTGCCCACACCGCCATCGCTCGCTCCACTTGTACCCACAACATTCACACCAAGAAGACTCATGAGACACGCTTGTGGGAAAACGGGGTGCAGGTTTATTTGCCTAGTACAGCAGATAGGTGGGTCATCTTATGGGCGATCCAAGACGGCAGCCCCTCGCTGACCCGCCTGCCTAATTAGCCAACTTGCACGGTAAGTCGATGCTCTTGACGGTGCAGTAGTTTTAATGTTTATCTCGTTACTCCCGCCCCCCCTGTCGGGGCGGAGCGATGAAGCCACCCCCGGTCGGTTAGGCACCCCCGACCGCCCGAAGGACTAACGGGGCGCCGACGTTGCTTCCTGGAACCCCCTCGGCTCCAGGTCTTTGGCTCGGGCACCCCTAATGTGCCAGGCAGAGGTATTACTGTCTCCTTCTGCCGCAGAGGTACCCTTACTGTCCATCTGCTTCCAGATCGCCCTGTGACTCCGCCTGCAACACAAAAAAGACCATTACTTGTTCACACCAACCTGCTGCTCTGCCGCTGGGTCTGGGCCAGGGCGGGAACAGCGCAGAGTAGATCCTAGCACACGCGGCGGGAAAGAGGGATTGTTGAAACCAGGCTGGCCTAGATAAAGGCCTTGGGCCCGCCTACCCTCTACTTGCAGCGCCTGCATTGGCCGCCTGTCCGGGGGGGGGCGGCGCCCCGCCTGTCGCGCTGGTGACGTTCTGCTCGCGAGGCATGTGTCACTAGGACGCTGTCTCGCGTTACCTCCCCTTCGTGTCGCGCGGCCAGCGGCATAGTGCCCACACCGCCATCGCTCGCTCCACTTGTACCCACAACATTCACACCAAGAAGACTCATGAGACACGCTTGTGGGAAAACGGGGTGCAGGTTTATTTGCCTAGTACAGCAGATAGGTGGGTCATCTTATGGGCGATCCAAGACGGCAGCCCCTCGCTGACCCGCCTGCCTAATTAGCCAACTTGCACGGTAAGTCGATGCTCTTGACGGTGCAGTAGTTTTAATGTTTATCTCGTTACTCCCGCCCCCCCTGTCGGGGCGGAGCGATGAAGCCACCCCCGGTCGGTTAGGCACCCCCGACCGCCCGAAGGACTAACGGGGCGCCGACGTTGCTTCCTGGAACCCCCTCGGCTCCAGGTCTTTGGCTCGGGCACCCCTAATGTGCCAGGCAGAGGTATTACTGTCTCCTTCTGCCGCAGAGGTACCCTTACTGTCCATCTGCTTCCAGATCGCCCTGTACTCCGCCACAGCTCTGGATGAGGCCTCCGCCGATGCCAGAGTCCCCCACCACCTAGCCCTGCTGCTTAGACCTCACCCCGTATCTCAAACACAACCTGCTGCCGCCAAAGTTTCCTGTAAGTCAAGGAGAAACACATCCATACCCGTCTCAGACAAGTGAACCCCATCCTTTTCATAGTATCCCACAGCCCTGTCCTGTATTAATGAATGCCTAATAAAGCCATCCCTCTTCTTTCGGTAAATTTCTGCATGGCCCTGTTCACCCTTCTCCTGCTCTGCTCGATGGCCTGCGGTGACCGCGCTCCTCTCCAAGTCCTGCGTGGGACAATCTCTGACCATACCAATTCCATTGCTCCCAACTCGTTTGCTAATGCCGCGAATTCCCGCTGCATCGTATCCACCAAGGCCCTCCTCCCCCTTGTAACCAGGTCGTTACCGCCCAGATGTACTACTAAAATGTTGGGAGGTCCCCCTGCCACTGCCACTCCCTGCGCCATGTATTTGTTCACCTAATGGCGTTACTTATCCCCGCACACCACCTTCAGGATCTATTCCAGAGGCACCCTTCACCTTGAACCCACCATTGCCGTTGCGACCCTTAATTTACCCCTTATTCAGGTGCTTAGCCCGATAGTGACCATTGCATTTGGGCGATTGATTTAGTCTCTCCTCCTTACTAAGCCTTTGGGTACACCTCTATCATAGCCCCTTCACCACACCGCTATGGGGATGTCTTGGACGGTCCATGGGACACGCCACTAGAAGATAAGCCGCACCTCGGATGGGGATTGCTTAGATACGGTTCTTAGGCCACCCTTTAGCAAAAACCACCTCTATTAAAGAGATTCCTTGGCGGTCAGTTGTTTTGTCCGATGCTTGTCCCCGCAAAGTAGGGTCTAATTGCGTGTTAATTATAGGCTGCCAACACCAATGATTACCTTTGTGGATTGAATGGAGCAATCAAAAACTCTTGCCCCCACTACCTGGGCCCCTTCGTAGCGTGCCATTGGAATTCATTACCAACCCCTCTAACAGGCGATGCCCTTTGTTACTTGGGCTCCCTAACCGGGCCCTGGCCACCCTAGGGGGCAAACTCTTTAGCTGATATTGCATGCTGGTACCCAGTTTGCCCTCACCGAGCCCCGCGCAAATAACCTCCCGTATATCGCGCTGTCTCCTACAATGTTCGTTGGCGCCGTCTTAAAAAGTGCATTAGAGCAGTCTCACTAAATGCTCATTCCTGACCCTGGGGTAATTACCACAGACATATACTGTTGAGGCAACTGGGGCCGTAGCTGTAAGTATGTGGAATATTAAACGAGTTGTCGAAAATTTATGGACAGCATTTTGGGTTAACCTTAACTGGATGCGCCCGGAGGATCCCCACTACGTATTGGGACTGTGCGTGAAGTAAACAGGACCCATAACCTGCGGAATTGTTTTCGTCATAATACACTTCAATAGTTGTACCCATGCAGACTAAATCTTGGGCTAACTCATTGTAATTTTGGACTGCTTCCTTAACATTCGGCTGGATGTCTCTGGCCTGCAAGCTGCCAGCATCCTGATGCTTTATAGCCTCACCATTGTCATGACCATGGCGAGCCTATGCGGACGCCGCAGAAAGAAATGTGGCATAATGGTGCTAGTTGAAAGACAGCGGCACATATGACTAACCCCAGATGAAATACCAAGTGGCTGCATAAAGCACAACCAACCAACCCAGCGCAATCCCGATCTAGCGCAAAAACCCAAGCGGGACACTAAGTGTTGTGGTTGGCACTTTTTGGTGCCTTCCCCGCCACCCCTCTCTTACACACTGTTCGCTATCTCTCGTGTGTCGTTAACCTTTGGACTTGCACAAGTGCCACCATTGCCTACGTCACGTGTGTTCTTGTGCCTGGGTGTCTGGTATGTATTGGGTACTATACCTGTCGAGCCCCACACCGGGTGGCCTGTTTGCCGACCAAGCATGGCATAATCGATTCGCTGCACCTCCTTCGCCCGCCCAAACTACTTGGGTACTACAAACTCCCTGGGTTCTAAGCATTTATGATTGCCCCAGTTTGAAATTTCAACTCAGAAATTCGCTTTCTCGTCCCGCTCGAAGTAGCCTGAGTTCAGCCACACCACTAAATTTTCGCCTGGCATTTTAGGCACATATCTACCAGGGATTATTTTGTTGGTATAAACCTGTATTTTGAATCATTTGTAATTGGGAGAGGGTCTTTATAGTGGGTCCATGATTCTCTGGTGTAACGCAGGAAAATCATAACCACCCGATGTGTGCTTAAGTACAGTCTGGGCAGCTGTTGGAAACAACGCCCTTGCGATCATGGTGTGTATGCGTGGCGCAGACATATATCCAGCATTTTGGGAAACAACCTACCCTCGTGGTTACTCCCCTGTTACCTATGAGCAGATGTCAGCAGCTGCCTACAGTACTTGGGCACACTTGGGGCACATGTCATACCTACCAATTGGTAGTAAAATTAAATCTGTGCTAGTTCCACGTTATTTAGGGCAGCTACACTAATAAACACTCCTTTCTACACCTTTTGTCCTTTTGTCCAGTACAGAGGTCAAGTTCCATGAGATTTACTAGCAACACTTATATGGGGAAACTATAGTACCTCACATATTTCGTGTTACAATGACTATACACCGTGTAGAAACTGCTCTCCTCATCATCAAAAGGCCTCTGTGGTGTGAATGTACCTTGGTGCATAAATGTCATCCTTGCATTTTGGTAGTGCGTAAATACCGTATTTAGGTTTAGTGTTTTCAGTTAAAAGTATTCCACCCAATGAAACCAACCCATGGGATATTGGCATTCAAAGCAATACTCGAGCAGTTCATGCTGCAGGGAACACATAGGCAAAGTACCATTATCTTTGAACAAGGGTAATTTTCTTGTGATTAAATATCCTAGGGCTAGAAATGGAGGATGCTTCGGCTCCTGTAGTAGAGCGCGAAGTGCTGCATTATTTGCATATTCAGGGGAAGAGGTGCTGGGTTTTTGCTAATGAAGGGTTGGGCGTACGGGATTCAAATATGTTATTAAAATTCATCCCAATCCATGTTATCCATCGACTAGGAGACACCCCTGCTGAAGTAAACCCCTCCTGTTTCAAACTCCCCGTAGCCCCTGACCCAACACACACCCAAAGATTAAGCTGCAAAAGTGAGCAATAGTGGTGGAATGATCGTGAAGTACCGAAAACACTTCATACTAATGGTAATGATTCACCTAAGAGTGTGTGTGTGTGTCCACGCATGCACGCCTATGTGTGTGTATGTACAAAATCAGGGTGAAATCGTATGCTTCCCGCTGGGCGTCGCGCGCGTAGCTGCAAACCTGGCGTGCTGTAAGAATATTCCTCTCTGCCCTACATCCTTGGCGCCCAAGGTCGGATTCGACAGGCGAGTCCGTTTCGTGAGGCTGATGTGCCTTGCTGCTAACGTTTCGGCTTCCTATGTGTGACACATACCTAGTTTCCTTAAAATCCTGAGTGCATAATGAAGACAAAGGAAACCTAATTCTCAGAAACCACGCCCATATAAGCAACGAGAACATTGCATGATCTTAGAAGTGCTTTAAAGCACCAGAATGATTGGGCACTACCCTCGCAAAGCATTACTGTCACTAAACAAGACGCTGACCTAGTTCCACCGCTCCATTAATCAAATGGGTGGGCTTGACCATTGCATTGCTGCCTGAAAACTCTTAAACACCAAGTTAATTCTGGCCAGTCCCCGCCTTTCCTGTAGGCGCCGGTGCGAAGGCCGTGCCCTATTAGCATAAACTTTCTTTATACCCCACCCCGTCTTTCACAAATGTCATCCGCCTTCCTTTCTACTTGAAACGTGGAAAGTGTCATCATTTGCTTCAAGGGGGAATGTAGCTGTTAAAAGCTGTTAAAGGGTACGACATGCCTAATTCTGCCATTGAAAGATTCTGAAGCTCCCATTTTATACTGTGAAACTAACGGGGGCATTCCCGAGCAGTGCCGGGGACTACCACCCAATCCTTCAGACTGCCACGGCAGATGATGCACCTCAGCTACTCTAATGATTATTATTTCTGAGCCTGATTAGGTTCGAGCTTTCTGAGGTAGGTCACAAGCTTACGAGTCCTCCCCGCCCTCCCAATAACGATAATGACCCCTCCCTGGTAACAATGCTCGTTTGCAAAAGGGGGTGTATCTGGCAAAGCTTGTTCTTAAAGGGTCAGAAATGGACTCGGACGTCCCTGCGCGGGAAATGCGGCTGTCACTCAGAAAGACAGCGAAAGCTTCCTGCTAACAACTCTGCGGTTGTTGAAGACTTTAGCACACAATTTTGATGAAAGCGATTGGCGTTTCAACAAGCTTCCTATTAAAAGGAATGAAACGAGCTCAAAGTTCACCAGCAAAGTTAGGGTTTCTAGCATAACTTAAAGATAAATGCCCCGAATGAACAGACACTGCCCGGCCCGCCTTTACGAGTAGTTAGAATAACAATGGACCTCTTGGGTTATATACTTATACCTCCCCCCGGCTCTCTTTGTGCAAGCATCTAACGCAAACCATTCGTCGAGCCCAGCCTATGTAGCTCAACTGAACACAAACCCAGACCTCCTTAGTTCTGTGTACCGAAAACCTGCTCCTCGGTATGCATTCGCTTTGGGGAGAGCAGGCTGCGGAATGGTCAGGTTCTTCTAATGGGGGCCTATAGTCAGTTTTACCTTGGAGGGGGAACATGCGGCTCACAATATCCCCCCCCGCCAATCAGCGACTCTACATAGCACCGCTCATAGGTGGCCATAATGTCAGCGACTAGTATTCAGCGTTTACAGAGTGGAGTAGGTATTACAGTGAGTATTCGTCTCTGTTCTTTGGACCTCTTTATCAAAATGCAAAAGCACCACGAGACGTCATGCGCATCTCATTAATGCCGCAGACACAACTAGACAATTTACCCGCGCGTCCTTGCAAGACTGGTTGTGAAAAGCACACGAAACAATGCTACGTATCGCACCAGGAGGAGACTCGTCCGAGCAAGCGAGGCCTAAAAGATGCAGCACACCTCCCGTTAACACATTATGGCGCTAAACTGCTTCCTTGGAATTCCCACAATGCACTGCTCCATACCAACAAAGGGGGGGAGGGAGCTGTAAACACATTTAGAATTAAGGTGACTTCTCAAGCACAGCAGAGGTCTACCAAAAGGCAAGCGTAATAGAAAAGCATATATGTAACGACTTATGCATCGCTTTTACATCTGATTAAATTATACCATTACACAGGCGAAAAGCCATTATGCAAATCATTTTAAGACCAAATTACAAAACGAAGAAAGGTGTTATGATGAGCTATCCACGATACTGCGAATGTGAGATCATGCAATCAATTAAATTATACCATTACACAGGCGAAAAGCCATTATGCAAATCATTTTAAGACCAAATTACAAAACGAAGAAAGGTGTTATGATGAGCTATCCACGATACTGCGAATGTGAGATCATGCAATCAACAGGTGCTGCCGTTCCCAACCACATCCCCCGGCTTCTGCCCGAGTTCCAACAAGGAGATGGGGAAACCCCTGATGGGTGAAAGACATAACAAACTCGCGATATCAACTCGGCTTGCCTGAACCGTGTTACCCACGCTCGCCCACGGCGCCCGAAACCGCTGCTCTGCGACGGAACAACAAACACCAAAACCCCGATCCCCGCTTCTTCCCGCTCTGTGTCCTCAAAACGCCTAACAACCCGCAAGCGGGTCCAAGATCACCAGGACTCACCGCAGACCCGTTGAGGTAACAACCCGACGCAAGACCAGCGAGGCAGGCAGACGCAGGACGGGAACAACAGCAACAGCGCAGAGTAGATCCTAGCACACGCGGCGGGAAAGAGGGATTGTTGAAACCAGGCTGGCCTAGATAAAGGCCTTGGGCCCGCCTACCCTCTACTTGCAGCGCCTGCATTGGCCGCCTGTCCGGGGGGGGGGCGGCGCCCCGCCTGTCGCGCTGGTGACGTTCTGCTCGCGAGGCATGTGTCACTAGGACGCTGTCTCGCGTTACCTCCCCTTCGTGTCGCGCGGCCAGCGGCATAGTGCTGGCTAAAATGTCACAGTGACCCGGAAGACGTGTCAGACAAGAACTGTAAACGCACCCATTCGGCCGTGAACGATGGCGTCTGACACCCAGTCTCGCGCGCACAGCTGCCATCGGGCCTCATGGCATTAGAGTGGCCGTCGGACAGTCCTGATTTTTCAGTCACTAGTAGGAAGCATGCGGTAACACGCATGCGCATTCTTCTATTGTTACCATTGATGGTGCAGCCCTGCCTATGGCAGTGTTGGATTGGGATCAAAAGTAGGCCCGGGCACCCTAAAAAAAAGTGCCCCATATTTCTGCATTGCGCCTTTTTGCAAGACACGGCTTCAGTGTGTTAAATATTATGAAAAGAAGGGTAGAGGGTGTCTAAAAGGTGCATGTCTTCTCAACCTCACTGAGATTTTTTTGTAAATGCAAATGTTGCCAGGACTCTTTGTTCACGTGACAATGGTGAACACACCTGAATATAAGTGAGGCCAGTTCTGCTCAGGCCCTCTGTATATGCTCAACCTGCATACATTAAGGAGCTGTCCAGCAGGAGATGAGGAATGACACTTCCGCCCCCTTGGTAAAAGGGAGGTAACAGAGGCCCATTCGCCTCTAAAGGCCGCCGGGGCTCCCATTGGGCCGCTGGGGGCATCTGAACAGCACTAACACAGCCCACACCGGCCACGCTGGCCCAACTCGGATATGGGCCCATTGTCCCAGTGCCCGCTTTACCAACCCGACACTGGTTTACTGCTCTTGACTGAAAGAATAGGGCAGGTCGATAGTCACATAAGGGTTTTCACCAGTATATTTTGTGACTTCCATAAATGTGGACTGGTGTTTTTCTGAAGACAGCTCTTTACTAATGAAACCTTATGCTTTGATGGCGTAAGCCAGGGTCCTTTGTCTGTTTTTATTTTAAAGCCTGACTGAACGCGGGGCTGGTCGAATGTCCCTTTCACCCAGGATGCCAGGCAATAGCCCTGCCACGCGGGGCAGCATCCCCACGGACCCCGGGCCACTGGCAGGCTCCAGTTGAGACTTCGGCAGGAATCTCTCCGCTTCCACCCCTCTTAGGTGGCACACCCGCCCGCAGGATCCCTACTATGCGAACAGGGCGGGGCCTTCCAGCCCAGTCACCCATTCACTCGTGAACAGGATGCGAAAAAAGCCGCGGTTAATAATTATCGGGAGGAATGTGTGAAAGAAGCGGGGACGTTTCCTACACTCCCCTGCACGGCTCATTGGTGTCAACATGTTTGCCAACCCTGGCAATGGCAAACAGAGGTCAGCCCGGGGTTGACTTTTAACTCGGCCTTTGCTTGTCTGGGGTGAGCGCGCGGGCCCTGCTCCTTGAACACATTCCTGAGTGGGAAATCTTTATCTTGTGGAAAGTCACGTGCTCTGCCCTGTATTGGCTGCTGGGACTTATTGAATGGCTGTTCGTTTCTAACGCCAAAGGCCTGGCGGTGTGCGCAGAGCTTTCAACTGTGAAAGAAAAAAGTGAATTTTCAGTTCTCAAACACCCGTACCTGGGGTCCCGAGGTTTCCCACGCAATGGACTGGGATTGCCATGTTGAAACCTACTCCCATGAAGGAACCTGAGACATGGGCGCTCATGAGGGTGACGCATGAGACAGCCTACCTGACTTATTCTAAAACACTAGTGCGTACTTAAAAAAAAGCGTCGAAAGGTCTGTGCACCAGTGTGCAGGATTATTTGTTTACACACAGCAGATCTAGAAACATTACAGAGATTTTACCTTATAGAAGTCAGAAGGAAGATGGTACACATCGGGGTACGCTGAAATGTGTTAATTGCGTCCACTGCAATAATGTAATATAGGGGAACACAGTGGTACACCCCAGAAATGGTAAAATTATTAGATTGAAACTTTCTGCTGATTGCAACACTAAGAATTTGGTATGTTCATTAACGTGCTCATGCAGAGTGATATATGTTGGGAAGATAGAAAGGAAGATCAAAATTCGGTTTACAGAACCTAAAAGTAATATGTGCATTAAAAGTAAGAACTGGTGTGTCCACCCACTGGGTTGGCGCAGGTCACAATATATCTCAGTTGCGGTTCTAAGTATTGGAAGTAGTCAACCTAAGATGTTGATGGATAATTGCAAAACACCTTTGCAAACTGAATTTTTCTGGATAAAGAGATTGGATAACATGCAACCACATGGCATGAATGCCAAGCTGGAATATTCATGTTTTCTTTGCTAATCGAATTACACATCATATATAGCAATAGTTTCATCACCCACACAGATGCTGTTTAAACTCATTTATGCTTTTAAGCTCGGATTTCTTTTTAAGATGACGGCTCATTGTGAATTTATGATTCATGTATATAGTGTTGAATTGTGCTAATTCCTGATCATGATGTCATGTATAACAATTTGTGGCATACAATATTTTCTTTCTACAATGTTCATGAAATGGAGTGGTGTCCGGTGCAATTCTAGCTTTTTTAACCATGAACTATTGTGACAGATGTCTCACACATTTCCTTGTGAATATTGCCCCTTTGATTGAACACAGAATTTAATTTAATGTGATTTTCTCAGTGAACAAGGTCATTATTTCGTTTTTCGACTTTTTTTGTTGTTAATATTTTTTTTGTAAATGAAGATATCTTTGCACTTGGTTCAAGGGTTGCAGGGTTTGGCTTGGTGCAAGGACAGTCTTTTCTCCTGCCTTATGATCACGTGGGGCACTGGTTATTACTTCTGGGTAGCACACATGATTGGGAACACAGCCCAGGGAATGAAGTAATAATTCAGCGAACTGACACATATCTTCCATGCATGGCTGGTGATTGTAAGTTCATTCCTATTAACAGTGTTGTATGATGGTCATGAACACTTGGGGACTTGGAAGTGTGTAAATGATGATCTACACATTTGCACTCGTGAAAGCATGAGCACCCTAGTTTGACGATTACACTGTGAATTTGGCATGGATTTTTGAACTAAAGGAAATTGCAATTGATGCATAGTTTTTCTTAACATTGATAACCTTTCCTTTTCAGAGGAATGCCACTTAATTGACACGTTCAACACAGTACTCTTTTGTTAATGAAGCGTTTGGAATTATTTGGGTATGAGTTTCCGACCAAGTGGGTTCCGTTAAACAATGAGTAATTCCTTGGAGGTTTATTGGCATGATATTATGGTGATAACTTGTTTGTTCGCACTTTCGGTCACTCGAATATAATGATAACAATAGCCAGGTTCACGAGATTCACTACAGTCTCAGGGTGAAGCTGCACCTTAGTCATTTTATATATGGTAATTGAACAAGATGTAGTACTTACAGTGCTACATACTGATTTATTTTGTTGTGTTGTAGAGACCATTGGTGAAGGGTCTCATGGCCCAAAATGCATTGGGTCTGAGAAATCACCCGACAATATAATTGGATTGCTTTGGTGTATATAATTTTTTTGTGGAGATTGGAAATGTCATTGCAAAAATCAATGGAAAAGGATGACAGATAAGAAGATTATTATTAAAGAATGTATATGTTGGAATATAATTTTGAAACACCAGTTGATTCAGTATTAAAAATGTATTAACCTACGGGTCATAGAATAGTACGTCTGGGGACTGGGAAGTGGATTCACTACCAGCAAGAGTACAAGTACTACTGCAACTCCTTAAAGCACTTGAAGAAGAGCTTTGGACCAACAGAGACAGGGATTATGGCATGCCATGTACTATCAGCAAGCATTGGCAAAGTCAACAGGGCTCGAATTTTGGCATTGGCAGTGCTTTTTTCAGAAGCTCTTCATCCATCTGCAAAACACAAAGAAAAAACAGTGCAATGATTTATACACATACCTGCATGTATACATCATGATGCTACAGTAACTCCAGCGTGATGATGTCTACATGTGCATCACCACGCATGCACACATATGCGTCACAGCACTCCGGTAGCCTTATATTTTTTTAATGTTTTTTAATTTATAGCTCCGGGATGATGGATACCCAACTTGGAGCCATAATTTACACAAAAAACATAAAAAGTGCAAGAATGCATCTTAAGCATGAGGGGTGGGTGATCAACGGGAAGAGCTGTCTGGTGAGGTTTTAAAAGAAAAATGAACAAGAGATGTCAAGAGGCAGGGCATGTAGATGCCATGCATGAGTTTGGGGAGGCAGCAGCACGAGGGCCAGCATGTGATAACAGAAGCAGCACATTTGGAAAAGAGCAAAAAAATGCATGCACTCCCATAGAGTGCTTAAAGTAAAACATTAGTTCCCTGATGTAGAGCTGTGGAAGGACATAAGCCATGTAGTCAAAAGGATGGCAAAGAAGTATGCTCCAGGGGTAGAACTAATGCTTGAAGAGGAAGGAAAGACATCCAGTTAGAAGGAAGCAAATGTAATTGACAAGAAAGCCAAACAATGGTAAGCAATGGGCTGCACCAGAGCCCTAAGTGTTTGTATTGTAGACAATATGCCTTCAACAACAGACAGCTAAAACTATCTGTAGGCAAGACCCAGTGGCGTAACGAAACTTGAGGGGGGCCCCCCTGCAAACTACATGGAGGCCCCCCCCCCCGCCAGCCTCCGTGCCATTCTAGAGCTCTCAGGCCTGCGACCCGCCATACTGCAGGGGATGCGGGGCAATTGTTACGCCACTGTCACCAATACAGCTGTTGTAAGTAACACTGGATGGTGGAGTTAAAGGTTGGGCTTAGTCTGCCAGCAGGCTATCATAGGTGGTGGTGCATTCATTACAGGTCCCTGCCATCAGTAGGCCGGGGAAGTTTGCCCAATTTTAGGTGGGTTTCCTGAAGCAGACTCCTGTCATGATATACATCGGGCCCACTCATCGTTCAGTTTTGACAAAAGTGCATCCACTGCTCCTTCTCATTTCCGTTTTAAAACATTAGACAATGCCACAATGCAGTATTTCAAAAGCAGATGAAACTACAAAGAGCACATTTTGAGAATACATTTTTATTAGTAGACAATAGCAATCTTAAGAGGCATTGCATAGCTTCATACACACTTTGACCCCAATTCCATCACAATCTCTCTCTTTCTGTCAGTCAGTCTCTCTCTCTCTCAGTCAGCCAGTCCCTCTCTCTCAGCCAGCCAGTCTCTCTCTCTCTCTCAGCCAGCCAGTCTCTCTCTCTGTCAGCCAGTCTCTCTTTCTCTCAGTCAGCCAGTCTCTCTTTTTCTCAGTCAGCCAGTCTCTCTCTCTCAGTCTCTCTCTCTATCTCAATCAGTTTCTCTCTCTCAGTCAATCAGTCTATCTCGCAGTCAGCCTCTCTCTTAGTCAGTCTCTCTCAGTCAGTCAGTCTCTGCCTCTCTCTCTGTCTCTCTCTGTCAGTCAGTATCTCTCTACCGCAGTCAGTCTGTCAGTCAGTCAGTCTCTCTCTCAGTCAGCCAGTCTCTATCTCTCTCTCAGTTTCTCAGCCAGTCAGTCTCTCGGTCAGTGAGTATTCAGTCTCTGAGCCAGTCAGTCAGTCTCTACTCTCCACTCTCTCTCTCTCTCAACTCTGTCTACTCTGTCTCTCCCCATTCCCCTCTCTCTCCACTCCCCTCTCTCTCTCTCCACTCCCTCCCCCTCTCCACTCCCTCCCCCTCTCCACTGCCTCTCTCCCTCTCCACTGCCTCTCTCCCTCTCCACTCCCTTTCCCTCTCCACTCCCTCTCCCTCTCCATTCCCTCTCCCCCCTCCCCTCTCCACTCCCTCTCCACTCCCTCTCCCTCTCCACTCCCTCTCCACTCTCTCTTCCTCTCCACTCTCTCTCCCTCTCTCACTCTCTCCACTCTCTCCCCTCTTTCCCTCTCCACTCTCTGCCTCTCCACTCTCTGCCTCTCCACCTCCCTCTCCACCTCCCCTCTCTCCCCTCTCCACTCTCTCCCCTCTCCACTCTCTCCCCTCTCCACTCTATTCCCCTCTCTCCCTCTCCACTCTCTCCCTCCTCTCCCCTCTCCCCTCTCTCCCCTCTCCACTCTATTCCCCTCTCTCCCTCTCCACTCTCTCCCTCTCCACTCCCTCCCCTCTCCACCCTCTCCCCTCTCTCCCCTTTATTCCCTCTTAACTCTCTCCCTCTCCACTCTCTCCCTCTCCCCTTCTCCACTCTCTCCTTCTCCACTCTCTCCTTCTCCACTCTCTCCTTCTCCCTCCACACTCTCTCCCTCCACACTCTCTCTCTCTCTCTCTCCCTCCACTCTCTCTCCCTCCTCTCCCTCCACTCTTCCTTCTCCTCCCATCTCTCTATCTCCACTCTCTTCTCTCTCCACTCTCCACTCTCTTCTCTCTCTCCCCACCCTCTCTCTTTACTCTCTCTCCCTCTCTCTCTATCCTCTCTCTACCCTCTCTCTCTACCCACTCTCTCTACCCACTCTCTCTCCCCACTCTCTCTCCCCACTCTCTCTCTCCCCACTCTCTCTCTCCCCACTCTCTCTCTCCCCACTCTCTCTCTCCCCACTCTCTCTCCACTCTCTCCACTCTCTCCACTCTCTCCACTCTCCACTCTCTCCACTCTCTCCACTCTCCACTCTCCTCTCTCCACTCTCTCTCTACTCTCTCTCTCTCCACTCTCTCTCTCTCCACTCTCTCTCTCTCCACTCTCTCTCTCTCCACTCTCTCTCTCTCCACTCTCTCTCTCTCCACTCTCTCTCTCTCCACTCTCTCTCTCTCTCCACTCTCTCTCCACTCTCTCTCTCTCTCCACTCTCTCTCTCTCTTCTCTCTCTCTCCACTCTCTCTCTCTCTCCACTCTCTCTCCACTCTCTCTCTCTCTCCACTCTCTCTCTCTCCACTCTCTCTCTCTCCACTCTCTCTCTCTCCACTCTCTCTCTCTCCACTCTCTCTCCACTCTCTCTACATTTCCACTTTTGCTGCGTCATCACCTGCTCTCGGGGTCTGTTAGGAGCTCTTCTGGAGCAAGGATGTACAATTGTATTTTTCTAGCACACAACAAAATGTAGATGCCTGTAAATGAACAGTTCAACTATTGCAGAATAAATCAGAAATAGGAAAGCACAAAAAAATAGACAGCAAAATAGGCATCATAAAAAGGAAAAAAAAAGACAATGTGGGGTGACCTTACAGAAAGGACAAAGTTCCAACAAAGACCTTTACATTTGAAGCGATCAAATCCTCTAAATATTCAGCACACCAGATTTCTAGCAGTGCATTAGCCTTCTCTTGCCTTTACATATTTGAAATAGTCCCTAAGGTCATTTGAATCGGATATTGTCTTCATTGTGACAGCATTGTTTAGCACTTTCAGCCCTTATCATGACGCTGCTGCAGGTACACAATCTGGGTGTCCCTTGGACACAGGTATGGGATTTTCATGGGTTCATGGGTTCTGCATGGGTGCTTGCTTGTGTTTTGCTGAGAGAGAGTTGTTAAATAGCCAGTTTAGTGTTGGTTCATAAAGGTGATGTGAAGTTAAAATACATTTAAACCTCCTAAGGTTTCCAAAGGCCATTTGTGAGTAGTACAAACAGCCCAGGTTTACTTTTGGTATCATTGACTTGCAGTCCTGATTTTATAATGAAATAAAACAGAACTACAAATCCCAAAAGATCAAGAAAGACCTGTCCTGTTTTTTTCTTGAAAACATGGGAAACTCGAACGCTCTGTTTTTCCAGATCATTGCTCGAGTAGCTCACCCGGTCCAGGTTTTTTTCTTTTCAATCTGGTGTTTGTGGTCCTGATTTTTTTAATGGTATAGCAATGAACTACATTTCCCACGATGCAACCTTAAATTCTAGACTGGATGAGTTACCCGCGCCTGTACCCGAGAAACTTGAAAGCTCAGACCTCGTTGCTGTGTGTATTTACTATACATAATTCACTACTCCCAAAAACAAAGGATGTTCCACGTCTGTATTGAAGATCTTCACTCGTATGGCCTTGCAAACGGGTGCAATATATATTTGGTAGCTTTAAATACCCACGTCCAAGGTAGTTAGTTAAGTGTTAGAATATTAAATGTAAATTAAAACCTAACACGATTTATGGACTAGCTCTTACAATCCCTCAGATGACCCTGGCTCGTGCTACGACACCCCGACCTTCGCCCCACCACCTGCCCCCAGGGTTTCGTCGACGTTTGCACACGGAATACCTGTGGTCCCGTCCCGGTCTGTTCACAGTCACTGGCAACCTCAAGGGATGTAGGCACTTCCCTGCAGCACTGTCAGTGTGCACTGCTCTGGGGCAGTATGTGTCTTGAAAAGTGAAAACACTATTGAAGACTTAAGCCTTAGTTTGTCCGAAGCCGACCTAAGTGCTTGGTTTAGACAAGTCTCTGTCGTCGTGCTCGCCAGCCTATGGTTTGATTGGAGCATTACACTGATCTAAAAGTGTCTATGTACGTACTGGAGAAAGGCTTGGCGGTAATAATACCCTGCCCTGGGCCTGAGCGAGGGGCCCGATGCAAGTGTTGTACCGCGGCCGCCACAGGGGAGGACGTGCACGACAATTTTGTGGGAGGCACAATGCAGCTCAGTGGGTTGGATGAGGTTGCATGTTCGTGCGTGTAAGGTTAAGGTCACAGGTTAGAGTCCCGCATGGGAAGCTCAGCCTTGGGAAACAGCAGCACCTATAATGGTGCGTGCCAATTTTGTGGGAGGCACAAGGCAGCTCAGTGGGTTGGAGGAGGTTGCATATTCCTGCGTGTAAGGTTGAGGTTGCAGGTTCGCGCCCCGCATGGGAAGCTCGGCTTTGGGAAACAGCAGCTCCTATAATTTCTCAGAGTGCTGGGGGGAAGCCCGGCTGCTGCCTCGGTCGCAGAGGGAGTGTGCGTGCGTTGGCGCGCCGGGCATGAAAGCGGTGCGGGTTGAAGTGGGTTTGTTGGCAGGAATACAGCTGTGTAAGTGCGGACAGAGCAGCATGCATATGGGCTTAGACAATTCTGCAGTGGCAAGCAGAGTCCACGGCAGCCCCCCCTCGCGTAGGTTGTAGTGGTACCATTGAATTTTGGAATAGGGGAGAGACTTCGGGCTGTGCCAGTGCTGCGGCTGAGTTGCGCATTCGTTAATGTTAGGGTAGGCGTCCGGGGAGTGCCCCCTCCTCCTTTGCAATACGGGTGCTTTTCCCACCCATGGCCTGGCAGAGGGGCAAGAGTGGCTTGGTATGCAAGCGGCAAAGGGGCAGGTCATGCACGCTGGCAGCGCACAGTGGAGTTCGGTGAAGGCAAGGGGCACACAGAGGCGTCTCGTTGGGCAGCAGCGGATGGATGGCAGCCGTGTGGTGTGTGCAGCTGATCTGTAGAGCTGCGTCTTGTGGCCCGAGCTGCTGGTTTTGCAGCAGTGTGTACAGGTTTCGGTTCCAGGTACTGCGGTGCATGATTTCAGTGAGGCACACACTTGGAGCATTACACTGATCTAAAAGTGTCTGTGTACGTACTGGGGAACGGCTGTGCATTGATCAGGAATGATATGCGCGCGCGCCAATACCAACCCGCCGCCGCCACCACCACCACCCAAACGGTTCTCGCCCACTGCCGAACCACTCCTCCTGCCTACTAGGCTCGCTCGGACTGTCGGTTGGGCTGCAGACTCACTCACCTGACCAGGGCCTGTCCTGCAGCTCAGAGTTAGGCGCCTGCGCATTTTTAAATACGTGTGCGCTCAATGCGCATGTCCAGTAAAAGGTAATCAGGGCATTCCCCCCACCCTGTACAATGCGCGTAGGCGGGGCAACTCCTGCAAGTAAACAACCCACCCTGTCCCGGCGCCATTTAATAGAAAGAGTGCCTCAGGGGCCCCAGCCAAGGCCCGCAAACTATTTCTGAAGGGGGCCCTGGTCGGGGCCCGCGCAGCATTTATAAGAGCCTCAGGGGCCCCCGCACCATTTCTGAAGACGAGCCCCAGGGGCCCGCGCACCATTTCTGAAGAGCTCAGGGGCCCCGACCGGGGCCCGAGAAACAATTTATTAAGAGGAGGATCACTGCTTAGCTAAGCTGCAAAACGATGGTACATCGGGCGTGCGGCGTGCCGTGCGCACAGCGCACCATTAAAATCATGCATGTGTAAGTCAAATGAGTGGGCGGCCAGCCAGGGGGCCCCCTGGAGAGCGTGGCCCCCTGCAATGCGGGGGCTGCGGGGGCCTGTGTTACGCCCCTGGCAAGACCTTACAAGCATTGGCAAAGCCAATAGGTTTCGCCTAAGCGAACCCTATTGGCTTTGTCAATGCTTTTTTACATGTTGCGCATTGCCAGTTTAAATGGGGGAAATAATTAAAGTACTGTTTCCTTACAGAGGAAGAACATGTTGTCACAATACTGGTGTGCACGTGTTTTGGTGCTCATGTAAAGCGCAACAATACCTTCGGGTTGATTTTGCAGTATAAAAAAACTGAAAAAGAAAAAAAGATAAGGGTTCAGTGAGTACAATGGTTTTGGTGGGAAGTGCTTGAGGGAACCCAAACAGTTTTAAAACTGGTTTGAAAGGCACCATTCTGTTTGCAGAAAAATACAGGAAGGGGTCGGGAAAATCTTACAAAGCCATGCCCTCTTATAAAGGGCATGGCAATTTTTTTAAGTACCTGGAGCAGCGGGCATGACAGTGTTTCAGTGCTTACCTTTAGAGGAGCACCTAGTGGGAAGCGTGGGGATCCAAGTGCATAGCAGAGCACACAGTTTTTCGCAGCAGGAAAGAGGCATACTTATGAGGATGGCTGCATGTAGAAAAGTTTTTTTTAAGTGCCTGTACTGCAGGAGCCTGCAGTGGAAGGTCACTGCCCACCGGAAGCAGTACTTGGTCCAGGCTCCACGGAAGGACGGCAGGATGAAGACGAAGATGTGAAGCCCAAGAGAAAACGGAGGTGAGGAAGAGGTGCTGATAAATAGTAAGCAAGGAAACAAGAGCGACATGGGAGCCAAATGGGAGCCAGCCAATGGTAAGTAAAGGTAAGTAAAGAGTGGGTTCTAAACCCCTTTTGAGATAAAAAAACATACAAGGGATTTCACAAGTGCTTTGCAGGCAAAACCCAAAAAATGAATCACTGTGTCTTTCCTGCGACTAGAACAAGCTGACGCCTTGCTGCCCTTGATCCAGAAATCTTTCCAGGCAACCCTGTGCACTGTGAGCCATAAAGCCAGCTGCCTTTGGAACATTTGCCAAAGCTAACAAGATTACATATATGTCACAGTTTGAAGACCTTGGAAATTAAATTATTTACCACAGATCAGACAATTTGCTTTGGTCAAATGTTGAAGGTGAGTTAGCAAATGCTAAAGCCAGCAAGGTATCCACTGGACCACATCTCATCAGTGACCACCGTAGGCACATTTTTGGAATTCCATGCACCATGGGGTCTCTGGACTAATCCAGCCTAATAAGAAACGCAGGTGAAATTAGTGTGGAATGCAGCCCTAGTTAAACAGACACTGAAACTAATATGCAGCCGTTCACCATAACAGCCAGCATAGAATTACAATTTCATTGTATGCATGTCAGGAAGATTGTATTCCCTAGGACATCTAACATGCCTGCTATACAGGAGGTCCAAGAAGCCGGCTGCTGCCATGAAGAAGAACCCAAATAATCATGCCTTAGAGCCGTACGCGAATTGTCCAGAGCCACATAGGGAGTGAAATCCAATAGTTTATTAAGAAGAATATTTCTTAAGAAGAATATTTCTCGGAATATGAGTTCCTCTGGTACTCTGTTCATCCCACTAAAAAGGCTGGGTGGTGGAGGGTGTGTGCACTTTCTTGATTGGCGGTTACAACCAACACAGACTGATCCCTGGAGGCCGGGATACAAGAGCAGCTAAGGGGGATGGGTCCCTAGTAGAGCACTATTCCTCATCCACCAGCATAAGAAAGAAGTATTTCCAAGACATTTGAGCAATATTCTTTCTTTGCTCTGCTCAAAAAAGAGGACAATGGGAGGTGAAAAATCCCACTATCCACCATATTCGATTTCTCTGGTATAGGTTTCTTTGAAGGACTGGCTAGATTCAGAAGACCAAAAGGCTGAGATGGACCCTGTGCATTAAGACTTGCAGTGATCCTAAGCAAGCTTAGGGCACTGCAGAATTTGAGCTCATCTGGGCAAGCAGACTGACTTCGGTAGTCCAGAGGAGGGAAACGCTTAATCCTGGCCCAGATCATGTATTATAATTCATCATCTTAAACATTTTATACATTGTTTTAATAGGGTTGTTCAAAGTAAACCCAGCACTTACATTTTAAGTTTACCTTAGAAAGCCATAATGAAATCCTGGTTCTATGTTCATGTGTGCTGGACCTGCGTCTCCCTCCTTTGGATGTGCTCAGTCACGTCCAATGATAAAGAAGCAATTAAAAACCATGCCCTGGAGCTAACCCAAGCCGGTCTATTTTGAGTGACGGCTGAAATGGACACCAGGTCCACAGTAGTAAGATGGAGAGGGCTACAGACCAAATCCTGCTCTAAATGCCATCACGCTCAGGTATGTTGCATGAAAGGCGGCTTCTGTATGGGGTTCTTCATTTCTTTCTCTTTCTTCAGATGCTGAATGAGAAAGCTGTCCTCTGCCTATGGGATCCTTATTTTGTCTGGATACAACACAGTCTCTCAACCGGGGCATATTACAACCTCTGTAGACAACGTCCATCTTGTGTATTAACAAAGTCCACAAAGCTGTGGCCGAACATGGCCGCAGGGGTGTCCCCTAGGAACCAACAGCTATTGAACAGGAACTGCTTGGAAATCGGGGTTCCAGGTCTGAGGAAACCCAAATAGAGGAAGGGCGAAGAATTACAGGGAAGGGGGTGAATTTAAGGTGGTTGAAGCATATCAGAGCAGGACTCATAACTGCATGATTATTCTAAATAGGCAACATCCTGATGTTATGCTCTCAGGGAGTATGCTTCCTTTGCCCTGCCCACTTCCTCTGCACACTCTGAGCTGAAACATGGCGGTCACAACAGAAAATCAGAGGTGAAACCAATCTGACTCCTCATGGAAAGACCATGGTCCCATGTCTATCTGCTGCACCTCCGTGAGATAGAAACCATGCCACAGGGAGTTCCGGCCTCTCCAGTGATTCGGAAAATGAGATTAAGCAATAGAGAGACTGTCCCTAAAAACAAACTCACCATACCCTCCTGCTAAGTCTCAAGGCAGAACCCTATATCTAGTGCATAAGCAGTTTATTTAAATCGGGTTGAAATAAACTCAAAGCAAACAAACCTGATGAAAATAAGGGTGAAAAGGTGATGCTAAGCTAAGGGAACACACCACCCATAATTTGAATCCCATTGAAGCTAGGAAAACAAAAATAACCACAAGTGCAGCGAGGTCTCATCATTCCTAAATATGTGCTCTATTGTTTTTGTTACGGAAAATGTCTCCACCTCCAGGTTTTCAACAGTGCAAGGGAGGGGACGATTGGGCAATGGGTTTCAGATTAAACAAATCTGCAGCACTAGAAAGGTGGATCTTTATACAGTGTTCAAAAGTAATGAGATTAGAGTTCAGCTTGTATCTGCGAGGCTGCAGGAAAACAGAAAAAATAATGGATACAATGGGGGAGTATTTTCAGAGAGGAGAGGGTGTATGCATTTAGTGCTTAATTTGAGCAAATGGTTTCCTGTGCTGGGAACCGGCACTTAATTGTTAACACTGGCACCTATGACTGGCTGCCACATGGTGGCACTGTATGTCTAGTATAATGCCAAAAACAACTAAACAGTTGTTTATTAATTCAATATATATTAAAAATGACTAATACTTGCTGCCAACTCCATTCTTATATCTTTAAGGGTCTGGAACAGTCAGAATTGTCACACTTACAATTTATGTGTTTGTAACTGGGTTGATATCTTTCGAGAATGATCATTCTTTCACTACGCAAACCTTTGAGGAATAATATTGAGACATCCCTTCACTGTTGATGGTTAATTTCCTATAGTCATTAAACAGGGAATGAACCCAAAGTTCTTAGCAGGTGCCCTGCCTGACAGCCTCGTTCTGGTTCATCCAATTATTTGGCAGGTGCCCCGTCTTATAGCCCCTCTCCAGGATCTTCCTGTAATGTTGCAGGCATGTTGTCTCGTAGCCCGACCCGGGTTCTGCCTGTTACTTGTCAGGAGCCATGTCTTGTAGCCCCACCCAGAGTTCTGCCTGTTTTTAGGTTGATGTCCAGTTTCATAGCCCAACTGGGTTGTGTGTGCCTTGGTGCCGTGTGTTGTTGCCCCACCATATGTTCTACCTGACCCGCTACGACAAGTGCTGATCTAGCAGGAGGATTCCACTTAGAGAAACTTGAAGGACACAATCTAAAAAAACTAGATTTACAAGTTAATCTACTATGAATCTTACGCAAACCTTGTGCTGATGCCCGAGGCTAGCTGCCTATTCTTATTGACTTTCCCTCAAGGTGCAATATGTGATGCGTAAAATTAGAGAAAAGGCACGAGCGGGGGAGAGAATGGGACACAACAGAGGCTTGTACATAAAAGTAGCCCCCTTTGCTTCAGAGCTGTCCATGCAAGTTTAAGATCCTACAGATGATGGTGCTTCCGGCTAACTCTGTGTGCAAGATTGACTTGGCAGAATTGGCAGCTCAGAATATATGCCGGGGGCCACAAACCGAAGAGCTGACTTTTCAAGGACACCTGTCTGTAACAGTAGTACATAGTTCAGGTTTCTTGCTTGTAGAATCCAACCTTGTCCTCGCCGGAGCATTGTCTCTGACTGACAATGGCCTTTTGCTTTATGAGTACTATTTGGTCCTAGGCATTTCAGAACTGGCCTCACATTTCCTGGGAAGCTCTCGTGAAAAAAACAGGCTAGCGGCACAGCAGACCTACTCCCCAGCGCAATATTCAGAATTTACCAGCAGTCCTCTGCGTGGCAAGGAAATTCTGTTTTTAAAGTTTCTTAGCGAGTCCTGTACAAACATCAGGCCCATTTATCGCCTTAACCTTGATAGGACAGTCCAGTCTATGAGTAAACTCATGTTATCTAATGTCAGTCAGATAAATAGCTCACCGGTAACCTTCCATGCCCGGCTAGACACCAGGGTCCATTTATCACCCAGAGGGTAAGGGCTCGAACTCCCGCGCAAGGGCCTGCTGTGGAATGCCACAGGTAATAATGTAGCCCTGAAGCTTACATTGCCTCCTCGGTGTTGGCTTTCCCATCTCAAAAGCGTTTCCAGTTCCAATGATGCTGTTCTGGAGTCATACAACATGTCCGACACGGTGGCCTGCACATGTCTATGATTATATTAAAACCGTGCATGGGGCGAGTGATTGAGGTGTTGTATATCTAATGCTGGCTTGCATAGGGCAGTGGAAGGATGCTAGTGTAATTGTCTATTTCAGCAGCAGTTTACAGTGTGATGCTGGGTCAACAGGTCCTGGGACTGTGTAGCGTGCTGGCGATGGCCCACTTCGGATTCGATGTACCTCTCAGCTACATTTTACGTGCACTTTTGGACTTGGATATTGGTCAAGAGAGCAAGTTTGGGGATTCTTTGACTTCGCTTTTTCTCTATTTAGTCCTCTGTCGAGCTCAGTGCTGCTATTAAACCGCAAATCCACAGATACGTCTTAAAATATGGACAGATGTATCCGCATTTGGAGCAGAAATTACATTTTAATGTCGTCGTATGAATCTTCTACGAGTTACAATCCGACACAACACCTATGATTTCCCTGACAAATTGTTAATGTTCAATGAAATTGATACAAAAACACTGTATCTTCAGCTTGATAGAGTAAAGAAATGTGTATACATATTCCTGCGTGCTTTGTATTAGCCCATTTTACATACCATTGCAATGCAGTGCAAGGGAATGCAAATCAAATGAGGCACTGAGTTCAGACATTAGTGCAGAGCATGCAATCCTGCACCAGATGAAGCATTCACATAGGGTGATAATATCCATGCAAAATGTATTTTCAAATCTCATACATTTTAATGTTTGCATAATTAAGTTCTAGCTCATGTAATCAAACGCTTTTCAGCATGTAACAGCATTACGGCATATGAGCTTGCGCTAGCCTTTTCTTATGAATTATGTAAGTCTATTGCCGAGTACTTTTGTTGGATTAGCGAGTTGTATGTTAAAACATTTGTTGTTAATTCATTCTCTGGTTTCTGCCTCTACACAGAGTCTGTTAGTCGGTTGTGTGGGATTTCAGGGAAAAGCTCTTGTGGAAACCTACTCTGAGATACTTTCTCCCCCTCTAGTCTCTTCCAATGTTTTTAACACCTTGGCTGCTAGGTGTTTTCCCCTCCTGTGCTGCAGGCACTCATTTTCCCATTGTTCATGACGAGCTGAGCTCGTCATCAGCACAGCTCAACCGTGCATCATGACGAGCTGAGCTCGTCATCAGCATCGAAAGGGTTAAAGGAACCGCTGCCTTCACCGGATGTTGGATCTATCCTGGTGAATGAAGCGTATGATGAAAAGATCCTCTCCAGTCTTTTTCCCCCAGGATCACTCATACCTGTGTTTTTCTTTAGCAGGGGATGTCTTCCATCTCCCCCCTTTCTTACCAGATCTACTCTTTCTCTCCTTCCTTTCTTCACAGTCTTCCTTTACCCCAACCGCCTGCTTCTCTCTTTGCTACGTTTGTTTACGCCTTCCTCTACGCTTGCCTATACCCGTACCCTTGTTTCTCAACTCCTTAATGCTACTCTAGTAGTCTATGTAGGTCTATACCCTGGTACCTCCGCCCGTGTCTATATCCTAGCGCCCCTTCTGTTACCAGTAACATGGTTTCTTGAAGCTTTACCTGTACCCTAGTATGCTAGCTGTATTTATACCCTAGTTCTTCTACCTATGAACCGGTACGTCTACCTCTGCATATACACTATTGCTTCTGGCTCTACTTAACCCTTGTAACCCTACCTTGGTATCTTTATCTTTACCCTAATACCTTTACCCCCACGTATACCTAGAACCTCTACACCTACCTATGCGTTAGTATCTTAGTGACATGCCTATACTATAATATCCTTACCCATGCCTATATCTTTTTGCTGGCCTCTTACCTATACCCTAGTACATCTTTATTCATGTATATACCCCTGTATCACCACTCTTTCATCTGCCCTAGTACCTCAACCAGTGCTTTTACTGTTGTACTTCTTCCCCTGGTACCTAGCAACTCCACCCTTACACATACTCAATTCAATTCAAAAAGTGCTTTATTCGAGTTGTTACTCATAAAAGCAGACATACAAACACGTAATAAAAAGACAATTAAATTTACAAAAGTCATATTTGACATAAGCACATGCCTCATTAAAAAAACAGTTATCTACCAAACAAAATATACATAATCACAGGTGTAAAGTTCATTACTATTAAAAAACAGTTAAAAAAGATTACAATATAATTGAGCTAAAGTCGTCAAAATTTCAAAAATGACACGTAAATTATACCAATACAGAGAATAGACAATGGCCTAGCAGTCTCTGAACGGCTGATCAGAGAGTAGTTACCCTACTAGCAATCTCTGCCTTAATACCCACGCCCACCCCAGGTACTTTGCAGTGGCAATTGTGATCCAAGTCAGAGTGGTAGACCTAACAATACGCAAAGCTACCATACTGCTTTTGGTACCCAAATGCTTACACATAGGTGCCAACCAGACTTGCCTTGGAGCAGAATATACTTTACAGGAGAACAAAAAGTGACCAAGGGTTTCGTTTCCTTCCCCACAGACTGGACAAGTAGCTGAACCTCCTACCCTCCACTTAGATGTTAGATTACGGAGAGGGAGAGAGCCAGCCCTCAGTTGAAAGAACAATTTCCTATCCATAGGGTTGGATATGTAATCCCAATACAATTCATATACAGGGAACAGTTTAACCTCGAGGAAGCTGATGGTCATGGACCCGCTGTTGGTACTGAGCAAACTCCTATTAGCAACCCGTTCCCAAAAGATATTTTTTAGGGTTGTCTTAGTGGGAAATGATGCCCCAGCTGGATCAAACCACAATGCATTTAGCCCTAGTTCAAATAGTGCAAGTTTTAATGATTTGAACCAGCTAATTTTATAAAAGCGATCTGCTTTAATGACATCAATAAACCCATCCGCATAGTGGGAGAGCTCAGGCGTAGTCCAGAGCCTACGTCAGTATAGAATCGGTCGTAGTTTTCCCATTTCCGAGATTTCTTTCCTGCCAAGCTCATATCTCAGAGGTAATAATGGACTACTCTGTGGAGTACCTGTAAGTTTCCTAAAAAACCTGTTCTCTGAAATTTGAAGCTCATGCAGATTTTCATGCCCCCACAACTCAGCCCCGTACAGTACTGACCCAATTGCTTTTGCTTCATATATAATCAGGGGTGGTTTAATAGGTTTGGTCAGCGATTTCCTATGCTCCTTTATAATGGTACCAGCTAGTTGCTTGTGCCTTAATGTTGCAATATTTAAATGTTGGTTCCACCTATTATCATTAGAGATATGGATCCCCAGGTAAGTAAATGATTTTACAACCTCAAGAATGCATCCACTCATGATAATTTTGGATTTAAAATGTCTATGTGGATTAAAAACCATGAGTTTAGATTTAGACGCATTCACCTCCAGACCGTGATCCCCACAAAACTTATCAAAAATGGCCAATGCTTTTTGCAAACCACTTGGGGTTTTAGATAAAATTAACGTGTCATCGGCGAACATTAAAATAGGAACTTTTACACCTGCAAGAGAAGGAGCATCCACTACCTGTGATTGCATGCGGGGGACAATACCGTTAATAAAAAGGGTGAACAATGTTGGTGCCATTGAGCACCCTTGCCGAACCCCACGCTCAATAGGAAATTCGGCAGTATCATTGCCATACCCACCCCATTGAATTTTGGCATAAGTACCTTCATGTAATCTCATGATCAAGGTCAGCAAGACCCCTGGGACCCCTAAAGCCGCAAGCACTTCCCACAGCTTTGCCCTTGGTACCAGGTCGAAGGCAGCCCGCAAATCGACAAATGCCGCATAAAGACTGCCTCCACCTAGCACCACGGTCCTCCACTGGATCAATTGGAATCGAAAGACTTGATCCACAGTACTAGTTGCCCTGCGGAACCCAGCCTGAAAGGGAGATAAAATATTGTGTTCCTCCGCCCAGTCGAGCAATCTGTTTACAATCACTCGTCCCACAATTTTTTGGACAGTATCAATTAAACTGATTGGGCGATAGTTGCAAGGCTGGGCACGATCTCCCTTTTTGTACACAGGAATGATTACAGCCCCCTGCCATGATACCGGGATATCTGCACCCTTAGTAATGTGGTTTATTAGCAAGTAAATATATTTACACCACCTTCCAGTGTCATTTAGAAAAACGTCCGCTGGGACCCCATCTGTGCCGGGAGCACGACCGCTATGTACAGTTTTGAGGGCAGACAGTATTTCACTCTGCGTGAAGACATTGTCTTCTGCAAATAGATGAATAGGGCAAGTACTAGTTACAATCTGGTCCCTAGTAGCATACTGGTCACTGAAGAATTTGACCCAGGCATCCTGTGGGACATTGTTGTTACTTGACTCTTCAGATCTTTCTTGACCCCATTTTACAATGTGCCAAAATAATCAAGAATGTTTTCGATCACTTGCACATTTCAACTTATTCCAATGGGCCTCGTCCCAATCTCTTTTCGCCTTAGCAATGCAGATTTTATAATTCTTCCTGGCAGATCGAATAGCCCCCAAATTTTTACTCTTAATTGCGGCTCCCAGAGAGGTTTGTGCCACCTTGCAATCATGATTATACCACTTAGCAGCTCTATAAGCAATACCCTCTTTCTACTTACAGGTTTTAAAAAGTAACATTTAATTTCTTTAAAGAGATTCTCATGTACTTTTGTAGTGTCATCTTGACCCGGAGGATCCCCTGCCACACACTCTAAGGCCATGATAGCCTTGTCAGTCGCAACTCCTATTTTTTCTAAGACCTGCTGGTCTGTCCTGACACTTGTCCACCTCAACCTGCGCATGTCATTTGTTGGTACAATCAGTGGGGGTAGAAGATCATCACGGGGATTAGAAACAATACCATCGGACAACCACCATTTGTGAAAAACACATAGAGGGTTATGGTCACTCTCAAGCCTTTCCATTACAACCATGTCACTAACAGTTGACCAAAGGGACATGCTACAAATAACATAATCAATGCGGCTTTTGTGTCTCCCATTATTGAAAGTCATAGCTGGTACTCTATCTGACTTTGTCCTACCATTCAGAGCTCTTAACCCATGTTCGAGACACATTGCATTTAAACCTAAGATATCCTCAGTCCAGCGAGTTACTGGAGTAGTATCTAATATGGGAATATCCCATTGCTTGTCTTCCTCTGTACCTAAGAAAGCCTCGCCGGTATCTAGAGGTTCAAATGTGCGATTTAAGTCGCCTGCAATTATTATGTTTTTACTACTAGAATGTGTCTCAAGAAGATTATACAGGGTAAGAAGGACCTCAGATTTTCCTGTATTTCCACTTCTGGCATATATGTTATAGATATCTAGGGAAATGGATGTATCACTCATGAGCCTAATGAGCTGGATATCTTTTTGATCAAGCGCCACACTTTTTACTACAGCCTTTAGGGACTGTCGGACCCATATAGTAAGGCCCCCCATCGGACGCCCTTTTGGGCCCTTGGTGGCTGGTACATAGAAATTTAAGTACCCCAGAGCAAAAACAGGATCACAGGCCCATGTCTCCTGGAAAATACAAACATCGTACTTGCCAACAAACCCAAACCAGTCTCCGCAGACCAGCTTGGAGCATAGCCCAGCCACATTCCAGGATAATAAGTTCCTAGTACCATATGTCGTTTCAAGTTTAGGGCTAGAGACAAACCCACTCAACACCATGTCGTCAATACCATGCCAAAACACACCTCTTCCCATAAACATTATTTTTTTTTTTTCTTTGATCTCCTTTCCTTTAGTCTTTCCTGTTTCTGTCCCTCGTGCTCCTCAGATCTGGCTAATTTAGGGTTTCTTTAGCGCTGGGATACCCCCGGGTGACTATCGCGCTCTATAAAAATAAATAATAATAATAATAATAATAATAATAATTTACATTTTCATTGATTGGTCCAACTGTGTCCACAGGGTTGACATTCTCAGTTCGAGCGTCTACTAGATCACCAAGTTCCCTTGTAGTGCATGCATCAAATGTAGTTTGCAACAAAGGCTTAGGGTTAAATGGTAGTCAATCACAGGCATTCAGGTTTGAGAGGGCAGAGAATCTATTTTCCAAGCCTAGTACCCCCTCAGTAAAACCAACATCATTACTACCCCTTTTGGTCACCACGTTCCATTTTGTTCTTAAAGTACTAGGATTCGGGCCTCTTCCTTTCTGAGGGTAGAAAAAATCCAAAGTTAGTGGAACAATCACAGTTGATCTTCGCTGTGGAGGTAAGATGTTGGGCAAGATGTTTGACAATACCTCAGGGTCAGAAAAGTTAAGGACAACACAATCCCCCTTATACTTCTTGACCCTATTACCAATCCACTCTACCCTTCTGGCATTTACAAGTTCTTCAGATAATTGCTGCCTTCCCCAAGGAGATATTACCATGTTGTTAGTAAGCCACGATAAAGATTTATGTATTAAAGATGATGTAGTTTCAACCTCCCCAGATACCAATGTGGGGACATTTGCAAGAACGAGAACTAATGGAGAAGCTTCTACCACAAGCTCAAAAGACCCTTTCCCAGTATTGAAATCAGCAGTGGTAGGAACGGGGGTACAACACCTAAAGCACTACCAACTGGATTCGTCAGTGGTACCATTAGCGGATTTGGCACAGGGATAGGAGTAGGTACACAATTTTCGCCAGAGGGTGTTTTACTCATTAATGACTCTACCTTAGTCACAACTTCTTCAGGGAGTTTTTCTACCTCCACCAGTGTTTTCTCTAATAAGCCACCCAATCTATTAACCTCAGCGGTTAATTTGTCTATTTTACTAACCAGGGGTTTGACTATACCTTTAATTTTTATATCCATCATGCTCCATAATTTATTAAATTGAGCATTGGAGAGGGTCACATAAGATGCATTAGTCAGATCATCCTCCTCCTCCTCAAGTATTTTCCTTGGTGGGGTTGCAACTTTATTTCTACCACACCTTAAACCCCCCCCCCCGTTTAGGCATAACCTTTCTTTTGCCCCCAGTAACCCTCGGGGCTGGAACAGGGGCTAGGGCAGGGAGAGGAGACTTGTTATTGGTGGATATCACTGTCCCCACTTCACTGTCACTACTATCTTCAGTAATAGCCACTATGCCACTAGGCAGGATAGTGTTTATATCATTAAGAGAATCATGTACCACACCAGATGTACTGCTATTATCTAGTGCAAAAGGATCCTCTATCTCTTTATCATTCAAAGGAGATTGATTAGATGAATCCAATCCCAACGAGGATCTCCTGTCGCTATTTATTTTTGCCACAACTTGGAAGAGATAGTTGTCCATGGTGTTATTGACTGGAGTTTGCTTTTTCCCGGGCATAGTTAGAATGGGCAATACACTCAGAACAATATGTTTACTCACAGAACTCAGTAATTGTTTCAGTTACCCAATGTAGTCCAAGCCAGTCTGTGTCCAGGAAGAATTCGCAGGAATTTTCGGGCAGGGTACCTAGCCCAACCCAACCTAGTCCAGCCTCGGACGGCCACAGACGGCCCGCCCTTTGCCCGGGCTTAGCCCCGGGCGTAGCGCTCGCGTCCCGCAAGGGAGGTGTGGCACTTAATTTATGCGCCTCCTGGCGCTGGATGACGTAGCGCCGAGTGCGCTGTCCTGATGGTGGATGGGGGATGAAGTTCCCCGGTGCCCGCACTCCTCAGCGGCAGCCTCCCTGTAGGCTCTGGAGACGTGTGGCGGGAGGCGGAAGGCAAGGCAGCTCCTCTCTCAGCAGTGCAGCAAAGACACGGTAAGCCCCGTTTCAAAAGCGGAAGTTTTCCCTGTATGTAGTATGTCTACCCCATCTGTACATATACATCATACAACCCCTGCCTATTCCTCGTATCTTTTCCACTACATGCACCCTAGTATATCTATACCTGCCTGTATTGTAGTACCTCAGGCTTAAAGCTGAGGAACCGGGTACGAGGCTCGGCAGAAACGCTCAACATCCTTTGATTCTGGGCAAATCACTTAATCCCCCCTTGCCTAAGACAATGAATGTGACCATCTGTAGCAAAGTTGGTCCTCATGTAAAGCACTCTGATACCTTCTGGTCGAGTTCACGCTATATAAAACTCCCAAAATAAAATAAATAAATATACTACACCCTAGACCGCACATATTATAGTACCTCTATCCCTGCTTCTACTCTAGAGTCTCTTCCTTTGTAACGGTTCCTGCCACTTTTTCATCTTTCCTGTTTTCTTTTACAATTTTCGTGTACCCTGTGCCCACTTTCTTTTTAATATTTTTGTTGAATTTTCCGAGGAAAATGTTTTTTCTCATTTTGGAATTTCACCCCAAAAAGAATTTCACCAGCTACTTCAGGATGATGTTTTGCGTTTTGGATTTTCTCCATAATGAGGCACAGGTGTAGTGGTTACGTAACAGTGAAGTCCTTAGGAATTGCTCTATTTGCAGTCATATGTTGTCTTTTCTGTATGTGTTTTTTACATCATGGCAGCAAGCGAGGAGAGGATTTGCTGCATTTGCAATGTCAGCATTTAAAATCTATGAACAGGAGAGCGACCACATCAAAACTGTGGTTGTACCTGTCTTTGCAGTATTGGCTTTACGACATCAAAGATGTGCAGTTGGGTTCACCACTTCAAAGTTGTGGTTGCACTTTTAGGTTTACTACTTCAAAGTCGTGGGAGAAAACTAAACCTAAAGTGTGGTTACCTCTGTGAGAGGAGTCCTTAAATTGCATCTTCTTACCCCCTCCCACCTCATGGTTCTGCTTTATGCCTGTTGTTATTCTGATTGCAAAACTGTCCATCAATTGGGTAAAGTGACCTACAAAGTGTGTATATGTATTGCTAGGTTGATGGTTTCTCTCTAAAGACAGTCCCATATGCTGCTTTCTGATAAATTATGCCTATAACGAAGAAGAAGATTTGGGGTAATTTTAGCCACATTCCTGAACTATTATTTTGATCAGGAGTAAATTAATATAGTGTTATATGTCCACACCTTATTATAGCAAACACAATGATCAACTCATGTTTGTTTTTGGCCATGTATTGAAAACAATAAATGTCTTTATTATTGTTATATTTCTTTATATTTTCTTCATACATTTAATCAATGTATTTGAGTTGTATTATTTGAACAAATATTTTTATAAATAGATTGAAGAGTGAAGTACTGGCAGGTGACCCCCACCTAAAATCTATCAGTCGTAAAAATGACCACTAGTTAAATATTGTAAATATTAATCTTTTTTTTATAGAGCTCTTACTAATATTTTCAAGCGTGGGAAACCAAAGATTGAAGCTCACATCTAATGGTGTTGCAGTTAAAATATAAGCCCTGAGATCCAGTCTCCTTGCTGCATTCTTGTTCATTTTGACTGACTTACAGTGGACATATTGTAAGCAAATCCCTGTAGGCAATCTTACTATCATGCGGGTTCAAGGCAGTCAACGACGATCTGCTCACCATGCCAATAAACTTGGTACTCAGAACCACCACACAAGAGGGGGGTGCATTCAGCAAAGTCCTCGCGCCTCGCTGCCTCTGCCAAGAGTGAAGCAAATTATTTCTACAAAGGCCTTGAATGAAGGGGGCGGGGATTGCGGGCAACACACAACATTCCCTGGTGATCCAGGCATTCAATACAGCACCACAGCCACTTTCTTGCTAACCTGTACTTCAAATTCAGTGATTTTTAAAATATATATAATCACAAAAGCACAAAGGACCCTCACTTTCAATACTTTCAATATTCCTGCCAATTTCTTTGCAGGCTGCTTTTTATGGTGCCTTCATGTGCTTTCCAGCTGCGTCCCAAAGGATGCAGTCATGAGCACATCTGCGCTCTCTTTGTCTTGTACGCGGGCAGGCTGGAGAGGAGGGATGACAAAGCACCGGCGTTCTGGTTCAGCACATTTAAACCATTCGGATTGACAAACCGGATCCACCGTGAACAGTTCAGGCCTGCAAACATAATTTTCACATTTCCATTGTTTGAACTCTATAATGTCTCCACATATCAACTTCTTGTGCCTGACACCACTGAGGTCATGAGGACTGAAATTGCAACCCATTGTTCTTGTGCGTTGTAGGATTTCGCTCAAGGGCCCTCCCGCGTATGGTACTTGGCAGTGAACTGAAAACGAATTGACAAATGTACGAGTAATAGGTCATTGTTTTTTCATTATATGTTGTTATATGGCTCAACTGTATATGGTACCTGCAATTGATGGCAACATCTTGCTCAGTAGATGATACACGTGCGAGGATCGATGCGTGGTGCCATGGCTGCGCAATGAATGACGAGCGGCCTGCTTGGGTCTCATACTTGGAAGTATTGATTGGGATAAAGACTCTCTCTCTGCGGGCCAGTGTCTTGTGATCTTCCCTGAGAGCCCCTAACTGGAGAATTGAAACCCTTTGATTCTTGTTAAAGTAATGGCTGTGAGTAGAAAAACCCAGACTGTGCTCTCCAGCCTGATTATTCACACTCTTTTTTTTTATCTTTTACAAAAGCTGAGCAAGATGAAAGTCTTGGCGAAACCAGTGCAGAGTCGGCTCTCATCAATTGGGGATTTAGAAGCCAGCAATTTCTCACCTTTGTTGCTTGGAAAAAAAATAGAGAGATGGCCAGAGCAGATTTTCAGGGCTTGATAGCTACATATAATACATTGCTTTATTCATGGGCACACACGTACACCACAGACACACACAGATGCACACAAACATACACTCAGTGTTTTAAATGGGACGGTACTGAGTATCAGCACCATTTAATTTCGATAGGGAGAGTACCTGTTCTTCCCAAGAGTGACATAATACTTTTAATTGGAGATTGGAGATTGTGGAGAAGTGTGGCTCACTGGTTAGAGGAGGCAGACCCTGATGCAGAGGTCCTCACCCGGGACCAGGGTTCAATTCCAGACGCGGCAGTGTCTTGAGCTCAAAAATGTCCACGGACTCGATAATTCTCGCCTCGGTGCCTACTCGAATCATGGGTTCACACTCTGCAACTCTGGGCAATAGCTTGCTTAATCTCCACTACGGCCCACCGCGATGGGATGCCTGGTCTTCACCTTGGGGATGCCCAGTAGGGGTTATCTCGCAGGGAAAGCCAGGACGGGTTCCCAAAGCAAGCGCTAAGAGACCTGTTGGTGATTTGGCGCTATATAAATCGAAATTAACATAACATAACATTAATGGCACTTCTCAGAAACAAGTAGGTACTCTGATAAAGGGTATCTCCACTTCTGTTTTTCCATTTCAAGCACTCCATACACACAAACTTTGTCAATATGCAAACATTTCAAAAGTTTGCTGTGCCAACTTTTTATGCTATCTCCCAGGTTCAAAGGTTCTAACAATTCAATAGGCTGTTTTATCCCTATGTTAACTCAGCCATAATGTTTATCCATAATGCTAAACCATAAATAATTTTCTTAGCATGTTCCATCAAACAAACTTTCGCTCATTTGATCTCCACAATAATAAATGGGTACTAACTGGTGTCTTGGTTTGAGATCTTTCACATATCTTCAAAAAACTGAAGCATTCACAACCAAGATTAAAATAATTTAGGAACAAATGATCAGTTTATTAATTGACGACGTGATGCACCAAATCCGACTTTCTTGTCCACATTTTAAATCATGGATCATTCTCTCATTTAGTGCCAAATTCACAAAGTCTTTTCTTGTAAGTAATTGTGCCTTACCCCAGTCTTAGGTGTGAACTACTCAATCATTTCCTGGCCTGATTCACAAAGTAATTTTCTGTGAGTATTTATGTCCTGCTTGGGGATTCATCTTGACTCACTGAAGTTACTTTGCCCGACAAAGGAATTCTTGTGAGTCAGATCAGTGTGGAGGTGTAACATAGTGTCTCTTTTGGGTTCATGGGTCAAGGGAAAAATTAATATCATTTATTTTTCCTTTTGGCTACCACTGCCCTCGTCTGATTCGTGCATTTTGTTGCAGCCACGCAACAGCATTGTGTCTGACATCACCATGATATTCTGCTTTGAATGCATTCCTGTGGCAGAAAAAGATTCTCCCCTACCTTACCCATCAGGTACCTAGGAGGTAACCCACGAGAATGCAACCAAAGATGCTAAGGCTATCCATTTACAAACACTGAGACAATATTCTAGGTCTCTGCCTTACCTCTTGACATTCTCTAAGCAATCCTGTTGTGACAGTCCAAAGTTATGTGGTCCTCTATATCACAATGAATGTCTCTTAAAGAATGTGAAGGACTGAAATGTGCAGACTTTATAAAGATGCAAAAGAAAAAAGAATTTCAGACAACTAAAATTACATAATATTATTTTCACTATGATCTTTAAAAAAATGAATTGATTATACCAATGTGACGTCAAATAGCTCCTAAACATATATAAATGTCAAAGCTTTACTTTATGAAATGTTGATCGGTTCTGTTGGTGCTAAATTGCAATTGGACCAGATTACCAGAACATCATGTGATGTTCACATATTGGGTGTTGCATGCACCACGCTCTAATAAAACACTGGTTTGGAAGGTTCAGTAGTTTTCTTTGTTTACAAAATATACTTTTAGTATATATGCATGCTTGTTAACCCCACTTCATAATAACAAAGTTAAACTTTTAATTGTTGTTCCTTAATTGTAACCACAAGAGATTGTTTCTCGATTCCCATTGAAAAACGAATAAAATGATGCTAATTCAGATACCGGCAGTAATACCATATTTGCGTTAGAATCATTCTTTCTATTATTTAATTTCCAGACATTTGTGCTTGTTATCCTGCTCCCCACTGGATTACATGGGACACAATACTTCTTAAAAATTACTAAAATATTGCCACACAAAATGTGCCTTTTTGATCCGCATCACCACTATCTCTTAGGCCAGTGTGTAGGCATATTTATCATCGCTATTACCACCTCACGGTCCTGGAATGGTGCAGATGCGGCTCCATGTACCTGTTCCACTTGATGCATGTTGAGGCAATACATCGGTGGCGTGCATTTGCCTGCTTGTACTCCACACCCAACAAATAGATAATGCATTTTACCTTAAAAACAAAGAGATATATTTAAATGTCGTCTGTAATAACAACTGCATTTTATTCCAATATGCCAAAGTTAGGGATTTAAAATATATTTCTAGCCTTTATCTTGAGCATTATTCTTAGATTAACAATTTGGAGTTACTGTATTTATCATTCTGCCATGGACAGGACCAATGATGCATGCAGAAGGCCATCTTCTGCTATGTGAAAAGTAGAGTAAAGCTGTGCCGGGATAAGGAACAGATTTGAGAAGCTGGGAGCAATTGGGAAGATGGATCTACCTTCATGCAGTACCACAATCTGCTGCTCCGCCATAGCCCGTAATACCCACCCTGGCTTCTTTGTCTCTAATGCAAGTATGAGGCTGGGGTGCAGGTATATTCCAGTGGGGTTTATTGTAATAGAACAGTCCGAGCAATCCCATATATATCAACCAGAATGGGTATACAACGTTTAGCACGCATTTTTTACAACGCACTACCATTACAACGCAGGCATTACCACGCATACCATTACAACGCATTGCGCTGAGGGGCGCACTAGGATAGGGAATACGTTAATTTTATATCCAACACCTTCCCTAGTGTCCACGGGGACTGGAGTTAGAATATAAAATTATACTTACCACTATCCAGCACCTCAAAGCGCTATGCGTTGTAACGGTATTCGTTGTAAATACCGCGTTGTAAAGGTATGCGTGGTAATAGTATGCGTGCTAACGTCATACATCCACCAGAATGTGTTAGGGAAGACCATGCAGTCGATTTTTACTACTAAAAAAGCAGAGTTAGAATCTGTATGGAGTGTGTCATCATATTATGATCCTTGCCTTGGAGTAATTGAAACTTACGTCAGTGGGTGGGTTGCACCTATGCACACAGGTGTCAATGTAGCGGTTTGCAATGCAAATGGCGTGCTATTTTCATAGAGGATAACGTATTTTTTCAGTTTCTACATGGTCCACAGCATGGTTTAAACTTAAGATTTTTAACAATAACTCTAGAGCCACTACTTCCTTTTTTTTAAAACTCAGTTTTCGACAACACGTCGAAAAGTAAAGTTTTACAGTGCCAAAGGAAATATTCCAAAACGTAGTCACAAAACAAGCAGTGTGTTTGTGTATCCCACTTGCTCATGCAAGCCGATAAAAAGGAATGGGGTTAAGAGAGCAGGGCACCATTTCCCTTCTTAATATGTGATTGGTCTGCTATATTTTATAAGTCGTTTCAAAAATAGGTGGTGGAACTTTTGTAACTGAGGTATACGCTTGATTTCTGACATTTGGCAAAGAAAAGGAACTTGTTCTTGTTTATTTAAATGTTCAGACATTTACTGGCTAGCACGCCTTCAGCCCCCTTCAACCTATGCTAAATGTTATGAGGATTCATTCAGAGTAATCATGTAAGCGTAGAGCGCCCTGCATAGGGCAGGGGATTGTTCTTTCTAGTGAACAACAAAGATTTGGGGATGATGAAGAGGGGTTTCTAAATTCTTTTCATTTTCTCAAATGTATCAGGTGATTTGTCTTAATATTTTATTTAGAGCCTAAGTTATAAGCTGAGTTGTACATCAGAGAGGATACCTTCCTTCCTGGCCTAATCCTACACGCTGCCCAGGGGATCTTCCACAGGAGTCTAACCGCTGGACCTATAAGTGCTTTTGGATAATAAAAGCATAGGCCTGCTGTGCTGCCATGTTTAAAAATCTTAATCATAATTCATCTCCCCCAAGGATGTGCACGCACAAGGGATCGTGAGAAAGTGAGTCCTCGGATCTAAATCCTATTTATAAACGTCCATTGGTAGTTCATCTGAGTCAGGATGTTTGTTTATGGGACTGACTGGAATCACCTTGGCTACCCTCTCCAGTGTAAAGCAAGTATTGACATTTCCCTTTGAAGCTTAGGTGCCACAACTTTACTACTGTAAGTACCACATTTCCATCCCTACCACGTTTACCAGGTCCATGCATGGTGATGTTCCATTCCAGGTTTTTCTTTGAATTCTGACCCTTGTAGTCTTGTTTATTACATTATAAAACAGGATTATACATTCCAGAAATCTAAGAAAAGAAGCTAGACTGGAGTAGCATGGACCTGGGCAACCTGGCAGCTATGCACATTTTGACAAAATGCTTAAATCACCAGTCCTCTGGGATCACAACCTCCAGAGCTTATTCAAGCCCTCGATGCCTCGACGGATGAGTAACTGGGGCATCACAAGGCTCTTGAAGCTGTTCCAGGATTATCTGCTTTAACCCTGATTTGTCTTTCTCCTGGTGCCATATCCCCCCATTAATGCCCGAAGAAGGATTTAGCCACTTCGTACCCTGTTTACTTAATGCCCTGTTCAATAATGTGCATAGCTAGGGAGCTGTCTGAAAAGGAACCAGTTATTGATCTATTCGAACCCATTAATTTCCACCTGTGGCTTAAAGATTGTGCTTGGCATGGCACCAGTGAATACAGGAAAAGATACACACTTCTTCAAGGGAGAAGCTATTGCTTTATACTCTATTTTTAATTTCCAAGTCCCTATACATTGTTAGATTCTCTGATGAATTCGATAAGAGCCAGTCTAAGCTGATCAAAATGGCTTAACCAATAAACAGGCTATGGGTTTCTTTCTGTGACATCTATGATAAATCTCCTTTGTTTTTGTAACACTAGCCCTGGTAGTTGAGGGTAAGAATATGTGTACCAAATAAACACAGTTAAACGTACACTTTTTTTGTCAGTCTGTCATACGGTCCTTTATGACAGCTTCAGGTATGCCATTGTAGACTTCCGGCTCACATGCAATTAATAGAGCCCCAATTTTGATTTCAAGGTCCTGATTACAATAACATTTGAAGGCGTGAGACAGGAACTGTTTGGTTCATTCTCCATATTCTCTACAAATTCTGAGAGATCACCCAAATGGGAAGAAATTGCCCTGCCAAAAAAGTTTATTATAGAAATTGATTAGATCTAACAAGGTACCATCGGGGAATCTCAATGACGGAGGCAAACAACCTCTAGGCCTCAAGTTAAGTAAAGTGGCAGTGCAGAAAACAGAGGATGGATGCTCCTTCACAGCCCTTTGAGCAAGATCCCTTTAATGGAGACTTTTCAGAGCAACTGTTTGGGCTCAATAAATGTGCTCTTGAATTAGAAATGTTCTCCCTAAATTACTCGTAATTGCGCAAGCAGGAGAAAGCTCGTTATTATCGCTAATTCTGTATCAAAGAGTAATGCGGGATTACCAAAATTACTCTGATTACTGGGGTTAGTTTCTTTCCAATGTTGAAGAAAAATGTAATGCAATTTGTATCTTTCCGTTCTGCGTAACTGTAGTTGCCTGAGACTCATGAGCCACATCATATATTTATTCACTTCTGAGTTTTTTTTATAGTAACAGTACATCACCTCATTGCTACTTTACAGCACAAGGTAGGATGGGCAAACAAGTAAGATGCAATACAGGCAGTCTGAAGTAACTTGTTCATCCCTCAGTCCGCGCATCATCTGAGTGCTGATTCGACTCCCCCAAGGGCATTGATCTCGAGGAACAAGTGACAAGTAGCCTGTCCGTTTGGTGATTTATAGATAAAGTTGCTCTAACTCCAGTCACATCTCAGTATCGCTTGAGGTGCTGGAACTCATAGTGATGTATGTTCAGGGACCATAGCATCAGTGGGAATTGGTGGGGTGGTCTCATTCTGTCATAAAGCAAACATTTCTTTTTTCAGGCTATATCTATAGGGGACCCATGTTTGCCGAGAAACCTGTTCTCCTCCACCCCACTATTTTATCGTGTTCTCGTCCCAATCTCATCTTAAAGAGACTTACTTGGTCTATTGGTATTTGAATGTCGGAATATCATATACAGAATTATTATCTGACAAAAATATTGTGTTATAAGTATAAATTACAGAAATACCATCCAATTAGGTGTATATGTTCTGTTATTGACACAAATTGGGCTATCATTTTTGCAAACGTTATGTAGGCCATGCTTTTTGAGTCAGACGATGTTTTGACATCAATATTCTGCTACCTTCACTGACAGGAGTAAACACTTTGAGGGTGGGAATGTGCCTGTCAAAGCTTTGTGAGTAACCCAAAATGTTCAAGTCATTAAGTGTTCTCATACTTTGACACCTGCCCCCACCCTGAAATGCTGACATGTCCATAACCTGACAACTGAGAAGATTTCCTCACATAGCAATTCTGCTATATTTGCAAAAACGTTTATGGGAGGAGACACATGCAAAATTGCAAATTCACTGTCTGTAAATCAGTGAAGTAGATTCACACTCCTATATAATGATATTGTGTACTTGGTGCATCAATAGATTCTCTAACCAGGACAGCCTCCTCCACAGGCGGTATGCCATTCTATGGCACTCACCTGTACACGGGCATGTACCTGAGTCGGTATGCAGGAGGTATTACACTTTGCATGTCACACTTATGTCTAAGCATCCCTCACCATAACTAGTTGCCTCCATCTGGTTATCGGGGCCCTTCTTATATACGTCACCTCTAAATAATAAAGACTTTGGTCTTTATTTCCACAAAAGGTTGGGACTTTGTAATACAAAGGTCCTTTCATTGACTGCAGTGTAACCTTTTAAAAACATGCAATCTTACTAGTCCTCTCCTCAGGACTGGGGCAACCTCTGACCTCTTTATAAAAGTAATCCACAAATATCTCCCACTTTACTCCAGATTCTCAAGAGCATCTCTTGCGTTCCCAAAGGTTAGAGGGCAATGGGCTGGGAGGCAAAATAGAGACATTTGCGATAGTGTGTCGGCCTTTCTTACCAAGCTCGCAAATGATACGCTGAATGTTCCTATGCCCGACAACTTGGCTGTGGGCCACTTTTGGGGCAGGGCCTACTCCCGGACCGATGAGCACGCTCTCTTCCAGTGTTCTAAGCCACCTATGATGTTAGTCGCCCAATCAAGACATGACTGTAGTGTGGTAAGCCACCCGTTTCCTCTAGAATTCACCAGGTGTTTTTTCGGTGCTTACTAGAGATCATTCTTGGACCAGGATGGTCTTGGAACATTGTGCAAGCCTGTGTCTAGACGATAACCCTGACCGTTCGGCCCTTGGGTCCGGAGGGTCTTGGAGAGACATTCCAAGGCTTAGCTTGTCCTGATGGAGGTCTGTCTGCCAGAACCCCCGCAGGGCTGTTTTGTCTGGTCACCTGCTTGCTATTCCTCTCCCAGAAGGCAGCCGACCAGTAACTAGAGCCGTGCAGTGAACTCAGTCCAATTCACCCTCAGACCCTCCACTGCAGGAGCACATCAGTCGCACATCTGCACGTTCAGACACTCGGCCAGACCAGGCCCAGTCAGAACCAGTGGCATTCGAGATAAACACGGTGCATTCATGTACCTCTTGTCTTCCTGGGGATGCTGGTGGAGGCCATTAGAAACAGCCTACAGGTGCGCTGCGTTCCCGACAAACTGGTCAGGTGTGAGACGTAGGCCTAGGTTGCGAGGCTGCGTTCGGTGTGAGCACCCGAGAAGACACAAGTTTGCACAAGTGTCGCAGTTACAAGTGTGTCGGAGCGTTCTGACCCCCCTCCGAGGTAAATATTGGCAGGTCAAACCTGACGTCATTTACTAGTGAACAAAGACCTGGAAAATACGGAGACGCGTTTTTTGGTGCAATTACAACAGAAGCCTACATTTATTCCTCCTTAGTGTATGACAACATGTAATTATCATTATGTAATGCACCTGATAAATAACTGTCTCCAAGGCATTTGTATGCATCGCTGCGATAACCCCCTTGACAACCTTTCTCAGGCAAGGCCTTGGTCTGCACGCATTCTTTTGGGGTGTCCCTGGTGCAATGCGCTTCGGAGTCCCATAAGGATTTCGAAGCACTATATAAATGCAAATGCGATGCAACTTACATTAGAGAACGGGTCGGTACATTGGCATTTGCTGTTTTCAAAAGTTGGAACTCGTAACTTCCAACTCCAGCCTGCTCATTTTGATGAAGGATCGCATGGTTTCTTTAACACTTAGACTGTCGGACTGCTGCGGATTTCCATTACAGAAACTATTTCAGCGCATGAATTCTCTGGAGCAGTGTTTCCCAAACTGTAGTCCGCGGACCCCCAGGGGTCCTTGACACGTTCCCAGGGGGTCCGCAGGCAGCAGTTTTAAAAGCATTGGAAAGTTTCCTGTATCATTAGCAGTTTTCGAGCAACAATAAAAGTGTCAAGATAACACCAGTTTTGTCCAGTGGCAGCTTTAACTTAAGTAATTTAGCACAGAGGGTTAATATGCCCACTGCAAAGATCGTGTACCATGCATTAAAACATTTTTTATTTCATGTGCATAGGTCAGTGGGTTACTGCTTTGGTCAGTAACTTATTTTTCTTCCCAGATTTTCGTATCCTGGTGCATAGTAAGGTTTTTATTTACTATTCTTTAAAAGATAATAAAATTCAATACAAAATGATAAATGTGTTGTAGACTGCACCATTGTTTCCCAAAATCTTTTGGGGGAGAGCCTTACAAAGCCCCCTCTGTAGTGGCTAGGCTCACTCACTGCACTTGGTATGCACCATATGGGGACTGGTCTGGAAAAAATTTCTAGGGCTGCTTTTGGTTTCCAGTCTGGCCCTGGCAAGAGCCTCGTACTGTAAAATAAAACCAGCCATTTAAAAGTTAGTCACTGGGATGCAGCACCAATCTTCCGATTAAATTATTTTGCTTTTTGCAAATTCTTTCAATATATTCAATATAAAATATTAAGAGGGATGTTTACAACAGAAGTGGAGGAGCGTGTCGTTAGCCTGCTTGGCTTAATGACACGCTCAGCCACTTCTGAAATACAGGGCTGTACCATATTTACAACAGTATGGTGCCGCCATGCATTTCCTCCTGCGCTGGTGCTACATTTAGCAGGGTAGCACCAATGCAGGCACCCTTTCACCATAGTGCAAGGGCATCTTTGTGCAGGGGAAGATAGTTTATGTACAGGAAGGTCCTCCTTCCTGCACATAAACAATCTTGAAATGCCGTTTTGTCACTTCTATGTGTTCGGCTTAATGGAGCACACATGGAAGTTACAAAATGTAATTTTTTTTAAAGATTGTTCATGTGCAGGAAGGGTCTCCTTCCTGAACATAAACAATCCAAGGTGTTTTGCTTTTTCCATGTGTACTGCATAAGGCAGCACACATGGAAAAAGCAAAATCGAGGAGAAATAAAGCATTTCTCCTCGTTTCGCCAAGTTAAGACCAGGTGTTTCCTGGTTTTAATTTTGGTGCAGGCTCCTATTTACGCTGCCCTTGTAAATAGGAGGCAGCGTAAAAATCAATGGGTGTTGCAGTGGAACGCCCACCGCTACACCCACTGCCTACCTCTTTCATGCTACGTATCGCTTGAAAGGGGGCGTTATTTGCAAGGCAGCGTTAAGCCACAGTAAGTGCCTCAACTCTACCTTGTAAATAAGTCGAAGCCCCTCTCGCCATGGGAACATCACAAAAAGTGACATTCCCTTGGGGATAGGGGCTTGTGAATATGTGTGCACATGTGTGTTTATTTTGTTCGAATTAATGTTTGAAATTTAAATCCTACAAATTGCTTGGGGGTCCCCGGCTTCCAGTGGTGACTTAATGGGGGTCCACAGGAGTTAAAAGTTTGGGAACCACTGCTCTGGAGCATACATACATTTTGTAGGAGCTTCTAAAACACCCCCACTTCTGACATTATCTTTCCGTCGAAGCTTTTGCCTTTTTTGTTTTTTCACATTTTGTGTATGCCTGTTCTTTCCCCCTGTTTATGAATGCTATAGTTATTGTTATCCGTGTTGACATGCATATACGCAGCTATTTGAAAGCCTAATTCCAAGCATTGTAAATAGTTCATATTAGATTAAAGCGCGTTTCACACGAGTTTCCTAATAAAATGAATTGACACCGAAAAACGACAGATTTTATTGCCTCTATTAGTGTCAGTGGAATCGTTCCCAGTGCAAGATTCAGCATATATATTGCTCATAATGGGCAGATATGAACACTGTAATGTTGAGACGTTCATGACTTTAAATGCTTTCAGGGTATGCATCTTATCTTTAGCTAGCGCAATCTCTAATATAGGCATTTATTCCAGTTTATGTCCCCATAGAGACATTTCTATACTGTCTGTTCTTTCTATAAGAATCCGTAATCTCCTAAAAATGGGCTGTTTGATCATTTAGCTGGGGGGCTGACCACGCTTTTGCATTAATTCTTTGGATTCCATCTCTGTCAGCCTCCCTGCTCAGGGCATCACTGGCCAGGGGCAGAGGATGCTGGAGAAGGCCTCAGGGTGTGATGAACGAAGCCTCGAGGTCCGACACCTGATCTCTAGTCTTATTACTTGCTCTCTGAGGGGTAATTAGGATATAATGTTCAGCGTTTTGAAGATAACAGACCGTGTGACCTAGTGTGAGCAGGCCCTTAGCCTACGATGGTCAAACTCTAAGGCCTGTGACCGATTGCGTAACCCCAGCCCTCTGGAGGAGGGCAGGAGCGCAGTCCTGGACTGCTTCACCCATCCGGTGTTAATCCACATCCGGCAAGGCCCGGCTTCTGGGGCAGAGGGTCAGAGGCGAGAGGGCACCTAACCACCATATTCTCTAATGCCGAAGCCCTCGGTTTCCCATAAAGCCCAGGGCGTAGAGTTTTAAAACACACACGTAAGGCATAGGGAGAAAATGTTGTTTAGTGGCTAAGGTGCTGTTTTTTGGAATCAGGGGAGCCCATTTCTAATCCTGTCTTCTCCAGCTGACAATGCCGTGTGCTCTTGGGATAATCACACAGTCCGGCTTCTGTAGTTCCCTTTAAACTACTCTTACATGCCTTTGTAAATTGCTCTCAAAGCATTTAGAATGGGAATATTCCCGCGATGTTCATACACAATGAGTAAAACTAGAAAGGACTGCTCCCTTTTGTACTTGGACGTTTTGTTGTAAATTCAAAAAGCAAGCAAGAGCATGTAAAAGGGACCCCTGCAGTCCTACTTCCCAGACCCATCATTGCTTTGTGAAAGGGCCCGCCCTACGGCAATGTAGCTCACTTCCCTAACCTGCTGGTGTTGTAAGCGACTATTGGCAGATGCATAGAAACAGTTCAGCCATTTACTGTACAGTGTTGACATTTACAGGATTCCTCACACACTCCTGATCTCTTAGTATCAGAATACCAAGTGCTAAATATTGCTACAAAATTATTATTGTAGCAAAAACATTGACGAATAAAATCTTGGCAAAATAAGTATATAGAGGTAAGAGTAAGTTTGGTATGCAATAGCTTTGGCATACTTAACTTCTCATCTGTGTACCTTGGTGTTGTGTAATTGCCTAGGTACACTGATGTGGAGATAAGAATATTAAATCTATACTTACCTTATTAATATTTTAGTTGTTGACATTCTTGCTATCATATTTTTATAGCACAATATTCTTGTAGTCACAATTCTGACCTCCAGCTGCTCTCTGTGTCTTTAGTTATAGGTTGTTACTTATAAAGCCACAGATACCAGCGTTCATCTGGACGTCTCACAGAGGTGACCAGTGTCCTTTTATATTTGATTAATAAAAAAGACTCCATAAAGATACAAAGGAAATAAATGGAATTTGGTAAAATGAAAATGCCATTCAGCTGGATTGGGCGCCGTTGCCACAGTTTGAAGCCATAGACTTTGAAAAGGTTTCCCTGCGATCACACTTTACTCTATCCCACCATTTTTTTCTGTGGCCTGCTGCTTGCTGCCACAACATCTGAAGCGTACTAAAGAGAGCGGTAGGAGCGAATGTATGTTCAAATGTTCACACTACGCAAATCACCTGTATCTGAGCTTGATGCTAAATTTCTTGCCAGATTAGATCTCTCCAGGTCCTCTGTATATCATCATGTGTTTTTCAAGCCCATAATTAATTGTGCTTCCCTACTCTGCCCAGCTGCTGTTTTGTTCAACGTATTTTTGCATAGATTCAAATGTACTGCATTAATGGGACTTTGACATGACAGTAATGTTGATCATTGTTTAATCTCTTTAAGCAACCACGCTTCCTAGAAGGTGTTGCAAAGATGAAAATAAACATGATTAGGCATACAATCCTCTCTCTACAGGTAACAACGTGCCATACATTGAAGATTGCTCTGGGCACAAAAATATGATGCTAATGCAACCTAGAAATCTCTACCTGGGAGTTCCTGTGTGGGCACCGGTAAAATTGTACTAGTCACAAATGTAGCTACTTGGTTGATCTTTGGCCTCTGGAGGTGTGAACGCGATGTCACAGTCCTTCAGAGGACTTCATTGGCTCACTGGCCAGCAGGATTAATTTTAAGAGCCTTTGTTTAACTCACAAAGCTTCTTACAACTTTGAGACTTTAGGTCTAGCTAACTATTCCTGCCCCTATGTACCTAATTGATCCTAGAATCGCCTACAGCTAAAAGACCACTGGATCAAACGGAAAAGAAGAGGAGGCTGATCTTCCAGGCTGCATGGGCCTAAATTGTTCAACAATCCTCCATTGCACCTATGAAGCTTAAACACCAGCTGAATTTCAGGAAAGCCTCAAATCATTTTTATTTGTTGATATAGTTTATGGCTGATGCCGTGGCAGTTTCTGTGTATTTTACTGCATGTGTCTTTAGCATCGTGAAGCCACGTGTTTTGTCAGTTTGTGCTCTAAAAGAAATGCAACCAGCCAAACCAACGAATCAGGTTATTCAAAGTCTACACCCAAGTTAAATACACCCTGGAGATGAAACCGTGGCATTCACATTTCAGCAAACAGGTGAAAACTCATAATGCTAACAGAAGAAGCCTCAGGTGCCAGAGGAAAGAGTCCACTAATGAGAGATGTGGAACTTGTATAGTTTGACCTCAGCTTCGGCAAGGTGCCAGCTGAGATTTAATTGTGCTCCTAAAAAATCTAAGTGCTATATGTTCACTTTGACGCTGGTGTAGATGGCAGTAAGACTTGAATTTGTGCCCTTTTATGTAAAAAAAATTGTGGCAAGATGATCCCTCTTGTGCGGGAGGGTCTCATGATGTTCTGTTTTTTTAAAGGTCCCAAGCGGTTTCATCCTGTGAGAGGGTCTCGTAATTCTCTGTCTTTTGAATAGGTCTTGGATTGCTTCCTCCGGTGAGAGGTTTCAGGATGTTCTCTCTGATGAGAGGGTCTCAGGATTTTCCTCTTGTGAGAGGGTCTCATGATGTTTTCTCTTGTGAAGGGTCCCAGGATATTCCCTTTTGTCAGAGGGTCTCAGATGCTCCCTATTTTTAGATGTTCTGTCTTGTGAAAGGGCCTTGGGATGCTCTTTCTGCTGAGAGGTCTCAAGTTATTTTGCAAAGGATAACCCCTCCCCCCAACTGTGGAAGAAGAAGTATGCTTTTGTTTCCAACCGTAAGATGTGGCACAAGATATGTTTGTTGGGATCAGCAGCAGGGACCTTCTTAAATGGATTTCAGTCTTCTTGGGAATTTGAAACAAGCATCTAAGCAGGTCGGAAAACCTAACAGAAAATGGGTTTGTTTCATTACACAGGGAGAATAACTTAATGCACTCCGAATCATAAAAATGCAGGCATCCATGCTCTCACCCTCTTGAACTGTACCCCACACTAGAACAGTAGCGATATATGGACGTACAAGCAGGGGTGGAGTCTCAAACCTGCAGAATCCTGATCTGAGCACTCCGATGAATCAGATTCCCACTGCAGTGTGAATCTACACGAGTTCAGGATGACTGAGAAACATAAATGAGGGACTTCTAAAGTTTGTGCTGAATTTAGAAATGTGTTATGCACCCTCACATGTAACACTCATCTTTCATAATTTTCCTTTTGCTTTCCTAATAAAAGTATTAAGAATTCTATTATCTACTTTTGGGTTTCACACTTTACAAGAACTCAATGTGGCATCCTGCTCATCTGATTTGAGTGACCTTATTCCAAGTTTTGTTTCTGCACAACTAGAATGAAAAGGTGGTTGCCTCAGTACAGCTTCCTTCGTAATGCTCCTCTCTTCTGGTTTCTTGAGGGCCTTCCACCAGTTATGTGGCTTGCAGGAAAAGTCGGAAGACTTTGGTCTGAGGGCCAAGAAGCCTGATACAGTTTTGTATTTTATTGCAGCATTTATATAACGCTTACTTACCCGTATGTGGGGCCCTGAGTAATTGCCTACATCGGTAGCACGCTATATAGTGTGGGATGTGTGGTTTAAAGGATAATGTATTTGTTTTGATCCTATGTGGGAAGTGTTTCCATGTCATGTGTGATGACCACCGAAGAGCGGTTATCGTATTATGAGACACAATGCACAACATGATGAAGTGTGTGAGACAGACGCTCAGTTTAATTGTTTTTCAGTATGCTGTTAGCTTTGAACAGCTCTGCAGGTGCCTTTATGGTATTTCTTACGATATAGTCTGCTTAGTAGGTTACTGCAAGGAGTTGTCCAATCTGTTATTATGTGCATAGTTGTAGTCTTGAGTTGGAATGGTTGGAGGGAGAGAGAAGTGGGCATTGTTATTATCATCCTATATATGAGTGTCGTTGTGAAATGTATGTAATAAGGGTTCAGAGTGTATAGATATTTGGAACCTGCTGTGGTGGACTACATTAAAGTCCTCCGCATTGTCCAACACTGTGACAGATCTCTTCAGTTATTCCATGCCTGCTTGTTTAATGATGTCTGTGTTTTTTTGGCTGCACAGTGCTGATGAAGGACAACCTTCTTAGCAGAATGTAAGAGGTACAAGATATAATTTGCTACTGACCGCTGCGCATTATGGTCTTAATATTGTGATATACACCATAAGAAACACAGGAGGTCTATTAGCTAACTATTAGAGCTATGCTATCACTACGGAGTCACCTAGATCTCAACGTGTGTGCAAAAGAATAAGGACCAAGTAAGAAAACAAGTGGATACAAAGGTGAAAAAGACGTCGATACATTATAGACTATTCATCAGTGGCTGACCAGTCCAAAAGAGTGATGTAGGGTTTCCATCAAAAGACTTTTGTGATCATTCATATCATCTGGCCAAACCCTGGAGTGTGAACGGCTAGTCCCCTGATCAATGGGACTGAACCACACAGTGTTGATATCTTAGGATTTGGTCCACCAGTACTGATGAAACATCCGCAATGACTGATCTATTGATGGTTTTGAAAAAGGTGCAACAAAACAGAAAATGTGACTTAAAATAGGATGGAATGTCCTCCTTTACGCAACTTTATTCTATGGACAAGACATGCCTCCTAATTAAAAACAGAACAGTGCAAGATGACAGTAACAAATATCTGTCTGTAAAGGGGCCAACATGTTTCTGCCTATTGGGTGTCTAATCCCACGGCATTCATCAGGGCCTCTGTTCTTATACTCGTTGCACTCTTACAAGTGAAAAAAGTTCACCTCCACCATAAGAAGAAATGGGAAAACTGAAAAGAGATGGTACACTACGGTACAACCTGTAATAACCATATGTTGTCACCCTCCGACTCACTCGTACTCTAGTGAATCCTGCGAAGGAAAACACATCAAACAATAACTATATATCTGATTGTATCGGTTCTCAATACACCCTATCTACCCAACATTAATGTGTGAAAAAAGTAGTAAATTCAATGCTCACCCCGACTGATGGGTGAAGCTACCTCACCTCGCCTGGACACTGCTCAGGTATAGGAGGCACCACACTGGTATAGGGAAGAAAGGAGGAAATGTCGCATAATAAAGCTAAAAACATATAAGCCTATCACTATGTGTCAAACTCCTTCCTGTATTGCCCTATTTCCCAGAGTTTAAAACTGAAGTAGGTCCATAGCAGCTCCAGTGGACCCAGCAAACTAGTGTCCTAACACTATTAGCTCTGACAACTACTGGTCTAAATCCCAGCAAGATTCTAATCACAAGATGTTATTTATTCATTTTGATACCAACTCTGTAGTATCTTGGCAGCAAATAGTCTCACTTACCTAACCGTCGGTACCTCAAGCTGTCATCTGAGGCTTGGGGGAGGCACCGACCTCAGTGTGGATTGAGTATAAATAGGCTATGGGGGATAGTTTGTATGGTAACCTTCCGCCTAACTTGGATACTACATCTCAACCCAATAATCAATGTGACATGTCCTATACTATATTGTTTGCCCCAAAACATAGAGGACAGTACTTTTTCCAGTGTTCAATACCCATTAATGATCAAATATTAAGTATATTCCACTGCGCACTACTTTGTGTTCGAAACCACGCTCCAAATCACGCGTGATCTCATGTAAAAACTACAAAACTGCATCATCGCGGCCATCTTAGTAGTCTTAACGCGATCACTAGGAAATAACGCATGATCGCGCGCGAAGGACTACCAGATATCGTCACGGCAGCCATAATTGTAGTCCCGGCATCGGCGTCTTTCAAGATAGACACAATTATGCCGATATTAGGACAACAACAAAAGGGAAACAGTCTCCCTAGGTGTAAAATAAGTGTTAACCCCTCAGCTCTCCCTTAGTGGCAATAAATAGGGAAATAGAAGGACTAATGGGTATGGCGTGATATCGCGAGATCTCGCGAGGTCTCCATGGTGGGAACTACTCAGTGACATCACTTCAGGGCAAACTGGTAGTCCAGCAATGTCGCGCATAGGCAAACTATATAGGATTACAAATGCAAAGTAGATGACTAATGGGCTAAACAGAATTGCACAGCCAATCTGTGTATTTTGACCTTACAGAGACCAATATTACTGTATATAGAGAATGATTTTCAAAAAACACTATGCCAATTTAATTCCAAGGTGGTAGTATTTTATGGCCAGTGGTCTTCGTGTTCATAGTGCAGTATCTATGTGATTTAATAGTATATCAGAGCTGTCTCGCTCACATGTTGCACTAGGACTTCTATATCAGTGTATAACGAGTCTCAACAACTCGCATTGGCTTGTCATGTGTCCATGTACCTATTGGTAACATTTGCATTGCTGTAGTTAGGATTTTACAGTAGAGTCCACGGAATATCATCGTTTAATCCCCTTTTGTCTGACTCCAGCTTATAAATCCATTGTTGTTCTTTTCTGAATAGGTATTGAGACACATCACTTATATGACTAGGTATATGCGGTTTCTCTAACACTGTCCATTGAAAATCAGTTTCGTGATGTGCCTGTTCTACAAAATGTCTGGTGAGTCTAGTATGACTTTTTTTACATCGGAATGAACTCTTGTGTTCCAGTATTCTCGTGCGAACACGCCTAGTGGTCATTCCTACATATCGTGTAGAACACGAACAGGTCAGCATATAAATCAGATTAGTGCTGTTGCAATTACTGAAGTTGTTCAGTTGCCAAGGTCTATTCGTACCTATGTCAATTTCCTTGGTGTGTCTCGTCTGGGGACATACCGAGCATGTCCCACATGGATGATGCCCTACCACCGGAAGCCATAACTGTTATATATGCAAGTACATAACAATATAATGACAAGGCAAACCGTAGGTCAGCCCTTCTTAGCTTACCTGCCTATTGAAGCTGTTTACTGGTTGGGGTTGTTCTAACCTGTGGGTTGTAAAATGAGGATTGCACGGGAGCTATATCAACTTCTTATGCATACATATGTATAGCAGTGAAGCTTATTATGCACAAATTGATTTTTTTATCCCTTTTTTCAAGAACTATGCTGCACCTGGCAATGCGGATGTAGCTCGAATATGTGCATAATCTCCCAAGCTGAGAGCTTTTGCATAATAGCTTCTTCATGCCAGGCTGATGCTTTCTTCCAGTATCAATCAGCTATCACTTTCTTATCGCACTCTCTTCTTGCAGCAAAAGCTTTCACAGGTGCCGCTTTCCCTCGCCATCTCTTTTTGAAGGAAGATGCCTTTCATGCTTATTATAATTCCTGTGTTTGTTTCTGTCTCCTAGCAAGTCGAGCCAATTAAATCTCTAATGGGTTTGTAATGAGGAACAGAGAATCCATATTAATTAGATTAGATAAGGCTGCTTTTGATAGAGCAAGAAAGCAGTGCCCTCTTTGCAGGGATGCCATGCCTGGCAAGGTGCCAGATTCCGGGCGGTCTTTCACCTTCCAGATCTTCTGCCTCCCACTACCCACCAGTGCTGCAGAGGGAGTGGGCCTCGCACCCACAAAGAGAGCTCTGCTTCTGCAGCCAGAGGCCAGTTAATGGCTCCTTGATGAGGTCTGAGTCCAGCTGCAGCAGCCAGCAGCTGGGCAATCCATTGCATCAGCAGTCACAGCAGTTCATTGTCTCAGGGCCCCATGCACAAAGGGAGTTTCTGGGGAAAACGTGTGTTTATGGCTGGAAATAGCTGGATTTACATGTTATCACTCAAGGTTACCTCGCTTTCATAAATTGATGTTCTCAAGTGTAATTGAAAGCCACGACAGCGTTACATATAAAGGCGTACTTTGATTTGTGGGTTTGTGAACACCCAAAATTGTCACTTTGTAGGCATTCACAAACCTCTCTCAGCCTTCCCACCATGGAAATAGATTCACACCAGTCACATGTAGGAGCAAATTCCTTTCTAGGGTGGCATGAACACCCCTAAACATTGTGGCGTTGTAGAAGAAGACTTTCACCGTGGGGAAAAACGCTTTGCCCCTGGAAGAAAAAATAAAGAAAACAATGAAAACATTTGCAATTCCAAAGCAGGTTTGTTTTTTCTCAACATAGAATTGGACTATCAAATCTGCATAGGGGGAAGGCCCGTATCAAAAAGGCCCAGGATGTGGCAGGGGTGTGCTTGGCACTGCTTTCCAGACATACCACTGGGAATGTTTGAGAATTCAAAGACAAGTGTCAAGAGTCCAAGCGGGCTAAGAAATCTCCAGACATCTTCATGCTTTTTTTCCCTTGAATCGGGTCTTTTAACCTCTTAAGTGCTGCGTCGGGGCGTTGGCCGACGGCAGCACTACCTCCCCAGTGCTGCGCACGACCATTGGATGTCCATTCAGCACTAGTTCCAATGGACAGCGCAGCACTGGGGAGGGATATTTGCGCCGCATCTAAGGTGTTAGAGTCGAGGTCATGAAAGCAGGTCGAACATTACAACTCTCAGTTTACATCTAGGCACGTGAACGGTGAAGAACTGTTGGATATTTACATACACACATATTGTGGCGTAGCCAAGTCAGCGGGACCTGGTGAGGGGTGAGCCGGGCCGAAACCGAACCTGGTTGGGTGTATACAAAGCAAGTCTGTCGCCAGCGCCCACACTCCATGGGTATCCTCCTGTCCACCCTTCCTCCCTATTTCTGCTGTGACAAGATCACTATTTTACTCGAGTATTTCCCTTTACTTAAAACCTTCATTTTGAAGGACCGCACTAATTAAAATATACATTGTATCTCTGTATCATGAGTAAAGCTGCTCTTAATGAGAAATACTGGAAGAGAGTGTAGCAGTGCCACAGCCTGACCATTAATGGCAACCTAAGCCCTTGCCATGTCTGACACTTTCAGCCATTTTAAGGGTTTTAGCCAACATTACTCTATGCTTACCTACCTAGAGCTATATTTTTACTGTGAAAGAGGAAAAAACAAGTCCCAGAAAGCAAAGTGTGGTTGGCTAAAAGGTCAGCAGTAGCTAAGAATGTGACCCATCAGAAGAGGCACCTTGGCAGCAGGGGCGGTCTGGTCAATTTTAAAGCAAACACTGGCTTTTTTTAACTCATCTCACAACTCAAATATTTATAACCATCAATAATAAGAACCGCAGATCCCGTGCACCCCTGCTAATCATGCTAGCTATGGATCCACTGGTGCATATACTACAGGAACATCACATCCACAGGGGGCGTGCATCTTGCACTGACTGGTAGTTACTGTCCATGCTTGTCAGAGACAATCTCATGGCAATCTCACAGCCTTGAGTCGAGAGGTCAAACGTTGTAACCACTACTCTGCACTGGCCATAAAATGGGCAAAGTCAGAGCTCTTCCCTCTCACCGGTGCGTCTCGATTTCCATATCTAGTGGATAGAGGACTTGGTAAAATACCTGAGTGTACATCTTCATCCAGACAAAGACGCGGTCCTGCGACTTAACTAAAGACTAGCAATTGATAGATTGCAGGTACAAATAGAGGGGTGGATCAAGCTACCCTTGCACCCTGTAATTCTGCTCAGGCTTTCATATTTATTTGCAAACAAACCCATCCCGCATCTATGAACTTTATTTGCCACACGTCAAAGCTCCTTAACTAAATAGATCTTGGTTGGGAGGCAGCCCCGGATTAGCTCGGACAATCTCATGTTACCATATGAGAAAGGGGAACTGAAAGTCTCGGATCTAGAGTCCTGTTACCTAGTTGTGCAGTGCCATTACACCAGTCACAGGAACCACCTGGATGCCAGATTACAATATCTTAAGCCAAACACGGCCAGGCAGAGGGCATCCCGCTTAAGGCATTGCTACTACGCGTCCTACCCAGAGATCCGAGGGAAATAACAACATTGCAGCGGTGTGTTAGGCTTGGAAAAGACTAACAGCTAGATTCATCAACGTAAAATCGGCTCGCAAAGGGCCAGATTCTGAGAATCTGGCCCTTTGCGAGCGCAAATTTTGCATGTGGGATTCATCATCGCAAATGCAAAAATCGCTATTATAGAATTCGCAAATCTGTGAGGAATTGCATTTAAGGAATCTCTATTTGAGATTCCTTGAATGCAATTCATGAAACATTTAAAAATTGCGAATTCGCAATATTGGGCCGCTATTTACCGCGAAGTCAAACCTCTTGGTAAATAGCGGAAACTTAGAAAAATGCACTTAAGTGCATTTTTCTAAGTTGTATGTTACACACACACATGTCCTTGGGACATGTGTGCGCGTAACACCAGCATCCAATATCATTTCAGGGGTGCAACAGGGTGTCCTTTGGACACCCTGCACCCTTGAAATCGCAAACTCAAAATGCGAATCGCTAATAGCGATTCACACATTGATATGTCTTCCCATTCATTCCTATGGGCCTTTAGGCCCATAGGAATGAATGGGGAGTTATTCCTTATTTGCGATTAGCAATTAGCCAATCGCAAATAAGGAAGCTGTAGGAATCGCAAAAAATATTGCGATATCTACATGAATGCCGTTTTGCGAGTCTGTAATAGCGATTCCTTATTAATCGCTGTTACAGGCTCGCAAAACATGTCGATGATGAATATAGGGGTTAGTCGTTGACTGAGCTTCCATAATTTATATTCACCGGCATTCTCTTTCCCACACAACCTGCTTTATTGCCACTCATGAAAAGAGTTTGATGCAGTGCACCTTGACGCAATGGGATGCCTATGAATTTGGGGATCTGCATCACCACCACAAGTCTGCGACGCTAGAACAGTTCATGCTGGGCGATGATCTGCCTCCGCTGGATTACTTCTGAGATTACGCCCCACAGCCAGGTGCATTTACCAGGGTTTATGAGGAACCCGCAGACCACACCCCACTGACCCAGCTTATCTGATCCACGGATGCCTTTAGATGGGTCTCCAGACTACACACTGATCAATCTTCTCTGCACCCTTGCCACTCAAAACGCTCCAGGATAGCCTTGGAAAGAGACTTGGGAAGTGAAATTACCAGGACAATATAAAAATAACGCAAACCTAATTGGTGTCAATAAACCATAGACAATGTCTACACCACACATTCTCCCAACCCTAGTTTGACATTAAAAGTGTAAGAAGTATGACTTGTCACATACACGATTTGCTATGTTTTTCGGTTTCCGTTTTTTTCCCTCAATTAAACTTTAAATCCCCTCCCAAAGAAACTAAAAAAAGAAACACAGACCCATGTTGTTTTCAGGGAAGATACCAGAAGCACATATATACTCAATCAATGGCACCATGTACAAATCATGGCTCTGATAGAAGTTTCTTTGTTTTGTGCCATCAACACAATGTCAGTGACCAAAATCATTGACTAATACTTTTTTTTTTTTACTATAGTATGCTTAGAGAAGCAAACCCATCAGGGAGTGTTGGTGGAGACAATGCAAACACTGTCAAAGGAAACCCCTCAAAAGCTGAATGTGAGATTGACCCTCTAATAAAGAAACCTTCCAATGGGGACCTTTTAGCAGCCTCAGCGAATTCTTCAAGCACCAGAAACTGGGCACTATGGTATAGCTTACTCATCGAGGTAATCCCATTATTGCTAAATTGGAGACCAGCTCTCTGTTCTACAGCAGGTGGAACCAGAGGTTTACAGATGAGGGGCAGGTGAGGTGAGTAGAGATGCATTATCTTGGACTATTTTATAGAATATGACACTGTACTCCGCACATGTTTACAACGCGTGCCATTACCCCACATTTTTTACTCTGCAACCACTTTTACAACACAGGGCTTTACCTGCAAGTCATTACAACGCATTGCCCATTACAACGCAATATACTATTCTAAATCCACCAGGGCGTTGTAATGTGGCATACGTTGTAATGGCTTGCAGTGTAAAGTCCTGCGTTGTAACAGTTGCTGCCGAGTAAACAATGCGGGGCAATGACATGCGTTGTAAACCAGTCGATGTAAAGGATATTTACCTATTTTGTAAGGTAGTGCCGTGCATTGACAGTGCTTGTGACTGGGTTGATATCTTTGGAATTGGGCACTGTTTGACAAAGTATGGTTTGCAGAGGTGTAGGAGCAGCTACGTCAATCTTCACCATCAAATGTTGTGTAATCGGAGAGGGGTGGTGCCAATAACACTTAAATAGTGTTTACGTGCAGTTATAATGAGGAACTGGTTCTCGCACTTCAAGTCCTCTCTTCTGAAATTGTAGAATCAGTATGAACCATTTGGTCCTGGGTTGCTCGCCTGCCCATATCAATCTGCTCAGTAGTGACTGAAATGTGGTAAAAAAATGATGAGATGGCTATACGGAACGTTGTTGAAGAAATATAGGAATTTGGGCACAATGATCTTTTTAATCAAGTCAATTCCCTTGACCAACGTCAATGGAGGTCTATACGACCGATTAATTTAACACGGACTCTAGCATAATTCTCCTTTAATATGGAATCCGCATAGGAAAGAGTTTGAATCCCAAGACACCTATATGACGATATGCTCCATTGTGATGAAAATTCAACGCACATGGGCACATGCCGTAGGTCAGAGGAAATATAGAGGATTTGTCCCATTTAATTGTTCGCCCAAAGATGTCTTCAAATCTTAACGTCACTGTGCTGATTGGGGACAGGTTTACTCTATGGATGTTAACAAATAAAGCACAACCATCAGCATGAACGAAAAACAAGCATAACCCACGCTGTGAAGTTGAAGCTCCAATGCATGTGGTGCTGTCATAACATGAAAGCAAGAGTAATATCAGATACGAATAGTAATGGGGAGAGAGGGCACCCCAGCCGTGTACTACTTTGAATACTAATGGAGGGGGTACTAAATTGTCTATTCGCAGTCTAGCCGTAAGATTAGCATAAAGCAATTTCATCCACTTAATAAAAATGGGACTTGTTCTAATGTTTACTGAATATGAACTACCACTGGATTGTTTCACACAACCCAGGCTTTTATTTCTTCATTCTTGGCTTCGATAACTGCCAGCACTTTATCCATTTTTTGTTAAAGTGGAGTCATGCTCCATTATGGAGTCCTCTGCATGTGCAATCCGACGCTCTACAATGCCGATCCTTTCAGCATGTCTACCCATCCTTTCCTTGAACTCATCCACCCTCAGGTTAGAGAGTTGATCTTGCAGTCATTTGTTGAGAGACTCTTCTGCATGTCCAAGAGACGGTTTTTAATACCAGTCATGACTTTTGACATGTCAGTCAGCTGCCCCTCCACGTCCTGCATGCCTGTCCTCAGATACAGTTCTCTGCTTTCTATGCTCAAAAGGAAGCGTAGATTGGCGTTGATCATTTTTAGGACTTTTTTAGTTTTATACAGAAGTGTATTCGTTTTACGTGAGATGTGTGACCTTACAGCACGCAAGTCATGCTCCTCTCTGTGATGTGGTCCACCTTTTAACCAACTATCCGAGTCAGAGTTGATGGTGTTGATTTGCTGTATCTTGCTAGTTACAACTAGGGGTGGGCGAAATTTGCGTAATCGTGTTACGCAAATCTCTGCGAAACAGTAAAAAATCTCCGCGAACATGCAGAAATTCCACGAAAACGCAGAATTGCTTGTTCGCTATGCTTTTTTACTGTTCGCAATCGCTGCTTGCATGCTCGGCAGGAAATATCTTGCAAACACGCATTTGAGAACGCGAACAAGCAAAACATTTTACAAAGTCGCAGAACGCAGAATTTTGGGCAATTTCGCGTTCTCCGCGGAACGCCAAATTACCCAAATTACGCGAACGGAGTGGAATTTACCGCCCAGGCCTAATTACAACCTTGTGTGCAAAGAAAGTTTACTGAGCTGTCACTGTAGCCTGCGGTGTATTCGGCGTGATTTGCAGAAGCAATAGACCCCTCTGCGGCTCACAATGTGTGTGAACCTCACGCTGAGAAATATTGATGCCTGGCTTGTTCCCTTATCTCAGTTGCATTAAATTTCAGCACACGCATACATTCCAACCGACCCGATTCACACGTGAGCCTCCCGATTTTTTTCAAGCCATAAATGGCTTTCTTTTAGCTGTCTCCTGCCTGAAATTGCCTCCCCCTCAATAAAGTTATAGGGGGAAAAAACATTCCCCAAATTATTATTTTTTCTAAATCTTCTCCTTTCCTAATCTAAAATGTTGGCCCGTATACACACGTACTTAGAGACAGCAGTACATACCGCAGCATATGCAACAGTGCAAAATGTATTCCATAGTTCTACTGTAAAATCTGGGCCCTCTTCACATGCTATTACGCACTTCTGATGGTTTTGACCCATCACTGGGGTCCACTTGAGGGTGAACATCATCCGGGGCCAGGTGACTTTTGCTTTATCACAACCAGTTTCAGTGTTGCAGTCCAAAGAGGTAGGGTGGCCCAAGCAATCTAAGTAGCTGCACACACCCGGATTGGCAGAGTAAGCTAATCTCACTCTGCCTGCCGCACCACAGCCCTATCACTCGAGGATCACTGCTCCACGGCCACACCCGTGCTCCACTCACAGCAACCCAGTGAGCCACAGGTGCACATTCTCTAGGGGCCTTACTATCGAAAGTGACCTTTGAGTGCAATTGGTGTTTGCGCCCACTTTGTGCAACCCCGGGGCACTTAGGTATTGCAGAAGGGGCCACAGATGCTCGTGTGGCCCCTTCTGCAATGCAGATAGCGCTGCCACACATGTAGCACCAGTACTTTCTCAAGAGGGCATTTCCTCATCTGCATTGAGCGGGCATGGCCTCATGCAAATGACGGGATTTCTTTATCGCTGCACCGTATTATGGCTGCAGGCGCAAAGGGAAAAAGCTGTCAGGAGGCTCACTGATTGTTCACCAAAAAGAGGTGGTGCACTGTCTGTGCATCCCATAATGGCAGCCCTCTGGAGGGAAACCCGGAGAGGGCCTATGGACCCCCCCCCCCCCTCCCCAGACATCCTCTCGCAGGCCGATGCAGTCATTCACTGCACTCAACTGCAAGGAGATCGCTAATCCCTTTTGAAAGTGCAGGTGGCTTGCTGCCTCCACAGTGAAACACAGAGCTACTTTGAAGTAACTGCTCCGTATTTCACTTGAAAGCACTGCCCACAGGGGAGCACGATTTTGCAGCTGCCCTCAGGGCATTCTTGATAATAGAGCGCTCTTCCCCTGTTTGCGCTACACACACCTATTTAAAGGTGTACTGTGGCACAAACAGGAAAAGTGCTCTTTATCTGTAATGGGGCCCTTGGGGGACTTATGCAGCAGGTGACTCTGCTCCAAACACTTTCACGCCAGCAGTCGTACGTCCATGGAGGTTACGCAGGCAGGCCCCTCCTGGTGAACAGGAGGCAACCACAGGATGAGCCAGCCCTGAGCCTGGGTGCTGAATTCAGGCCAGCAGGAATGTCACTAGTATGACCATCAGGAGCATCCTACATTGCAGAATCTTGTGCTGAAATCAGCCAGATTATGATGGATAACAGCGACAGGAGCCTCACACCGGTATGGCCGTCCTGGTCCCCTGCTCTCTGGTGCCCCCTAATCGCACTATTTAGCTATATGCCCTGAGAAAAGTCTCCTCGTCAGACAGCACATGTGCATTCACATACTCTTTGTTTAATGTGAAATTCCTGTCCCAGACTACTCTTCCAACATGCTCCTGGAAGGGCCCACTTAGAGAAATCCACATGGAACATAGGATTGCGGAATTTACATATACATTATGCACAGTGCTTTAAATGGAAATGTAGAAGTGCTCTGGCACTCACTATCCAGAGTACCTGTTGCTTCTGAAACATGCTGGTACTCTCTCATTAAATGTATTGTAGCAGTGCTAAGAAGTGCAGGTACTTGTCTTTTGAAATTAAAGAAGTGCAGATACTCAGTACCAAACGGTACCTGCCCATTTAAAGCACTGATTATGTATATTACACACATTTAGTCTACATCTTGGTGTGCAAAATGTATATTGCAGGAACTTATGTGTGGTTTATGTTAGACAGCCACATGGAAACTCCTCTGTAAATAATACCTCAGGAGTCACAAAAGAAGTCTGAGTTTGGCTCTCTATACTTTTACAGCTACTTCTATCCAAATGTTTTGTTGCACAGTGCGAAAGAGGCCTGTGGCACAAAACGGACCCTCCCTCAAACTAAGCATCTGGAATAACACGCTCAGGGAGGTGCACCTGAGGCCTCAAGGGGAATTCCTTCAGACCGGTTTTGCTGCTCCTAATGTCATCATCACAGAACCTCTAGTGGTTAGAGCCAGCTCTATTGTGGGCTTAGGACTGAGGCCGCCTCGTCCATTTTTAGGTTGAGCTTAGACAGTGCTTGCACTGTTGCTTAGCAACCTGCTATATATGTTTTGTAGGGTTAAACTCCACACCAATGCCTGCCATTGTCCTTCATTTGACTATGTCAGTGTCCTTTAAAAATCTTTCCTTGTTAGTGGTCAGTTCTGCTTCGTCCCTCCTTTTTGTCTTCCGTTCCTCCCATGGAGCAGGGACTAAGTACTGTCTATGGGTCTTTTTCTGTTCTTTCTGGGTCTATTGTTTTCTTGGTTTCCTGCTGTGTTACTGTTTGCCTGTGTTCAACTTTGGCACCATAGCTACTTACATTTTAATATAGCACTCCTCCTTCCCGCCTCCTCTTAATGCCACAGGAGCTTCAGTGCTGCCTTCTGTGCTGTGTCTTATGCTCTGTTGCCTGTATTTTGTTTGCCTTTTTGCATGTCAACCGTCAGTTGGTCTTCTTTCAGTAAGATATTAGTTTGGTTTTGGGCTTCCTTTTAAGGAGGATTGGGCTTGTTTTTAGTCTTTAGTGAGAAAATGTGAATTTATGCACCGTCGCCATTACTGCAGCCAGGTAGATCGGGGTACTACTAAGCAGCGGGCACCTTAGCATCTCATACACACTCAAACACAAACAGAATTCAGAAGCACCAGGGATGGCAGCTCCGTTCACAGCAGCCTTTTTCCCTGCTCTGACACATTTGCTCCCACTGCGCTGACCGAGCATAGGAACAATGACGACCACCTGCAGCATAAGTATGGTTTATACCCTCTTTGACTGTGCCTGAATCAACTTTGTTTACTGCTCTGGTATATTTTGTATTTACACAATTCTTATGATGAATGATAATTTATTCGATTTATGCAGTGTGACTTTCCCTCCATTACTCCGTTTCTGCTTACTTTGTGAGTGCTCTTCAGTTGTGTGCCTCTCAGCCATGATCTGTCTCTTCCCTGTGAGACTTCTGCTAAAACCCATCCACAGTGCTAGAACCCACCTGCAGATGGACCCAGTTGAAGCTGTAAAGCATAGAACACAAGTATTGGTCACATCTTCAAATCTGCTTACTTGGCTATGCCAGTTTAACAGAGTCAGGCTGAACAGAGCATGTAAAGAGGAGGAAGGAAGGTGGCCATTGAAACTAGGAATGGTGTTATCCCACCAGAAACACTTGGCATTCTTTGGGAGCAGTTAGGAGCAGAGGCTTAAAGAGTTAACAGGGGTTTGGCAGTCAGTCAGTGCTGGGAGATGGAGTAGTCATATTGGTCCATTGAGTTCTGACAATGAGGACCCCATGACTCAGTTTGACTCTATTGCTGGGAAGATGAAACCGAGGAAGCTGCGGCTCCATAGAGCACCTAAGCTAAGCAGGGACCTCACAGTAGTTGAAGATGCCACGGTTGGAAAGATGATTTAAAAAACTGTAAGGTATTATAATAACCTTTACAACAATAAAAAAAGAAATACTTTTCAATAATGTATGCATCTGCAAATGATGAGATGATACCAAACTTGATAAGCAACAATGCCAACCAATACTGGAAAGCAGCTGGAGGAAACGAGCCAATGGCTGAAGATGGTCGAACAAAATCATCCTTCTCTAGCTGCACTATGGATAACATATGGTCTATATTGTAAAGGGTGTATTGGTGACATGAGGGGCCTGATTCACAAAGGTAAACTTAGACTTTTGTGCAAGTTTACTACTGTTCTGTATTCACAAAGCTAGTCTTTTGGTCTAAGTTTTCCTTTGTGAATAATGAAAGTATTAATGTTAGAGCTTTGGTCTAAGTTTACCTTTGTGAAAACCAAAAAGTATTAAAGTTAGACAGTTGGTTCAAGTTTACCTTTGTGAATACTGAAAAGTAGTAAACTTACACAAAAGTGTAAGTTTACCTCTGTTAACCGGGCCTGTAGTCTTTTCACACAGCTAAAGATGTGTCTGTCTTCACCACTCTCTTTGTTTCTGCCCCTCTTCATCAAAGCCCTATCTTCCCCTGTGTCTCCCTGTCTCAGTCTCTTCTCCGCTCACTCATCTATGTTTCCCTTTCCCTCTAGGACTATCTCTTGATTAGTCTTATTTTGTCCATTCCATCTTTCCTCCATTCTCTCTTCTTTTCCCCTGTGTGAAATTTAATTTCCCTCTGTCTCCATTTCCATCCTTATTTACTGTTTGGCAACTATCTCACTTTTCTTCTTTTCCGTCTTTCCTTTTTTCTGCTCTCCACCTTCCCCCTTCCTTCTGTCTCTCCTATTCTACTCATTTCTTCTCCTTTTCCTAATATTTCTTTGCCTCTCCCTACCTATTGACTTCCTTGTTCCTTCCTGCTCTCTCACCCACTGTCTATTCCTCTGATCCTGTATCTTCCTCTGATCCTGTCTTTCCCTCCTCCTGTTCTCCGCCCTCCCTTCTTCTGCCGATGCAGGGGGAGGGGTTCGTGGATTCTTTGTTGAAAGGGTAAAACAGACTCTGGGTGGACATGTCAGTCTTCAGGGAATCTTTCTTTTCAACTGCGGAACAGGCTTCAGGTAAGATTTTCAAGATTACCCAGTGAAAAGTAAGATTTCTAGTGAAAAAAATCGATTTTTAGATGGGTACAATAGTATTAGGCTCAGTGGTGCAACACTACAATCCGATTCGCCTCTGGCTGCTAACTGGCTTCCAGTTTTTCAAATATAAAGTTCTTAATACTGTCAATCAGCCTGTTCTTTTAACTCAGAATTTCGTTAGCTCAACAGAGTGAAACATAGAAAATGAAAATGAATGTGAACTCGTGACATGACACAGCACCTGCTTTCCTTGGCCCCTTCATAGTCTCTACCTACTGTCTGCCTAACAAGCAGTTATGTCTGCATACTTCGCACCCACCACATGTTACTTACTCCCATCTGTTTGCAATTGCATGCCTCCCTACGATATGAAGTTGTAATTGGGAAATAGTTATTTTTTTGTCTGCCTCCACTGTAGCAATGCCTCACTGTAACTGTCTCCTTCCTGTCAAAATACATGGATAAAATACATTGCCATTTACAACGCCAATGGCTCTACTCTTGCTACCTTTATTGTTTGGACACATCAGCTTCGGTGCCCATTTTGATTTAAACTTAGAAATATGGTATTTAGTCAAATTATATTTTCCCTTCCTTGTACAACTTGAAACTGTTTATCCCATTCTTTACAGTTGTCCTTCTTTTGAGTTTTTGTGTAAGTTATGTCATCTCTGGCTGCCAGATTTACTTACCCACTGGTCCCGAGCCAGGGTAAGTCATTTGTGCTAAATTGAGCAGCAAAAGGGGTTGAATTAGAACAAATGCAAGTCATTTCACTTCAAACAAAAACACATGGCCAATAGCCCTAACTCTTGCAAATGAGAGACCTATTGCATTGCAAATTCTTGTTTTTTTTGTTTCATGGTGCTCCGGTGCTGCCGAATAGAGCAGTAACAAGAGCCAAGAGAACTGCGATGCTGAAAAGTGAGGCCTGAAAGGTCTAATGGTGCATATTTACTGAGTCGAACTGTCTCAGTATTCTTTTTGACCCACTCGTGGCAAGATTGAAAAAATCAAATATCATGTTATTGATTGGTGCTCGTACTTGAGGCATGTATGCGTTGTTTTGCTCTACTGATTGGTGTTTCTACATAAGGCAGCCTCTGCTAATACCCCCTCTCTTCCGTAATGCCACTTCTTATTTCCACATTCTCAGATACCCTTCCCAGGAGTATAAAAAGAAGCAGATCTGCAGCTCTCATTATGTCTTTGTCGCAAGACAACTCATTCCTCTATTCACCCTGCCCCTTTACAGCATCTCTTGGAAGATTGTAATCGAGGGTGTAAAAGATAATAACAAATTGTTGGACTTGGCCCTTCTGGCAGGTTCACCCCTGAACTTTTTGCTTATTAAGGTGAATTGGTGATAGTGATTTTTGGTTTCTGCACACTTTACCACTGTGTCCCAGGATAAAGTGAGAGCGTGTAGTGAGGTTGGTCTGCCCTCCCATAGGAATGGATGGGGAATGTATCTGTCCATGTTAGTTCCTGATGCGGGGGAGTGCAAGCTTGAGTTTGGTATGTGCGGACCCATGTGATTAAATGCTGCGCAATGATGTGTGCGGCATGATTGTGTCTAGTGTGGAAGTGCCACTTCTAGAAGTTGGTGTGCCTGTGCAGTGAATGTTCTGGCTTGTGATTGGCTGGAGCTGGCTGGTGTGCCAGGCTCCAGGAGTCAGGATGGGTCTGCCCCGGTGGTGAATGGGAGATCTGCATGTTGATGGTTGGGGAGGAGTGCAACTGGGACATGATTAGGGCTGGGCTTTCCCTACACAATGCTGGCTCCGCCCCCCCACCCCGAGGTGCGACTGAGGACCCTACCCATCCTGTGAATAGGCAGAGGGGCTGAGCAAAACAAAGTGCTCAGGAACTAGTTGTATCTGGTTCGCCCCTTGCCTGCACCTCTTACAACAAAGGATTTTTGTATATAAAAAGGGGCTGTATCCCTATGAATTTTGTTCTCTTGCTGATCCTAATTTGGAGGGGGGCCTGCTGCTGCTGGGCGTCAGTAGGACCGCCACTGGGGATTGCCTCCCTTCCTAGGAGAACCCTGTGAGCTGGCCCCTCGGGCCCAGCCTTGCCCCCCCCATCCTGTGAGGTTCCGTGACGATTTGAACCCGTGTTTTCAAGTTTGTCGGAAATACATAATATTAGTATCAGCGAACCGCAAATGATCCATTTAGCATATCCTGGTGTTTTCGCTACGATACGAGTAAGAGCACTCCTGTTATGAACACATTTCTGATCTACCCACGGCATCCATCTTAGATCATGGCTGCCATTTTGTGTTTCCTTGCCCTCACATATGCAATAGCCTCTGATCACTTCATTCACTCCACTTTGATTAAGGACACGTAGTCTTAGCCGGAGATTCACCTCTTACATGACACGTACACCTTAAACCAGATCACGCTGAAGCTGCATGACTCGACAAAGGCTGCCTCCTCTGCCCGAGGCCAGCCCACCTGAACTGGTTCTCGTGTCCATTGTCCTGATCATGATTAGGCGGCCGAAGCCGGTAGCCTTGCCCATTTACAACCCACAAACATCTCTTATCCCGCTTTCCTATCTTCTGCACCTGGCTCTGCTCCTTTCCTTCTGGGCCTTTATTAGGGGGAGGTAACGAACTTTACGATGAGGCGGTCCGGCTCTTGAATGCAATATTGACAAGGGATTGTGATGGACTAGTGGGAACCCCTCTTCGTGATGTTTGGCATCAGATATTATCGACAGTTCCTGTGTAACGCCAAATATTTATTGTTTAAGACACAAAGGTTTGGGAATGTACTGACATGTGAAATATTTGCCTGAAGCACAATTTTTGGTATATAAGGAGCAACCCTCAATGTACAAATCGAACAGTCTCCTAGATTCTGCCCGTGTGTAGATTCTGTGATTTCTGTGTCCCTGCAGTAATAAACCTTTGGTCTTTGACGCCACCATCGAGAAGCCCGTGTTTCTGTTCATTTGCGCACCAAGGCAGGTGGAACTCCGGGGTCTTTGGGTGTTGTTCCCTGACACCTCTGGACGGAACCAAAAAGTCCAGAACTCCAATTGGCGCCCAACGTGGGGCGACGTCATTCGGTACCGGTCCAAAAGCCTGAAGAGTTCGAGAAGCTTTGTGTGAAGATTTCCGAGGGAGGCGCCCCACTTCATCGATCCCGGCATATCGCAAAAGTGGCCCTGAAGTTCTCTTCCACGAGGATTCCCGTTCAGGACGGCTGCAGTGGGCCGTTGCCTTGACCGTCGCCCTGTCTTGGACCCGAGGTGCAGCCTTAGTACAGCGAAACGTGACGGGTTTCTCCTTGGTGACGTCTTCAGTGCCTCAGTTAAGTATTTAGTGATAGCTAGCTGGATACTTTGTGAGGATTGTTAAAAATCCTTGATCGGTTCTTGGTTTGGTTTGGTTTCGTAAGATTATCACTAGTTGTTCTGGTTACGATAATCTATTTGGTTCAGTTTGGGTATCGATACATTAGTTTGGTTTTGGTAGGCCTAAGTTCTTGGTTCAAGTGCACATATCTGTTTCGTGTTTTGTTTGTTTTGTGTTCCAGACTGAAAATGGTAAGTCGGAAAATGTTGTCTTGTTTCGGTTGCAACCATGACTCACGATTGGAGGATTCTTGTCTGGTTCCTCCGATTGGGACTCCCCTTTATGACCTATATTGCAAATTTGGAGTGGGTCCTATATCCTATAACGAGGTGTGGGTCCGTTATTGTAAGAAAGATGGTGTCCTTAGTTGGCCACTACATGGTAGTTTTGAACCCGAGATCCTTGATAATTTAGAAACGAAATTGTTTAGTAAGAAAGCCCGGCCGGCAATGTTTGATTCTTTCCGTTATTGGCGAAAAGAATCTAAACAGAGAGAAATGAAAAGGTTGAAGAAAGAACAAAAAGAGCAAGAGGAGTTAACTCTAGAGCAAGCAACTAAACAACTGCAAGATAATGAGTGCGAAAAGGCTATAGACGTAGCAATTAGAGAGCATAATTTAGCGATTGACAAGTGCTACCCTGCCTTGCCATTGAAAACAGCTAAGATACTGGAGGATCCCGAAAACGATCCTCTGTTGTCTTATCTGTTACGTTCACCTCCACCGTACGCACAAGGTGCTGCGGCCCAACTTGTACCGAATGTTCAATTACCGGTTGCTGGACAACCTGGTGTTCTTGTTCCTCAGAATCTAGTTCCTGTACCTCCTGTGGTTAATGTGAATGTTCCTACGGCTCCTCCTTTTCCTGGGTTGCCGACTTCTATACCTGTATCTGTCTCGCTTACACCTACTACTTCACAAACTATTTTCATCGATACTCCTACTGCTTCGCAATCTGTTCCTACCTCTACTGTGTTCTCTACGTCTGCAAGTGTATTAACTCCACTTTCTGTACGTCGAAAAATAACTGATTCTGTTGCTAATATTCTGTCTCCTTTATATAAATCCTTAATTAAGACTCCTACTTCTGATTCAGTTCAGAGACGTAGTCAGCTACCAAGTACTGAAGAACGGGGAGTTTTAGATTCCACGGCTCTCAGATGGATTACGAAAGTTAGAAGATATAATACGAGAGATGTATTAGATACGTTTATGCAGTGGAAAGAACCAACGCAACGATACGTCTTTGATGAGATGTGCTCGTTGTTACGTGAGGAAATAGAGGAAGATGATGTTGAATCAGACTTAGAGGATTTAATTAAGGTGCAAAAAGAGTTTGCTGCAGGAATGATAGTGGGTGATAATATAAAAGAAGCGATGGAACTTATTTTGAGTTTTAGGAATGATCCATCTCTTCGTTCGCCGAGAGAATTAGAGAAAGGTAAAATGAAGCTAAGTCGCCAATATCCTATGAGGGAGGTTCCTCCAATCTGGCGCGAAGCAATACAACGTGATGATAATGCAGGTATTGCAGCTGCTCCAGCACAGTTCCAACGAGTGTGGATACACATTCCATGGAAGCGAGCAGAAGTGCTAGCAGTGAAACAGGCCTTACCAGATCCGCGTAAGAATCCGGCCGGATATTACAAGGAATTGACACAGACAGTTGAAGCTTGTATAATGAATTTGGCAGACATTGACATGCTATTTGGCAATGTAGTTCCACAACCAGTGTGGGCTAAAATTCGTAGAGAGGATCATCAAGCAGCTTTAGGTGGTGATTGGGCAGCTATCACTGCAGCAGATGGTCAGCAAACGGGTGGTGCAAAACCCGAACCCCTAATTGCTAATCTTCCTGGTAGAATAATTGACTTAATGAAGACTCTGATGCCTGCGTTGCGTGTTAATTGGGATAAATTATCCGCATGCAAGCAAAAGAAAGACGAAAGTGTCTCCGACTTCTTCACGAGGTTCGAAGAGACTTTTGTAGACCATAGTGGTCAGGATATGAGCACTGAAGGAGGACAGAGATTGTTTGTCGATAAATTTGTGCATAATTTGTTACCTGAATTATGCAATAAATTAAAGGATTCAGAGAGTGCGTGGGCTGTTTCCACGACTGCGCAAATACTTGCGACTGCGCAGTACTACGAAAATAGGGATAAAGAGGAAAAGGAGAAATCAGAGAAGAAAACGAAAGATTTAAAGACTAAAGTCCTTTTACAGCAGGCGTATCCGCCTCGCACGAACCAGACTAATATGCAACAGAATTCGTATCAAAGGACAGATTATAATTCAACCAGGCCTCAATATCAGTGGAATCAGTGTGCGTACTGTAAGAAAGAGGGTCACTACAAGAATGAATGTCCGATTTTAGCGCAAAATAATGCAGCAGCAGCTCAGAGAGGTCGTGGTGGTTTTGCGCAGAATTCTAGAGGTCGAGGGCGAGGTGCTATGCCTCCGCAAACGAATGATCGTCCCTCTAATCACTTTGATCAACGAAACGTACAGTCAGCTCAACAGAATAGATCTCAGCAATATCTTGTTGAGGATTATTGTGAAGTGGATGAGGGATTCCAGCAAAATGGGTACTAGGACAGCCATGGACAGAGAGAGGGAGTAGTATCAGTTCCAGTGGATCAGAGTGGGCCTTATGTCGCAGTAGCAACATCAGGTGTAGTCGAACCGTTTCTGTTGGATACTGGTGCCGCAAAAAGTTCTATAATTCATGCGAAACTCCCTGGCGCACCTTTGTCTGGCTCAACAAATGTTTCCGTAGGTTTTTCAGGCGCCCCTGTTTACAACCCGATATCTAATCCTTTGCCTATTTCTGTTGGACCATGCCAATTGAAAGCACCCTTGATTTTGACGACAGGTTGTAATGAAAATCTGCTTGGTTTAGATTTGTTAAAACGACTATATGCGACATTGTACTGTTCTCCGGATGGAGTACAGCTTACTTTGGGTAAAAGACTCACTTCTCCGATGTACTTGTCAATGGACGCACTCCCGCCAGAGCTGCGCTCACTCCCTAATTCTCTTTGGGCGACTGGTCCTAATGATGTAGGCCTTTTGGAAATACCACCGTATGTAGTAACTTTGAAAGCAAATGTAAAATTTCCCAGAATTCCCCAATATAAAATATCGAGTGAAGGAGAACGTGCACTTTTATTGATTGTGCAAGATTTGATTAAGAAAGGTGTGGTTGAAGAAACTCGAGGAAATGTTTGTAATAGTCCTGTATTGCCAATTCTGAAACGAACTGATCCTACGAAGCCTCCAGTATATAGGTTTGTCATAGATCTTAGAGAAGTTAATAAGATTGTGGTTCCGCAGTTTCCTGTGGTTCCAGACATTACTGCCTTGTTAACATTGATTCCTGCTACAGCCAATTGGTTCTCAGTCATCGACTTGAAGAATGCCTTTTTCAGCATTCCGATAGCCGAGGAAAGCAGGGATATTTTTGGCTTCTGTCTAGGAGGTCGAAGCTTCAGATTTAAACGCGCTCCACAAGGCTACTGTGAGAGTCCATCTATTTACAGTCAAGCATTAAAAAGTCAGCTAGATTCTTTTGTCCTTCCTCCAGGGTCTGCCCTAGTACAGTACGTAGATGATCTTTTAGTGGCTGCCGATGACAAGGAAACTTGCAAAACAGCTACAGTATCGTTGTTACATCATTTGTCTGATTTGAATCACAAAGTATCACCTTCCAAGATGCAATACTGCTGCCAAGAAGTGACCTACCTAGGTCATCTCTTGTCAAAGGAGGGAAGGAAGTTGACCCCAGAAAGAATAAAAACAATTACGCAAATGAGTGTTCCACGCACACAGAGAGAAGTACGTGCCTTTCTAGGTATTACCTCCTACTGTAGGCAGTGGATCCCAAATTTTTCTCTTTTAGCGAAGCCATTGGTAGCTTTGACTGGGAAAAATGTTCCGAGTCCGGTGCCATGGTCTGATGAATGTCAAGAGAGTTTCACTGAATTACGAAAAGCCTTGTGTTCAGCTCCTGTATTGGGTACACCTGATTACAGTAAACCATTCACGCTCTACGTTCACGAGAGAGAAGGTTGCGCGTTGAGTGTCCTGACACAGAAGTTTGGTGATAAACAACGCCCCTGTGCGTATTTCTCATCAACATTAGATCCGGTAGCTAGAGCGTTGCCTAGTTGTTTGAGGGCTACAGCGGCAGCTGCGGCTTCCATTCGGCAATCTGCTGGTTTGGTGATGAACAACATGCTAGTGGTCATGGTTCCTCATGCAGTGGATACACTCATGAACCGAACGAAGACACAACACCTTACCAGTGCGAGATTATCTGGTTACGAACTGACACTACTAGCGAGTCATATTCAGATCAAAAGATGTAATGTATTGAATCCAGCAACGCTGTTGCCGACTGATCAAGAGTCGAGTGATTCTGAGCCACATGACTGCTATTTTAAAACGGAGGAAGAGACAAAAGGACGCATTGACCTGAAAGATACTCCGTTACCCGATCCGGATGGTACGCTATATGTGGACGGGTCATGTTTTAAATTGGAGAATGGTGATGTGACTGCTGCTTACGCGGTGACGACTTTGAAGACGATTGTGGAGACTGCAAGAGTGAGTCAGAATTCTGCCCAAGCTGCAGAATTAATAGCTCTAACGAGAGCATGTGTTTTAGCTAAGGGAAAGAGAGTGAATGTGTTCACAGATAGTCAGTACGCATTTGGCGTGGCCCATAGTTTTGGCCGGTTGTGGAGAGAAAGAGGTTTCATTACGTCCCATGGGACTAAGATTCAACATGGTCAGCTAGTTAACGACTTGTTGGAATCTTTAACCTTGCCGACTGAAGTCGCGATTGTGAAGTGCAGTGCTCATAAAGCAATCACGGATGATGTTGGACGTGGGAATGCGTTTGCTGATGAAATTGCTAAACAGACAGCTAGAGATGTGATGAGTAGAATGTATGTTGCAACGTCTGCAAGATGGATCGCTGAGTCTGGGATGTGTGAAGATACAATGGAAAGTGTGAAGGAGATTCAGAAAGAAGCGACTGAGGAAGAGAAACGTGTATGGAGAGAGGGTACGGGCAAGTTGGACTCGAATGGATGTTGGATTGATTTGACAGAGCAGCAACGTTGGATGTTGCCGGATGCGTATGTGCTTGCAGTAGTGACAATGGCGCACGGAGTAGCGCATATAAGTTCTAAAGGCATCTGTAAGATGTTGGCTCCGGTCTGGAAGAATGATGGGATCAGTAAGTGTGCAGAGAGAGTGGTGAAAAATTGTATGGTGTGCTTGATGCATAACCCTGGCAAGGGAACTCCAACTCCAGCTGGTCATTTCGCTCCTCCTTCCTGTCCCTTTGAAGTGATTCAGTTAGATTTCATTCACATGGAACGCTGTAATAATTTGAAATACGTCTTGGTGGTGGTTTGTGCTTTTTCCAGGTGGATAGAAGCATACCCACTGAAGGACAATACCGCCTTATCTACTGCCAAAATTCTTCTCAAAGAATATTTCCCTAGATTTGGAATGCCACGGATTGTATGGTCAGATAACGGAAGTGAGTTTATAGGGAAAGTTATGCAGAGTGTATGTGCAGGCCTAGGTTTGAAACAAAAATTTCATAGTGCGAACCATCCCCAGTCAGCTGGTCTAGTGGAGGGTTATAATGGTACCCTCAAGCTGAAGATAGCCAAAATTCAAGCATCCACAGGTTTGGCTTGGCCAGACGCACTTCCTTTGGCCTTGTTATCAACGAGAGCAACAGTGCATTCTAGAATAGGGCTTTCTCCATACGAGATTGTGTTTGGCCGCCCGGCAAATGTCTGGGGTGTGCCAAGGCCTAAACAATTTTGCTCCATTGAATATCCTATGTTGATAGACTACCTTTACGACTTGACTGCTAAATTAAGTCTTATTCATCAACAGGTTTTCGATGCACTACCAAAGCCTCCGGAGAGTCCAGGGCATCAACTGAAACCCGGCGACCAAGTGATGGTCAAAAACTTCGCGAGGACAAAGAATCTTCAGCCTCGCTACATCGGCCCCTTCCAGGTCCTGCTGGCAACGAGGACAGCCGTACGTGTTGCTGGCCGCAAGAACTGGATTCACGCTTCTCACGTAAAGCGTGTTCCGTTGCCGCTGCCTTACGACGACTGGGCGAAGAAGGGAATTGGTGCCTCCGAATCTGAAATCACCCCGAAATTTATCCCTTTCAGTGATGCCGATTTGATTACTGACACTTTGAAACCTGACTCTCCTCCTGAGAAAACTCCTTCGAACATTGAACATTTGTCTCCAGCATCAGAAGAAACTTTGTTATCTGCGAACTTAAACTCTGCAACAGCTGCTAGCGATACACTATTTTCCGATCAAACAGTACCAGCGAAGAAGAGATACAACCTTAGAAGCCATAAAAAGGACTAATAAAGCAGGCAACTGCATATTGTGATTTTGATATATATATATATATATATATTGAACTTTTGCTTTTCAGCCAGGAAGTTTGCTATTGTTTATTGTTTTTAAAATTGCCTTGCCGTCTGGGTAGCCGTAGGGTCGTGGCTGTGTGCCTAGTTTGAATTTGCAGGGGTCTGACACAAGGTCGATCTTTCTGTTGGTTTTGGGAACTCCCAGGGCTGACAGAGGCATTTTCATCTACGTACACATCATCAGTGGTCGCGAGCGGATTGTAGAAGATGGAGCTTCCTGCGCTGCAACGAGAAAATGTGATTTATGTTCGCAGAAACAGACTGTACAAAATTCTTCGTAGCAAATGCTTTTTGATGCAATGTGCCGTTACATTTTTGATTATTTTAGCAACATTGGTGGGTGGAATAGTCTTTAGTATAAATCTGATTTTTGTGCCAGTTACTACAGTACCTCCCCTTGATCCTGTTACTTCTACTGTTTCTTCTATACACTCTTTTCACTCGTTTCCTGAACATGAGCAAGCACGACGTACAGAGTTCATTAACAACACTTTTGTACAGCTCTTGCACCAACACCAACTGGTAGTTAACACTACAGACTGCTGGGTGTGTGGCTTGATACCCCACACTATGGATAAAGGTATTCCCTATCTGGTTTTGCCTTTCAGCTACAATGGATCATTTCAGGCCCTTCAAACCATCTTTGCTTATGCCCTTGAGACCTATCCTCCGCGTCCACCACGTTCCACTAAATATAACTCTGCCAACAAAGCTTTAGTCCAGGGAATTATTGACATGATCAAGGATGTCAATAATACTCCATCTTACCCTAGAGACGAACTACGAGTGTATTTGAGTTGGAATACTTCAGAGTATCGCCTTAGTTTAGGAGAAAGCAAGCGTAAAAGCTCAACTCCAATCTGGGTCGTACCTCACCGAGGTCAGGTCTGTTTGCAAGGTAATGGGAGAAATCCGAGAGCTCAGCTAGGGAGGAGTGAGTGCGTTGAGACTTATGTGTTTCCGGCTAACTCTTCCCCTGCCTTCCTCACTGCTAGGGGTACCTATTTCATTTGTCGAGACCGAGCTTATACATGGTTACCTGCTGACTTTTCAGGTTCATGTTATATTGCTCGATTGTTGCCTCCAACATACACTGCTTCATCTGATTACCACAGAACAAGAGTAGCGAGAGGTGTCTTCAGCAAAGAAGATACCGCTGGTCAGGAAGCTGGAGACTTTTTCAAAGGCTTCCTTCCGTTTTGGGGACCTATGGCCAATAGTAGAAACATACGTCAACTAACACGGGTAGTTGAATCTACTATTACCGAAACTGCTGGTGCCCTTAGCAATCTAACAGCTGAGCTCCAGGCGGATAGACTCATGACGTTGCAAAACCGTATGGTTTTAGACGTTATCCTTGCAGACCGAGGTGGGGTATGCAGAATGATCCAATCGAGCTGCTGTGTCTTTATTCCTAATAATGCTCCAACAGTCTATGAGGCGATCTCTAAGCTACACAAGATTTCCGACTCTATACATGTAGACAAGGGAAACTGGTCCTTTATGGAATGGGTTTGGACTCTGATCTCAGCGTGGGGATGGAAGGTTCTAATGGTCATTGGTGTCGTCTTAGTATTCCTCTTCTCATGCTGCCTGATTATCCAGTGTGGTCCAGCCCTGTGTGGCCTTTGTGCTGCAACCTGTTTTAGGAAACCACCTGCGTTTGGAGAAAAGGCACGAGAAAGGATGATGATACAACAACATGTCACTGACCTGATGAGTATAGAATTAGACTCTGATATAGACTGAGTAATTGCCTATGTAAGGGCAAAAGGAGGGTCTGAGGTTCCGTGACGATTTGAACCCGTGTTTTCAAGTTTGTCGGAAATACATAATATTAGTATCAGCGAACCGCAAATGATCCATTTAGCATATCCTGGTGTTTTCGCTACGATACGAGTAAGAGCACTCCTGTTATGAACACATTTCTGATCTACCCACGGCATCCATCTTAGATCATGGCTGCCATTTTGTGTTTCCTTGCCCTCACATATGCAATAGCCTCTGATCACTTCATTCACTCCACTTTGATTAAGGACACGTAGTCTTAGCCGGAGATTCACCTCTTACATGACACGTACACCTTAAACCAGATCACGCTGAAGCTGCATGACTCGACAAAGGCTGCCTCCTCTGCCCGAGGCCAGCCCACCTGAACTGGTTCTCGTGTCCATTGTCCTGATCATGATTAGGCGGCCGAAGCCGGTAGCCTTGCCCATTTACAACCCACAAACATCTCTTATCCCGCTTTCCTATCTTCTGCACCTGGCTCTGCTCCTTTCCTTCTGGGCCTTTATTAGGGGGAGGTAACGAACTTTACGATGAGGCGGTCCGGCTCTTGAATGCAATATTGACAAGGGATTGTGATGGACTAGTGGGAACCCCTCTTCGTGATGTTTGGCATCAGATATTATCGACAGTTCCTGTGTAACGCCAAATATTTATTGTTTAAGACACAAAGGTTTGGGAATGTACTGACATGTGAAATATTTGCCTGAAGCACAATTTTTGGTATATAAGGAGCAACCCTCAATGTACAAATCGAACAGTCTCCTAGATTCTGCCCGTGTGTAGATTCTGTGATTTCTGTGTCCCTGCAGTAATAAACCTTTGGTCTTTGACGCCACCATCGAGAAGCCCGTGTTTCTGTTCATTTGCGCACCAAGGCAGGTGGAACTCCGGGGTCTTTGGGTGTTGTTCCCTGACACCTCTGGACGGAACCAAAAAGTCCAGAACTCCACCTGAAGGACTGTTTGGCTATCCTGTTGGAGCATTAGCGCATGAGAGCGCTTTACTTTGAACTTTTCTGGAGCCCTACAGCGCTTGGGAGCGCTGGATTTGCCCCCTAGTGCTCAGAGCGCTTTATGTTCACTTTGGCGTCAGCCCATGCCGCATATTGCCGTGTTCCTGCCTTCTATTGCCCCAGGCAGGTGCCCACCCCGCCAGGGCCGTTGTGTCCTGTATTATATCCGGGAGCCTACCCTGGATACTGCCTGGGATAATCCCCGCCGCCGCCCGGCTCGCAACCAGGAAGTCAGGCAGGCCGGGGGCTGGACTGCGGGACAGCCGGAAGCAGACGGGAGCCCACCCCGCGCTCCTGCCTCGCAAACAGGAAGAAGGAAAGCTGGCCTACCCAGAGAAGTTGGAGCGGTGCACGCTCCCTGTCCGCCCCCCACTGTCGAGGAGACAGAGCCTCCGCCGCAGGACTGGGTGAGTGAGGGCCCGTGGTGTGTGTTTGGGAGGAGGGGGAGGCATCGGGGCAAATTGCCAGTGCCCGCTCCCCCTCAGTGTTGCTTGCTGGCAGTTTTGAGGCACCCTTGTTCGTGGAGGTCCCGTGGGGGCACGGGCATAGTCCTTGAGCGGCCCGAGAGGCAGCGGGCCGCTTCACCGGTGTCTCCGCCCCCAGTGCCGCAGGCAGTCTGCATTTCGAGCCTGAGGGGCTCAAGGGGCATTTTAGCGATCTCGAGACCCCAGAGGGGGGGCTCCAACGTCTGGCCTCCTATTCTTTAGAGTCGCAGAGGCTCTTGGTGGCATTACTTCATTTTGAGTCCCCCGAGAGGGACTCCGACGATTTGGGGGCATTTTGGGTGGTAGAGCGACCCCGGCAGGCAGCGGGCTGCTCCCCCCACACTGGGCACAATTCTTTAGAACCCACGAGGCTCCAAGGCTGCATTTTCGTATTTAGAGCCCACAAGAGGCTCCTGAGGGCCCAGTCATTTGTTTAGAGCCACAAGGCTCCAACGTGTTGGCCCCAGTGTTGCTACAGCTGCCCAGCACTTAGTGGGCAGCTGCTCCGTTTAGGCCCTGCATTCTTGCTTTGCTGCCTGCGCAGCCTGCCCGGACTTTGATGGACCCAGGGCGTTTCAGCCAGTTGGCCTGGGGACAGTCAAATGGGTGGCCTAATGTGATTTCTGCGCAATTGTTCTTACCTACACATCTGAATGTGTTTCTATGCATCATGTGTTATGCTTTAATGCCGATACCCCTAAATGTATTGTGATGCTTAGGTGGTTGTTCCTCCTAGTACAGGTGTTGCTAGTGAGGCCCTGGTTCGCTGCGTGATATTTTTCTGAGGTGGTTAGGGTTGCGTAGGTGGTACTTACCTGTTACCAGTGATTACTGGTTGTGTGCTCTATTTTCTATTTTGTGCTACAGTTATTATAGTTCTAGGTCCTAAGTGCTAATTCTAAAAAGTATTCTAGTTCTAAAAGTGCTTATTCCTGACCGTGGTCCATGTGTGTAAATTCTGCCTGTGCCTGTTGGCACATTGTAAAGTGTGTATTTTTATCTAATGTGTTTGCTACAATACAAAGGCTATTTTTATATATAACCTTGTGTGGAGTTTCCTTTGTGGTGGGCCTTGGGTGTTGTTGCTGGGAGCGCGCGTAAAAACTTAACCTACATTGCCTCCGGGATAAGCCTTACTGCTCGCGCCACATTGCCTAGAGGGTGAGCAGGGATTATCTTTGGCGTGTAACTCCCTTGCCCTGACTAGAGTGGTGGTTTCTGCCTGGCTTTGGCGCAAGCCTCAGCCAACCGGAAATCGCCATTTCTAACACAAATGTATTGTAGCAGTTCCATAGCACTTTCCTACCTTCTGGCAAAGCTAATTGTTCTCGCCTATACAAGCTTTTACCTTTGTCAATGTTATAGCAATGTTGCATAGCAGTTTGCCTGCTGCGCAGCATGGCAGAAAGCTAAAAAAATAAATAAAGCAATATTATGCAGCTAGTGCTGGCCATGGCATAGTGCTTTTTTTTAAATACGTGGTGGGAAAGCAGGGTGGGAGGCATCTCGGTGGGAGTGAAGGAAGACTTGCCACTTGAGTGTAGATGCCTCTCACCCCACCTTACAGTCTGCATGACCAAAAATGGGCTAGCCGCGTCACAGTGCTTTATAAAAAAAAGACTTTGAGCCATGCTGTGCAACTTTCTACTCAACTTGGCTGAAGACATCAACAAAGTCAGTAGGTTGCGTAGGCTGTAACTATTGACTTTGCCAGGGCTTTTTTTCCTGTTGCGAGGGGTGGAAGTTACCACGGGAGGGCAGAAGGGGTGGAAGCAGTGGTGGGATGGGCAAGCAAGGACGGGAAGGCAGGAGGGTGCAAGCAATGAAAATGCAGGATGTTGGGAGGAGAAAGCAACACAACAAGGACAAACAACAATGTGTATTGGGAGAGTATAAGCAACATTGGGGGCGTACAAATCAGTGCGGTGAGAGGGGACAAGAAACAATGCAAAAAAACAGGGGACAAGCAACAAAACAAAAAAATCCTACTTTGTGTAATGTAATCTGGTGCTCATGTAAAGCGCTTCAATGCCCTTAGGCCGATTGTGTGCTATAAAAAAATATATATCTGACTTTGTGTAACGTAATGTGGCGCTCATGTAAAGCCCTTCAATGGTCACAGCCGATTTCGTGCTATATAACAAAAAAAACTGTAACGCAGGACAGGATGAGATGGTGGGGAAGTAACGGCCTGCAATCACATGCAATCTTATGAAGTGCTGCAACTACAAGAAAAAATAGCTCCCCATAGGCGAGCAGTGGAAGGACTCTGGGCAACGAAGCAGTACTTGGACCATGTTCAAGGGGATGGACAAACACACAAAGAGGAAGGGAAGCCAGCATGCGCCGACTAAAGAGAAGCAAGGAAAGGAGAGTGACGCTGAAGCCAACCACTGGAAAGCAATGAGCAGGCTTTAAGCCCCCTATAACTAAAAAAAATGTCTTGCAATCGACAGCGCATGCACTGCCGCAGGTTAAGCCTAAAAAATAGGGATCTTTCAGGGGCCTACTGTTGCTCACAGAAAATTCTGAATAATTATGTACTTATGAGATAAACTGAAGCCATTCTAAAGTCTTATTAGCCACTTGAAATTCTCATTGTTTTTTCGAAATTCTTATGGGTAATTTTGAAAACAGTTTTTTCCTTAATACATTATTTAGTTCTAAATATTTATTCTTCAGCTGGTTCCAAGACTAGGAGCATTTCTTTTCCTTTGTTACAGATGACATTGAGTGGCATATGTGAAGAATCCTCTTCGCTTTTCCCTTCTTTTTCGCGGTCTCGTGCTCTGTGCAAAACCACCTAGAGCTTGAATTGTTTTTCATTTCACAAGCCACCTTTGATCTGTGAACTGACGCATTGTATTTTGCTGTACTTGGCACTTTTCTTGCTGTCAGACAAAATTCAGTCGTGTTTTTTCCATCCTCCCACATAAAGCCACACCAGTTTGATTCTAAAAATGTATCATATTTCTGGTTGTAAGAACACACCACTGTGTGGTTTGATATAAGGTGCTTATTTCGCCATTTTGAACATTCATAATAAAACATTACGTTTTGTAAATCGATTTCTGTACAATGTTTTCGATGTATGGAATTAGGTTAATAGCAGATGCCTTTGCTGGATCATCTGGAAGTCCTTTGAGAATCTGTTCTGTTAAACCATCCCTCTCAAAACTCACTCTATGCAGTACTTCCCAAACTTGTTTGAACCATGACCCAATTTATAGAACATATTTAACAGACATGTCAGGTGTTTTTTAATGTAATAGTAGACATGCTTTCAAAACACCGTGAATTCCCAACATAACAGTCTTTACAATCTTTTTGTTCCTCTCTAACAGCAATTTTTTGTAAATGTCAAAACATTTACCACACTCTTTGATATGTCTTTATCAGACTGTGTCCAAGATATTGATCTGCCCATAAAATTGGCAGATGGTGAACTGCACTGGACCTGGAACATTTTTCAGACTGGGGTGCTGGCCTGTGACATCTCTTCACTGAAATCACAAGGCTTCTGAAAAACCTTGGTATTGATACCAGTGATGCTTGCAAATGTAAAAAAAACATCTGCAGCAGAGGTCAGGGTAAGTGCTCACATGTATTTTTGTGTGTAAATGAGGCCCAGTGGTGCGTTTTGAACTCCAAATACGTATATATTGTAGTTTTAAATAGCATGAACACTAACTACCAAAGGGCATTGGTGTTCTTTGCATGATTACCAGAATATATTACATAAGGTCAGATAAATTGTATTTTAAGCGAGAGAGATTAAGTGATTTGCGCAGACCGAATGCCGAGACTCAAACCTGGTTCCCCAGCTCCAAAGTCGTCAGCTCTAGCTGTTTGGCCACATCCATACTTCTCAATTTATGTTATTTTGTCTTTATTGAACTGTTATGATTGTTTTGATCAGTTTTGTTCTTTTCTTGTCCTTTTGTGCTATTGTTTACATTTCTTGTACCTTCATAACTGCCAATCTGTTAAGCGCTCTGATACCCCTTGTGGTCTAGTTTGCACTATACAAAAATGTTTAACTAACTAAATAAATGTGTGAAAGTCATACACAAGTGGAATGATTATGCATAGTGAGCACATTCTCTGTTGAAATGGCTTTGTAAAGTTAAAAGATCAGCAGCTAAAATTACTGGAAGGGTCACCCAGAGTCTTGCTTGAGAATGCTTGAAAGGGTTTGTTGTAAAACTGGACTTATCTACATAGTTTACCACCTTTGCACCAGTGGTGCTGGAACAAGTTTCAGAGTGGCGGTGCGTACATCAGTGTTGCATAATTGATGTCATAGGGATTGTGAACCCCCTGGCTTCACACTAAGTGTAGCAAATGTATTCAGCATGAGAGTGGTAATGGTTAAATATATTAGTAGATTATCACATTTTCTATTGAAATGGTTACAGAATTGTCCATTGAAATGCTATTAAATTTGCACAGATCTACAGTTTTACTAATAAAACTATTTGTTAGGATGGAAGAGTCCCTTGCATTGTGATTGAGATACACCCCTGCCCTGAGTACCCAAGCTGTAATTATGTTTGGATCCTTCTTGTTGATGTTTGTTTTCAGGGGTGAACACAGATCACGTGTGGACACTCTGACATAGGCCTGTCTCACGGATTGCGGTCTTGTTGGACCAGGAGGGATGCCTAGAGTGCTACCCTCATACTGATGGGAAGTTACTGCCGTTGCCCAGAGTTAAGTAGCACAATCGCGGTGGTGGCAGCATACTGTGTAGTGATCATTAGAAGTGAACATGTTTTTTACCTGTGCTATGGAGTGAGGTCTATATGCTCGCTTGTAGAGTCCACTGCTGTGTGCTTAGCTCAACTTTAGCCTACATGAAGTTAGTGTCTAGTACTGTGCAGTGTATGAGAGCCTTTAGTAGAATTAATGGAAGATTCGTGGTTCCGATTTGGGAGACTCAAGGCTGACTGGAAGAGCATGAGAAGGTAGAGGAATGTCCCCAGACAGATTTGTGGATTGCTGCTTTCCTATGAGCTGGGTGGGACATACACTGGAGGAAGGAGAGCCTAAAAAGCAGTAATCCCCAAATCTGAGCCCATGGCCTGTGTTGTGGGGCTATCAGATTTGGACTTGCTCTGCTGTGAGATACTGCTTTCTTGAGAAAGGGCAGAGGGGAGGGCACTTCAAAAGGAGGAGGCCCCAAGCAGAAACTTCTATGACTGAGACTATAAATCACATTTGGTGCCTGGAAATGCACTATAGGAAGGGGAGCTCAAGTCTCCCCAAATTGTCAACTGCCAACCAGCCAGTCGGGCTGTGCGTGGAAAAGCTCTGCAAGACTCTTACCTGTGACAAGACTGGGGGTGAAGGTCTGCTAGTCTCTCAGCTAGGTGAGGGGACATCACCCAGGGAAAATTCAAGACCACCTGCCCTTGGAGCACCAGTACTTCCCTGCTTGCCAATGCCAATGTGCCCTGTGAGGAAGAGGAGATGTTGGGGGAAGAGAGGCCCAGTAAAGGATCCTCACACATCCCTGTAGCAAGGTGTGAGGAGAGGACTGTTGTGCCTATCAGCAGTTTTCCATGTGCGGTGGGAAAGTCGGCTGGCACATATGCCAGAGGGGCTGCTGTTAAGTTAGCCAAGCTGATCGGGCCATTGCCCATGTGCGGCTGGAGAATAGGCAACCCCATATGCCGAAGAGGGCCACAGTGAAGAGGTACTTGCTGCTGTGTCGATTGCGCTGTTGCCTCTTTGTAGAGTAAATGTAAAAACAAGTAAAGTAATACTTGTATAGCACACTACTCACCCGTAAGGGTCTCAAGGCGCTTGTATGAATACTGCTGTGGAACCCATACTGGCTTTTCCTGTGAGGCGTCCACTCCCGGTCACCCCCAAGGTGGAGGCCAGGCATCCTTAGCGTTGTGGGGGCCGTTGTGGAGATAAAGCAAGCTATTGCCCAGAGTTGCAGAGTGGGACTCCATGATTGGAATAGGCACCGAGGCGAGAATTATCAGGTCCGTGGAATTTTTGAGCCCAAGACCCGCCGAGGCGGGGAATTGAACCCTGGTCCCAGGCTAGACCTCTGCATCAGGGTCTGCCGCTCTAATCATAGGAGTGATGACTCTGTTTGCCAGAGTGGGGCTACTGGAAGGGACAAGGATCATATCCTCATTATTGCCGCTGTCAAAAGGAGAGGCCATCATTGTGACCCGTGCAGGCCTGAGTCCCAACGGAGGATTTGAACCCGAATCTGTTGAATCCCCTCCCCGCCCCCGTGAGGAGTATCAAAGGAAACTTGCCATCTCATTGGCAGAGCGCCAAGGACATCCAGCTGCTGCCCCTGCAGAGCTGTGAGTGTTACAGTAGACAACCGCTGCAGTCTCTGTGCTTGCGAGTAAGATGCAGTCGGAGGCCCTGGTCATGCAATCTCTGCTGGTGGGTTTAGACTGATCAAAGGTCCGGAACTTGTCTGGCAGATAGAGATTTGGCTCTGTAACACTTTTCACTTTTCTAAAAGAGTTGGAGGGGGACTCCTGAGACTCAAACTGCTAAAAGGGCCTAACCTGAATGTCGCCTATAGTGAATGGGGAATAATCACTACAGCTCGTGAGAGGGAAGTGGGACTCATGGACCTGTCTATTGTCACTAGAACCCTGACTTCAGGGCGAGTGAAATTTTGGGGAAAACTGCTCTAGACGAATAAGTCCCATACTCCTCAAACTTTCCAAAACTCTCCACAGAACATAAGTTAAAAGTTCTATCTGTCTGGTTCACACTTTCTATGGTGCATGTTCAAGTCGTCATGTATTAATGTATGCGTATAATATTTCCATAGCAAGAACGTAGCCAAAGGACAATGGAGTGCTGCACATGGTCAAAGACGAGTGTTAGACCTGGCACCATTGGCGTGGGTCTCCCTTCCATTTTTCGCTTTTGTCTCCTCTGTGTTTGCTGGTGTTAGATGCTCTGGGCCATTCATTGCCACAGTGCGAATGCTCCCTATTGTAAATTGACTGTATTACATTCTATAATCTTAAGTGACCGAAGGAACATGATAGGATTTAGTATGCCTGAGCTCACAATATTAAAGTGCATCTGGTATTCAAGCTTATTTTTATATTCTCTGGCTGAAAATACCACTTTTAGAAAGTGGGTATTTTCTTAACTAAGCCTTCCATTGTGCTCTGCTGTTATGTGTATTGGCTGTCTGGTTTTGGAGGGACAGGGCAGGTTAAGCCCGACCTGGATTGATAGACAGATCTGCAGTCGGAATATGGGTAGGGGTGACCCTTTGATCTGAGCAGGGCTGTGCCTGGCAAGGTGAGTGATGGCTCCACCTCCCACTGTGCGTCTGATGGCAGACCCCCTCTTCCTGTTGCCGCTGAGAGCCCGGATTTGCCTGTGTTACCAAAGTCATTGCTATCGCCATTGTGGGCTGCCGCAGCTGAGGGGCTGTTGCCGCTGAGAGCCCGCATTTGCCTGTGTTACCAAAGTTATCGCTATCGCTACCGCTATTGTGGGCCGCTGCACCTGAGGAGCTTTGCCGCTGGGTGCCCACATTTGCCATCCTACTAAAATCATTGCTATTGCTATTGTGGGCCGCTGCAGCTGAGGAGCTGTGCCACTTCGAGGATCTTGTTATCACCTGCGTGTGCCGCTGGGTGCCAGCCTTTGAGCCCTGTCCCAGGATTATCGTGAGTGCATGCCGCGGACCGCTACAGCTGGGAGCTGTGGCCGCTGCAAGTCATCCTGTCATCACCGCAGCTTCCTGGTGAGGCTGCGTGCCGTGCCCCTTTACACCCCAGGTACATTGTGCATCACTGGGTCGAGTGGACCCCGGCCTCGAACTGAGTTCGTTCCACATGCTTTTTGAGTGCCTTTATTCCTTTGAAGTGAATCTGTAATTATGTGCATTGTGGCTCCTTGAGCGCTTTTAAGCCACGTATTCAGTCTATATAAAGATAACTATTTTTCTATACTTACTTATGGTGTCCGTTTGTAGCGTCCTTCCTGCGTTATTGTGTATGGTCATAAATGCTTCACACACTGCATCCGAGATAGGCCTGTCTGCTCGTGCTAACTTACCACAGGGTTGAGCAGGGGTTATCAAAGGGTGTAGCCCCCTTACTCTGACTTAGGAAGAAGAATCACTATTTGGACCTCGGCGCCAGCCTCTGCCAACTAGAGATCCCAATTTCTAACACGAGCATAAAGTCAAGGATTAATAGGAGTGGAAGCTGGCTTGTAGATGGGTGATGCACTGTATTACAGTGTTCTTTAAAGAAGTGAGTCTTCAACTTTTTCCCAAATTTGAGCAGCGTTGAGGCGGTCCTAATGGATACAGAATGTTATTCATGATCCTGTCCGTTTTTAATTTTTTTTTAACACATCCTAATCCTTAGTCTAATAGTGTCCTGTTGATGGTTGAATTAAGAACCACCAGGGATAGAGGGCTTGTCTGCTAGGAAGCGGGAGTGCTGGTTGCGATGGTTTTGTAAATGATGCAGCTTGTTTTGAAGACGAGCTGGTTGGCAAAGGGAGCCACTGGAAGTCCTTCAAGATGGGGTGATGTGATCATAGCCCTTCAGGCCCTGTTTGAATGTGCTGCAGTGTGTAGGATTCTCCTAAGGGGTGCCACTGTGTTGTCTGGGTGGTCATGGAGTAGGGACTTACCCCCATCCACATGTGAGAGAACAAAGGCTTGATCAGCAGCTCTAAAGTCGCTTTCTGGAACAAAGGGTTTGAATTTCTTTTGAATAGAGAGAAGGTACCAGACCATATTTGTTGTTTGGCAATGTGTTCTTAGAGGGTGAGGTTGGTATTTAGTGTGAATCCAAGTGACTTGGCATTCTATCAACGTTGGGGTTTGAAGCTTTTGGAATTCAAAGCTGTCAAGGTTCATGTTATTGAGCAAGGTTTAGACTATATCTTCTTTGTTGTAAATGATGCAGATGGTGCAGGCTGGCAAGGTGAGCCAATGGAGTGCATGCAGGATGGGGTGATGTGATCATTTTTCTTCATGCCCTGCTTAAAATGCTCTGCAGTGTATAGGATGCCTGTAAGGGGTTCAAGCGTGGCATCTGGGAGGCCATGAAGTAGGACATTGCCACTATCCAGATGCAGAAGTATGGCGGTTCTAAAGTTGATTTCTGGAAGAAATAGTTTGACTTTGTGTAGAAAAGAGAGCCGGTACGAAACCGTCTTTGTTTTATTGGCAGTGTGATATTTGAGGGTATGGTTAATGTCCAGGGTGAGTTCAAGTGACTTTGCATTCTATGAAAGTTGGGGTTCGAAGACATCAAGGTTCATGTTATTAAGCAAACCTTATACTGCATCTTGTTTGGAGTTCTTGGCACGTAACAGGAATTCTCTCTTGGTTGGATTATACTTGAGATAGGCTCTGGACATCCATGTCTGGATGATGTGCAAGCAGGGTTTGAGGCATTGGATATCTGAAGCAGAGGAAACTTCTAATCAGAGTTTTGTATTACCCACATATTGGTAAATCTTGATGCTGTTATCTGTGAGTAAAGCACCAAGCGGCTCCATATCAAGGTCGAAGAAGCTAGGAGATGGTATTGAACCCTGTGGACTGCACATGTGATACAGTGTTTTAGGACCTGAAGGTGCCCATGTTAACAAACTGGTATTAGTTTGAAAGGTAAGAGGAGAAACATTGAATACAATTTGAATTTGAGACATCAGAGTGCATATGAGGGTAGGATGGTCGACTATGTGTGAGATAGCGGTCCCCGTGTTGCAATTTGATCTGAAGCCAGTTTGGTAGTCGTGCAAGACATGGATGCATTGATTTGATTTTGGAAATGAATATAGACTGCTTCTTCTGTGATCTTGCCAATCTAGGGTAGGTGAATGACAGGCCAGTAGTTGGGAGGTCATCAGGGTCTAGTGTTAATTTATTAAGGGTTGGGGGGGGGAGGTTCTGGCCTGTCTTGAGAGCTTCTAGGAAGATACTTTGAATGAGGGAGGCATTGTCAGTGGTGAGTAGGCGCAAGAGAGATCCCAAGAGTGAGCTTTGATGAAGAACAGTGGTAAGACACCATGGGTTAGATGTAGGTAAAATAGATTTACCGATTTTTAATTACCGAATTTTACTGATTCGGTAATTAAAAATCGGTAAATCTAAGCTGTGGACATGTAGGTATTCCAGATGTGCTGGAATACCGAATCGGAAGTATTCGGTATTTACCGATTCGGTAAATACCGAATCGGTAATGCCCATGCATTCCTATGGGCTTTGAAGCCCATAGGAATGAATGGGCATTACCGAATCGGTATTTACCGAATCGGTAAATACCGATTTTCACAAGGGTGCAGGGGGTGTCACTTTGACACCCTCTGGCACCCCCAAAACAGGCTTGGGTGCCATGTGGCAGGCATACATGCCCTAAGGGCAGGTCTGCCTGTCACATGGCATAGGTGTGCATGCACACATGTGCATGCACACCGGAATCGGTATTTTACCATCAAATTGGATTTGATGGTAAAATACCGATTCTGTAAGGCATCTGGGACTCAGAAGAGTCCCACCTACATCTGGGAGCCTCAGAATCGGTAAATTTACCGAATTTTTATTTTACCGATTCGGTAAAATTACCGAATCGGTAATTTTACCGAATCGGTAAAAAAATACCCCCTACATACCTGTCACCGATTTACCGATCGGTAACGGCCAAAATCGGCCGTTACCGATCGGTAAATGGCCTGAAACGGCCACCTACATCTGGCGAATTCGTAAATCCAGATCTGGTGGTTGGGATACGCACTCCTGGAGTGATCTTGGTATGATTGAAAAGTTCTTTTAGGGTGGGTGGTGCCCGTGAGGTTGAACCCTCTGTACTTGGGTTAATGAAGATCTGTGACGCACTGTTCTCTCAAGAAAAGTGTCTCCCCAGAGCACTCGATATCAAAAGTTCAATAAAAGTTCAAAAGCGTGTAAGTAGGTTTCAAAGATTTTCTTTACTTGTTAATTTCATTTCATGATTCTTCTCATGGTATATACATATTCAACTCATTGGCCCAATGCATTTCGGGCTAAGCCCTTCTTCGGGGGCCCTGTGCAATTCTGCAAAGATAATAAAGTACAGTTTCAAAAGCAAATTTCTGAATTTATGATCATGTTAGGTTATGCAGTGTCAAACAATGCTCAACTCTTCTACACATGCAACGGGGGAAGGAAATTAGTGTTAATGGTAATTACTGGTTAAAAAAGAGGTCGCTTGGGATGAAAAAATAGTTGTTCTCTGTGAGCAGTAAATGGGTATTACTCGAAAGTGCAGGGAAATTGGGGAGTGCCTAAGGAGTGTCAACGATGGTGACGCCGGGAAAGTGCTCGTGAAAAGATGGTATTCTAACCTGGTTTGGCGAATGGTATGCCGCACTGGTGTTAGAAAATATCTGTAACATGAAAAATGAAAAAACGTCAGGTGGCGTGTCGATCTAGTAGCGTGTGACAGGAGTAATCTGTCAAGGTTCGTTTCATGTCGCTATCGTTAAAAAAGCTTACCGAATAAAGTATTCTCGGTGAGTCCTCCTGGGAGTCCGGTTTGAGTGTGAACGTTCGATTGTTTTTCCGCGTTCTAAATGCTAAACTGGGTCGCGAGGCTCCTGGTATGTAAGGACGACACTGATTCGCAGAGATGTGATTTTAGCAACGGACGATGCTATAGGCTGACACGTGGTCACGTGTCAAAACAATCGACGTGACGAAGACGTTGGGATACAATGTTTTACCATTCGGCAATATTGAACGATAATACAGGCTATTGAAAGTTAACAATTTTACCATCACAATTTTACTTGTTAACTTATGATCGCGGGGGAATGAGTCGTGTGGTTTGATGTACCGTGCGGTGAAAAAGCTTAACGATGTTTGCGGGTATCACGGGTAGGGTGAAATGGAAACCAAAAAATAATGTGTGCACTTTTTCTAAAACATATCATGAAACGTTCACAACATAAGCATATATGCAAAAACAGAAGAATTAGTGTTTCATCAAATATTTGAATCATTTCTAAACGTTTGACTACAGGTAACAACTAAATTCTAAGCGTTCATTGAGTCCTCTTGGAGCTGTCGATGACAGTCTATTAATCCAGTAAAGTTCGCGTCTTAACAGGTATTGGTCATTGTCTCTTCCTGGAAGTAATGGAACCATTTCTAAGATACAGAACTTCAGTTGGCTTGGATTGTGATGGTGGTCATTGAAGTGTACTGCAACGGTAGATTTGCTGGATTTGAGGCGAATGTTACTGCGGTGTTCTGTCAGTCTGGTTTTTATTTTTCTGGATGTTTTGCCCACATAAGGGAGTCCACATGGACATTTCAGCATGTACACAAGGTTGGTGCTGTCACAAGTGCCATTCACTTTTAGTTTGATTTTGCTTCCACTGGATGGGTGGTTGATTTCATTCCCTTTGATAATGGAATTACAGTTTCGCAGTTGTGGCAGGCCAATGTGCCTTTATATGAAGACGGAAGCTCTGTAGCTTTAGGTTTCAGTAATTCTTTTAGGTTTCTCGTTCTTTCATATGCGAATCTGGGATTCAAAGAAAAAATTCCCTTGAAATCTTCTTCCAGGGCCAGTAACGGCCAATGTTTTAAAATGGTCTTTTTGATGTTGTAGCTCCTTGTGGAGTATTTTGAAATAAACACTGATCTCTGTTCCTCCCTTGAAGTGGAAGGTGTCAGGAGTTGTTGTCTGTTCATTTGTTTTAGTCTCTCCACAGCTGGTTCCAGTATAGCTTCTGGGTATCCCCGGTCCTTGAATTTCTTAATCATGTTTTCTTTTTGCTCTTCATATAATTGTTGAGAGGAGGCAATGCGTTTTACGCGTAGCAATTGAGAGTAAGGAAGATGATTTTTTAATGGAGGTTGGTGAAAACTCTGGTAGTGCAACAAGTTGTTTTTGTCCGTAGGTTTCTGAAATACAGTGGTGAGTAGTTTGTCATGGTCTTTGATGATTAGTACATCTAGAAAAGATAACTGTTTGTGATTGATGTTATAAGTGAATTGGATCCGGTCATTGACATTGTTGAGTTCTTGGATGGCTGATATTAATTGGGAGGTTGATCCTTTCCATAATAGAAAAATGTCATCTATATATCTCTTGTACAGTATGAGATTGTCTTTCCATGATTGGTTGTTTAGAATATGCTCGGTTTCAAAGTAATGCATAATGACCACCATCACAATCCAAGCCAACTGAAGTTCTGTATCTTAGAAATGGTTCCATTACTTCCAGGAAGAGACAATGACCAATACCTGTTAAGACGCGAACTTTACTGGATTAATAGACTGTCATCGACAGCTCCAAGAGGACTCAATGAACGCTTAGAATTTAGTTGTTACCTGTAGTCAAACGTTTAGAAATGATTCAAATATTTGATGAAACACTAATTCTTCTGTTTTTGCATATATGCTTATGTTGTGAACGTTCCATGATATGTTTTAGAAAAAGTGCACACATTATTTTTTGGTTTCCATTTCACCCTACCCGTGATACCCGCAAACATCGTTAAGCTTTTTCACCGCACGGTACATCAAACCACACGACTCATTCCCCCGCGATCATAAGTTAACAAGTAAAATTGTGATGGTAAAATTGTTAACTTTCAATAGCCCGTATTATCGTTCAATATTGCCGAATGGTAAAACATTGTATCCCAACGTCTTCGACACGTCGATTGTTTTGACACGTGACCACGTGTCAGCCTATAGCATCGTCCGTTGCTAAAATCACATCTCTGCGAATCAGTGTCGTCCTTACATAACAGGAGCCTCGCGACCCAGTTTAGCATTTAGAACGCGGAAAAACAATCGAACGTTCACACTCAAACCGGACTCCCATGAGGACTCATCGAGAATACTTTATTCGGTAAGCTTTTTTAACTATAGCGACATGAAACGAACCTTGACAGATTACTCCTGTCACACGCTACTAGATCGACACGCCACCTGACGTTTTTTCATTTTTCATGTTACAGATATTTTCTAACACCAGTGCGGCATACCATTCTCCAAACCAGGTTAGAATACCATGTTTTCACGAGCACTTTCCCAGCGTCACCATCGTTGACACTCCTTAGGCACTCCCCAATTTCCCTGCACTTTCGAGTAATACCCATTTACTGCTCACAGAGAACAACTATTTTTTCATCCCAAGCGACCTCTTTTTTAACCAGTAATTACCATTAACACTAATTTCCTTCCCCCGTTGCATGTGTAGAAGAGTTGAGCATTGTTTGACACTGCATAACCTAACATGATCATAAATTCAGAAATTTGCTTTTGAAACTGTACTTTATTATCTTTGCAGAATTGCACAGGGCCCCCGAAGAAGGGCTTAGCCCGAAATGCATTGGGCCAATGAGTTGAATATGTATATACCATGAGAAGAATCATGAAATGAAATTAACAAGTAAAGAAAATCTTTGAAACCTACTTACACGCTTTTGAACTTTTATTGAACTTTTGATATCGAGTGCTCTGGGGAGACCCTTTTCTTGAGAGAACAGTGCGTCACACACCTACATCTGGCCCCATATTCATAAGATGTGGCTTTGAGGGAGTCAAGAATGCCAGCAAGACCTGGGAGAGAAAGTGCTTTGAAGGATGACTACTGTGGAATTTTACGGGATGAGGTGGGTGTAAGAGATGAAGAAATCTTAGTGCATTGATGTGTTGTTGGTTCTTGTGTAATCTTTTTCACTGAAGAAGAGGTTGATGATAATGCACTTTTCTGTGGAGTGACAAATAGTCTGGTCCGGGAGGGGGTTTATATAGTGGTTGATTGTTTTGAACAGCATTCTTCTTCTGTTGGTGGTTTTATTGATGGTGTTGGTGTAGTACTTTGCTTTGGGTGATGTGATGAGCTGTCTGCATGCCAGCTGAAGGGACTAAAGTATCAGGAGGTCGTTAGGGGTTCTGTTTTACTTTCATTTTCTTTCCTGTCTGCAGATGGCTCATTTATCGTTAGCAAGGTCTTTAAAGTACCAGCTTGCTGAAGGCTTTAGCTTGCTTGTTGTATTGAGTATGGATGTTCACATAACTTCTTCAAAAAATGTTTACGTTTTTAGAATGGCCTTCGCCTTAGATGGGGAGTTGATAGTGTAAGATATGAGATCAAGCATTATGTTGTATATGGAGAAGTCTTTAAAGGATATGAAGGTTTAATCTTCTCTTTTGCTATGCCGTTGGTTTATTGGTATGACGCTGAGCAGGGAGATGGGGATGGCAGTGTGGTCGTTGTTTGACATACTGCACCATGTTGAGTATATAGAGGGGAAGAGTGTTTTTATTTTTTTTATTTTTTTATTTTTTGGAAACCTTTATTGTGCAACATTAGTATACAGTTACGGGCCTACAACCAATCTGGCCGGCCTCGAAATCAGTTTGTAGCACATACAGCAACCATAAAGCGGCTCAGCAGTCCCTGAAGATGAAAACCAGCGAATATTCCAAATATCACATAAGTTAAAAGCGACCACCGAGTACAGGATGAAATTAGGTTAATTTTTAAATTATAGAAGAAGGATCAGACGCCATTCAATCCACCGGAAGCACATAGTGGGCAATGAACACAGCAGGATGTCAACAAAGCGAAGAGTCGCAATCAGAAGAGCGGCACAAAAATACGCTTATCAGGATAAAGAAGGAAGAGTGTTTTTTTGTTGTTTTTTGGCTTTTGGCTTGTGTTGTCTGTGAGGTTGAAGTCAAGCAAGAAGGTGGTGTGGGCATGTCAGATGGATGAAGTGGGGAGGAGATCTGAAAACTCAACAATGAGGTCCTTGTTCTGCCCGGGAGGACTGTAGATGCCCTTGGTAACCATTGTAAAGTCACTGCAAACACATTTTACATTACACTTGGAACATTAGCATAGTTTACATTAGGCAATTTACGTGAAATGTTACAAATTAATCCAACTTGAAATATCTCACGGTTTTATTGCATAGGGGCTGTTTTGTGTGCAAATGTCTCCCTGGAGACTTTGTTTCTGCAAAACAGGGTCCTTACTTGTATCTTGAGTGAGTTGTGAACACAAGGTATGCCTTCATGTTCATTTTTTCAGATGGGATAGCCTAAGGTGTACTTTGCATAATTTCCTTGTAATTTTATGTAATTTTCCAAATGTGTCTTTTAGTTTTGAGAAAATTAAATTAAGCAAGTTCCCTGTGTTCTAGTTGCATGTAATGTATTGGCTGCATGGCATAATCCTGGAACATCTCTCTCACGATGTCTACGAACTTTCAGGAGCTGTGTGCACACCCACAGGCTCTTCTGATCTCATTGGAGATGTCATATATGATCTCATCAGTGATGAATCCAAAGATTCAATTTGACAGGCCATATTTGATGTTGTTGATAGTGTCATTTAAGATGTCATCAATGATATGTCTGCAATGTGGAAAAGTGCATGGTGGGGCTGTGAGTTTTGACTTGAATGGTCAGTCATAAGAGGCAAAATTCAGGGTTTTTTGTAACCATAGCTTCACTTTAATTGTTTTTAACTTTGTTTTAAGTGCTTCATAAGCATATCTCAGTGTAACATGAGCAGAAGAAACCGTTTTCTACTTTTAACAATTGTGGATGAATATTTGTGTATGTATATACATGTATGTATGGAAATATAAATATATATTTGAGTCACAGACTTGCACCGCACTCAAGATTGCCATTAAATAAAACATTACAATGTGTACGTCTAAATATTGCCTCCGCTCTTATCTTCTTAGCTATACTGCCAGAACCACATGTCTATCAAGGTGACGCCGGATTTACTCATCACCAAATGTATGTTACATGCCCACGTGGTTTATTTTGTTAGGAGTTTCTCGTCACTCATTGCCGTGTATGCACCGGCCTTATACCTATTTCCTTTAATAACCTGTCACCCAGGGCTTTAAATGGGCCCGGTCTCACGGGGTCTGAGCACCTGCAGTTTTTTAAGGAAGCCTCGAAATGGGTCTCTATCGCAGGGGCGTAACACAGGCCCCCGCAGCACCCGCGGTGCGGGGGGTCCCAAGTTCCAGGGGGCCCCGTCGGCACTGCACGCTGGCCGGAGAGCTCCTGATTGAGCCCAGAGGGGGGCCCTCTGCGTACCGTGCAGAGAGGCCCCCTGAGTTTTCGTTACCCCAGTGCTCTATCGGGCTCTGTTTTGTCCCTGGCTCAGGTGGTCTCTTTTTTTCAGGACTGCAGTGAGAGCAGGCACATCGATGTGTGCGAGATCACAGTGCTCACTTCTCACTTGTGGGGAAGTTACGGCATGATGTCATGCCAGGTGAACGTTGTAGGGGAAGGGAAACCTTTAAAGAGTCATTTTCTCTCTGGATTTCCCTTCTCTTTTTGAAACTCAGGAGCAGCAACATTGTTGTGGTGTCACCAGGGCTTTAAGAGGAAGCTTTCTTAATATTATCCGCTTAACCGCGCCGCGAATTCTGCCACGGTGCGCCGGTTTTAATCAGTGGGCAGGGCCTCGTCGGCCAACGGATGTGCACAGCACTACGGAGGTAGTGCTTGCGACGGCCGTTGGCCGACGGGAGCACTTAAGGGGTTAATACAAGCCATAGTTGCTGCTTATTTATCTTCTGCAACTAACAACTACTGACAAAGCATATAGTCCTGACTTCTTGTAGGTATGATGTTACTTGTTGTATCATATATCTGGATGCAATGACAGAAACAGAAAAATACAAGTGGGCGCACACTATCCTAAGCACAGATTTTTAGCTTATAGTTTTTAAGCCACGCCCTTAATTACGTTGGCCACGACCCTTTGAGTGACCCTCCCAGTTTTTTTCATCTCACTTGAAGTCCTGCTGTCACCCTGTTATATGAAGTACCCTGTCACCTCTCTCACGGCTCTGGCTCGCCCTGTGTTTTACAAATGTAAATAAATGGACATGATAGACCTTTGTCACGACGACCCAGAAGCAGTTGGGTTTTGCCGCGCTGTCATTTACCTGGCTTGCCTTGTAAGAGCTTTGGGGCTGAGAGGAGATTGGCTGCTCGGCTGCCTCGCGGCTGTCAGCACGATGGGCTTCACCGGAGATCCGAGTTTGTTTGACAGGCGCAAGCGGTCGGTCACTTGTACAGGAATGCTGCAGCTCCACTCGACACGTTTACCAGTGATCTCGTTCCCTTTCATTTGAGGCATGTTTCCGGTTCATTAGCCTAAGTAAAGGGGCAGCGTGTCAGCATTGGGTCGCTCCCGGGGCGCCAGGGTCTTTTAAGTGAAGGGCGGTTTGATTGTAGGTTGTGTCACCTCACAAAAACGGCGCTGACATCAGATCGGTGCAGTATTGACCCGAGGGGCAGAATTGTCATGATGTACGGGCTCTCAGGACTACCGTGGCTGAATGCGCGCCATTAGTAGTTATGTGGTGGATTTGCACACTTATATTGCAGCTGGCCTTGTCGTGTCGTGTCGTGCAAAGGAAGGTTTATGGCAGTGGAATCGTCACTTTAGTAAGTTTACAAAGTGCCGTACCTTTACATAAAAAAGTGCAACTTCGAGTTGGGACTGTTGCTATTCAGTTGATTTTGAAGTTGTGCCAGTGCTTAATTTGTGGGGGTGGCAGGGGGGTATGAAGGGGCCCATGGTTATTTTTATGAGCTTGGGGCTGGAAAATACCTGGGGTTGCTGAAGACAAGGCAGTCATCTGCCTGTGCCCACCACCTAACTACCTTCATACATTAGGCACTGAAATCAGACCAGCGAACTCACACAGTGCTACCATCTGATCCCTCAGCCACCTGGGAAGAGTCCATATCACATTGAATTCAAGGAGCACCGGAGACCCGCATACAGGGTAGGTGATGAGTGAGTGTGTGGAGGCCCTGCAGAGTAAGAATGTATTTCTCATTTGCAAGCTTCCCAGGAGAAGGGAGGCAGTGTTTTATGGTGGAGAGTAGTGGTGGTTCCTTACCCAGTCCTGCTCCTTCATGAATTCTTAGGTAGTGGTGGGCTGACCGCCATGCACACTTTCCAGGCCTTCCTGCTCCAGGACCCTGCTTCTCTCTCCCACGGTGAAAACATTTTTCAAGGCTGGCAGGTCAGTAAAGGAGACCTGTGGAGGACCATTAGATTGGAACCTTAGGAAGTATTTGTAGGTTTTGGATCTTTTATTAGAGTTTTAAACAAGTACAACATTTCCCACCTACATCCATCGGCTGGTGGGTAATAAGAACAAATAAACAAAGAAAAGAAATAGAGGACAGAAAGTAGGAGAAAGAAAGAAAGAGAAAAGAGTGAAAATGACAAGGGTTATATACTATGTGTGACTTACCTAAAGGCATAGTGGGAAGCATGAGTACTAAGTAGGGCATCCTTGAGTGATAGCTCCTTTAAAAAGAATCTGGGTAGGTCCGGGATAAAACACGGAGGTAAGTGGGACAGGTTGGCTCTTGTAATTCATCCGAAGGATAATGTATGACATGTGCCCACATCTTATCAAAGGATGGCAGCGTTTGTGTAGCTACCGCTGTCTGATTCTCATCCCCAGTAAACCCCAAAGTTTATAAAGCCAAACCCTGTTGTCAGAATACCATCAGAGCCCCATTGTGCCAGTAAAAGCTGTTTTGCCGCTCCAAATGCTAAAGTTATAGCTCGGCCCTTTGATGATCTCAGGGGGAACGTCAACAGGTTCAGGAGCACCAGTAGGATATAACTAGGAAATCGTTGAATTTCTATTTCAAAAATTGTATCCACAGCACCTAGTATCTCCCGCCAAAAAGTGTCAATTTTGGAGTACTGCCATAGGATATGGGTCAATGTTCCCGTCTGTCTGCCTTGTCGCCAACATGCACTATCCTCACCCACCTTCCAATGTGCAATTCTCTCTGGGGTGTGGAACCAGTAATGCATAATCTTAAGAAACATCTCTTTACTGGAGGTACTGCACGCAGAGGCGCAGAACTGATGTAATATGGCCCGCCACTCCTTGTCTGTAAAAGTGCGTTTTCATTTTACCTCCCATCTGTGTTAAGCTGGTTTGCGTAATTTCTGTCGTGTAATGAAAAAAGCAAATATATCAGAAAGCAATCGTTTATCAGAGGAGCATGTAAGGACCCATTTTTCGGATGCCATAAGCATGGCATGAGGTTGAATCGAAGGTTGGGAGACCCAGCGACTCAACATAGTGTATTGCCAAAGGGGCTTTGGAAGAGAGGCCAAATGCCTTCTGTAGCTGAGAAAAATCCATAATCCCCCCTACATCAAAAAGGTCCCCAGTTATTTTGCAGTTCGCTTCTTGCCATTCATATAAAAAGGGTCCTTCAACCTTGGTGGGAAATCTGGGTTCCCAAGCACTGGTGTTTGTTGAGAAATGGGAGTAGACAATCCCTTCCGCACTTGGACCTTGTCACAGAGCCCTTAAGTGGCGCGAAGCACCAGCGAAATGTGCACCCCAGGTGGTCGATGAGCTTTAGGTAGCCACAGTATTTTCTATATATGGTCTCCTGCCACCTCTTAATCAATTAAACACCAGTGTTTTTCCGTTTGGGGCGGGACCATTCGACCATATACCTCAGCTGGGCCGCTTGGTAATAGTACACCAGATGGGGAAGCCTCAGACCTCCCTCCTCCAGGGGAAGATGCGCCTGCACTGTCGCCATCCTTGCCTTCCCCCCATCCCATCGAAAGTATTTTTGAAGATGCTTGGATATATGGCTATTTGTATGGCATTAACCGAGATGAGAAGTGGTAGTGCGTGGAACCGTGGCTTTGAGCTCTTGGATATGATTCCAGGCAGTGCTTCACATTGCAGGCACTCAAAGGTACTGAGTACCTGCACTTCTTTCATTTGAAAGGTAGAGTAGCACGACTTCTCAGCAGACCTTCAATACTATTAATGGAAGAGTATTTGTACTTCTCAGTAGCACACAGGTACCCTGGGGCAGTCTGTACCTGCACTTCTATAATTTCATTTCAACTTCTGATTTCAGCTTGATTAGAAGAGGTAAGTGCTATGTAACATCCTATTATGTGCCTGTCCCGTTGTGTTGGGGTGACACCGATGGTGCATGTGTCCCTCGTCCCTCTTTATTTCGGGTGTACATTGGTCCGTCCTACTGGTTTCCCTGTTGCTGCTCCACCCTGCACTGTTTCAGTAACTGTTTTTGTTCCCTGCTTCTGTGGCACTCATTTCGTGCTGTAAACTGCCCCTGAGACACAAATGCACCTTCCTGTCGAACCAGGCGATGGGGTACCCTGGGGTGTTGCCCCCTATAGAGTAGTCTGGTCGCACACTGTGAAGCCTAATTTAAAAAATGGAAACAAACACGAAAGTGAGGACAAAATCAACTTTGCCAGATTTCTGCTACACCTAAATATAGCAGAGGATACACAATACCTGGGCCAAACGGTGACGTACATTTACCCTTTGCGACAGCCTAAATCTGGCTCTCACTGTCTGCCGGTGTGGCTGCATGCCCAGCTGCAGCACACCTGGGGCCTTTCAGTAGTACAATAGTGCATTGACGAGGGTTGGACGTTTCCGTGGAAGAGAACAGTTGTAGCAGCTCGAAAAAAACGCATAAGAAGAATGTGTTTTTTGAGTGACTCCTGTGCATTGAGTACAACCACACAGTGGGCCATGCCAGACACTTTTATTTGATATTATGCTACATAACACGAATACCAGATCGTCCTTTTCAATTTAAACTATACGGGCCCAAGGTCAAATGTTTTTTTGCGCATGGTTCTACACAAAAGAACCTTTACTAGTGTCTGATATGGAAAAGAGAAGACACCGCCCCAAATGTGTCTAAGCCCGTTTGCTCCACTGCTGAACATCAGGATTAGTATTAACTTCACCGCATGCCTCTTTCATTCACCAGTCTACCCTCCCCGCACTCTAATAGGTTCCTTTTCAGACCTGCCTTCTCCCTTTGGCACGGTTTTTCGGTCTTTCTCTTCCTACTTCTTTTACCCTCTGCAGCTTTTCTCTCTGTTGTTCTGGGCCAAAGTCTGCTGATTGAAAATATGTCCCGGTCTCCAAAAAAGAGTACTGGTGGGCCTCACCTGCAATGGCACAACTTAAGGTCTAAAAACTCTTTGTTGTTTCCCCGAATCCGAATCATTTGAAGTGCAAAGTACAGTGGTGATGGGAGACAATCTGCCAATATGGAGAACTTCCTGCCTTGGTTAATTGTATGGTTAGGTTTGGGAGAGGCGGGGTTACAGCAGAGACCTAACAAAATGCCATTTCAAAATGTATGAGTAGTCACGCATTTTGAGCATTGTTTCCCAACTGGAAATGCTTGTATTGCTTTTGCTTTCGAAGCAGGCGTAAGTGTATTTCCAGAGTGGGAAAGGAAAAGGTACCCCCACACATTTTATGCAGATGTTTTAGAGAGGTTTCTCAAAGGGGATAATATTTTTCTTATGGAGGAAAGAAAATTTGAAGAAAATGATTTCCTGGCATACTCCTGTATGATTTTGTGAGTGGGCAAAAAAATGCATAAATGTTTGCAAATTATTAATGGAAGCGTTTGCATAGTTTAGGATTTTTTAACTTATGAATACCTGTGTTAAAAGCATGTGTGTGCTCTGGGAACATATTTTGCAAAGCACTCCCTGGACCAAATGACATATCGTTTTTACTAGCTTGCAATTTGAGAAAATGCGTCTGAACTAATCTAGCTGATCAAAAGCATGCTTTACTGGGCGGGCAAGTTAGATCAAGATTTTGCAACTAGCTACTATAACAGAGACCCCCCGTAGGTTACTCGCTTCCCAGAACCACCAGCACTTTCAGTATCCTCAATATCAGTGTCGACTTCGGGGTCCAAAACCGAAAACACAGATCACCCCACACAGTGATATCCTCCTCGAGCCTTATGGTCCTGCCTGTAAGTCTCATGTGAGTTTCCTCCACCATCGCCCATCCCATAAAGTCTCTGCACCAGAGGGCAAAGTCACGGCTCCCTGACTCATCCAAGTGATGGCCACACACCACTTGCCCAGGACCAAGGTCAGCTGCAAAAATGTATAGGGCATCTTCTTACCCTTTGGTCCTGCAATATTACCCCGCAGGCTGGAGTAAGGTCAAAAGTGCACCATTCTGTAAATCTCCAGCACCATCTGAGACCAGTACAGCTGAGCCCCACCACACCGCCAGGCTAAGTGTAAACAATCCGGACCATCCAAACAGACCTAGAGCATTCCACTAAGCGGGTAGGATTAAAGTGCTGGAGTCCTCTTGGTATAAGGTAGGTCCTATGCAAAAAAGTGTAATGTGTCAATTTAAGACACGCGCATTGCAGGATACCGTATGGATAACATCATTAACTCTGGACCTGGGCCCTGTCGGTGAAGGGTGTATCTAAGTCCATGTCCCAGCCCTGAGCCCAAGTTCGCTTTCGGAGTAGGTCCTACTGTGTCTTCATGCATAGCTTTATACAGTGGTGTAACTAAGTGTTGACCAATCCTCCACCACGCTACAACATAATGCCCAGGGTTTCGGTAGAGGTGGGGGCCCCAGGATAAGTGGGCGGCCATGTTGTTTTAGCAATGTCTGCTAATGTGACATACTGCAGGTAATTACCAGGGCCCGTCATAAAAGTATCTCGGGCCTCATCAAAGGAAAGGAAGCGCTCATCTGGGTACAGGTCTTCAAGTTGTTCACAACCCCCATCGTGCCAAGCCTGGAAAGACATGCGAGCCAGTAACAGTCGGACGGGCTTCAGTATCTAACCCTCCATTCCGTATTACCCAGCAACACAAATTTAGCAACATGGATTTCCATTCCCAGGCACATTCTATATTACACGACTTCCCATTTTGTGGAGGATTCATGTAAAAGTTAGATGGCTTCAATCCATTCTAGTCCTCTGTAAACCATAGACATTTTTTCAAAGAGTTTCTGAACCCTTCCTAGAGAGTGATCGGTGATTCTATGTGGACAAAGTTATAGGACACATGTTCACTGCTGTCAGAGTGGAACAGTTATTGCTTAATATGTAAAAAAAAGTGCAGGGATCAGAGATTTTTCTGACTAATACAAGGGTTGTCGAATACCAAGACTGCCCACTTTTGATCCTCCCTCAGTCCTCATTCTTCCATCACTCTCCTTTCTTCATATTATTGACTTTATTTCTCTCGCTGTTCCGACGATGAACAATAAGACCTGGTCCCTATAAATGAGTACAGGTGCCCACCACCAACAATCAACTACAAATATCAAGTACTATGAAGAGGCTCACAACATATTTGTTGTAGCCACAATGTTCACTATAATAACACCTTTCGGCAAAAATTACCTCCATAATGTTCATTTCTGTAGAAAAATGTGACCGCTTGTGTTAGAACAGAGATGGGAGTCACAATGGTTAGAGCGGCAGTCCCTGATGCAGAGGTCTAGCCCGGGACCAGGGTTCAATTCCCCGCCTCGACGGGTCTTGGGCTAAAAAAATTCCACGACCTGATAATTCTCGCCTCGGTGCCTATTCCAATCATGGAGTCCCACTCTGCAACTCTGGGCAATAGCTTGCTTAATCTCCACAACGGCCCCCACAACGCAAAGGATGCCTGGCCTCCACCTTGGAAGTGCCCAGGAGCGGACGCCTCACAGGGAAAGCCAGGATGGGTTCCACAGCGGTATTCGTACAAGCGCCTTGAGACCCTTGCGGGTGAGTAGTGCGCTATACAAGTATCAATTTACATTTTACATATACTGTTGAATGAGGTGATCGCATGGGAGAAACCGTCACCATTATATTGCTTTAAATTGAAAAGTGAGCCATTGGGAAAGAAGTAGCTGCAGTGGGGTAAAGATTGCTTCGGGAAACAGGTGCCCTTTAAAAGATTCATAATATTATCATCCCATTGCTATTCAATTCTCTGTTAATATATTCATCTAATGAGTGGAAGGTAGAATGTTATTGATAATCTCAAGTAAGGAAGAGTCTGAGATTGTCAACAGGACAGAAGTGGAGCCCTAGTTTTGTAAGGTAACTCATGAAACTAAAATGGCTTCTTTCAAGCAATGCTTGTAAGCCCACTGAAGGGAGAGCCGCCTTCGAGGAAACAGTTGTTTACCAAGGCAGCAACGAAGAGCTTGTCGTCTACAGGGGGTGCCAAGAAGCCCCACAGATGCAGGTGTGAAGCTGTGTCTGGAAGAGAGACCCAGAGATGCCAATAGTCTATCACATCAATGAGCAGTAAGATACCATTTTAGGGTCCAGCGCAGGAGGTTAATCAAGATTTGAAAACCGAGCGACTGATATGGTGTGCTGCTGGACAGGTTCTGCAAGAGACATGTGACGCATCCTTTGTTGGCCTGTCTAAAGATCCATACCTGTGTGCATTCATCGGAAGAGAAATATCTTTACGCTGAAGGACATCTAGAACTGAAAGGGAATGTGCCCTACAGAACAGTGTTTCTCAAGCTTCACTTAAAGGCATCACAGTTTCATTTTTAGGTCGAGCCTAGATCTAGCGCGCATGGGCTGCTCTGCAAGACTTATTGTAGAGGAATAGTGAATAGAAGCCTCGCCCACTCTCCACCCATATTTGACATTGTCTGTCCTAAATGCTGGCTTCTGATTCGTCAAAAGGCTTGTTAGCCCCTCCCTAGTACCGCCTCCTCTTCATTGTCACCTCCCATGGTGACTGGCCCCATTACTTTGGTTGTTACACAGCACGTGTTATTTAGACTGTGAGCACTATTTTCTTTAATGAGGTTCTCCTACTGCAGGCACAACATGCTTTGGTGCCTTCCTTACTCCCCCCTCCCTCCCGTTGTCGTGCCTTCTCCTGGCCGCCCCACCCGATGTCCTTGCCTTTCTCGCCCCTCCCACCGTCCCTCCTATTGTCCTTGCCATCTCCCCCCACCCCTGCTCACCCTCCCGTTGTCTGTGATGCCTACTATTTGCAATGCAATAGGTCTCGCCTAAATGCGACACCTATTGCATTGCAAATGCGTGGTGTATTGAACTGTGAATACTTAACTATCATTTCGTTCATAAGGTTTTTTTATACATGTTCATTTTAATGGAAAAGGGGCAAACACGGCTTTTATGAAACATTCCCTCATGCTTCTCGGAAGAGTACATTATTATTTGAAGGAGTGAGGACATGTCAATGAGTATCGGATAACGGTAGACTCCCAACATTGGCCAGTCCCCTACAAAAACATTCCATTTTGATGAAGTAGTTTTGTTTTTTGCTGCAAATAAGCGTTCAGATGCCTCCACTGTACGTTACGTACAGACATTAGCCAGAAATGTGAAGAAACTAATAATATGAAGATTGCCTTTAATAATGAACACTTTCTGCCGATGGAGTGTGTAAGAGGACTAACTCCTCGGATGAAGGCTGGGATACCTTTGGCATCATCATGCTTACAGCTCCTATTCTTGGCTTCACCCTACAGAGAGGCAAACAGAAATATAACTCTGTCGATGTAATGCCAAGTATTCTGTTTCCTTCAAGTTCTAACAGCGAGTTTACCCGCAAGTGTCTCAGTTTTCCACTCCTCAAACAGGATTTCATCTTTTGGTGAATGATAACCCTGTTGTAAAAATGTATCCGAACCCACATGAGAGGGCAAAGTAGGAACGTTTAAAGTGATTTTAATGTTGCTGTTTTATTTGTTGTGTTTGTAACCTTAGAAGCCAGTGGTTAAAGAATGGATTGTTGCACAGCAGCTTCTGTGGCCTCCAAGTTCTTACCATTTGGTGTATATGGGGCATGTGGTGGTAGGTGGTGTCCTTGGCACTCACTGGCACCTGAAGTCTGATGCAGATAGAGAGTGCTTGGAGGGCAGTCATTTAAGTTGTGATGCATGCAAGCGCTGCAAATGATTCACAATAAGTACATTTTGCAGTGAGGTGCAAACCGAGCGCGTCATTAATATTAGTGGATCAGAAAATGTATGTTATGCCTCATTGCGAACAGTATCAGACGTTGGCATAGTGGCCTGCATGGGACTAGAAACCTTCATTCCAGCATTCAGAATTCGCTAGCACTGCGACCCTTGATCTGTAAAGGGTCAAGAGGTTACAGAAACACACACGCTTGCCCTATATAAATTGGACATAGGGGAGAGCATGCAGGGGTCGGGGGAAACACTGTCTGCCCCTTGTGTCTGCAAGAGTGCAACCTGTCAAAGATCGACTGTTTTTAGTCTGTGAAGACTTAGCACCTCAATAAGCCAAAGCAAAGCCTTTGTGCATTCAATAGAGAATTCTGTTGAGAGGGGGCAATGTCCCGTTGATTCCGCCTTTTCCTTGAAGCGGTTCACAGTGTGTACGTTGTGATCGGCGGTGGCACTTATGAGCCCCAGAGCCCCTCCGTGCATTGTAATTTTATGATTTTGCATTTGAAAAGACACCTGTGCTGGCTTTGCAAGTGCATAGGCTTCTGTGCTCCAGGCCCCGGTGGCAGCACCTGGTATTCTTGTGCATCATGTGATCGGAGACTTCCCAAGAGGTGGTTCGGGGAGGAAGGCAGCCAGACTCATAGGGCAGGCTGCACTAAAGACAGGCCCAGCAGGGCACAGTGAGCGGGCTTTCCTTCTGTGCTTCTGCATAAGTAGTGCTCACAACAATGTTGTCTGGTACAGATAGTGGAGGGAGGTGTGCTAACAAAGGGTGGATTAGTGTTGCCATGGCTGCATATCTTGTTGTGGTGCTTTTGCAATAGATGTTGGCACTTATGCTGAATGGCGACAGAACATTTCTTCCAAGAAGAAACAAAGTTGGAAAAAGGAGCTAGTGAGGCGAACTGCTGCTATGGTCACCAGAAGTTTCTGAAACCTGAGAGGAAGTTCTCAGAATGAACATGATAGCAAGGTCCGTAGGCACGTATGGAAAACAGCAGTACGTCATATCCGGGCTGGATAAGGATGGTCATAAACATCCGGTCCCCTGTTTTGTTTAAGCAGTAATCTCAAATCAGGCCCTAGCCAGAGTATGCGGCCATATCGAGATCAACCAGCGAAGAATTACCCCAGAGGACCGTGGGGTTTTCACACTGATTGTGACAGCCTAGAGGTTTGCAGCAGTAAAACCTATTCAACGTGTTGCAGCATAGAGTTGGAAAACATGGGGTGTCACTGCATTTCTCCCTTTTATCGATCTGTGGAAACAGGAATGCTACGGTAATACCATGCCGGGGGTTGGGGGAGAGGGGACACAACGGCACACTGCACATTGCTTGAATCTACACATATTCCCAAAACCAAAGCTTGTCATTTTCCTAAAAAGCAATTGTTTTTACCTAAACACTTTAAACAAATGTACTTTGTTTTGTGTAAATGTGTGTTTAGTTCCCAACACCCAGTCACCATTTTCATTAAGAACTCACTTTCACATATCTGTAGATATTTTGCCTGGATGCCAATGGTTCACCATCTTATGCCAGATATGGCCATTATATACCAATAATTACCACAGCTATGCCGGGCCACACATTTCATTGCTTTTGGGCACCATTGTGCTACGGATGCCCACTGTGTGCTAGGAATTGCCACCATTATTCCAGCGACGGTATTACGCCAGAGTGGGCAGATCATTCCTTGGATGGCTGCAACATTCCCCAAAATACCACCCTTTTACCATAAGCTGGCATTATACCTGGGGAAATCATCATGCATGGAAGCCCGAAATATGCAATGAACTATCACCATTCTGACAGGACCATCATTGTACAGGGGCCTGCCTCAATCAAGACCTTTTACTTACTCTGCACTTATACACTGCTACAAGTCCTACTTGCTTCAATTTCCATCTTCGATCATATAGTAGACCCGGTACACATACGAACAATATGGTTGACAGTACAGGGCCTTTAACACAGCCATTATTTCTAAAGCCACGTATCTTATATCTGTATGAAATGGTCTCTACTGTCAATCACTCCAAGAGAGATTCAGAGACTGAGTCTTGACATACAGTGCTTGGCTGGACACATGTTTGTCACACTTTCAGGCCCCAGGTCTCTAAGTGTTTGCTGGTACGTCTGTGCTCCAAACTGCGCAAATGTCATGTGTGACAGGCCAATAATTTCCCATTAGCCCATTACAACTGTGCAGTATTTACCATGCACTTCTGAGGCACTCTAACTGTGCAGTGAAGCTGCGGAGCACCTTTGAATATTGGAATGACCAGGAGACGAGCCACCATTAAACTTCTACATGGGTAAGCCACTCTGACTGAAACCCAACAACAAAACAGTTTACCCAAGTAGTCCGAAAAAGGTGGGAAGCTGTTGCAGAGCTGGCAGGCACCAATGCTACTTCCTCCTTGAAGCTATTGACCTCTGGGATGTCTTCTCACTCCTATGCCATACGCATTCTTATCCATCCTTGTACCAGAGGCTTATGTTGCTTGCCATGTGTGCCTGCTGCCCTAGGTGTATGTGTGTGTGTGTGTGTGTATATATATATATATATATATATATATATATATATATATATATATATATATATATATATATATATATATATATATACATACTGAAAAAAACAAAGGTTAGAGAGACGTTATAGTTAGGCTCGCATTTCACTCATCCAAAACCATAGATATTCAACAGTCATAGTTATCTGAGCTAACTATTACTATTGCTTCCGCAATGCACTGCTTATGACCTCATATATTACATAACTCATGACATGGTCAGTGACATAACTGATGACACATCACCCAGTGAGTGTAAGTGTTTCTAAGAGTTTATGTGTATTAAACATGTCTACTAACCTACTACAAAAATTAGATTAGTATACTAGTTGTATTACTAATGAGTGATACTATCTCTAACTTGTGTGATCTGAGTAGGTATGTGACTGTCTGTATCTGTGTGAGTGGCTGTATGGGTGTGTGAGTGCATGCATGAGTGACTGTATGGGTGAGTGAGTGGATTTCTGACTAGGTCTGTAGGTGAGTGAGTGGTTGTGTCAGTCGTTGTATGGGTGTGTGAGTTGCTGTATGGGTGTATAAGTAGGTATGCGAGTAGCTGTGTTGGTGAGTATGTGGGTGTGTGACTGTCTATGTTGGTGAGTGACTGTGTGAGTAGGTGGCTGTATGGGTGAGTAAGTGGTTGTTTGATTAAGTGTTTGGTTAAGTGAGTCGGTGTGTGAATGTTGTATTGGAGAGTGAATGTCTGTAAATGACTCTATGGGTGAGAGAGCAGATATGGGAGTGCTTGTATGGCTGTGTGAATGGGTATGTGAGTGAGTGAGTGTTATTGTGCTTGTATGGCTGAGTGACTGGCTTAATTGAGAGGCTGTAAGGGTGTGTGAGTGGCTGTATAGGTGAATAAGTCGGTGTCTGAGTAGCTGTATGGTTAAGTGTATAGTTGTGTGAGAGGTTGTATGGGTGAGTGCCTGGTTGTATGGGTGATTGACTGGTTGTATGAGTGGCTGTATGGGTGAGTAAATAGTTGTATGAATGGTTGCGTGAGTGATTGTGTGAGTGGATGTCTGAATGGGTGTGTGAGTGGCTCTATTCTATGGCAGAGTGAATGGGTGTGCAAGTACTGGTATGGGTCTGTGAATGGGTATGTGAGTGGTTGTGGGGGGTGTATGAGTGGGCATTCAATAAGTATGGGCATGTGAGTGGGTGTGTGAGTGGTTCTGTGGACGATGTCACCAATGATGTCATTGGAGATGTCATCAGTGATGTCACAATTGTGGGTTCATAAGCCATGCATTGCCTGGGCGTAAGTTACAGTTAACTCAGGTAACTATAACTGCTTAATTTCTCAGGTTTTGTATATGTAAAATATGAGCCTAACTATAACTTCCCTTAACACCTTAAATGCGGCGCAATTCCCTCCCCAGTGCTGCGCTGTCCATTGGAACTAGTGCTGAATGAACGTTCAATGGACGTGCGCAGCACTGGGGAGGTAGTGCTGCCGTCGGCCAACGCCCCAACGCAGCACTTAAGAGGTTAAATCTTAGTTTTTTTCAGTGAATTTCTATGGTTTTTAAGTTTTGTTTGCGCTGTACTTGAGAAAATTATTGTTTTTAATATAAACTTAAAAGGGACTTAAACCCGCCTCCTCTCTTTCCTGGCTTTTCATTGGTTCCTGTGCATGCCATTTACCTTTCCTCTATTTCTATTGGCTGTAGCATATTTTCCTGCATTTACCAATGTTTGTTCCTCGTCAGCTTCTCTTATTAGTTTACCTGTGCCGAAATACTGTTAAAATCCACTTTTGTGGAATTATATTGTCATAAAGTTTTGCCTTTTACTATTGCAGTATAATTATATAGCAATCAACCAGAAAGAATGAGTGATCTGAATAGAATCAAAGGATGCGGCACGGCGCAGCGAGACTCGAACCAGGATCCCCCAGCTCTCTAGTCAGCAGCTCTGGCCTCTGTGCCACATCCTCTCCACTCCCGTGTTATCTGTCACGGAGCTCTTTCCTTCTTCCAGACGATGATTGATAAAAACAGCTCTTTATTCATTACATAGGCGTGAACCACTGCATTACCAATGCCGGTTATAATTGATGTTTTCAGTGAATTTTTACAGTTTAAAAACAATCTATTTCCTAATTATAACTTTCCTGTAACCTTTGTTTTTTTAAGTGAATTTCTATGTTTGTTTAACTAATGGGAACGTTTGCAGAGAGGTGAAGAAAGTGGATGGGGTCTCCTACCAGCTCTCAGTAATCCCACTGTGTGGGGCTTACTGCTGGTAAGAGAGGGCTTCTTGGCCCCCCAGGACCCTCCGCATCCAAAGGGACTTCATCCCCCAACAAGTAGAATGCCAGGAGGGGCATTTGCAGAGTGGTGAAGTAAGGGGCCAGATCCTCCCACAAGTTCATAGCAATCCCGCTGTGTGGGACTTACTGTAGCTTACAGGAAGGGTTGTTGGACCCAAGGACCTTCAACATCTAAGGGAACTTCATCCCACAGCCAGTGGTGCAGCAGGAGGTGTGTAGAGTGGTGGCGAAAGGGACGGGCCTCAGATGACCTCTCAGCAGTCCTGTTGTGTGGGACTTACAGGAGGTACCAGGAGTGGTTGTTGTCTCCTGAAGACCTGGGGACTGACCAAATTCAAATGGGGAGGGGGACTCCCCGGCCCCATTCCCCGGGCCGATTTTGGCCCCAAGGAGCCCATCCTAGCAGAGTGTTTGCTCTGAATTGGCGGGAGCTGTCAAAGTTCCCACCAAGTCGGAGGAAACTGCTATGTCCGGGAGTTGGCACCCCAGGACATAGCAGGTGCCGTCCCGAGGGTTTGTGGTCCCCAGGGCCATTATTGGCTTCAGGAGAGGGGCCTGCATAGTCCCCTCCTTTCTTCTATTTGTCCTGGTTAGGTGGTGGTCCCCGGGCCTCAGCCGGGGTCCCGCATGGCCCGCACCATATTTTAAAAAGAAAGCCCTGTATAGGTGGTGGTCCCTGGGGCTCGTGGGTCCACGCTCTCACCCGCATCATCATTTTAAGAAGCCCTGGGGAAATGATGGTTCCAGGGGCTCAGCGGGGTTTGCGCAGCCCTCCACCTCAAAATTTAAAAAAGCCCTGGGGAGGTGGTGGCCTCTGGGGCTGCAGGGGGCTGAACGGGCCCTCCACGTTAATTTGCTTTTCGCCCTGGGGATGTGGCGGTCCCTGGGGCTGCGGGGCCTCAGCCGGGGTCCCGCATGGCCCGCACCATATTTTAAAAAGAAAGCCCTGTATAGGTGGTGGTCCCTGGGGCTCGTGGGTCCACGCTCTCACCCGCATCATCATTTTAAGAAGCCCTGGGGAAATGATGGTTCCAGGGGCTCAGCGGGGTTTGCGCAGCCCTCCACCTCAAAATTTAAAAAAGCCCTGGGGAGGTGGTGGCCTCTGGGGCTGCAGGGGGCTGAACGGGCCCTCCACGTTAATTTGCTTTTCGCCCTGGGGATGTGGCGGTCCCTGGGGCTGCGGGGGAAGCCGTACTGGCCCCCCTGCATTATTACTTTGTTTTGCTCCTGGGAGTTGGCAGTCTCTGGGGCTTCGTGGGGGGCACGCAGGCCCCACCTTTATTTATTTTGTTTTGCCCTGGGTAGGTGGCTGTCTCTGGGGCGCAGGCGGTCCCAGTGGGCCTGCCTGCATCTTTTTTTTTATATAACAATTATTTATTACAATTTTTGTTCAAAAGTACATAAACATTGAATAATTTAAAGTGCCCCGGGTAGGTTGCGGTCCCTGGGACTTCAAGAGTGCCTTGCCCAACCCCCCATTTATTTAAAAACATTTGCCCCGGGGAGGTGGTAGTCCGCTGGGCTTTAATAAAGCATTCCTTTATGTTTATAATGCCCTAGTGACTCTGGGATTTGGCCCACCTGCGGGTTTCCTTACAAAGATGGGCAGGAGCCTGCACTTTAAAAAAATGTGATGTGAATCCGCAGAACAACTTGCGATTTCTCTGCATAATTGATTAAAAAAAAGTTTTAACCCTTGGCTGGGTCCCTGTGGGATCCCACCACTGGTTCTATGGGGTCAGGGTAGTCCTACCCTACCCTCTATTCTTTATTTTTGACATTTTTTTGTGGGACACAGCTAAAGTTGAGTCCCAAGATGGCTGCCAACAATTCCTGGTGCAAGTGTTGTCAGCCAATCAGATTTCAACACAGGGACTGCCGGATCTGTGGACAATCCGCGCCCCTATTTATACACATTTGGATTTCCCTCAATATTTACACCAAATCATGAAAAGCACGACCTACAAACCAAAAGCCAACTCTCTGCCAAATTTGGTGTCATTTCGTCCAGCAGTTAGGGCAGTAATCGTGTCTAAAGGTCGTTTGGGATTTAACATGGAGAAAACGCATTTTTGGGACCCCCCACCAACCCCTTTTTTCTCGACTCTTGCTGCAAAAAACACCCCCAAACGTTCCAGACAGCACCTGAATTAATGGGCAAATGTTTTTGGAAAATTTCATGAAGATTCATCAACCAGCACCAAGGATATAGTCAACTAAAAATCACCTTTTGATAGAAACTAGATCCTAACTGTAACTACCTACTGGCGACCACAGGGATTAAGTAAATACAAAGTTGTAGGGGGCATAATGGGCAAAATAGAAAAGCCCTGCATATTGAAGAGAGGAGATTGGGTTTAACCTCCTATGTGTTAAACAATTTAAAAAATTGAATATTCAGCACATTCATTTAATCTGTTAGGGGCAAAGAACACAGCAATGTTCCTTTTTGAGTCTCACGCCTAGCGTTGCAGTGAGCAGCACTGCACGCGCAGTGCGAGACATTTAGTAGGGTAAAAATAGGGTTTCAGAAGCTGACCTAGGAATGGCACACGCACGAGTGTGTGCTTTTCCTTTTGGGACATGTTATTGGCCTTTGCATGCGTGTTTTTTACAAAGCCAGCACACAATAGGCCAAAGGCGGGCGCATTGCTCCGCCCACAGCCTATTGGTGTCTATTACACGCACCAGCCGTCATGTGGTTTCAATTATCATGCCCAGACACGGGCGCGATAATTGAAACCACATGGCTCGCATGCACGCACCACTTGCGGGATTGTTCTTTTTTGCTTCCATTTCACAGGGAAGCAACTAAATCAAAGAACCGCTGATGTCTTGTTTTTTTTTAAACTTGTTATTGTTGTTCCGTGCGGCCCTCTGTAAGTTCCCATCGCAGAGATGAGTTCAGTTCTGGCTGGTAGCCGCCTGTTGGGGGTACTGGAAGGAGGGAAGTAGGCCTTGTGCATTGCGTACAAAATTGATCTCAGCTGTGCACATCTCATTAGTGGCCTTCCAATCATAACAAAGCAGAGTCTTCAGACATAAATGGTGCGGTAAAAAAAATCCAAGAATCAGACAGCTTGCTTTCATAAAAAATATTCATAGACGAGTATTGTAGTCTTCCGAGACTATCGCAGGCTTTTCTTAAAAACCAGATGCTTTATGGGCCGTTGTTATGCCTCAGCAAAAATATAGTTTTCCAGACAGCAATCCACAATTAACATTTTAGCGTGAGTGTAGGGTTAACATATATCAAATGCATCCCTCTTCCCCATTAATCTGTCCTCAGAAACGGTTTCCCGCCTTTACTCTGCAGTGAATCTACGTCTTCCAGCCATCACCAGGCCGGGCCTAGAGACTTCAGCCAGGGCATTGAAAGCGCCCCGCCTCCCGCAGCTCAGGGCCCGCAGTGCACCCGGGTGAACACTGGGCCAAGACAGGCCCGTCACCGTCCAGCAGAATTTTCGTCTCATGTCCACTGGCCATTGAAAGCCTTTTGTGTGCATTATCCCCAATAATCGAGTAGTCCCTCTACCTCGAATAGTGTTACTAACAAGGAGCTCAGCTGTACCTATCTGGACAGGCGCCCACACTCCAGCTTGTATAGGGCCTGGGAGGCGGCACCTACGATCACTATCATCTGTTCCCAACCTACAAATAACACTGTTCGCTCTTAACAGCCTCCGCATCCTCGCTACAAATTGTAATTCTTTAACCCAATTACCACCAAACAAAACTTTCAACTATGGTGAAGACAATATTTTTGGATAATGAGAATGGCCAAATGGGTAAAATTGCAAAAAAAATGTCATTGGCAACAGCACACCTCTACAATGTCTACATCAGGCCTTCTGGGCTCGACCAAAGAATCTTCTACTCTTACACTGCCGGATAACCAGCTTAGTTCTTTACCTTCTGAAGCCTTCACAAAAATAGATGGAGATTTTAATGTGACACTGGAACCATTGGTCCATTGCGTCTTGTCTATATTTGATGAGAATTCCTTATGACAGATTCCTAAAATAGGTATCTTCCAGCACAGAGATCCAGGCAAAGGGCTTATAACTGGAGCTCCCCATCAGATCAAGACGGTACCATAACCTATAGATGCTCAAATAGCACAAGTAGAATTGATTATATATATTTTATCCCTGCCTGTTTGTGCTTAAATGAGAGAGATTACTGTAATAGATAGGGGGCACAGTGATCCCCTGAAATTGCAGCTCATTGGGTTGGATGAACCTTGCCCAGAATTAAATAAACCTTGCATTTTGGGAAATGTAGTCCTTTCTAACAACAACAAGTATTTGCAATGCAATTGGTCTCGCAGTACTGAAAGTTTGAGCTATTGGCTTTGCAAAAATTAATGCAACACCAATATCCCAAACTTTTAGTAATGCAAAACCTATTGCATTGTTTAAAAGTTCTCTTGGCATCTCTCATCATTCCCAATTAGATGCCAGGTCAGGATCTCAGACCCTTATTGTAAACTTATGTAGGGGAAATCTTACTGTGGGCCTGAGTCTAGTGATTTTTGTATGTAACTTCTAAGTCGTTATTTAGAGAATAAGGGTAATTGGAATTTTAGAACTGTGAAGTGCATTTATCACAGCAAAAAAAAAGAAAACAAAGTTTAAGGTTTGAGCTCGAAGTGGGGAGCTTCGGGGGATGGGCATGGAAGATGCATGGAATACCAATAAACCTGCATGTTTGTGTGTATTTCCCAACAACATGTCATGGTTAATTTGAATGTGAACATAGTGGAAAATGCGCATAACTAAATGATGGTCAGTAGATGAACAACTGGAAATTTACAATCCTTGTAGGTTTTCAGCATTACTCTTGGGCATATTCAGAGATCACTTCTTAAGTCTCAAATCTTCTCTAAATGGAGGAGGAAATCGTAGGAGGAAATCGACTTGAGAAGATATAGCCTTTCCCATGGTTTGGAATTGTGCCCTATTGCACTCATTTCTTGTCAGTGGTCTCATGAATATCTGGAATGCTAACTCCGGTAGACAATCTAGCTGTAGGATTAACTTCACCATTGAGCCGTTTGGTGAAGTAATTTCCACTAGCAAATTCTTTTCTGGTTTCAGCACTTCACCTGCAAATTGAAGCATTTCCTTTAACATCCAACCCCAAATGAGGCAGTACATGTTTATCCTATGAACCCAGCAGTTTTGTCATAGCTGTAGCAAGCCATGCTGGATCGCTATTTTTTAAATACTCCCTACCATGGATATTTTCAGATATGTTTGTGTTAATCACTAGCCACTGATCAACTATATGTATTTCTTTTCAAAGTGGAAACATGGTTTTGAGCGAAATGAATATAAACATAACCATGGCTAGCAAAAACCTGTCAATCTAGTTTATATTCCATGTTAACAATAAACATACGCTTGAAATATTAAAAGTGGAGGTCATTCTTTTTAAACTTGCTCAGCTGAGGTTTTCCTCCAAGACTGTTAGCCTGCAGCGAATCTGATCTAAATACAAAGTAGTCTCTGTCATTACAAGAATGTATAGCGAACGCTTTGACATTTACAGTTTGAAAACCAGTTTATAGTTGCATAATTTACATCTATAAATTTGTGGGCAATGTCACTTCCTACAAAAGCCAGCGTGGAAATGATGGCTATGCTTATTTATGATTCACAGCCAAAGTAATCTTGAATTCCAATTAGTTTGGTCACAGGAAGAGGAGACTTGAGTGAGATAAACATACCACCTGCTCAGCATCTCATTTAATCAATAAAACTCGGTGCACACTAATATTTCTTTTAAGAGGAGTTTGGGTATATTTTGTTAAGTGTTTCGGTTTAACGTTATTTATTAAAAATGCAACATTTGTAGCTTTGTAACTGTCTGGGTTCTGTTTTTTCTGAAATGATAGTATTGAAGATTTACAAAGCTTACCCTTCAGGCTGAACACTCTTTGTGCTCAATTCAGTGTTGTTATTGTTAAGTACTCCAAGGATGTCATGTCATGACTACAATGGGACCCTACAGGAGGGAGGGCACCACCCTGAGGACACTGGACACCCCTTCTGTCATGTCATGGCAGCAATAACGACTGTCAAATGCATGAATATTTAGAAGAGCTTTATTCTGCTTCTGCTCATGACCCTGTCCCTACTCTAACTGCCCTTTTCCTGTTGCTGCCCCTCCTCTTCCTCCAACGCCGAAACTCCTCCCATCCCAACTACTAGACTGTAACAAAAGAAAACAAACTGGAGTCATTTCTAATCCATTTCCTCAATTAATCTCTTTGGCTTGAGTATGTCTCGTCGTGGTCTGAGACATGGTCCAGAGTCTATAGGCGCACTCTCCGGTGGCCTTTCACGTCTCAAAATGGGACTTTGTTGACCTAGTCCGCCACCATCACGTGGTGCTGTATCCCTCTCAAGTGTTTCCCTCAGGCCTGGTGTGCACTTCTGAAAATGAGACACATTTTGAGTAATCCTTCTTTGCTCAGACTCAGCAGTAATCATGGTGCCTTTCTGCTGAGTAATAAGTAGAGGCTCATACTTGAATCGACAATCTGTCTTCTTGGTCTGTTCCTGTTTCACGAGTACAAAATCTCCAGTCTGGAAAGAGGGAGACTTTGCGCGCCTTTTAGCGTCCGCATATGTCTTCATCCTGTTCTTCTCAGCTTGATCAGCTCTTGCTGTTTCTTGATGAGTGCGAGTTGGGGACACCGGTGTCAGAACTCCTTCCCACGTCGGGATCCTGGTCCTGATAGGTCGCCCAAGCATAATGTGGCAGGACATTTTCCAGTGGTAGCATGTGGAGTGGTCCTGTATGCTCTTAGCACTTAATTCAGAGCTGTCTGCAAGTCCTTTTTCTCTAACGTGGCCTGCTGGAAGGTTTTCTTGAGGGTGGCAATAAACCTTTCAATGGTGCCATTGGCTTGCGGCCACAATGGCGTAACCTTTCGATGTCGAAAGTTTAGATGCTTTGCAAATTCATTGAATTCATGACTGTTGAACGGTGGACCATTGTCTGTTTTGAGTTCTTTGGGAACACCCCATGCAGCAAACACCTCGTCCAACACGGCAATTGTGCTGGAGGCATTGGTGGAGGGCACAAACCGAGCTAGTGGGAATCTTGAATACTGGTCCATGATGGCCACCACGTACCGGCCTGATTGGAGGGGTCCATAGAAGTCCATGGCCAGTTCCTGCCATACCCCTTCCGGCAATGGAGTCATTTGAAGAGGAGCTGGAGGTTCTCCGGATCTTACCAGTTGACATTGGGGACAGTCTTTCAAGGTGAGCTCAACCATTTGATTCAGTTGCGGGAACCAGACTCTCTCCCTCAAAGCTCTCTTGGTGGCAACTACTCCACGATGACCCTCATGCGCGAGGTTGACTACTCCTTGCCGTAGCTGCCTCGGGATTACAATCTGATGGTCCCTCAGTAGAAGCCCCTCTGAGGTGGTTGACAGCTCTTCACTGACATGTCTGAAGGCTTGCATTTCTTGGCGTATTTGGGGATCACTTGTTTCATCCTCACTCACATGTCTCCAACGGTGTGTGCGCAATCAGCGCATTACCTTTTGCTGGATATTGTCCTGCGCCGTAGCGTTTTTGATCGCATCTATTGGGACTGCCGGTGGTCGGGCTACATCTACCACAAAGTGAATATATTCCTCAGCTATTGATGGGTGTGATTCATGAGATGCCTGCGGGTGTCTTGACATATAGTCCGCTGGATTCTTTGTGAATGATGGTGTGTATTCTTGCAATCTCAGACTCCATCTTTCAATGAGGGCGGCATCTTGGCTTTGGGATTGCCGAAAATGGTGACCAAGGCCTGATGATCGGTGATCATGGTGAAGTGCTTACCAAAGATAAACACATGGAAGTGTTCACAAGCCCATACTACCGCTAGGCTCTCTTTCTCGGGCTGAGAATAAGACTTTTCGGTGTCAGAAAGGCTGCGGCTGGCATAGGCCAGAATATGGCGCTGCTCAGTGCCATTGTCATATTGAGCTAAAATGGTACCCAGACCCACGGGACTGGCGTCCACTGTTATTTCCGTCTTTCGCTTGGTGTTGAAATAGGCCAAGTTGTCCGCTGATTCCACTGCTTGCTTAATTTCTTGGAAGGCTCTCACACTGAGGGCTCCACACGAATGGTTGTCCTTGTTTCGTGAGGGCACGAAGTGGATGACTAATTGTTGCCTAGTCCTTGATATACCTGGAGCAGTAGCTGGCCATTCCTAGGAACGATCGAACGTCGCTGACGTCTTGAGGGCTTTTGGTGGTGTTCAGGGCGGTGACTTTCTCGGGGTCGGGCTTCATTCCTGCCCCTGAAAACACATGACCAAAAAACTTGAGAGTGTACTGATGAAATTCACACTTGTCTTTGTTCAACGTTAAGTTCGCCTCCAGGAGAGCATGGCACACTCGATCCAGGGCTTTGTCGTGTTCTTGTGTGTTCGATCCATAGACTAGTATATCGTCACTGTTATTTAGTGAATTCGGGATGTGCCGGATGGTTTGGCGTATCACTTCTTGAAATATTTCGGCTGCTGAGGAAATTCCGAAACTCAGTCTTTTGTAACGAAATAAACCCAGATGGGTTGCAAATGTTGTAATGTATCTTGATTTTTTGTGCAACTCAAGCTGATGGTATCCCTTGTTGAGATCTAGCTTTGAGAATACCCGGGCTCCGTTTAATGCCGCTATCATGTCACTCAGGTGTGGTCCTGGATGTCTCTCTCGTTCAATGGCTGTGTTGGGAAGCCTCATGTCCACACATAGCCTTACTTTCTCAGGGGTACCTTTCTTGGGAACAATTACAACTGGTGATACCCATGGTGTGGGACCATCCGTCTTCTCAATGATGTCTGCCTGAAGCAATTCCTGAATCTCATCTTCCACCGCCTGCTGAAGGTGGAACGGTACTCGCCTTGGGTGTTGAGCAATATGGCGCACTTGATCATTTATGTGTAATCGAATTAAACACTTGTTCATCTTACCGAGTCCGCTGAACAGCTTTGGGAACTTCCGGACAATGTCTGGATTATCATGCACTCGGTATAGTATCTCCACCATTCTGAGTCTCTCTGCCGTGGGCAGACTGAGGAGGCAATCAGCCTCTGGTTCTTCAATGACATGAATGTATGCCTGTACTGTCGTGGACTCATGTTTGAGTGTCGTTGAAAACTTGCCCAAACAGGGAAGTGGTTTTCTCGCCATCCAGGTGAACACCCTGACATGTGCAGGACTCAAAGCCGGCGGCGGTCTCATCTTCTTGTATTCAGTCACGGGCATATAGTTTAATGATGCCCAACTATCAAGTACAAATTTGGTGGCATGCGTCCCCACTGCAATGTCTAACGGAGGATACTTCTTTAATTGAGCTGGGTCAGCTACCATGCATATGTATTCATCCGTGTATGTCGTCTCTCTTGAGTTTGACTGTGACTCCCTCGACAGTGACCTTCTGGTCCATTGAGATCTGTGCGATTCTTTGCTGGAGTGTGATGAGCCAGACGACGACGGTGCTCGGTCTTGCACCGCTTTCACGTGGTGTTGCTTTCCTTATGGTCGAGATCTAGTTGTCTCACTCCTTCTCTCCTTATTGAATACTCCGCACATTACTTCGAAATGGTTCATGCGCCCGCATTTTCGACACTGTTGGCCCATCGCGGGACAGGAATCTGTGTGTGGAAAGTCATACCCACATCTATAGCATTTCCGTGGACGTTCAGGCTTTTTGTTGTAATTCACTTTCTTTTCTCTTCTTCTTGATTCTTAATGTCGATGACTTTGGTGAGCATGTAGGGACACTTGACGAGACCTTCTCTGGTGGTCACTTGATTTTCTCCGACTGTTGGAACTTTGTGTCCAATATGCCTGTTCCTTCCTATCTCCCCGGCCTGTCTCCATGTTTTTTGCATGCTCTTCCACCTGGTTATATACTCTTGTCATCTCCTCAATCTCATTGTGATCATGACCCTGCGAAGGGTCTCTGAATGGCAACCCTCAATGACTCTCATTCGGATGGCATCTTCTGTTGAAAAGGAGTCAAAATTGCAATACTGCGACAGTCGGCGCAGACGTGCGATGAAAGTGCTCATCATCTCATCTTTGTCCTGACGTGCTTGATGAAACACGTATCTCTCATGGTCCACATTTCTTTTGTGCATGAACTTCCTATTGAGTGCATCACGCACCTTATCATAAGTCCCTTTGTCATCCGTCGGTAGTTCTTTGATGACCTTCCCAATCTCTTTGCCAACCAAATTGCGGAGTGCAATTAGTTTGTCTCTGTCTCCTGTGACTTTCGACACTTCTAGGTAATCTTCAAAATCCTCCAGCCACTCCTGCCACCGAGGACCCATGCTTCCGCCTGCCACCAGAGTCAATGGTTCTGGGGGGGCGTAGATGGGAGACTATGGAAGCGACCGGGGCAGTCGCGGCCGCTGCTGCACCACCTCCATTTCGGTTGAGTGAATTCGACATGGCTGGTTAGATGTGTCCAACGTGCTTGCGTTTCAACTAGTGCACGCCTTTGCACTGTCCAAGGCTTGTTTCTACAGATTGCTTTGTTCTGTTCACTCACCGATGCTTGTTTTGTATTTTCAATGCTTGTTTTGTATTTTCAATGCTTGTTTCATTGTCTTACACTGGGGATGCCTGACTCCAAGATAGCCGCCCATGTACTTCACAGGGGTGTCCTTTACAACCGCCTGACTCTAAGATGGCCACCACCAGTCACACACGAGGCTTGAATCTCCATTCATTCTTGAGCACACTCGGTCCCATTTGACACTCACCGACGGTCTCTTCTCCCAGCAGCAGGAATTGTGCAGCTCAGCTCCCACTTCTAGGCCACTTTCACCATCCAGGTAGGCCAGGGGCGAGCTCCGGTGTCTTACGTCTGCCGCGTGCCGTTCCTCACGCATCGGGGGTGAGACCTGATGTCGGCAAAATCGGCGCTTTTCTTCCGGCGCCTCCGCAGGGGTCCCTTGCTTTCCCGGACTCTCCCCACTCCTTCAGGGCGCTTCAGGAGGACTGAGGTGGGCTCTCAGTTCCTTCTCTGTCGCCGCAATCTTCGGGCTGCACTCGCGACTTTCTTTTGGCGCGAAACTCGCGTCGGGTGTCCGAGAGGCAGCGCTGCACTCCTGCTGCTCTACAGGGGCTCTACACGATCGCCTGATCGTGGAGCAGCTCATTTACCGCTGGCCTAGGGCTGTAGGCGGTGGCTTCTTCGGGGCACACGTGTCCTGCAGACGACTTGTTCTTCTTGGTGCCCAGGGACCGGATACTTCTTCTGTGGTTCTGGGATGATTATCTTTCCATCCCACCCTCGTCGCCAGTTGTAATGTCGTGGCAGCAATAACGACTGACAAATGCATGAATATTTAGAAGAGCTTTATTCTGCTTCTGCTCATGACCCTGTCCCTACTCTAACTGCCCTTTTCCTGTTGCTGCCCCTCCTTTTCCTCCAACCCCGAAACTCCTCCCATCCCAACTACTAGACTGCATACAACATTACACCTTCCTGCCCATGGACTGAACAGGAAGTGTAGGAAGAAGCAGGGTATTCTAATTTAGAGGAGAACAGACCCAGCACGAGTGGAAACAAGCCCCACCCACAAGTAGAGAAACAATAACAGCGATATTTTGATTAGCAAAGAATAGATTAGTAAGACATGGGTGTAGAATAGGTTAGTAAGACATTGGTGTCTGTGTGTTCATTTACCTGCGGATCCTTACACCAGGATATGACAACAGTTATACTCATTTTATCAGCCTTAAAAGTACTGAAAGGATTTGTTCTCAATTTTGTGAATCTTCGAACTTGAAGTAAAAAACAAAAAGCGTCTGCGACTAGTACTTTTGCAGGTTAAACTCACACTTTGCGGGAGAATCCTTAACCCCTTCAAACAATGTTTGCCAATTTTACTTAACTTTTGGAATGTGTTTGGAAAAGGTTTACTATTGCCATTATTAACCCCTTGCGTGCTGATGACAGAACGGTTCCGTCATCAGCATCGGTTGAGCTGTGCTGATGACGGAACAGTTCCGTCATGACTCCGCCGGTGCAAGGCGGAGTCAGCACAGGCGGGGACTACGCCCCGCTCGCAAGGGGTTAAAAATATTCTTGTACAGTTCTGACTTTGCAGAAGCATAGGACGATTCCTTCATTTGGCATTAATTTGCCAGTTACACATGCTAAGCTTCCTTCGACTACCAACTCAAGAACAGCACAAAAGATGGCCAAGCCTAATGAAATGAGCAGAATTCATGCCTTAAACTATGACAAGGAAACATTATAAATAACCCTCAATGGATTTTAACCATAAAATATTTCTCTATCCTTCCATCTATTTACGGTGTTTTCCGCAGTCTTCATTACATTTTTCAAAAGCCAGATTTTTTTTCTTTCAGCCGCACACCACCTTTATTAACAGATTGTGATTCATGACCCAATTCATAACGTTTCTTCTGTAAGTAGTCGTGTCTTACTTATGTTTTAGGTGTGAATTTCTTCTTATTTCCCAAGCTGGAGTCATAAAGTTTTTTGTGAGTAGATATGTTGTATTGTAGGTGTATGCGTGAACTGCTCATGAATTTCAAGGATCGAAACATGCAATATTTAACACACCTGCTTCACAAAGAATGGGTGTAACTGGGTCTTACTCAAGACGTAGATGTGGGTTACTCATGAACCTTATTGGCAAAGCTTTTGTCCCTAGGAGTAAGGCTTGAGCTTCCCATGGTTTACTTTAATGGAAAGATTTGTAGGCTGTGTAGCAAATGGGTTACACCTATTTAACCCCCTTGCTTTTTTTGCTTTTGTACTACCCTGTTCTGGAATTTGCAAATGGACTGAGTGCTAGCTACCAGTGTTTGTTTTTTAAGATAAGGTCTGTCTGTTGCTGTGCAGCTAGGGTAGAAGGCTCTGGGCTGGTAGCACAAAGACTACAGTTTCTCTCAGCCCGGTATCTGCACACGGCCACTGTGTTGCATTAAGGAGCTTTGACGGATTGATGCTGACCTGGTGTATCATAAAGTGAGTGGGTTGTTCATAGTTTACATCTGTAATAATTACTCAATGTTTGTGCGCTTCATTAGATTATACATTAGGGACAAAATGTGCAGGAAACTACAGTTTCATCATACTTAGGCCTACAGATACAAGTGAGATACCAATCCAAGGGTAAAAATATACTCTGACTGCAGATCCACAGACACTTTTGTGATAACTGTGTTCCTTATGGCACTTGCAGATTTGTCATAATTCTCTGACTTTGCTTCTAATTAGATGTCTGGCTTTTGTTCCCCTACTGGACCAAGTTAATGACTGTGTTGGCTAGAGGGAGGATTGAAGGCCTTCCCACACAATAGGGTCAATTTCCAGAGCGTGGACCTGTTTCTGGGAAAGAAAGTGTCCGGAAGAAATCTGCATGTGAAAATTATGTTTGACACAGCACATGGCCTGGGGAGGCCTAAACTCACAGAAACACGACCAGACCCCTGGAACCAAACACAGAATAGGCTTCCCTTTGACGTCTTGGAATGAAGAGATGCAGCAGTTTGGAGAGGGCTTAGGCCTTCAGAGAAGACCACTTCAACAGACAACTTCAAGTAGCCATGTTGAAATGTTCAAGAATGATGTGCAGGAGGTTTGGGGCAAGGGTAGAGTGTTGTTATGCCACTCTAAGATGGGCAGAGGTGTCTTCCTTCTACAACTTTCCATTGCCACTTCAAAACCCTTGCACAAGGGAGAGACTTTTGAGAATTGTCAGGACCTTAGTGCAGAGCTGCCGGAGGTATGCTCAACTGGAAGGAGGAGACCCCTGACTCCACTGCAAGGATGGACTTAAGATCTTTTGGACTCTTGCTAGCACAGAGGGACTATGAGTGTTTTCCCACGGCCAGGTGTGCTGCCCCCCCCTCAGGGCCAGACTGGGAACAGCAACCAACCCTGCTAGCGGAAAGTACCACTCCTGCTTTTGTTACAGGGGGCTGATATTGCGGCACTGCTGCAAAACCGGCCCCCAGTGACAAAACCAGCCTCCATGGGCACAAAACCACCCCCACCCCTCCGGCCCATTAGGGAGATGCCTGGTGCCCTCTACGACCTGGCCCCCTTAAACCTTCTAAGGGACAGAAGAGGGGTGGAACTCCTGGGGGGGGCCTGGAGGAGCCCTCTGGATCTTCTGTGTACGGGCCTTGAAGATTGATGACCTCCATCAAGTGGGGGCTACTGACTCTGCTGCTCCCACATGTACTCTGCAAGACAGGCAATGCCCACATGCTTGAGGAGTGCTGCTTGCAGGTTTCTCTACTGTCAGACTGTTGAGAAGCTGCTGCAGGAGGCAGGTTCCAGGAGCAGAGGATAGGTTCAGCATCCAGAACTAAGGGGCAGGAGGGCAGGCCGGGGGCTCTTACCCATTGGAAGAAGAGCAGTGAAACCAAGCTCCATGCAGAAAAACAAAAGGTAGAGGCCAGAAGGTCTAAAGAAAATACTCTTGGTGCTGCGGCAGCTGGTAACTTTTGAAAGTGGTGGGGCATAAAGTCACCTTTGACTGTCATCGTGACACAAAAGGACCCAAGGGGATTTCAGGCTAAAGGGCACTGTTCTGGGCCGGACTGAGAACGAAAACCGGCCCTGGCAAAGTGCTCGGTCGGCCCCCTGGGGGTTTGACCGAGCTCTTTGTCGGGCCGGTTTTCGGCCGAGTTTGTCACAGGGCCAAAACAGCCCTGTAACAAAAACGGCCTCCTGGGCCCAAAACTGGCCCCACCCTTGCGGCGCACCTGGGGATTGCCCGGTGCCCGCAACGGCCAGTCCGGTCAGGGCACTGTCTCCACATTCACTATGCAGGAGAATGTATGCAGCTGAGCTTTACAATAACCATCCCATAACATGATTCTGAAGGGGTAAGTAGGCAAATTATAATCGCTATATTAAACAATATAAGTAGATGATGGATGGCATTTAGTATTTTGTCATAATTTAACCAGTTACTACATGCATAGAATAGTGTTTTATCACTTGCACATTCGTTGCATACCAGTGTATCTATTGAAAGTATGCCATACACTGGTAGAGTGCAAGACTGTTTCAGGTGTGGTTAGAGACGTCTGTGATCGAGTAACTGACCACTGTGGCAAAAGGCAATTTCCAATCAACACAAAACCAGCTAGTTCATGGCTTTTAGTCAGCAGTGCTTCAGATGATCTAAAAAAAAAAAGACCATGATCTTGACATTAATAAGGCAGGCAAAAGTATGCAGAGGCACTTTACACACAAATAAGACAGTAATATTGTAATGCTTCTTTGAATTTTACAGTTCTGCTTCGGCACTACCAATATTATTTCAAATTAGGTCCTTTTGTTATAATGACTTTTTATGGGCGATGGTGAAGTGAATTGTAGTTTTGAGTCCCGGTGCATAGTGACTAGTGTCTGGGACTGTCAAATGAGATGATTGTGTGTACACTATCATGACACAATAGTGTTACAAGCCATGTGGGAGTAGTGTCCCCGTACTACAATACACCAAAAGATTGTATACTTTTCAAATCTTAACCACATAGATTAACTCCAGCTGGAACCAGAAAAAAATGCACGCAACCCAGATTGCAATACAGAAAGACTCTCTTTGTCTCTAAATTGAAATAAGCACTTTATCTCATCTCGTTTCCTTCAGTACTGCACATTTAAAAAAATCTTTCTCTTGGCACTAAATGTCTCGGGTAAAGAAAGTAAGCCTGAAACGAGGCCAGCTGTAAACATTTTGTTATTGGTGTTGCACATTCTTTTTGCTTCTTTTATGCCCAATTCTAAATCAGATTGCCGTATGATAGATTCATTTTCCATATAACAATTAGTGAAAAAAATGCGAACCTGTTGAGAAGGCATTTCTCACGGTGCCGGTTTCACCCCCTGTTTGTTTGTTTCTATAAGGGCCGGCCAACTCAGCTCCTGTTTGATTATTTGCAGCGCACACACTCATCTCACATCTCGCTACTCAATCTGACAAAATGAAACCACTGTGCACTTGTCTGGTTCGGTTACCGCAGGCGCCTGACTTGTCTGCAGTGTGTGTCACCTTGTGGAAGCATTAGAAGAAAGGCAAGCAAAGTTTCCTGCACACGTTCACGGGACAACAGGCACTTGCACCGCACTGCTGTCAGCATGGACTACTGTAGACCGGGTCTTCATGCATACTGCCTGAAGGAAGCCTAGAAGAGCATAATTTTAAAAAAAGCAATCATTGCGCACTTTAAAATAAAGTGGCACCATAAGTGGCCATGTAGTGTGTTCTTCCTGCACCTCCGCCGTCTGGCTCTTCTGTACCCGAGCTTGAGGGTCCTGGGTGCTAAAGTGCCAATGCCAATGTAGCTCTTATGATATTTATTATATAAATAGCATGAGAGCAGCGCCGGGATTGGGTGTACAAGATAACGCAGCGCTCCACTGAAGAAGCAGAGGGCTGCGTTAGCTGGCTCATCCCTCCCTTCTAGGCAAAGTGGATTTAGAACTGAGAAGTCTGGAATACGCATGTCAGGCTGGCCGAGTCCAGAGGCCAGTCAGTCTGTCATGTGCACGCTCAGTACAGAGCGCTGCAGCTCTCCGTGGCAACAGTCACTCCCGCTCCCTTCGTGATGAGATTTCCAAAACAGTTAATTGCAGTCCAACCTTGCCTCAGTAGGAAGCCCCACACAACGCAAATTTTTAAATGCACCAAAAATTAGAACTCACATTTAAGACTATTATATTTTGATTTCCAAGTGGATTGTGGATCAAAGCAATGGATTAATGCACTTCTGACCCTTAAGAGAAACGGCCACTGTCTTGGTGGCTAGAGCTGGCCACCTGGAGTAAAACAACAGAAAGATCATCGAAATCTGCCCTATAAGGCCAGAGAAAACAAAAGAACAAGTTTGGTCCCCTGGGGGACCGAGCCCAGCAGTGACACAAGTAGTGCCCTCCTCCCAAAGGATTAAGATACCCCTAGAAAAGGGCCAAAGTCCCCTGGGTGTCAGCACAGATACTTACAAGAATGGGAGGGGACAAGTGTGCCCACCCCACCCCCAAATTGCTCTTGTGTCCAGGGGGACCTCCAGTTTCCAGGAAAGCGACACAGAAAGGAATGGGTTCTGTGGCTCTCCATTTAATTTGGTGTCGCCGGATCCCTCAGTTCCCGAGGACCGTAGCACAAGTGAGTGCCACCTTACTTCTAAAATGTCTACTTCCGAGAATACCAAAGCCCCTGGAGCATTTGGCTGCCCCACATGCAGCTACCTATGCCTTGTCTTGGGGATCCGAGAGGCACAGTCCTGCAGAAACCCACCAGCAGTCAGCTCAGGCGAAAGAGAGAATACCAGCTCCTGTGCCGGCACAAGGCGGTGTCACCGACGGGAAGCCAGCTGAGGTCGTTCAGGTTTGGGCTTCCGAATGACCGCCAGAAGATGCCATCTTGTGTGCCACATCTTGAGGGCAGGGGCACTCTCACCCTTTAAAAAAAAAGAAAGAACAAGCCAGGTGGGATTTGTCTGAATGTAGAAGTGTTTGAGAGGTGTGAGAAATGCATTGGGTGATAAACCCTGTTCAGAAGTGGGCACTCTTGAGAGGTCCACATACACATGTGATGCCCATCAGAATAATTGCTGCAACGTTGGCTTGGTTGCATTATAGTGTTGTTTTTGTGCAGTGCCTGTGGAGTGACCTGCACAAATCTTTAGATTGTGTCAGAAGTATCAGTCAGCAAAACATGAAGTAGCAATTCACAAGCATTCATGGAAGCCACTCCTCATTAACATTCCTGGGGCAAGATGCATTCTGTTAATGGTTGCAAATAGCTATGAATGCAGAGCTGGAAGCCTGCAAGAGACTGTAAGATACTTCAGGCTTCCTCTTGCTATATTCACATTCGCAGAGTGCCAGTATTGCAACTCCTGTACTACCAGGGTTAAAATGCCGAAACAAAGCGAACACTGTGAAAGGAACATCTGGGGGCATGCCGTGATTCGTGGGAAGTTTCTCGACCCCTCCTGATGCCCTTACCTACCACTTAGACAGTGGGACGTCTTTTATGGACAGCTTCCAGTTCGCAAATGTTGTACAAAATGTGTAGACTTGCAGTGTTCTGGATCACCTTAGCAGTTGCAAACAAATGACAGATTAATTTGTGAATCGAATGAAAAGGAAGAAGTCATGTTGCATCCAGTTTTTTCTTGCGATAAACAAGACATTTGAAACTCACAGTGACACTTTGATACATTACATGTTTCTTTTTCACCCTTGCAAAACCATCCACTGTGCACATCACATGATTTAAAATCAGAAAAATAATTTGATACAGCGGACCCAACATTGCACATAAAGCTAAAAAAAAAACTGCAAATGTTTGTACTGTCAAGGTAAAACCAAAAACGATAGTTTCTACATGACCCAACAGGTGGTTGAAAGGACAGGGCAAATGGGTCTGTGTGAGAAAATGGGTGTTGACTGACTGGAGTGGGAGCCCTGGTCAAGCAGCAACCACAATCCTTGTCACTGTGAGGCACACGCCAACCCTAAATTTACCTGTGCTCAACCCTCTGGTAGCTTGGCACAGAGCAGTCAGGCGTAAGTTAGAGGCAATGTGTAAAGTATTTGTGCAACAATTCAAACAGTAATAACGTGAACAACAACACACAAAAAAGATCCCACACCAAGTTGGAAAAATAGAGTTATTATTTAACAAAGAGAACAAGACCAAAACAAAAATCCAATCAGCAGAACCAGAATATGCTAGTTTAAAGATTTCAATGAAAATCGCGCCAAAAAGCAGGAAGTGCCACTTGTTGATATCTAGTTGTGCCGAACTGGATAAAACTCGCAAGTTTAGGCCAACTGCGATTGAGCGTGGTCCAGATTCAGAGATCAAGATAGGCCAGCTGAGCAGAGTACCTTAAATCCTGGTTTGCGGAGCATTGCGAGGGTCCGTGTCGAAGATGTGTTGCGCTGCTAAAGTGATGTTTAGGTTCCGCCATGCGACAAGGCTGCGATATGAGGTCCTTGATCCTGTCAACAAGGGCTTTTGATGTGAAGTCTGGCGTTGAGGATGCGTTGTGAAGCTGGGCGATACGTCCATTCCGAGGAGCTGCTAGGCTGCAATGTGGAGTCTGGCACTGTCATCAAGGCTGCCATCTACGAGGTAATGCTAGGGCCTGCGCTGAGAATGCGTCACACAACGGCTCTTCCAGTGAGGTGGCGGGCTGCTAAACGGGGCTGGTCTTTACAACGGTGGAGAATCATGCAGCAGGGCTGATGCGTCAGTTCTGTGTGGTGTTGTGCCGCACATCAGAGAAGACGCGTTGGTTCATCTGGATGCACAAAGACTGGCAGAACATCTTAGGGCCACTTTCAAGGGCTGGGGTTGCACCACTTGGCAGGGTAGACTCACAGATGGCAGAGTCCAGACACTGGGGTTGAAGTTGTTGGAGCCTTCTGTCTCTGAGGCTTAAGTTAGTAGGGGGTCCTAGGTTTAACAAATGCAGGCCCAGTCTTTCTCATCCAGGCAAGAGGGAAGCAGGCAGCTGGTCAGCGCATCCTGGCAGCAGTTCCTTCAGAGCAGCAGTCCAGCAGAGTGGTAGTCCTTTCAGCAGCCCAGCAGTCCTCCTTCCTGGCAGAGTATCTACAGGTCTATAATGGCATTGAAAGGTTGGTGTCTAAGGTCCAGTATTTATACCCAGTTGTGCCTTTGAAGTGGGGAGATGCTTCTAGAGGTTTCCCTTTGAAGCCCCCAGGCCTCTTGCCTTCCCCGTCGTAGCTCCAGACTAACTACAAAGAGTATGCATCCCTTTGTGTGGAGGCAGGACACAGCCTATTCAAGTGTAAGTAGGGCTGTGAGCACCTCTGACCTTCCACTCTGCCAGTGATGGCCCATCCACGCACACCTAAGCTCTCTATTGTGTCTGCCTGTCTACGAGTAATACACAAACCCCAACTATCAACTACAACCAAATTCAGTCAACCAGTTGAAGCGCTTCTCAAAGAGCCAACCCGACTTCCTGAGCTGCCTCCAGGGCCGGACTGGGAACCACACCGACCCTGGCAAAGTGCTCAGCCGCCCCCCCTCCTCCACAATCTTGGGAGGGGGGGGGCGGGGTGTTGGAGGTGGCTCTGAGGTCTTTGCCGGGCCAGTTTTCAGACGATTTTGGTACAGGGCAGATTTAGCATCTATGCTGCAAAAATGGCCCTGTAACAAAAACGGCCCCCACCTGTGCGGCGAACCGGGGGATTGCCCGGTGCCCGCTATGGCCAGTCCAGCCCTGGCTGCCTCTCCAGTGTGCTGTGTGTAAACTGAGATTACTGTGTACTGTGCAAAAGTAATAAGGGCTGTTTACATTCATTACCCTTACACAGAGGCAGTAGATGGGCTGAGAGAGTGTGAGAGCTTGCCCATGTAGGGCAACACATGGTTGACACATCCTACATCCACTTAAAATAGGAAACCTAGGACCCAAAGACATTGGGATGTGTTTTGATGATACAGTAGATGCATTACCAAGAAGGATGGTACACTCACTACCCTTTTCAGCTGTACCTTGTTTCTTACAGTTTTACAGTATCCTGCTTGGCTTGCCGACTTCGCTTAAGCTTAGTTGATAAAATGAAGCTGTAGTGTTCTAAGAAGAATACATTTACATCATTTTTTATAGAATGTTACATTTTAAAAAATGGGACGGTTGGCTGTGGATAGGCACCGATGCTGGGATGCTCCTTGGCAGCTCCTCCAGGTGTAGTTGCAAAAAAATAAATATTCTTGTTACAAAATCGTGTGTTCAATGCATGAGTTAGTACATCATTTTTTGACGAAGATTGTGGAGCTGCCAGCTTTCAGACTATCCACACAGGTTGATTCAGGTTGGCGAGACTACATTTCTTAAGAGAAACCATACTTAAGCCTAGGAACGTCCGCTTAAAGGTGCTATGCTGAGGATACGTTTGGTCCCGAATTTTTGGGAAGTGCTGCTAGCTGCTTGGCCCTGCATTTTGTTAAATGCGTGAGACTCGGAGCTGGCACGAGCTGAATTGGAGCATGCGCATCTGATCTCAGGTTGCTTTCGTCAGTTTCAGGAGTATAAACATGCATCCGTCGTCGTGGATTCTAAGCTCGCTTGGTTTATACACTATAGACCTGCCAAACTGTGGTTATTGTTTTGGAAGAGTTTTTCATGGCAAACTTTCCCCTCTTCTTCTTCAGTGATGTGCACACTTTTGAGTTTTACTCGCATTTCATTGGTTAGGTGCATAATAATGTCTGCGTCTTCAGTGATGTGCATACTTGCTGTCTGAGGTTCTTTCATTTCAGTAGGTTATCTTGTGATATAACATTATTTTCAACAGAGATTCCACACTATTTCTAGAGAAATTTCCCACAAAATGAATCATACGTTTTTGCTTATCTACCTGTGAAACAAGAGTTATGCAGTTATGGTTATAGTGTATTGGGCCGACCTCGTCTAGTGTTTATTGGAAAAAAAAGTTTTAAAAAAGGTTGCACTGCAAACTGTAATTCCTCCACTGTAATTTTTGCAAACACCAGGTGATCTGCCAATATCTTGGATGAATTGGTTTGATGCGTTCCATACATATTTGGGGGCAATAGGTGCCATGTATCTGCAAATATATAGTGCATGGGGTGCGTTGACCGAAAGTCCGGATTCCCCCATTGGGTGCCTCAGTGGCCTCCCTGTGCTAGACCATTTTGATCTCGGGCGTCCTCTGACTGTTGGTCGGTCAGGGATTGAACTAGTCCCTCCCAGGGTCTCGCCGCTTCCAACGCTTTCTCGTTATTCAAGCGTCGCGCCTGCCGAAACCGAATAGTGCCTTCCACACCAGCCCACTTAGCCAGCTCAGCCCTCCACCTCCTACTACTGGGACCCTCCCTAGATTTTCAGTGCATTGTTATTTCTCTTTTCGCCAGCACCAGTCCCATATCTACAAATTTGCTTGTCACTTTTGTCTTGGAGGTATGTGGGAACCAATGTAGTATGCACGTGGCTATGTCAAAGTCTAGCTGACGCTCTATAACTAGATTCAAGAGATCTCCCACTTAACCCCAATAACCGCCCAAGCACGGGCACTCCCACAACATGTGCTCTAGTTCTACTCCCACCCTAGTATATCTAGAACAAACCGCATTATAAATGTTAAAATATTTCATGATCTTACCAGGCGTCGAATATGCTCTGTATATTATGAAAAAATGCACCAGCTGAAATCGTGCGTTCCTGGTGCTTTTCCACGCCCAGCGCAGAATTTGTCCCCGTACAGTTTCCGGTATGGGCTTTCCAATGCCTGCTTCCCATTTTAGTCTTAGTGTATCCAGTGGAGCCAGTCCCTCATTCAGCATTCTCGTGTATAGGCATGTAACTGCTTTAAATGTACCTGCCGCCATCATCACATACTGACACGCCATCGTTGTTGTAGGCTCTACCAATCCCCCCTTCCAATGTTTCTGCAGTGCCCGCACCAGAGCGGCGTGCACCAGGAGTCCTCCCCTAGGGAGATCGTATCGCTCCTGTAACGCCTGATAGGGCAATAATACTCTGTCCTCATGTAAGTCCCCTAGTACTTGGATCCCTGCCTGTTCCCACCCCAGCAAGGACGTCCAGTCTCCACCATGGGGTAATGATGCAACCATCCCCAGTGGAATTTCAGGGGCATATGGGTGTAGCACACCTGCTCATCGCTGACTCCGATTCCAGCATAACCGGAGTGTTTTCTCTTCCAAAGAGAGATCCCTAAGGTCCAACCACTGCTGTAATATGATAAAGGATAGGATATAATTTGGTATCCCTCTACCCCTCAGGTTCTCAGGAACCAAAAACTCCTTTGCAACCGCCTGTGTAAGGACTTGGAGCTGTGCTGCTATATTGTAAAGTTCCAGGTCAGGAACCGCCAGCCCGCCATCCGCTTTGGGCCTCAAAAGTGTTTTTTGTTCCACTCTGCGCCTCCCAGAACCCCAGAGGAACCCCACGACCATGGACTTCAACAGATTAAACAGCGAACACTGTACCCACACTGGTAGCGTTCTAAACAAGTACAGCAACCTAGCGAGTGCCACCATTTTCAGCAAGGCTATCCTCCCCATCACTGATAACGGCAGGGTACTCCAAAATGCCATCCTGCCCTCCAGCGCTCAGACACACCTCCCTATGTTTCCTTCCAGGATCGCATTGGCTTCATGATAAATATAAGTATTTTTAGGGTTCAGGGCTAGGTTTGGGTTTTGGGGTATAGGGGTATTTTAAGGTTTCAAGGGTAGGTTTGGGTTTTGGGGTACAGGGGTATTTTAAGAGTTCAGGGCTAGGTTTGGGTTTTGGGGTACAGGGGTATTTTTAGGATTCAGGGCTAGGTTTGGGTTTTGGGGTACAGGGGCATTTTGGGGTTCAGGGGTAGGTTTGGTTTGGGGGTACAGGGTTATTTTTAGGGTTCAGGGCTAGGTTTGGGTTTTGGGGTACAGGGGTATTTTTTAGTTTTCAGGGGTAGGTTTGGGTGTTGGGGTACAGGGGCATTTTAAGGGTTTAGGAATAGGTATGGGTTTTGGGGTACAGGGGTATTTTTAGGGTTCAGGGCTAGGTTTGTGTTTTGGGGTATAGGGGTATTTTTAGGGGTCAGGGATAGGTTTGGGTTTTGGGGTACAGGGTATATTTATAGGGTTAAGATGGGTTAGTGATTAAGGGTATTGGGGTATTTTAAGGAGTAAGGGTGGGTTATGATTATGGGGTGCAGGGGTATTTAAAGGGAGCAGGGTGGGATTAGCATACAATATGACACATGGCATGAAGGGCGGAACGTCCCACACGCCCCCAGCGTTTGTCACACCCCCAGCACACGCCCTCAGCACAACGCAGACACGCCCACAAGGGACTACTTTGCTGGCACGGTTCGTTTACCTTTCAAATGTATATGGTGGGCGTCTGCATAGCCTATGTACTTCTGCTGCAACTGCCCTTTCCAACGCTGTATTGGGTGTTGTGATTGGTGCTGTGGTTTCTGAGATTACCCACCTCAAAGGTTTGGGCTCTCTCTTTATTATATTAGTATGGATGGCCATTCTAACTGTGTTTGAACACTTTCATGAGATTTTTCGGGTGAAGGAGAGGATTTGGATGAGCAGAGGGAAGTATTTGTAAAACTTAAACTCAGATTTGCTGTGCAGCGATTCTGATTGTTTTGCATCACAAATTCTTTAAAAGGAAACCACTTAAAGGAGAACATGTAGACTTATGTCTCTTCATTTAGGCATCTCATTGTTGATTGACAATATGAACATTTCATGCACCAATTGGTGCGTGATCAGTTTTTGTTTTTAATGTGTGAAGAAACAAATCCAACAAAACTGTTGTCTATGAGAAATCCCTCATTGGAAGAAACAATTAGAACCGCTAAAAGTATTGAGTCTGCCCAAATATCTGTAAAGGAATTGAACGACATATGCAATGATGCTGAAAAGGTTGTACATTCTAAAGAAAACTTTACCCACTACGTGTTTCAGGTGTGGTAATCTTGTTCATGTTAAAGGATGGAAGGGATGTTCAGCCAAATACATAACATTTAGGAGTTGTAGTAAAGCTGGTAATTTTGTTTTGTTATGTTACCTATATTTATAACGCGCACTGATACTCTTGAGTGTCCCGGTGCTATGCCTGAGGGGGGGGAGAGGGAAGCTAACAGGTAAAGAGGTGAGTCTTTAATTTACTTGTAAAAGCCATTGGGTCCTGAATGGATCGCAGGACAAGAGGAAGTGCATTCCAGGCCACTGCAGCCTTCACAGCCAAGGAGCTGCCCCCAAGCCTCTGATACTTAAAACAGGGGACCAGGGCAAGGCGTAGGGTCATGGATCAGAGAGCTTGTGAAGGAACATAAAAAGAGAACCTACTCTGCAGATAGCGAGGACCGGGCCCGTGGAGAGCACAATGCGGCAGGACCAAAGATTTGTATTTAACTCTATCCACCACGGGGGAGCCAATAGACAGAACGCAGCAGATAGTGAACGCTGCTCCTAGCTGAAAAGCCCAGTGGCAATCTAGCTGCCGGTTCGGAACCATCTGAAGTCTTTTCAGCAGGTAGCCTGGAACACCAGTAAAACTTGCATTGGCATAATCCAGCCGTGACAGAATTAGAGTACATGTGACCGTTGCCCTTGCTGCCCGGCAAAAGAGGAAAGAATTTTCTAAAAGGTTTAAGAAGTCCGAAACAACATCCTGCCAACTTCTTAATGTGCGTCGTGAAGGAAAGGCTCTCATCGAACCAGACCCCCAGATTTTTAATTGGCTTCCCGGAGGAGGTAGTAAAAGATTTGGCGGTCACAGCCGCTCTCGAAAATTGGGGGGAAATTTACCAAATAGCAAGATCTCAGACTTCTGATCGTTACACTTAAGTTGTGCATCCGCCAGCCATTTAAAGACAGGAGCTAAGCAGTGTTGGACCAATGAAACAGAGTCTGCATCTTTGTCCCAGGTGAAGATCAGCTGGGTATCCTCCACATAAGCCATCATTTTAGCCCCAAGTTCCTCTGCCAGGTAAAGTAATGGCGTGGCATAGATTTTGAAAAGAAGAGGGCTAAGGGAAGATCCCTGAGGGACACCAGTTGTGACAGGCAGAGGGGAGGAGGAAGATGGAGGGAGCCAAATCTGCTCAGCACGCCCTTCCCAAAAAAAGCTAAGCCAGTCCCAGATGGTCCCTGACACTCCAAGACTAGCCAGTCGGGCTAAAAGAAGAGCATGCGGGACCGTTTCAAACACCGCTGAGAGGTCCCGCAAAATCAGTGCGGCTCTCTCATCGGCATCAAGACACTCCCGGATGGCCTCAGACACCTCCACAAGAACTGACTTAGTACTGTGCGATGCCCGGAACCCTGATTGAGAAGGATGCAAAAGTGTCTCTCTTTCCACGAATTCTGTAAGTTATTTATTAACAAGATTCTCACACACCTTGGCAAAAGCTGGAAGGAGGGAGATAGACCAATAATTCCCTGGGCTAAGAGTGTCCAAAGACGTCTTTTAAAAAGAGGCTGTATCATAGCCTGCTTCCAGACCTGAGGTACCAGGGATTTCTGGAGCGACATATTAATAATGGAATTAACTGCCATAGTCATGCTGTAAGCCATTGCAGCCAGAAGCCTGGCAGAACATGGGTCTGAGGGTGAACCAGACATGAGGCACCTAAGAATTTTGAGAGATTCGGAAAGATCAACCGGAATAAAGTCCGACAATGAGTGAGTTGAGACAACAGGCTGAATCTCTGGGAATACCCCACTACTGCTTTGGTAGGGTATAAATGCCACCTGAATACTCCGAATCTTGTCCCTAAAAAAGCAGCAGAGGGTATTACACCAGGCAGGAGAGGATGAAGTAACACTCGCTTAGGCCAGAGGGGACATGAAGCTCTTCACGATGGCAACGATTTCTCTAGAGTTATTACTGGCAGATTCAATGCGGGCAGCGTAGAATTGCCCTTTAACCAATGAGATAGCTTCATAGTATCTTTTTTGCTTATCTCTGAGCTTCCGCTTGGCTGCGGGCAGTATCCACTCGGACGCCAAGCCCGCTCGAGAATATTGCATTAATGCTTTGCAGACTTAAGGGCCAAATTAAACCAGGGTTTTGCAGGAGATTCTCTGGCCAGCCTGGTGGGCCGATGAGGGGCCACAGTGTCCACTGCCCAAGACACCCACCCAGTAAACCCTGCTAAGCGCTCTTCTAGCTCCCCTTTCAAAGTAGGCCTAGTGGAATCCAATGGCAACTTAAAATCGAGTGGGTCAATTTTTCTAAAAGCTGGGTTACGGCGAGAACGCGCCAATGTCTCCACGTTAGACACTCCCCATGAAAAGTAGGATACAAAGTGATCCGAACATGAAACCGGGCAAGGATCCCTTAAAGCAATAGGGAAGTTTGTACAGATGGGATGGAGTATGTGGCCGGCCTGATGAGTGGGAAGGCTGACATGCTGATCGAGTTGCGCCAGATGTAATATTTCCAGTAGGTCAAGTGCCTCCTTATCTGGTCGATCCAAGTGAATATTAAGATCACCCAGAATTATATAGTGGGAAAATCTTACCTCCCTGGGAATTATAGCGTCCCCACAGGACAGGAGGAACGATCCCACCGGATCAGGGGGGCTATAAATTAGGGAGCCACTAAGGGTTGAATGTGCTGAGAACCGGATACTGAAATTCAGCACCTCACAACCTACCCAGGCAGTAGTATCCCCCAAGCGAAGGTCCCACTTATTCTTATAGATAATAGCCACACCGCCTCCTCTCCCATCCGAGCGTTCTTCTCTTGAAATTTTAAAGCCCACTGGCATGGCGAAAGAGACAATCTTATCAGAAGTAGAATTGAGCCAAATCTCCGTCCGGAATAGCAAATCAAGTGTGTTGTCCTCCAAGAGGTCAAACACATCAACATGATGCTTCCTCAGTGAGAGAGCATTAATCATGGCTGCCAGAATGGGAGGGTCTTTCGCCGAATGACCAGGAGGGATACCAATAGATAGGCAAGCCCCCTACCCAGTTTAAAACCACACACCGAACAAGCATCTATCAAACCATCAGCCACATCCCAGCCGCAAACATAACGGCACGTCGTAAGACCCAAGGCCCGTAAATCTGCTCTGGAATAGCTCCTTCTAAGCTTAGCCCCTGGGGACTTACGGGCAGCATGGCTGCCGCTAGCCGCCTCTAGGATGCTGACAGGCGCAGATGGGCTTGCCTTAGGCGCACCCGCTGTGCGTCCGTGCAGCGTGCATTTAGATAAGCCACGTGCCAAAGAACTAGAGCACCAACTACCAAAATGGCGTCTCTCAGCGGCACCAGGGGAATCCCAGAAGTGGTCTGCCCCAACTATCCCCAGCAAGCACCATACAAAGAAGCGGTAAGAAACAGATTTAAAATGTGTAAAAGCATCTAATTCAATTTTTTTAAATGCGGGTATGAGGAAATGAAGATTAAAACTGTGTGCAAATAAGCAAAAGCAGCAAATGAGCGAACGAGCGTAGCAGCAAATAAGGAACCCCTAAGGCACTGCACGTCCATACAGCGCATGTTTAAATAAGCCTATGTGACAAAGAACTAGAGCCCCAAATACCAAAATGCCATCTCTCCGCGGCACCAGGGGAATCCCTATTGTGGTCTGTCCCAACTATCCCCAGCAAGCACCATACAAAGAAGCGGTAAGAAACAGATTTAAAATTTGTAAAAGTATCCAATTCAATTTTTTTAAATGCGGGTATGAGGAAATTAATATTAAACTGTGTGCAAATAAGCAAAAGCAGCAAATGAGCGAACGAGCGTAGCAGCAAATAAGGAACCCCTAAGGCATCATTTTTTGAACGTCTTGCCATGGGCAAAAGAAACAAGGCGAAAAGTGGATCAATGCTGTTACGGATTCATCTGAAGAGGGTGATGCTGGTTCTTTTAAGATGTAAGAAGAACTTCAGGACATGGTGCTTGTTGTCAAGCATGGCGATGTTGTATTCGGTGATCCTAGTGACTGTGTTGGTCCTTACATTGAGGTTCAAGTTAGAGGCACCATCTTGAAATTGTAGGCTGATTCGTGAGCCAGAATGACTATTATTATGCAGGAGATCTTTGAGGAGAGTTGGCCAGGTAGTGAGTTAGAATCTCCTGATCATGCCCTTTTCATATGAGGAAAGGAGAATAGTGTTGTTAGTTTCTTAAAGATATTTTGGTTTTCAGAGGAAGATAAATCTTTGGAAAGGTTTATGGGACAATTAAAGGAGTTTGTATTTTAGGTGGGTTCCACCAGGGTGTGTTCCACATGGTGTTGAGTTCTAGGACCAAGATTTTTCGGCCATGAACGATGTTGGTGAGGTGGTGATTATGAACTATTCTTTAGTTTTTTTCTAACACTGTCTGAACTATTAAAGGTTTTCAGCACAAGATTAAGGTAAAAGAGGGAGTAGTTCCATTAAACACAAGTTATGTAATGTGCCTTTTTTGTTAAAGAGGATTTAGATAAAGAACTAGATGTATAGTGTAACAAGGTGGATTTTTGAGCCTATTGAGTCATTGCTTTGGTTGTCTCCATTGGTAGTAGCACGTAAACCCAATGGGGAGCTTAGGATGTATGATGATCCTAGAAGCCTTTGGTAAGGCAATTTGAGTTGAATCACATCCCCTACCTAAAATTTCTGAGTTGTTGGCTTTAATTGGAGATTCCAAATGATTTTATAATTTTGATTAGGCTTCAGCTCAACATCAAGTTGTTTTAGAGCCACCACTTTATTATTACAGATTTGTACCGCGCTGGGAATCGACTCCCGAAGGAGTATCTCCGCGCCTCTGGCGTCATCTTTGAACAGAGCAGGTCCTACAATGTAGAAATATTACAGTAAGGTGTATTACTAATATTGGAAGAAAAAAGTTTTTAGTTTCTTCCTAAATGTAAATGTAAATGTAGTTGAGTTTGTATAGCGCACAGCTACCCGCAGTGGGTTTCCCGGCGCTTGCTTAGGGAACCCGTCCTGATATTCCCCTGTGTGATAGCCCCAGCAGGTTATCCACAAGGTGAAAGTCAGGCATCCCGCCGCGAGGGGCCGTTGTGGAGATTAAGCAAGCTATTGCCCAGAGTCGCAGAGTGTGAACCCGTGAGTCGAGAAGGCACCGGATCGAGAATTATCGAGTCCGTGGAATTTTTAGGCCAAGACCCGCCAAGGCGGGGAATTGAACCCTGGTCCAGGACCGATCTCAGCTTCCGGGTCTGCCGCCTCTAACCCCTGAGCCACACTTCTCCACTAAAAGGAAGATGATCCCTACATTGTCTGATCTCTCTGGGGAGAATGTTCCACAGCTTCGGGCCAGCCACTGACAAGGCCCTACCCCCTTGCCTTGCCTTCTTAATCCTAGGAACACATAGGAGTTCTTGATCTCCCGATCTGGGCACGTAAGCATTACATTTTTTTGTCACGTATTCAGGGCCTTTCCCTGTAAGGCACTTATGGATGATACAACATGTCTTAAACAGTACTCTCTGTTTCACTGAAAGCCAGTGAAGCTTAGTTAACAGGGGTTTAGATGGAGTACGTGCAGGGACGTTGAGGACAAGGCGTGCAGCAGTGTTTTGCACAACCTGCAGTCTGGAGATGACCCCCTCGTTGGCAGCTAACAGCAAGCCATTGCAGTAATCAAGCCTGCTCAACACAAGCGCCTGTACCAAGGTTTTTCTAGTGGTATCAGGGAGCAGGGGGAACACTTTTCGGAGAAGCCCAATGACATGGAAGCAGGAGCCCACCACTTGCTTTCCATGTTGTTTCAATGAAAGCTCCTGATCCAGTTTTACTCCCAGATTTTTCACACACTGTTTAGGTTCAGGGACTGGGCCCAGATCTTGCGGCCACCAGTCAGGAGCCCACAGGCATTTGGCTTCCCCAAAGAGCATCACCTCCGTTTTGGAAACGTTGCACTGTAAGAAGTTCGAGGCCATCCACTGGGCCACTTCTTTCATACCCCGGGCAAAGGAGTTTCGCACTTCAGATGTCAGAGTTTTAAACGGAAAGAGGAGTTGAGTATCGTCCGCATACCATACCGGAATAAAACTGTGAGATCTCATGATGTTCGCCAGGGGGGCCACATAGATGTTGAATAAAGTGGGGCTCAAACATGAGCCCTGTGGCACCCCCTTAGAGATCTTCACCTCCTCCGACCGATACGTTCCCATGGTGACACTTTGGGTACGCTTAGTGAGAAAACTCCTTAGCCAAACAGCACTCTGCCTCCCCGGCCGATGTCAATTAGTCTGGAGGTCATGATGTCATGAGACACCGTGTCAAACGCCGCTGACAAATCTAAAAGCACCAGGATAGCGGAAAAGCCCCCATCCTGTAGCATACGAAGATCGTCAGCGACGGACAACAGGGCAGTCTCAGTGCTGTGCCTAGGTCTACCTTTCTGTATTGCATCTGCTGCCTTTGTTTTTCAGAGGTTCATGGTCAGTCTTTTCAAGTATGTTAAAGGGGTGGCAGCTGTTGGGATGGATGATCTGCTGATATTTATGTCTACTAAAGAAGAACATGATAAGATTTTGGATTAAATGCTGTCCATCAAGCGGGAAAAGGGAATTGCTTTTAAAAAGTAAAATGTGAATTTTGTAGAACAAAGATAGATTATTTGGGACATGTTGTGTTGGGAGATAGAATTGAACAAAGGCCAGGTTCGGTCAAGGCCATCATTAATGCTCCGGCACCAACTGATGAAAGTAGTCTTAAGTCCTTTTTTAGTTCATACGAATATCATGCTTGTTTTCTTTATGATTATGCTACTCATGCTAAATCGTTGTTGGTTTTACTTAAGAAAAATACAACTTTTTAATTGAGTGACACGTGTGAGAAGACTTTTGAGTGAACCAAAAGACATCTTGCTAGCTCAACGGAGTTGAAACCTTTTGATCCGAGACTGCAGTGTTGCATCACTGTTGACGGTAGCAACAGTGGCGTAACCGTAGCCCCTGCAGCCTCCATGTGTGGGGCCCACCCACGGCACTGCATGAGTAGTGGGCCCCTGGACTGAGAGCTTCTGACTGGATCTGGAGCCTGTGGGGCCCCCTCCATGTCCTTGGCAGGGACCCCCCTCAAGTTTTGTAGAGTCGCTGGCTAGCAACATTGGTTTGGGTACCGCACTCACACAAGGGGGTGATTTTAATGATTTCACTGTTGGATATGTATCTAGAGTGATTAGGGACAATTAGATTTTTTTCCACAATTGAGAAAGAATTGCTGGCTTGTTGGTGGGCTACTCAAAAATGTCATTCTTCTGTATGGGGTATGAAATGTATTGATACGACTGATCACAAAACTTTGCCAAACATATTGAGTGGTGAGAAAATTAAAGATCAAACACTGAGAATTGCTTGATTAGCCACCAAATGACTCCAATATCATTTTAAAGTTTTTCGCATCCAAGGCGTTAAGAATGTAAGGGCAGATTACTTGTCAAGATTCCCTTCTGTTGTGGGAAACGATGATGATAATGATGTAAGTGTTGAGGACAACAAGAGCTGTTTGAATGCATCTATTGAACGTTAAGAGATGTGTGCTGTTTCAGAAGAACAATGTGGAAGAGTAGTTAGTGTGGATGAAGTGATGAAACAAATGTTATCTTATGTTGCTGAGGTTTAGCCTTTGACAAAAGTTAATTCTGAGTTATGAGTGGAGGATGGTGTTCTTGTTTGTGATAAGAAAGTAGTTCCTCCTGTTGGCCTAAGATGTAGACTTATTAAGACTGCTCATGAGGGACATTTGGGGCACACTTTTACTGAACATCGTTTTTGACAAATTTTTGGGTAGCCTTCAATGGATAAGAAAGTTGATGATAAGATCATTCAGTGCATGCATGATTGGTGTAGAGCTGAGAAGATTTTTGAAGGTCAATCAATCAATCAATCAATCAATCAATGGCTTGTAAAGTGCAACTACTCACTCGTAAGGGTCTCAAGGAGCTGGTATTCTCCACCTTTACATTCTATGGAGTACTCATCAAGAGCTTGGGAAACAATTAGTCTTGATTTTGTGGGACCATGTAATTCGCTACTTTCTTATTCACGTTTGTGTTGGTCTTGGTTGATTTTTAGTCAAAGTTGCCAGAGGTCAGATTTATTGTTAAACCTAATTCTAAGATGTGGTACATTTTCTTAATGATATTTTCTTAGGTGAAATTTTCCACAGATTTCGGTTTAGGACAATGGGATCCAGTTCAACATTTTCTAAAGTCTGGTGATGTCAACCATTTGAGAAGCTGTCTGTATCATCCATAAAGTAATGATCTGGTTGAACGGATGAATTGTGCTTTGGTTCAATGTGTGCAATGGGCTATTTCAAACAGATGTGTTATGGTGAATGCGTTCTTGTTGTGGTTTTATCAGAACAGGCCACATTCTAGCATTACATTTTCCCCATTTGACTTATTAAGAGGTTGCAAACCAACCACCAAAGTGTTCCCTAGCTTAATGACTAGATCTGTGAAGTTTGTAGAAATTTTGGAGAAACGGGTGCCACCGTTAGAAACAATGAGGTCAAAGCTCAAAATATGTATTTTGAGACCAGGAAGAATGTACACCCATGTGTGTTCAATGTTAGTGATGTAGTATACATCAGGAAAGTGGTTGTGTGAAAAAGGATGAAGAGAAGTTTGGAGAACCTGTGGGTATTGACAAAGTATGTAGTAGTGTGGTAAGAGTCAATGATAATAATTCGTGGGATGCTGTAAGAGTAGTGAGGCATTATTCTCACAATGTCTAAGACAATGTTAATAAATGGGTTAGTTTGTCTGGTCTTCAAAATAAACAGGAACAGGGCAACAGTCTTGTTTCTGTAAGCAGGATCATACAAACAATATGCCTTCCATGGAAATGTAGATAAGCTTATAATTTTATACGTATTCATTAACTTCATGTTGTAATGTTTTTAATTATTGAATTCATTATGTTATGTTTTATTTAGTGTTAGATGTTTGGTTAGTAGGTTTTGGTTGAATTGTTTTGTTTATATTTTTGTTATAGCAATCTTATGTTTTTTTTCCTGCTATGTTTTGCTAAAGGGGCGTTCTAAGCAGAATGATACTACATCATTGTTTATCGAATATTACCTTTTGAAGACTGGGACAGTGGCTGTGAATGGACGCTGATGCAGGGGCACTTCTTAGCAGCTCCTCCAGATGTAGTTGCGACAAATAAACATTCTTATTACAAAATCCGATGTTCAACCCATGAGTTACTACAGAAGCCTAGTACATTTTCCCCACAGATCACCCATTGCGAGCAAAGGCGGAAGGATTTTCAAATGCTTTTGAATGCTCTGGTTGTGGATACATGACCTTGCCTTTTCTCACTGGGTCCTGCTTTCATTGTGGCTGGTTTTCGGCTGTGGGCTGACTATTGGCGTGGCTAACCGCGGAAAATGGTTTATCCAGGCTTTATTGTAAAGCCTCTTGCGTAAAGAGCATGCATTGGCAGTCATTTATCAAAATTCAGCCAAAACTGGCTTGATTCACTGCTGTGTTTTGAGAGATTCTGTGACTGGTGGGTACTGACTCACATTATGTTGGCTGGCTGTGTGTGGTTTCATGAGCCAGAGAAGACTGTAGACAATGAGACACAGCGATGGTTTGGTTCATCGGCTGCACAAAGACAAACATTCAATGGCACAATTGACCGGAAGCCATGGGAGGCCATCAAAACTGTCTGCTTCAGTACTCATCCTAACATAGGCATCATTTTGCTCTCAACATGCCACACATGCAGTGAGAAGGAAGTGTCTGCCTATCTATTTTTTAGTCTTGTTTTAATGTGGATCTCGATTTGCACTGAAATTATAAAATTCTACTAAATATTTTTAGGCTGTGTCGTTTAACCTCACGCGATGATGGCAATCTGTGGACGTGTTGTGTATTTGAGAAATAGGCCTGTTCCGTGTCTGCTTTTCTAAAGAAATGGTATCAGTGTCTACAGAATTCATTTGGGTATGGGTTGCACATAACTTCCTTCGTTGACATCTGTTTGCAAAGTGTGTCAAGTGCAGTACGTTTAAGCAGAATCCATGGCCGAAATTGGTTGCTGCGGAGCTACTGATATACAGAGAGCAGCATTTCACAAGCTGTCAACATAGAGACCACTATTATATTTGCACCTGTTCTAGGAGCTATTTCAGTGACAGTAGTGCACTGTGGGGACTGCAGGTCAGTGGATTGCCACAGGGATTAGGACTAGTGCAGAGACTCTTCACCACTTTTCTCAGCCAAGCTGCAGAGTACCAGGAAGGGAAGCAAGTGAAAAATAAGGAAGGACTGAAGAAATCGCGAAGGGTGGCTGGAAAGTCAAGTCGTAAGCCTCAATGGGCCTCATTCACTGTAAAAAGTAGGGAATGTACTCATACAGTTGGAGTAAATAAAGGACTTTTGGATTTCACAAATGAATCAAGGAGAAAGCCTGGGGTGATGAGACATTTTAAAGTTTGAGGAATATTTCTGCATGCCTAATCCTCCACAATGTACCTTCATGAGTAAATATAACACATATTAGAACACTGGAATTCTGAGAGCTCCACTGAAGACAGTGCAGTTATTAGGGCCAATAATGGGTTGTATATGCCTCCTGCTCCAGTTTTCCAAAATGTGTCTTTCTGTTTCTCCATTTGTAATTTAGAACATCTACTTCAAATTGGTTAAATAATTGAATAGCCTTAACCCTTCTACCTTGAGTTATGCCCGTTTTTAAAGACCCTCTCCTTTGTTATAGGCCTTCGCCTGTGTGCCGGGCCTATAATTTGGGAGAGAGCTTTTAACTACTGGTACGGCCCAAGGCAGAAGGGCTATAAGCCTATATAGTATAACTGCACTACAAAATCTTTCTTTTTTTGATTTTTTTTTCTCAGAGAGAAGCCCTTACCCCTGCTCCACCACAACCGTGGAGGCGATCCCTCCCCACTCTGACTGTGCACTTGGATTTACACTTGTTCTTTGCAGGAGTAAATACTGAACATATCTAGAGGTGGAATGAGCTGGAAAATGTGTGGTTGTGCAAAACCTCCCTGGACATTCACACCTTGGAAAGGCCACTCCCAACCCTTGGAAAAGTTTTACTCACAGATACAAGAATGTGCCAGCCAATCAGGTGCACGTTGAAATCCATGTTCTGTAATCCTAGGAATGGATTTGGTCTTGAGAACCAGGTCATTTGCTAGCGTAGGTTGAATATAGGAGGGCAAATCGATTTGAGAATTGGGCCCTGTGAAACACTGTGCAACGCTACACGTTTGATTTGGTAAATCCTGACCCTTCTTGAGACATGTTCTCAGCTTTCTACAACTTTGCTTCCCTATGAACTTACAGCGCAGCTTTGCAACAAGCGCCAGTAGTGTTTTTTATCTTCAAGATGCACAGCCTTTTTTTTTTATTTTTTTTTAGAAAAAATGGGTTACAAAGAAAATGATTTGGCAAGTGTACTAACAATTGTGATAAATGAGAAGTGTAAAGTGCACATGGCTAGATAAGCAGCGCGCCTGTTTCTTTGGCAGTGCGGTTGTCTCCACTAGAGTGAATGAGGAACGGCCTGCATGGGTTCTGCTCTCTGTATCCACCCTCCTCTGGGTATCAGTAGTTTAAATATTGGTTCGGAATGCACCTTCTCTACTCTGTCTCCCACCCTCCGTGTTTTGTGTGCATTTCTCTATATTGTTGCCAAGAGGTTTGTAACTTTAATGATGCTGCTAAAAGAATCTTGTGGCGCCCGTGTTTTCTTATTGGTTTAGTCCCCCCAGTCGCACAGGCCCAATGGCCGCAGTCCCATATGCAGAACATGTCTCCAGAGAGGCCAGCCCATTGTCCCAGCCCATTGTGGCGGACAGGTTTGTACACCGCCAGCAGCTGCGTGCTCTCAATGCATGGTTTCTTGGTGGCTCACAAGTTACCCTTCCCGATCAATAAAAGCGTCCCTTGTGCCAGACAAAGCAGCAGTAAATGCTTGAGCGCGGCGAGCAGGCAGCGCAAAGCCGGATCCCGCCTCCCTCTGAAAGGCCTCTCTGCATTCTTTCCCACAGAAGTCAACCAAAGGCTCGGTTGTCCTGGACTACGTCTTCCGTCACCTCAACCTCGCGGAGATCGATTACTTCGGACTGCGCTACTGCGACAAGAGCCATCAAACGGTGAGTAGGAACCTCTACCAATGTGATAACTGTCTTTATAGTCCTAATGATCATGTATTCCCTCCAGAATGGAAGCTCGCCCGGTGCAGGTGTCAGCTCCCCAGGCCAGTGGTCTTGGCCACTGCTGTCGGGCTCAAAATACGAATGTCAAAGCTGCAGTGAACAGAGAACCAATTCAGCAGGGGCCACCTTCCACAGACGTGTAGCCTCCTCTGGTGACACCCAGTCCCAAATCTAGGCCTACCTGGCCAATTTGTACCTTGAAAATGACCACTGATGGATGTGCAAGTGCATTACTATCATTTACAGGTCTCAAGCTGACACGGCGCGAGACTCTCTTATAGTAAGTAAACCTGCTTTAATTAGAACAGGTCATATGTCTAAATATTTTATTTAATATGTCACAAGTAAAGGAGCCGCGCCTCACTAATAGAATCGCCATCTCTAACTCCTCCCACTGATGTCTTCTTTTTCCCCTCCATATCCGGCCACCGTCCAACACTATCACTGCCCTCCTGTTGTTGTTTCTGCCCGTCCCGAAACTTTCCGTATAATCATCTTCGTCAGGGCCCAAGTCCTAAAAAAAATAAGTGGGGGGCTGACCAAGTTAGGCAGTGTGTAAGTGACATCTTGACGCGTGCCATCTAAGCACATGATGTCACGACGCGTGACATTCCACGTGGTATCACAGGAAGTGACATATAATTCATAAGGAGAGGGACAGGGAGCAGAAAAAAGAGCTGCAAGAGAACACATATCAAACACGCTGAAGGGTAACTGTTCCTATGAGGTACGCCATCCTACTAGGCTCCGGGAAGTTTTTTCCGAAGAGAGATGAAGATAACTTCTCTTTAACTCTCCTTAAAATATGGCCACGGCTGCCATCTCTTCTGCTCCGGCAGCAGCAGACGTGGATAGGTGCGATAGCTACACACCACCGGGGGTAACTGTGAGTACTGAATCTTAATTCCGTACTGCTTTTTATGGGTTACATGTATTTTTCATGTGTCATCATTGGTTACCGCTCTATCACCTCACTTTCAGGTAACCCTCATGTACACCTAATTTCCCCCGTAGAGGCCCTCCCCTCCTTCCTCTAGGGTGAGCAAGATCTTTCCATTTTCCTATGTCATACATTTACTTTGTACCTGTTATGAATTTTACAATACGCTGGGGGCAGCGATTACTTCCTGCCCACTGTAGCGATCAACCCTGTTGTATGCCTCTTATTATTATGCTTTACAGAATAAACGATTAGTGACTACAAACTATTGAACATGCCTATTCTGCTATAAAATACCTATCTGTTTGTGGCCTGCCAGCAGTTTAATTTCTTTTTTGATTTTAATATCATAGATAGTGGGAAAATTCCTCAAATTTAAAGAGTTGCCCTCACACACCGACTTGACATACTTCATCATAGGGCATTTTTGCTCCTCGTGGGGTTGGTGCAGTAGTCCCTCATGGGCTCCTCAAGGGAGCTCTTTAGCGGAGATCTTTTAAAGGGAGATCACCATAGTGGTGCATGCGGGTGTGTGGGGTAAGTGCAAGGGTTGTTTAAAAATACAGTGACAATACCCCAAAAGGTAATTTATTCTTGGGTCCGTCCGGTATGGTTAAAAGCAAAAAACAAACTTTAGACCTTCCACTAATGAGGAGATTTAGTTTGGTTCTAAGAAAGTGAGTAGTGATAAAGGTCATCGGGTCACCATGTTTCACGCCCTTGTGGTCCAAACCGGATCCTTTGCGTTTCTTCAGGACCGAAAAGAGTTAAAAATAAGTTAAGTGTGCATTACAAACAGGGATCAAGGATAGATGTATGCCCTGTGGGACAAGCCAATATTAGGCTTGTGGGGGTGTTGTCATGAAACAGTATTCTACAAACACCTCAGAGAAGTTATCCAACCAAAAGGAGACAAAGGAAATAAAGAATGCATTTGTAAGTGTATAAGAATCACATTAAAATTAAAAGGGAAATTAAACTTTACAAATTTACTCTGTACCAGTTAAGAATTTTACAATACGCTGGGGGCAGCAAGTACTCCCTGCCCACTGTAGCGATCAACCCTATTGTATGTCGCTTATCATTATGCTTTAGTGAATAAACGGTTAGTGACTACAAACTATTGAACATACCTATTCTGCAATAAAATACCTATCTGTTTGCGGCCTGCCAGCAGTTTAATTTCACTTTTGATTTTAATATCATAGATAGTGGGGAAATTCCTTAAATTTGAAGATTTGCCCTCACACACCGACTCAGGTGTCATGCTTCATCATAGGGCGTTTTTGCTCTTTGTGGGGTTGGCGTAGCAGTCTTTCACGGGCTCCGCAAGGGAGCTCTTTAGCGGAGATCTTTTAAACGGAGATTGCTGTAGTGGTGAGTGCTGGTCTGTGGGAAGTGCAAGGGTGGGTTAAATATACAGTGACGATACCCCTATAGGTAATTTATTCTTGGGTCCGTCCGGTATGGTTAAAAGCAAAAAACAAACTTCAGACCTAATGAGGAGGTTTAGTTTGGGTCTGTTAGATCTGGGGGTCTCTAGTTGGCACAGGTAGGTACCAATGTCCAAATAGGGACCCTTCCTTCCAGTCAGGGTAAGGGGGATACACTCTTTGGATAACCCCTGCTCACCCCCTTGGTAGCTTGGCACGAGCAGACAGGCTTATCAAAGGCAATGTGTAAAGTATGTGTACCAACACTCACAGTAACACAGTGAAAACACCACAAATGGACTCCACACCAGTTTAGAAAAATAAAGTATTTTTATCTAAACTACACAAGGCCAAAAGAACAAAAATCCAACATACACAGTTCAAGAATATGGTTCTAAAAAAGATTTCCAGAACCTGTATCAAAATAATCCACAGAGGCATCATGTTTTACCCAAAGTACCTGTATCTGTAGTAAGAGTTACAAAAACAGCTGCAGCGGCGAAAAACAAAGAGTCGCTGGCACTCCTGAGACGTTGGGGAGGCTAGGCAGCATCGAGCGGCGTTGAGTCCGGTCTGTAGGGGGAGGGCGGCGTTGAGTCTTTGTGCTGGTTCCGAGGCGCAGGTGATGCACAGGTATGAGGTGTAGATCTTCCGGATGCGACGGCGTCGATGAGCGTTGTCGTCTTCGGTGTCGATGTGACATCAGTGAGCTGCTTGCTCACTCTCGGCGGTTATCGGTGCCGCGATAATGGGAGGCCGGCCTCTAGCAAGGACCCAGAGTCGATGGGAGGCGCTGGCGTCGATCACGGCCGATCACTGCCGGCATGGGCTGACTTTGTAGGGCGTAGGAGCTGCGGAGCAGGGCAGGCGCTGAGTCGTTGACTTCTCGAGTGGCTCCCGGCCTCAGTGCTGGTCGCGGCGTCACAGCAGCGGCGTCGACGGCGTCAGAAATAAAGTTCTTTGGCTTCTTTTCTCTTGGTCAGCTCCCAAACAACTTCCAGAGACCCCACAACTGGATCAAGCACTCAAGTCAGGTCGGAACTCACACAGCAGAGTTCTGGGGGAAGCTAGGGGTGAAGTCCTTTTGTGCCTGGGACTTCAAAACAGGAGGCCAGCTCTTCTCAGGCCCTTATCTTTTCAAGCAAGGGGACACAGTCACAGCAAAGTCCTTCCCCTCTCCTTGGCAGAATAGCAACTGCAGGTCAGCCCACAAACATCCAGCAGGACAACCTTCCTCTTCAGTCTTCCAGCTTTTCTCCTTGGCAGAGGTTCCTTCTTGATTCCAGAATGATCTAGTTTTCTGAAGGCGGAGAGGCCTTGGCCTAGTTCCAACCAGTTCTGGTCAGTCCTGGAGCACTCTGTTTACATGACTCCTTCTTTCCTTTGAGAGAGAGGGGCAGGGTCGTCAGCCGCCCAGCAGGAGGTGGAGCCAGCATTGTGGAAGGCAGGCACAACCCTATTCAGGCCCAGGTTCTATCCCCTCCCACCACTTAAGATGCAGATGAAGCTATTCAGCCTAGGGCTGACTCGCTCAGCCTCCAGGAACCACCCCAGCCCCTGTCACTCACAAACCAGACAGTCAATTCACAAACCGGCCAAGGCACACAGAAAGGTCAGACAAGAAAACAGCCACTTTCTCAAAGTGCTGTTTTCAAACACAGGATTTAAAAACCATCCTTCCTAAAGATGGGTTATCAAATTCTGAGTTCAGGGATACCAGGCTTTAATTTTTTATCTTGCTCCTATGGGAAGATATGCAGGTAAACATTATAGACAGCATTCCCCATTCTAGCCTATGGGCAAGATAGCCTTTCAATAGTGAAAAACGAAATTGGCAGCAGTTCACTATCAGAGCATGTCACCTACATTAGTACATGCTTTACCTTTCACATACACTGCACCTGGCCCAGGGTGGTACCTTGGGCCTTCAGAACGGGAAGGGTTAGGCCTGGCCAGTGGGGACTCTGGTCAAGTCAGCATGGCAGTTAGCAACTGCGCAGGCAGATCTTAGACACCATTTTAGCGCTACTCATGTGGGTGGCACAGTCAGTGCTGCAGGCCCACTAGTAGCATTTGAATTACCAGCCCTGGCACACTTAGTGCACTTTACTAGGGACTTACTGGTCAAACAAATATGCCAATCATGGATAACCAATCACAATAACTATTTCCCAGGGAGCCCTTGCACTTTGACACTGATCAGCAGAGGCAAAGTGCCCAAAGCATCTAAATCAAAATCAAAATCCAGCACAGCATCAAAAATACAGGAGGTGGAGGTAAATAAGTCAGGGGAAATCACACCAAAGATGCCAGGTCTAACAGGGTATAAGAAAGTGAGTAGTGATAAAGGTCATTGGATCAACATGTTTCACACCCTTGTGGTCCAAACCAGATCCCTTGCGTTTCTACAGGACCGAAAAGAGTTAAAAATAAGTTAAGTGTGCATGAAAAACAGGGATCAAGGATAGATGTATGCCCTGTAGGACAAGCCAATATTAGGCTTGTGGTGGTGTTGTCATGAAACAGTATTCCACAAACACCACAGAGAAGTTATCCAACCTAAAGGAGACAAAGGAAATAAAGAATGCATTTGTAAGTGTATAAAAATGACATTAAAATTAAAAGGGAAATTAAACTGGTGGCAGGCCGCAAACAGATAGGTATTTTATAGCAGAATAGGCATGTTCAATAGTTTGTAGTCACTAATCGTTTATCCACTGAAGCGTAACGATAAGCGACATACAACAGGGTTGATCGCTACAGTGGGGAGGGAGTAATCGTTGCCCCCAGCATATTGTAAAATTCATAACATGTACAAAGTAAATGTATGACATAGGAAAGTAGAAAGTACTCGCTTACGCCAGAGGATGGAGGGGAGGCCAGGCGTACCTGAGGGCTACCTGAAAGTGAGGTGATAGATTGGTAACCAATGATGACACATGAAAAATACGTATGACCCTTAAAAAGCAGTACGGAATTAAGATTCAGTATTCACAGTTACCCTCAGTGGCGTGTAGCTATCGCACCTACCCACGTCTTCTGCAGCCGGAGAAGAGATGGCAGCCATGGCCAGATTTTAAGGAGAGCAGTAAGGTTGAACCTCAAGCAGAGTCTTATACACTAACACATGCATTCTTTATTTCCTTTGTCCCCTTTAGGTTGGATAACTTCTCTGAGGTGTTTGTGGAATTCTGTTTCATGGCAACACCACCACGAGCCTAATATTGGCTTGTCCCACAGGGCATACATCTATCCTCGATCCCTATTTTTCATGCACACTTAACTTATTTTTAACTCTTTTAAGGTCCTGAAGAAATTCCACGGATCTGGTTTGGACCACAAGGGCGTGAAACATGTCGACCCAATGACCTTGATCACTACTCACTTTCTTAGAACCAAACTAAACCTCTTCATTGGTGAAAGTTCAAAAGTTTGTTTTCTGCTTTTAACCACAACGGATGGTCCCAAGAATAAATTACCTTTTGGGGTATCGTTTAACTCACCATTGCACTTACCTCACAGTTCCACACTCACCACTATTGTGTTCTCCTTTTAAAAGATCTCTGCTAAAGAGCCCCGTCGCTGGGCTTGTGGGGGACTGCTGCGACAACCCCACAAGGAACAAAAACACTCTATGATGAAGCATGACACCTGAGCCGGTATGTGAGGGCAACTCTTCAAATTTGAGGAATTTCCCCACTATCTATGATATCCAACCGGAGACCTATCTATCTTAGATAAATTATCTTCACCTCTCTTCTGATAAAACTACCCCCAGCCTATTAGGCCGGCGTACCTCCATAGGAACATTTACCCTTCAGTGTGTTTGATCACAGAAAGTGATCAAACTGGACGTGATGCTCTGATATGTGTATGTTATAACATGTGCCAACAGAAAATGAAATAAAATATGCCTTAAAAAAGTTGTCTCCTGGAAAGCATATCATACAACATGCAGATCACAGATTTTTATTTTATGTAGATTGGTAAGTGGATTACTGCTTTGAACACAGAGATCCTTTTGTTACTTGCAGTTAATAAATTGTAATCCTTCTAGTAGACCACAGTGAGCTATAAGGGGGAAACAGCATTTACATTGCATGCCATTACAACCCGGTCGTTACATCGTGAATCATTATATCGCAAGTCATTACAACAACTTTCTGTAGGGGGTAGAAGGTGTTGGATTTACAATCTAACTCCCTCCCTGCTGTTGCAAAATTGGAGTAGGGATAGTGAATTATACTATTCCTAAGTCCAGGGAACTCCCTACAGCAAGTCGCTGTAACAACTTGCGATGTGATGGTTCACGATGTAACAACGCGGTCGTTGTAACAACCATGTTGTAATGGCATACGATGAGTGGAGAAGTGTGGCTCAGGGGTTAGAGGCGGCAGACCCGGAATCTGAGATCGGCCCCGGACCAGGGTTCAATTCCCCGCCTCGGCGGGTCTTGGGCTAAAAAATTCCACGGACTCGATAATTCTCGCTCCGGTGCCTTCTCGACTCACGGGTTCACACTCTGCGACTCTGGGCAATAGCTTGCTTAATCTCCACAACGGCCACTCGCGGCGGGATGCCTGGCTTTCACCTTGTGGATACCCTGCCGGGGTTATCTCACAGGGGAATACCAGGACGGGTTCCCTAAGCAAGCGCCGGGAAACCCACTGCGGGTAGCTGTGCGCTATATAAGCTCAAATACATTTACATTGTATCGCATGCGTAGTAAAGAGATATATTAGCTATGAAGGGTATTTGACTCCTAACCCTGCACCCCTGACTGTCTCATGTAACACATCTTGAAAATTGATTTACACCCTTACATGATTTATTTGGAATGGATAATGTGTATGTAATGTAAAGCTCTCTAACACTCTGCATTAGGATGAGTAGCACTATAAAAGAAATAAAATGGTGCTGTTAAAATTAGTATTTGTGTTAATACTGGGACAGACCAACCCATCTGACATTCTTACCGTGCATGCACTTATATACAAGCAAGTAAAAAGCATGCATCTCTTAAGTACCTGTGAAGAGATTAGAAGCTGTGTGGTTTTGTTTCCTTGCCGCTGGATTTGAATTTGTGAGGTTCCTGGAGGCCTCCAGTCCCATACTGGATCAAAAGGAGGTCTGATGGCCCCTTAATTTCTGTCTTTATCTTTGCCCAGCTGGAGGTTATAAAAAAGCCCCCTTGCTGCCTGCAAGTTGCTGCCGGAAATGGAAAGCAGACAATGTGCAGCAGCTGCTAAATGTGTCCCGGTGTCTAAAAATTTAACTGGAACATGTTCAATATATTTTTGTGAAGCCCAACTTCTTAGCAAGGTGGACGGCGTCCACTGTGTGAAAATAGTGGGTGTACGCCGTGTACGCATGTGTACCCCCGACTTGTGCTCTGATCTTCGTCTTCCTCAACTTTCAAAGCCTCACAGCTCAATACTGCCACACAGACCCTCCCCTCCCAGAATTGACGTGCCCTTCCAGGAGCCTGTCCCCCTACCTGCCTGTAACAGCACCACCCTCCCTTTCTTTTTTCAAAGGAGAGCTGGACCTGTCCCCTGCAGCGACAGTGACCTTCCCTGTTCCCACCAAAGCCAGTGGTAAACAGTGAAACAAGTCACCCATGTCCCACCACCCTTAACGCCTTCCGTTTCAGGGAGAAAGGGCAGCAAACCAGCGAAACACATGAGTTGCGCACATTCTGTTGGTGCACCGGCCCCGGGGCAGACTGCACACAATGGGGCACATGATCATTTGGTTCATCACCTGTACACAGTGATTCATTTTCACAATTGACCAGGCGCCCGGGGAGGGCATCAACTGTCTCTGGTCCAGTAGCCTGGCAGACCCACTCTGTAACCATTCCACACACTCTGCAGCGTCCCTGATGGTTTTTCAGGCTTGCTTAATGCGAGTATTCAGCTGTAGAAACTCCTTTACAGTGAAGCCATAAACATGCATGATGAAGGCACTCTGTTGACACGTGCCTCTGAGCCGATAAGCCACTTTAATGCCTGCTCTTTCAAAGAAATGGCATGGAAGCCTGCATTTATCTTTGTATTGTTGGAGGATGAAGGCATGAAAGAGGAAGCCATCCGGCCTGGACTGGCGTTTCCGGGTACCGGGCGTTTCCCCGGTGGGCTAGCAGGGCACAGGCCAGTTTCGCTGTTGGTCGGGCCAGAGTCCTTATAAAATAAACAATGCAAAACAAAGGCCACAAAGCGTGCTCCTACAATATTAGTTTTTGCAATGGATGGTTCCACGAGCAGCGCTGACTATCAGGGCTTAAGGGGGGCAGGGATGGGGAACAGATTATGATCATGAACTTAGAAACAGTCATGCCCCAAACCACCCCCGGACGACCATGCTATTCGTGAACCAAAAGCAAAACTGTTTATTTCCCCTATACCTGTCTATGGTTGTTACTTTAGATGGAGTAACTATATAGTCTTGCTTGTGTGCAGTGCACACACTGAACTGATGTATTTTAAGGTGCTCTCGTGTGACGAAGAAGGAAAGGAGGCACTGAGAGAAAGTAAATGCTTAGGCTCACACAATGTGGTCAAGTGGAAGCCGAGATTGATGCACGTTTTCGTGCAATTAAACCCCTGTATGGGTGTCTCGTTCTCCAACTTTAGATCATGGCTTCATGCTTTGTGTTGAACTTTTTGAGGAGCTAAACCAGTGCTCTATGGTAAGTCCATCCAGTCTTTGCATGTTTCATAAGGATTGGTGGTAGTAGTGTTTAAGGAAGGTGATGTTTTCATGCAGAAACTAAAATGAAAACCATCCTTGGTCAGTGTACTCAGACCATTTGCTCAAGATAACTTAAGGTTTTTACTTGTCGTTCTCCATTCTTGAATAACTCGTCCACCTACTCCTCAATATCCAACTATTCATTCATTGAGCCATGCAGCCATGTCTCCATCCTCATCCATCTATTCAATGATTGGACAACGCTAGATAATGAAAAATGTATTGTAAGACGCATCATGTTTGCATTTTTTAAAACAAGTTCTTGAGGTAGAACCACCCCAAGCCCCCATTGCAGTGGTGAGGCTCACTCACTCTAAGCCAGGTCTTAAGAAGCTTTTTAAAATGACGGAAGTTAGTACAGGCGCGGATCTCGTCCGACAAGGTGTTCCAGTGGGTGGGGGCTAGGTACGAAAATACCCGACAACCCATCCTTGCCTTCCTGATTCTCCATACACAGAGCAGGTTACGACTGCTGGATCTCAGCAGTCGTATAGGATGGTACCGTTCGATCTTCTTCATCAGGTAGGCTGGTCCCATCCCATGGAGGGATTTGAAAACCAGACATAATAATTTAAAGATGGACTTCTTTCTGATAGGGAGCCAATGTAATTTGTGTTGGAGGGCTGAGGAGGGGGACCGTGCCAGCTTGTTGAGTGGAGAAGTGTGGCTCAATGGTTAGAGCGGCAGACCCTGATGCAGAGGTCTGGCCTGGGACCAGGGTTCAATTCCCGCCTTGGCGGGTCTTGGTCTCAATTTCCTCGGACCTGATAATTCTCGCCTCGGTGCCTATTCTAATCATGGGCCCCACTCTTCAACTCTGGGCAATAGCTTGCTTAATCTCCACAACAGCCCCAACAATGCTAGGATGCCTGGCTGCACCTTGGGGTGCCCAGGAGTGGGCGCCTCACAGGGAAAAAGCCAGGAAGGGTTCCACAGCGGTATTCTTAGAAGCGCCGGAGAGACCCCATGTGGGGTGATTCGGGCGCTATACAAGTAATACAACATTTACATTTGAGGGCAAGGCGGGCTGCCGTGTTTTGGACCACTTGTAGTTTAGAAGCTAGATCCTCCCTCATCCCGACCAGCAGTGAGTTGCCATAATCCAGACGACTAATCAAGAGTGACTGGATAAGAGTCTGTCTGGCCGAAAATGGAATCCACGGAAAGATCCTTCCGAGTATTCGCATGGTTCCAAAACAGGTGCCCATCACCTATTTTACCTGCTCTTCCATTGATAAAATGGTATCTCCTGGTATTTGGACTCTGAGCCATGAGATAAATGAACAAATTATATGACCATATTCAGTAGAAGTATTAATGTAAAATGTTCCTCCATTGCCATATCTAAAGGGCAAAAACGGATTCTACCCGTGTCTATAATACTGCACAGGTGCAAAGGGATTCCCTCATTTGCAAGGGGCCACGCCTACATGCAAATGAGGAAAAACCCTCTGGTTATAGCGCTGGTGTTATATGTGCACCAGCGCTATCTGTATTACAGAAAGGGCCGCACAAGCGTATGGAGCCCTTTCAATAACAAATTGCTCCTGGGGTGCGCAAAGCAGGCACACATGCCCATTGTGCCCTGGGGTAGGTTCCATAATACGGCCACAATTTATAATTTGTAAGTGTATCACCATCAGATGAATCTGTTAGTAGGCAATGAACACAGCATCAAGGTCGAGAGGCTCTTCAACACCAACGTGGCCATCAGCAATCAGGGGTGATTCCATAGACTTCTGCTTTGCGGAATGAAGATCACAGCAAAATTCTAAGGTCACAGTGCTATTGAAGTATTTGGAGGTTTTTTTTAAATAAGTGCTATTGCTCTGACTTACTAACAAAGGGCTTGCATAAAACCTTCTTCACTACATGAGATTCTGTGGAATTCATTCTTTTGCAGACACTTCTTTTAAAAAAGAAGCCAACATATTTGATCTTTCACTAACAGTGGGGATTTCATTAACTGACATATTTTATTTATTCTGTAGGCGGTGTGTAAATATGTATAGTGCAGATTTAGATTAGTGGGAGTCAGCTGAAGCTCCTCCGCACTGGCGGAGGAGCATGGTCGCACTGCCTGGCACAGAGCCAGCAAATGAAAAATAAAACGATGTTCTAGCATAATTTTATTTTTTGTTTGCCGGCTCTGAGCTAGGTTGTGCAGGGAGGGGCGGGGCAGGGGGGAGGAGGAGTTCTTGTGCACTCCCTACATGCGCACTTGTGTTTGGCCAGCCATCTCAGGCTGACCAAAACACACATGCGCACTTAGGTTTCTCCAGCTTGGCTGCATTTAGCAGCCAGGCTGGAGGAATCCCACAGATTCCCTGACCTGAACGGAGTGTTTTTCCAGCCCACTCAGGCCAATCCCTGCACTGCTCTGCATTACTGGTATTGAATGGGAGTCTGTTCCAGGGGCTGCTGGGACCAGTAAGAGGATAGCAGGAGCGGCATGGGAGGCGGCCGGCGGCTTCAGGTAAGTTATTTTTTTTATTATCACTAACACGCCCCCCCCCCACACGCACTCGCCCTACCACCCTTTGTTAGTGGCAGCCGCCTCTGCAAGTTCGAAAACTGTCACGGGTTGTGCACCGATTTTTATCAGTTTGTGAAGACAACTGTGTATGTACGTAGAAGGTGCAGAACAGGCAACAGGATGCACGGGGGGCTGGACTCAGAACGGCATGGGGGCATGACCCTGTGTGCTATGTCATACTATTAGCAAGATCTTTTCAGTTTTGCCTCTGTTTTGGTTACCTCCTTTTCAAAATTGTCTTTGACTTGACCCAAGCCTGCAGCAATTCCATTGAGAATGAAACACCGTTGCAATGTTACAAATTTCCTTTGTACATCTGTGTTCTATTGGCTATTTTTTCTTACCACCGGATGTATGAGACCCTTCTTTTAATCCTGGCTTTCGCACGTACCCAAATAGTACGATTCTCGGCAAATGATGTTATCTGCCCGTACCATTTCAAATGTCGTCCATACAGTGGAGTAGCAAGGTCAGGTGGTACCCGGTGTGGAAAATTTCTTGTCACCCCCTACATTGAAATTATTAAAAGAAGGAAAAATAAGATACTTACAGTTGCAAATGTTATTTTTGCCATTTTGTCACCCCCCTCAGTGATGACACCCGGGGCGGCCCGCAGCCACGGTACCCCCCTTCCTACACCGCTGCCTCCATAGCCAGAATCTCTTACAGATTCCCCACCAAACGCTGCATGCAGCGTACCCAAAACAGGTTCATATTCTTCCATTTAATAACATTTACACTGATGGTGGGGGACTCCGGCATAGCTGTACTTTGCTTCTAAGGCCCTGATTCCAGGTTGTGAGGGAAAGGGTGGTATTTGTACAATGGCAGTAAAAATCATTGCCCCAGCATGAGGTATTAACTGGCTGTGAATTGGTAACTTTGGATTCGGACATAACATCCAGAATCGGTATTTAGTTCACTGCAGCCCACATCTTTGGAATTGTTTCTTAATAAACATCAGCAGGTTTGTCCTTCCGGAACCATTCAAGGGAAATTGCAATAGTGTGATAATATCCTATTCGCACAGAGACATTGCTTAATTTGTGCCAGCGTTAACCAGTGCTCAGTATAGCGAAAAGGAGCAGAGTGTTTAACAAGGCATTCCTTTACCTTTAGGTCATCTGTTATAGTCCAGATTGTCATATTTGTAGCAGTGTGAAAGTTAGTAGGTGAAGATAATACTAGTATTCAGCCGTTTTGGTGAGACCAACAGGTGGTGCAAGTTGCAGTGGCCTCCTAGGAATATATGCGATCCTGGAAACTTAAAAAAGTATATAAGCTCTGCACAGAGCTCACGAATTATCCCTAAACTTGCAATCAGGTTCTCATATATACTTAACTATCTTTGAACTCTTGACATGGAATGATAACAAAATTCGCCATTTTATGTGAGTTGACAAAAAGGGACATTCTTCCATGAATGTGCTGTGTGCAATCAGACATTGTTGTCAATCTGCTGGTATGGTTTCAAGAAATGTTGGTGACATATGCAAAGTGATATTTCACTGCCCCTTCCTGGAAGGTGCCCACATTATATAAACTGTAGGGACAATATGGCACCTGCTGGAGCCGAGACATCCACCCTGTGTTGACATCCCAAAGAACTGGCCACATTGTTAAGACCGACAGGTTTGGCCATTCTAGGTGGTTATGTAGCCTGTAAATAACCCCTATGTGCTCCTGACCTGCATGAACATGTGTATGAGAGTTGGCGGGAAGGGGCCTTCCTTTTGCAGTGCAGCTGCACAGTGTGTGACTGGAGCACCTCGGCTGTGTGCCTCACCTCTGAAGCTCTGGCAGGGACTCTTGCATCAAAGAAGGCGGAATACACAGAGACATTGGGCCTCATTTATGTTATTTTGCCGTAGGGCAGCGCAGTAGGCCTTCCTGCTGCACTGTCCAACGGCAAAAGAAAAGGGCAGGTATATATGAGATACGGCGCATTCCTGTCCTTTTCCTTTGCACCTGCGCACAATAGGTTGCTGTGCGCCTACGCAGGCACCTTTGACACCATGGTGCAAGGGTGCCTGCGTTGAGGGGATGATTGTTTTTGTTCAGGAAGGGAAACATTCCTGAACAAAAACAATCACAAGTGGCTTTCCCTTTTTCTGTGTGTGCTGTAGAATGCTGAACACATAGAAAAAGGAAAAACGAGGAGAAATAAAGATATTTCTCCTCGTTGTGCCTCCTTGCGCCTCCCCTTGGGAGGCTTACATTTTTGATGCTGCCTCAGATTTACGATTTCGATTTACAATTTCTCGTAAATCTGGGGCTGTGTCAAAATTCCATTGATGGTGCAGAGAACGCCCCTAGCAACACCCATTGCACGCCCCTTTACTGCAGAAAACCGTTTTAAAGGGGACAATAGTTACGAGGCAGCATTAAGCCCAAAAAAGTGGGTTAGTGGTGCCTCGTATATATAGGGCAGGCTCCTGCGCCATGGAACATCACAAAAAGTGACGTTCCGACGGCGCAAGCGGCCTCATAAATGGGGCCCATTGTCTGGTGCACCTGCCTGGCAGTGAGATGCTGGCGGGATGACAATGTCCTGAAAGCAGGCTAGCGATAATTCAGTCAAGAAGATAATTAAAAATAATGATTTTTAGTCTGACGTAAAAGAGAAGTCGCTACAGAGCGCACTGCATGAAAAGCTCGTTATAGAGGAACTCTGATGGAATTAGTAATGAACCGCAGAGCTGCATCAGGGAGCTAGGTTTTGAGTTACACGGCAAAAGAAAAGGGCAGGTATAGATCGAGGGAAGGATCGAGTGAATGTGTCTTCTAAAGAGAGGGATACCTTGAGTCCTCTTGAAAGAAACAGGAGCCCAAAGGGGAGGAAAGAGAGCGAGAGCGTGGGTTCGGGATGACAACAGCAGTAGGTGTAATGAGGAGTAATGTATCAGTTGATGTTCTGGTTGGATAGGCGCTTACGCGACACGTAGGCCAGGCATGGGAGCCGTGTCATGGGCTCGTGCCCGGCGCGGTTCACAAGGCATTCTCAACCACTGATGGAGCGAGAGCCACAATGGATTCTTGTGCTACATCGAGCATGCGCCTGGGATGGTAAGGGTCTCCATTCAGAACACTCTCCTCCTTGTCCCACGGTGCACATTGGAGCCTCATGACTCCATGAGTCGCAGTTCGTGTTATACCAAGAGCAGTACCATCATCTTAAAATTATTTTGGGTGATGAATTCTTTATAAATAAGAGCTTCTGGGCTTATTGAATTTGTGCCTGCACGAAATTGCACAGCACCATACAGAAGCAGTACTTGACTGGTCCACAAGGCAGTGCGTCCAACGTGCATGTGATAGAGATTAATTTCATGGGACTCCCTCACGAACAGGGCAAGACTGGGAACCCAAATCAGCCCTGGCAATTTTTACGGCCCAACCCGTGGGGAAGCACTGCCTGGTTCCGGAAACTGGACATTTTCATCTGGCTGGGTCAAAGATGCCTTTGGGTGGGCCACAGCGGGCCCAATTGTTGGTCCTTCTGGAGGTAGCCTACACGTTCTATGTTACATCATATTTACTTCCAAACAGACATAAACTGTAGATTCTGTGCATATACAGAGAATATTGAGGGTAGAATGGTGGTAAATTGAGCTAAAGTTCATTTTAGGGCTCAGGGGTGGGGAGTGGTACAGGGATGTGAGCAGTTTGTGTGTTATAGTCTTAATTTGCTTCTATTAAATTAAGTAGATAAACAGTGAATACCAATGATTTGTTAGTTTGAAGTGTATGACTGGACACTATGTCCGTGAAGGGAAGTTGTCCCACACACACAGGTGAATTCTTCTCGTACCTCCAGAAAGCTTTCTAAATGTATTGACCCCTAGACAGAACTGCTGGAATTGGGATTGAAATCACCAACTCTCCAGGCTGCATGCCTCATATCCTTTGCACAGGAGTTTGGGGACGCCATATCACGAGGAACTGTTAAAAACACAGTTTCACCATCTCAGACAACTGAGTAAGGGGATTCCGGAAGATAAGAAAGAGCAGGTTAACATAACAGAAATCTACAAGAACTTGTGGCACGGCAAAGGCTCAAAAAGTGAAAATGTGCCAAAGAATGTCCTCGACATCTAACATTGACGGTCCAAAAGAAGTGAGTGAACCCAGAGTAACATCGGTCTACCTCCAAAGCGCTCCTATCCCATGAGATTCAGGATACCATTTAATCATAATTTCAAGGTGAATCCCTTCAACAAATTGCCACCTTTCTTCACAGACAGAATGGAAGCTGGTTGCGGACAGCGTAGCACACAGCAGATTCATGGTAGCTCACTCTGGGTTAATCTCTCCTTTCCTCTATTAGTGCAACTACACAAAACACTTTGCAGTGATGCTGGCTGTGGGGGGTGGGTAGAGCCAAAATCAACTCATCAACACAAGCACCAGGCCTGTATCTGGCTCACAGGTCAGCCTACATAAGCTTGAAGGTGTTTCCCTCTTTCATGAGAGTTGGTTGCCACTTAATGCAGGAGATCAAACCCTATGCCCCTAAGCGGGAGCTAGGCTCCTTCTTCCAGAGTCAACTAACCACCCCCAATATACAATTACATACAAATGGTGACCACTGATAATGCATTAAATGATCTGTGCATTTCCATCAATCAAAATCCAAAAAGCTGATTAAAACTTGTCTGTTCTACTTATGACGATATGTTAAACTTTATATTGATAAACTCCAATTTTCCTTTTGTAATTTACATTTGAGGGCTGTGTTCCAGGGCACCTTAATTCTGAACATTTCTACACTGGTTATAGCTTAGAATGGAATGCTCCGGGGTAAAACCAGGCCTCTGCAGCCTTTCGGTGCAGGAACGCCCCACCCCCCACCCCACCCTAGTTATCCCAAAGCCAGTGAGTATCTGTGAGATATGGGCAGCTCAGGGGCCCCTCATCACATTCTGCTGGGCAACCCTATAATTTTAGGTTACACCATTGGGATTGATCTGGCTCCAACAGTGTCCAGACAATCCCACCACACCAACCTGCCAACCCCACTTCAGTCTCAAGAAAGGTATACTGTGTTTTCATGTCAAGAGACCTCCAATAGTTGAAGAAGAAGTTACAGTGTTCAGCTATAATATTAAACTCGAAACACAAATGTAAAAAGCCTTACCGCCAAGATATTTCTTCTCTGGCTGCTGACAGTGGCATAGCTAGCATGTTATGGGCCCTAGTGCAAGAAACAAAATGGGTCCCCTGTTTGAACTGGGAAATATAGCAATACTCCGGTTTCAGTGGCCCCCCTCTGGCCTCTGGGCCCTGGTGCCACTGCACCTGCTGCACCCTGGTATCCCTTGTCTTCTGCTGGGTGATTGTGAATAGTGGAGATGGTGCAGCATGAGTAGTGCGAGTGTAGGGTGAAACTTTGTTGATGTGAGTGTTGAGTGAGCTGCATGAATGCAATACTAGAGGAGGGCCCATGTGAGTGACAGGTGAGAGGAGTGAGTGCAGATTGAGAAGAGTGAGTGCAGGTTGGTGTGAGCAGTGTGAATGCAGGGTGAGTGGTGTGCCTGTGTGTGAGTGCAGGGTGAGTGGCAAGAGTGAAGAGTGACTTGTGTGCATGGTGAGAGAAGTTAGTGCAGGGTGAGTGATGTGTCCCTGTGAGTTCCGGCAGACTATTGTGCCTGTGTGCAGTCAGGTTGAACAGAGTGCCTGTATGACTGCAGGCTGAGAGGTGTGTCCTTGTGATTGCAGGGTATGAGGAGGGAGTGGAGGATGAATGGTGTGACTCCAGGGTGAGTGATGTGATTGTTTGCATGGTGTGAGTGAAGGGTGAGTGGTGTGTCCATGAGAGTGAACGGTTAGATGTGGGAGGGCTTATTTGAGTACACAGTGAGCGATGTGCCAGTGTGAGAGTAGGTTGAGAGAAGTGACTGCAGGGTGAGTGATGTGACCATATGAATTTGGGTGCGGGTGAAAGTGCAGAGTGAGTGAGAGAGTGAATTCATGGTGAGTAATGTGCATGTTTGAGTGAGATTGCAGGGTTGGCAGTGTGTGTGACAAGTGGGTAAAGTGTGACATGAGTGTAGGATGAGTAGTATGCTTGTGTGACTGCAAGGTGAGTGCAGGGTGACAAGTGTGAGGTCATGGTGAGTGCAGTGTGATCGCTGTGAGTGCAGGGTGAGCGATGTGCTCATGTGACTGCAGGGTAAGAGGAGGATGTATGTTGTGAGTGCATGGCAACAGCATGAGTGCATGGTGAGCAGTGTGAGTGCAGTGTAATTGCTGTGAATGCAGGGTGAGCGATGTGCTCATGTGACTGAAGGGTAAGCGGAGATAGAACTATGTGAATTTATGGTGAGTGGCGTGAGTGCAGTGTGGTTGGTCGCTGTGAGTGCAGGGGAATCAATGTGCTCATGTGAGCGCATGATGAGAGGAAGATGAACAGTGTGATTGCAGGGTAACAGCATGAGTGCATGGTGAACAGTGTGAGTGTAGTGTGATCGCTGTGAGTGCATGGTGAGCGTGTGCAGTTGGAATTTGGAGTGAATTGTCTGAATGCATGGTGTATGCGCAGGCACTTGGAGTAAATCAGCATGTTATTGACGTTTGGTGAGTAGTTTTCAGATACAAGTTACACTATTGCTATTATGGCATCAATCAGGGATGGAGGAAATAAATAATTTGCTGATTCCACAACAAACAAAGTCTTGTGATTAGTGTTTCCAGCTGACCGGATTTCTACCGTCACCACCGGTATTTTGATGTCATGGCCAGTACAAAAATCACCTTAAGCCAGTATTTTTAGCCGTTATCTTTGTATATTTCAACCAGCACATATAAATAGAAAGCACTTTTAAATGTTTTCAGAGCTGCATAAATGATCCACGACGAATAATTAAAGGAAACAAAGACAGAGAAAAGTAATGTTACAAATGAATACATAAGATTTTATTTACAGCCCTGGTCAGTGTCACAGCCAGGCCTTAGCAGACGCTTTCAACATCAAATGGCTGATATTTTTCTCTTTGAAAAGTGGCATCCCTACTCCTGATGTGCCTTTTCACGAAATGCATTCTCCGTCTGTGGCAGTAAAAGTAAAATACAAATGTAAGGAATAAGCATAGTGGGGACCCCATGGGGTATTGCAACCAGTGAGAAAAAAATAAAGCCTCTTTAACCAGTTCACAAAGGCATGTAAATGGTCTTTTAAAAACCTGTGAAAAACTCAGGTGCGACTGAGATAGGAGGCCTGACACTGCCCAGCCGAGTCCAAAGCAGCTCAAGAACACCGCAGCGTTTGGCATTGAGGCACAGAGAAAGTGGTATTTAACATGTGCATTTTGCAGTTGGTTGTATTCCGTGACTAGGAGGGCAAAGGGTGATGTTTGGCTGGGCCTGGCCAACCTGTCCTACCCTCTAGAACCAGGCCTGGTGGGGGCTGATATTTCTGCACAGCTGCAAAAGCGGCCCCCAGTAACAAAACCCACTGCTGCAAAACTGGTCCTCAACTTTCCAGCCTCCCGGGTAAATGCCCAATGCCTGGGATGGCCCATACAGTCCTGTGCACGAATGAACACATTGTCCAAGGACAGGCTTGCTATTCTGGGCATGAAAAAACAAAATTAAGAAGGATGAGAGAAAGAAATAATAAGGCTACCGTCATCTATATATAACAGAAAAGTAACAGCTCCTATGATGCTCACTCAGAGGATGCTGAAAGGAGTCGGTAGAGTGCCATAACCTTGGAAATGTCCAGATGTCTGAGGAACGAGGTAGGAAAACGTTACTGATTACCAGAGGGGCACAGGAGTAACTCAGGCCCCTACGGTGCAGGGGGGGGGGGGACAAAGTTTTAGGTGCCTCCAACCTTTAAGGCACTCTTCATTGAGCCCAAGACCAATGAATGTCTGTGAGATATCAGAGACTCAGAGCCCCTCATCACATTCTGCAGGAGGCCCATTCTTTTGTGTTACCCCACTGCAGAGTGAGGGCTCTTACAGAAGAGTGTGTGAAAGTGTGCGAGGGCCCTTCAAGGGCATACTCTAGGGGGTAGAGGTTAAAACAGTGTGTTAATTTGAGCCGGTGGCGGGCACCACACAGCACTTATTTTTGGGACCAGTACTTATTTTTCCTGTAGGATATATTTACATTGTGCAAGAAGTGGAAAGGCTCCCTAGTGCAAGAGAGGGAAATGCACACAGATCGATAAAAAAGCAGATGAAGAAAAATGGCAAAACCGTCACAAACGGAAAGCAGGAACTTGCAAGTGCAAAGAAACAGATTCTGCAATGTGTGGTAGCGGATTGAAGACTACCGACCTTGGTATTTGTGTAGCCGACGTTTAATTGCAGAGCTTCTTGCACCGGTACTCTTCCTTTCACAAATTAAGCTTTATTCCAATACTTGCCATTACCACCCTGGTGGTCACAGTGGGCAGGTGCTACTGGGTGTAGCGGATAATGGGAAGCCCATGATTTCTTGACTATTGACAGTGAAGCTTCTGCCAACCCTGTGCTCTACACAGGTCACGCCACCTGCAAGGGATGCTGGGTATTCTTGACCCACAAGGATGCCAGGATGTTGGTTTACTGCCCCGTATCCGTCCTCGTGTGGCTCGCTTCTCCTCCAACCTACCAGAAGCCACATGTTTAATGGCCATCGCTCCGTTAAACCGCGTCATGACTGATACCATACCTCGGTCGAGAGTATGAACATGTTTATTAATACTTCAAAGCATGTACATTGTTTTGGGTTTTAGGTCATGCCTCCCACAGCACCACGTGAGCTTCGGCCTCTCTGGTCTCTCCCAAGAGTAAAACCGGTTAGAGCTGGATGAACCAGTAGGTTACACACCTGCTTAATCCAGGAGTATTGAAAGCTGAAGGTTAGGGCATGTTTTACTGCTGCTACCTCTTTGTCAGTGGAAGTAAGACGATGAATGGTTAATAATATGAATGTTATGAGAGTGCAGAGTCTGTGCATCAATATGAGAGTGTTAATTTAGATTGGGTGGAGCAACTGCGCCCAACGACGAAGAATACGTGCGGTAAGGAAGGAGTCTGAATACCCTGGCACTGAGCTCCTGTTTGGTTGGCCTTTAACTGGTACAACCGCTTCCACGGGGGTTTTGTGATTAATAGCACACACACATATGGGCTATTAAAGAGGGCAGAAACGGCCTTAAAGCCAGAGACATCAGCAAAGTAAGGTGTAAAACAGGTTAGGCATAGGCCTGCATTGCATATAGGGTGCACTGTCCCTGTTTGCACCGCGATCTTCAACTGGATGCACCTGGCACAGGCTGAGACAGTGTGCCCTATTAGAGAAAATCCTACAAATCCGCCCCTGCCCTGGGGACAGCACTTAAGTGAAAGGTGGGGAGCTCTTTGAAGCCTCCAGCCTGCCTTTCACTGTGCAGGTGTCAACGTGGCTTACATTTCAAAAGGAGGCAGAGGTCCACCTGCAGGTGAGTGCGGTGAGTGACTGCATGTGTCTCCATGGGGCTGCCTGGGAGGGCCCTAGAAGCCCTTTGCCTTGATTCCGCTATGTGATGCGCACTCCATGCGCCTCTCAACTGCTCCTTTGCCTCTGCGTGCACGTCTGTAATACAACGTAGTCTGAGAGGCATAGTGTTTTCCTCATTGCATGGGCCACAGCCCAGGCGGATGAGGGAATTGCCCCTTGTAATCGCACTGGCTCAAAATGTGCCGCTTGAGATGAGTAATATAAAAGGAACCCCTCTTATAATACCAAGAAAGGAGGAAGGAGAGTTGTATACAAGTATCATTCAGGCTGTGTTTCAATTGCATTGCTACTGTGGAGTACTTGTTGCTTACCTGTGCCAGGCTTGCTTGGTTCTAGAGGATAAAATATCTGTTTATTATATTACTTTCCTTTTCCCACTCGATGTTCGTTATTTCATTTATATCCTCCCTTCCATCCTATTGTAAAGCGCTCTGATATCCTTCGGGATCTTGTTCGAGCTATATAACATTTTATAAATGAATAAATAAATAAAGTGCCTTGGGCTGCAAAAAGCAGGCGCTAACAGCCCTTGTGCCCCCGGACACGTAGAGCCAGGTCTTGAGGTCCTACCTGAATTGTGGCAGCAATGGTGATTGCTTTAGGTGCAGAGCCAGGGAGTTCCAGGTCTTCGCAGAGAGGTAGGAGAAGGATCTTGTGGATCCATTGGATGGTAGCTAGGGCCAGTTGGGCGAAGTGAAGGTGTCTGGTGGGAGCGTAGAAGGAGAGGCAGTGGTTTAGCTATGCAGGTACCGTGTTGTGGAGGGCTTTGTAGGTGTGTGCGAGGAGCTTGAAGGTGATTCTTTTTTTTGATAGGTAGCCAATGAATGTCTCTCAGATGGCCAGTGAGATGCTCAGGATGAGTCCGGCCGAGGCGTTCTGCATGTTCTGCAGTTTTGTTTGGAAATTCTGGGTGGTGCCGTCGTAGAGTGCATTGCCATAGTCAAGTCTGCTGCTGACGAGCACATGGGTGATAATTTTCCTGGAATCGGTAGAGATCCTTTTGAAGATCTTATGAAGCAGGCAGATCGTGTGGAAGGAGGAGGTTGAGACGGTGTTGATTTGGAGGTTCATGGAGAACGAGGAGGCCATGCATGAGTTTCGTGCATAATTTGTGAGTGTGGTGGGGGGTTCCTAGTGCTGCAGGCCAACAGAAGTCGTCCCAGGTGGAGGGGTGGAGCCCAGGATAAGGACTTTGGTCTGGTCTGAGTTAAGCTTGAGGAAGCTGTCCTTCTTTCAGGTGGCGCCTGCCTTCATCCCGTTGTGGAAGTTGCTCTTGGTGGTTGTGGGTTCGTCTGTGCGGGAAGAATCAGCTGAGTGTCATTGGCATATTAGACAAGGTTGAGTCCGTGGCTTCTGACAATGCCTGGGAGATTTTGGTAGAGGGTGGGGTTCAGTGAGGATCCCTGCTGCACTCTGCAGCTGATCTCTGTAGGTTCTGAGTTGAACGGTGGAAGTCTGACTCTCTGTGCTCAGCCGGTGAGGAAGGAGCAGATCCATTCTAGGGCTTTGTCACGGATACTGGCGTCGTGAAGTCTTGCGCAGTGGGCGTAGTGGGAGATGTGTCAAAGGTGGCTGACAGGTCCAGGAGGATGAGGGCAACCGGTTCGGCTCTGTAGAGGAGAGTGTGGCTGTCATCTGTAGCGGCAGGGAGACCGGTCTTGGTGCTGTGGTTGCTTCTGAAGCCCGATTGGGAGAGGTCCTGAATGTGGTTCTATTCGATGAACTCGGAGAGTTGGGCGTTGATGGCTTAATAAATGACTTTGGCTGGGAAGGGGAGCAGAGAGATGGGTTAGTAGTTCTTGAGGTCCATCTAGTTGACAGAAAGTTTCTTCAGCAGGGGGTTGATCTCTGCATGCTTGCAGTCTTCCGGGAAGGTGGCAGACTCGATAGAGCAGTTGATGGTGCGGCAGACTTCGGGAGCAATGGAGATGCCGGCTCTGTTGAAGATGTGGTGAGGACAGGGATCTGAGGGGGCTCCTGAGTGGATGCACTTCAGGATCCTGAGGATGTCATCCGAGGTGAGGGTGCTTCAGTTGGGCAAAGTCTGCTTGGGTCTGGAGCCATTGGGTGCGGTGGTTGCAGGTGGGGTGGGTGGGTCTTGGGTTGCGAAGCTGTCGTACATCTCCTTGATCTTGTGGTGGAAAAAGGAGATAAGGTTGTTGCAGAGGTCTTGAGAGGGGGGGAATGTCTGCTGTCCCTGTGCTGGGTTTGTCGAATTCTATAACCATGGTGAAGAGTTCTTTGGCATTTATTGGTTCCTGTATGGCTGCTTTAATTATTGTTCTGATGAGGTGGTGGTGTTCGGTGACGCCGGTTTTGAAGGTGCGTGGTCTGCCATAATCTTCCTGCTCCTCCATCTTTTCTCGAGCCATCTGTAGGTGTGCCTGGACTCTTGGAGGGTGGGGGGTAACCAGCTTTCTCAGAGGGCTGCTTGCCTGGGGGTTTCCTGAGCGGAGCCAGTGTTGTTGGGGAAGCCAGAGATCCAGCGGTGGAGGCTGCATGCTGAAGTGTTGACGTCCATGGATGTTGGTGGTGGGGTTTTTCTGAGGAAGGTGGTGAGCTGGTCTTCGGTGACCTTGTTTCAGCTTCTGTGAGGATCACTGTGGGTGTTGTGGCGTACAGTAGGTCTGGTGAAGGATAAGTGGACGCAGTGGTAGTCGGTCCAGTGTGTCTCGCAGGTGTGACTGACAGAGATGTTGTTGCTTGCGGAGAAAATAGGGTTGAGTGCTTGTCCTACTGAGTGCGTTGGCATTGTGAACAGTTGTTTGATTCTGATTGGTTCGCCAGTAGGAATGAGGTATGGAGGTCGTCTATGTTGTCCAGGTGGAAATTGAGGTAACTAAGGAGAATGTAGCCCATTGCTGTGAGAGCGTGGTGAGCGATGAAGTAGGATATAGCTTCACTGAAGGGGGGTGGGGTCCAGGAGGTCTGTAGACGAGGGTGCCATGGAGGGTGGCATTAGGGTTGGTCTGATCTGGAAGTGGAGGTGCTCCATGTCGGGTGAGTGGTTATAAGAGCTGGTTGTGAGGCGGAGGATGTTTTTGAGTATAATGGCAATGCCGCCTTCTGGTCAGTGTGATGCAGCCCTTGTGGATGATTTTGTAGCCGTCAGGTATGGCGGTTCCGATTTCTGTGGCTGATGTGGGGTTCATCCAGGTTTCCATGAAGAAGGTGAAATAGGGGGAGATGGAGTCGAGCAGGTCCCCGATCTCTGCGGCATGTCTTTTGAGGGAGCGGGTGTTGAGTAGAATGCATCTGAGGTGGTTGAGTCCGGTTCTTGAGGGTGTGCGATCGGTGGGTATGATGTGCGCTGCAGTTGCGACATGTGAACGGGCCTTGGGTGTACTTCAGCGACGAGAGGTGGCATGCAGTGGAATGTCTGGTATTGAGGGTGTGGAGGGTGCTGTAGTCTTAACCATGAAGGTTCTGAGGCCAGGGTCTGTGGCATTGGGCATGGTCCAAGCACAGACGAGCTTGCCTTTGGTGCTCCTTCAGTGTGCTGCACAACGGTCACCATTAAGTCGTGTTTGGGGAGAGCTGGACGGAGGAAGGCGGGAAGCAAAAAAACTGTGCTGGAGGGGGCAGGCCCTGGGGAACAATCAGCGGCAAGGGCACAGAAGGGGAAAATGTGCAAAAGGGGAGAAATAATAATAGAAATTAAAAAAGCAGTAATAGAAAGAAAAGCAGAAATAGATAGAAAAGAAGGTGAAAATAGCAGCAAAAGGCAGAGAGCAGAGAAACAGAGGCAGAGAGCTGCAGCTGAGCTGAGATGCTCCCCACTGGACCACCAGGGGTCAGGGCTCCAAATTCAGGACATGGAAGGGTCGGGGGGCAACAGCTACCTGGTGGAGCTGTATGGAGAGGGAAGCAATTTACTAACAATTTACAACAATCTCTATTGCTTACCCATAACTTGTTTCACGCCTGAGGCATTTCCAAAAGACTTGTGATTATATATTTTTTTATAATGTACCCCAAAGTTTTCAATGTATCATTCATTTCAAAGAAGTGGTAGGGAACTATTTAGCTATGAAAAACCCAACCACAGCGAAAGGCATGGGGGAATTTTTGGGCAATCAAGACTGATTCTGAATTGGATCAATTCATCCTAATTGTCTCTCTTCTTGCTACGGCAATAGGTGTCTGCTATGGCAAGGGGCACCGGTCCTCAGCCCTGGGCACTGTATATGTGCACACAGGTTCTTTCAGAGCGGTGAAAAAACATTGCTCAGTCAAGAACATCCCTATTGTGCTCATTCTGGGCCTGGGGTATGCGATCAACATTCTTGTGTGCTGGGTGACTTTATAGTGTTTCCTGATACGGAAATCGCATCACTGTCAAGTGTTAGACGTCACTTCCTACGATATGCCCTACTTACCTGCGATGTGTGTCCAGTATTTGATTGAATTGACTTTTATATAGTGCATGGCTATCCGGAAGCATGCCAGCGCTGGATTACGTAACTAAAGGACAGACACCCTAGGGAAAGAGCCAGGTCTTTAGCTGCTTCCAGAAAATCAGGTGGTTGGGTTCCCTGCGGAGATGCAGCGGAAGGGCATTCCAGAATCTGGAGGCGTTATATGAGAAAAGCCAACCGCCACTTCTGGCCTTCTTGTCCTAGGGACCACTACTGGGTGAAGTTGATCTGAGGGGAGTTTTCTGTTAGCCCTCTAGGGGCAAATCATGGCTTTGTTGATAGGAGGTCCACTCCCATCCAGGGACTTATGGGCAATGCAAAGGGCCTTGAAGTTGCTTCTCTCTTGCACAGGGAGCCAACGCGGGCCTTGCAGAACAATGATTGGGGGTTCCCATAAGAAGTCTTGCTGCACAATTTTGTACGACCTGCAGTTTTGCGATGACTTAATTTGGGGCCACTAGGTAAAGGGCATTGCCGTAATCTATCCTTGATAGAATTAGTGCTTGGATCAGTAGTTTTCTTGCTTGAAAAGGTAGGAGAGGAACGATTTTACGGATCATTCTAAGCAGGCCATTACATGAGGCGGTAATCTTCCTGGCCTGTGCTTTAAAAGTGAGATCTTGATCTAGCCAGATTCCCAGAATTTTAATCTGTTTTTGGGGCCGGCATCGGGCTCATGATAGTTGGCCACATGGTGCTTACTTTAGAGCTTAGGGAGATGCCGAGGATCATAAGCTCGGTTTTTTCGCCATTACGGTTTAGGTGAGACAGACTCATCCACTTGGCGACTTCCTCAAGACAGGAGTGGAGATCATTAGCCGGCTGGTTAGGATGGTTCAGTGCTACGACCAACCGAGTGTCATCGGCGTATGTTACTATATGGATCCCGAAGGGGGATACAATGTCCGCCAACTGTGCCCTATAGACATAAAAAAGAGTGGGGCTCAGGGATGAGCCCTGAGGAACTCCACACTGTAGGGGGATGGCATTATCTGTAGGAGAGTAAATCTTTGCTGGTTAACCCTGGTCTTCTGCGTCAACCAATCACATGTAGGCTACCCAAGTGAGAGGAATCTTTGTTTCCTTAGTTCATAAATTTTAAGTTTCAATTTGGTGTGTTTTTGGATTGAGGATTTGTTTTGGAAACTCTGCAGCAGGCACTTCTTTCTATGTGTTATAGAAAGAAGCGGCGTTTGTTCACTCAGACATTAGATGTTCATTAACTGGTTTAGTTTTTCATTCATTCATCCAGTCATCCATGCTAGACAACAACTGTATTTGGAAGTAATGCAAAGTGTGGTTTGTTAACTCTGTTCTTTAATTGTTTCTGCCTAGGGATTGTGAATGTTAACAACCAGTAAACCGCACAGAATATAGCTCAGCAGTTCATCTAGAGTCGTCCCACAGAAAATGTTGATCTTTTCCAGGGTCGCTCATTTCCCTGTGAACACAAACCATTGAAATGTTCATTTTCAGGTTTCTTCTGCAGTCCCCTTTGTCACCCGGCCTGCAGTGGGCATTGAAGCTGTAATTGTTACGGGAGCCTCCCTGACAACACACACGGCACAGAGTATCTGCCTGACCCGAAGCAGCAGCTCTTCACGCATCAATGTTACCGGAAACCACCTAGATGAGGCGCACTCTATATTCCTAGTATGGCCAGCGGATATGATGCCAGTCAGATCTTTCATTCTAAAGTTTGCTGTTATTTATAGCTCTGATGGAGAGCCTCTGTCAATTATTTCAGTTTTAAAATATCATAACTCACTGCAAACGCGTTACCCACTGTTACTACGTCATAAAGGCCTTCCGGGCAGGTTGACAGGGCTTTCTGTGTGCTGTTAGTGCACCTTTGCTGTCTGCTTTCACTGAAATCAGAAATGTACAGCTGCAGGAGGGGGAAGGAAAGCAGGGAAGGTGGTTAGCGGTTTGTCGAGGGTGGCAGGTAAGGTTTTTTTCCCCTTAGGAGAGGGATACATAACAGAGGCTATGCTGTGTATCTTTCAGCCATTACTTCTCTGCCCCTGCATAGCAGTTGAAAGCAGAGGCACGTGATTTTGGGGGCCATACAATTATAGATGGGTAAAAAGTGGATTACGGGGATGTTTATCACCGCGCGGTTCTGAGTGACATCATAGACTACTCCAGCTTTGCTTTTGTTGTCTATTTGACGTCACTCAGAACCTCTTGGTGAAAAAGATCCCTGTAATTCACTGTTATCCATCTATAATGCTATATTTTGTCTCTTTTCCGTGGGGAGGTGAAAGTGCATTTCTTGCCCAGCTCATTCCCCAGTATGGCAATGAAGACAGGCAGTCCACAAACTCTTTCACGACTGGGGCTCGGATACGAAGAGGCTAGTTAGTGCATCAGCAGATACGACCCTCACTATTTGTCTTTTGGTGTCCCACATAGTCCTTTCTCGATATATGGTGCAGCCGGGCTGGTCGCGAATATATGACTTTACCACGAATACAAATACTCCGCATGGCATTACCACGCGAATTTTACTTCGCAAGTGGCTGTACCACGCAGCTTTTTAGAACGCAAGTTCTAAACTCGCATTTCAAAAACGTTACGTTCACCAGCTCTTACTTCCATCCTCCATCGAAATATGCGTTAAAACACGTCTACCAAAACTAAAAAAGGACTTCATTTATGACGTACTCGCCACGTCTTCGGTGCGGCTCTTTTTTTTTTTTTTTAAATGACACTTTTGTGCGTTTTTTTATTGTATGTAGCCTGCTCGTTTTTTTTTTTATGGGGGGGAGACCCCCCCAACCCCCCAAGGCCACGCAGAACTTACATGCTGGACGACCAAAAGGAATACCACTTGCGTGGTAAAGACGGTCGTTGAAGGCTCCCTCGTTGAAGAGACGTTTGCGGGGTAATTGGATCGTTGAAAACGTCATGCGTGGAAAAGACTTCGTTGTAAATGATGTTTCCCGGCAGAGACATTAGTTGAAATTTTTACATCTTAGTAATTAAGAAATTGTGATCAAGCAACCCATTGAAAAACTGTTATTGACGCGTTTTAAGCCAAGCCTGCTAACACATATTTTACTACCGAGAACCTATGGCTTGAAGGCGTAGAATGTAAATTGCCGTCAAAACATCCCCTTGCAAAGAACTATTCACACCACAGTTGTGATCTTCAATTTTGTCAAAAAATGGAGAGTAAAGAATGCTAATATTGTTTCCAATCGTGAAAGATTTTTTGTTTATGTTTGCATAGTTACCACCATCAAAAAAGCTTGTTGTAAAACTATGTGCAAAACAGTTTCAAGCAAAATTTACCCTCCTCCTCTTATCGGGCCAGTGAAAAAATAGGGACTTGGCGTAGAGCCTCAGGGAGGGAAACGTTCCTCAAAATAGTCTATATTCGTACTATACTCCTGGGCGAACAGCTCAGTGGAGGAGGGATGGGAACGCACGCAGCTGGAGGGGTTGTGAACAAGTGGGGACTTTAACTCATCTTTTTTGGCAGTGCCCGAAGCTTCAGCATTACTGGGCTGAAGTCCTTGCTTCCATTGACCGAATGTATAACACTGAACTCTCCAGATTGCAACTAGTTCCATTCTTTTTTCTCCACCTATTATTCCTCACCAACCGGTGGATGTAGGTGAGAGGTATTTTGTATTGTTCTTTTTCAGTACCAAAACCAATTAAAGACGTAAACCTAAAAATAGAGATTTCACTAGTAACTGGGTCTAAATATCGCCGTTAAAAGCCATTATGAGGAGTGTACTTACTTACTACCAGAGGGCGTTAAGCAGATGCACCAAGTTTGGGGACGCTGCACTGATTCTCTCAGACCAAAAGGGACATGTTTTGTCTGAAGATGATTTGAATAGAAGCAGACTCTTATGTACCTCAAAAGCAATGGACTAGTATGCATGGCTCACTGTCCATGTTTGCACCACAGCGTGCATTTAGGTAAATCAGGTGCAAATAGATATAGTGCGCCCTATTACAGATAATGTACTGCACACAGGACAGTCACAAATTCACACATGCTCTGGAGCAGAGCTTAAGGCAGACCAGCTGTTTGAAGCCACAGTGTAGGTGGCACCCAGACTGCTTTTAAAAGGGGGCAGAAAACCACCAGCAGGAGGGTACAGTGGGTTGACGGAGAGGGCCATGAGAGCCCCATTACCTCCCTTGCTTTGGAGGAGCAGCACCTGTTTGTGGCACACAGTCAGTATGCCTCCTGACGGTTTTATTGGCTTTATGCTCTGGGTCATTTTACTGGGTCCATGGGAGTTGGTAAGTGACTCTTCGACATTACTCAAGGAAAAATCCTCCATGCTCTTTAAGGGGTCTGTTTGTCTTAGGAGACGGGTCTGACAGATTCAAGATCTCTAATATGAGACGTTTCATATTCTCATTTACCACTACATGAGATGTGACTTTGAACACAGTTAGGTTAAAAACATATATATGACTAGTAGATCCTATCTCAGGGTAGATTAGGTTACTCGCAATCGGTCCTGAAGAATTGCCATTGACTAGTCGGAGCACATGAGGCAAGAAACATCTCGACCTTTTCATAAGAACCTAAGGTTTACCAATCTACCGCACTCCCTCCAGAACTATGTGAGGAGCGTCACTCTACTTCCCATTCATCAGGGATTAGAGTGCATGAAAGCTCTCTGGCAACGACTCCCCTTGAAGAGCTCGCTGGGCATTGCAGCGCCCGCCCATCGAAGAGCACAGCACAGTGTTGAAGCATGCCACTTCGGTGGGTGAGGACCTGTGCATCCTATTAAAGATGCTCCTATTGTCTGACCTTCACAATTCTCATTGACACCAGTGAAGTGTTGGTGGACTAACAGAACAGTAAACCTTTGTTGCAGATTAGTAATCAAGTTGGGAGTACGTCGTGGACCGCTTAATTTCCTCTCCAACCCCTCCTTTGTTTATGAGCTGAATGTTCTAAAGCAAGCCACGAACGCTTTGAAGATTAGATATTGTGATGTGCCTCTGAGTGGCCAACATTTGTATACAAATTAACTTGGTGGGCAAAATTGCAGCGCTGACATTTATTTCCATTTTTTATACATGCTAATATAGAGAAAAGTGAACACCTACAATGAAGCGGTCGTGTACCAAGAGGTGACCTGCATAAACCAGGAAGGGGTTGCTCACAGATCCATTTATGCAGTCAGTCCCATCTGCCAATCTCCTCTTTGAGTTAATGAACATTCTGCTACTGGGAGTGGCAATTCTTCAAGTAGGTAGATAACTGAGGTGTTACCTTGTGATGAGGTGTGGCTTGAAAAACTGGGCCTTTGCTTCTTGCCTACAAGGAGGATGGATGTTCTCGGCAGGTTTTTACTACGTTGCATTGCATTGTCTCTGGAGTAGCAGGAGAAGGGTTAGTGTCTGTTCTTTTCCTTCCATATGCCAGCTCAGGGTCACAGAAAGTGCAGAGCAAGAAATGTGGCTATAGTCGTAAGCTAAAGACAGACTGAAACCCAAATTAAAAACAAGCACTGGCAAAGGCTATAAGTGTGTTTTTTAAAGTGCTAATATATGCACATTGTATTCGTGCATGACTGTATTTGCCATATTAAAACAGTACTATTTGAATTACCAATGCTTGCTTTGTTTCAAGCAGATTGATTGTTTGCCCTTGTGTATGTTGTATGTGTGTCTCTAAACATTGTGTACACATATGTGTGTTTAGCACACTCCTGGATGAACATAAAAAAACCTGCTTCAGTAAAAACAAAACAACAAAAGATTCTCTGTACACAATGCATATAGGAAATAAATACGGCAATGTGTGATAAAACCGTGTAAAATGACACCTTCTGCATTACAATGGAGCCCTCCTCGAGGCAGAATGACGCTACGGCTACAAACCTCCAATAGCGTATGGTGAAAGCGAAATACCTCTCTGGGCAGAGCCAACACAAGTTCAGGAACTCACATGCTAGAAGATTCTGGATGTCTTTAATTGCTCCTCATGATGCACCTAGCACTTTCTCATGACAATTCTAATTTGCATTAAAAAAACGAACTTTTATGTGTATGCTGAAAATCAGGACCTATGTATATTTAAGATGTAGTGTCATTAAACCAGTGCGCGTACAGTAAATGATGCATTCATGTGATGGTGCTTGTTTCAAAGTATGTCCTGCCGGTTGTGATAGTGGGGGCGCTGAACCACTGGTAGCCCCAATTACTAGAACACACGCTGGGATTGGTCACCTTAATAACATCATTTGGACTTTGCTGTTTCTCCTCAGGTGGTCGGTTTTGAGTGAGTTTAGGACAGTTTATGCTGGAAAGGCAGCTTCAGGGTCTCCGATCCAGTGACCTGTTCAGGTTTGAACCCAGAGACTCAGAGCAGAGGGGAGACATGTCATATGCACTGGCCACATTGGCTTCCCTGTTTGGAACCCTTGCACCATTAGGTGTAAATTGCAAACAACCTTTCTTAAAACCTTAAAAAAGACTTTGAGCTTCACACCGTAGAATACAGTAAGTCAAGCCGTTTCGTTTATAAGAAAACAGTAGCTATAGAACCTATATATTTTTCTTGTGTAGCATCAAGCACTAAGACCATGATTGGTGGCCTGTCTTGGTCACAGAAGGTGATTTTTGTGTTCCTTAGTTTTCACAGGCTTGTTTTGCGTACAGATGAATAACAACTTTTTATTGTGAGCTGTAGCCATAGCTAGATATCGAATTTGAGTGTTAGTTATTGTGACTTGTTGTATCTGGGTCTCTTAACCTTATCGCTTCCTCGAGTGAACTGACTGCTCAACTTCACCACCGCAGGAGAGTCAGTGCTCAAAGGGTAGAATGTGGTATTCAGTCGGAGGGCTGTTGTATTGGAGGCCATGGTGCCCCAGTACTCAGTGGTAGAGCACAATAAAACAAAAACAGCAACAACTGCCCCAGAACCCCAAGAAAAGGCTTCACAGAGGTTTCCATTCTAGATAGACCTCGAGGTCTCAGGAAGCTGGGGTGATTTAGTAATGGTGCATCAATAAATATGATTTATGTTAATAAGAAAGGGAACAGAAAGCAAAGCGTTGTGAAGTTTGGAGTTTTTTGAAAATGCTTCAAAATGCATTTCTAGAGGGTTTCCTGATTTCGGGGGGAAAATATTATTTTCTAAAGCAAAGTAATAAAATGATAGAGTTCTTGAGATCGGAAACTGGCCAGATGCCACTAGAGTTGACCTTATTACCACTGCTTTATTTCCCATACTACATTGCGCCCAGGCCTGTTCTGTTACCTGCAGTATCATAAATACGGAAACCGAACCCCGAAGCTGACCTATGGATGTACCTGCCAGGCAACTCCTCGCCTGGAATGCATATTTTGCGCCAGAAATACTGATATACGGCAAACACATTAATAATGAAATACATATTTGCTTTCGCAACACATATTTCCATATGAGATACAGAATTCCTTCCTAGACGTCTCGAGGGCGGGTTGCATTCCAAGATTAACATTATTATTTGCTCTTAAACGCAGACATTGAGGCGCAGCCAAGCATTCCTTGTGTATATCGGTGCAACTCTTGTCACGTGTGTTGAGCGACAGAGCGATGAAGAGACAGGTTGGTGTTTACATGTCTGTGGCAAGTTGTCCAGCGCCTTTTTGGGGGCCCGCGAGTGAGAACTTTGGTATAAATAAAATCTCCTGCTGCTCTCAGTGGCCGTTCTTCAGTGTCCATTTACCCAGATTTGGATGGAAGAGAAAGCCTCGACCCCAGCGCTCCAGACCTGTGCTTTGCTGTTTGTTTATCACAGTTGTTCCCTAGACACCTTCACCCGGATTAGATTTCTCAAGTTGCCCCGAGGCCACTGTGTCGTAGACGTCATGCCCAGCATTTCGCAGCGTTTTACAATAGTTTTGCATCTTACTCTGGCGTCCATCTCTCGCAATAGAATCACAGTGTGGCTGGTGCCAGGCAGAAGTGTGCCCAAGATGCATGTATTGAAACCAGAGAGGGAAGTGTATGCCTTTCAGATGCCCCAACAGTTCACCCACCTGCCTCTGTGCCCTTCTGCCCATTCCATTCTCCGTACCTTTCCTCTGCAGCTAGCACGTGTCAGGAGCCCAGTTTTAAGGGGTCCGATTTCTATAGATAATGAGTTCCACTATTTCATCCCAGTTGATCTGAGCAGTCATTTGCATGAGTTGCATCTGTGGCCTCCTGTTCTTTCCTGAGCCACTCCAAAGCATGAAAGGGCTAGGAGGTGCCATGTTTGATGCTCTATATGTATATATATGTATGGAGCATATGTAACAAAGTGAATTATTAAATTATAAAAGAGGAAAGAGTTCCAATATAATGGCTGGTAAATTCGAGGTATTTGGTAACAGTGCAGTGATCAGCTTCCCTTTTCCAGGGCATAGGACTCATGTCAGCAGTGGCCTTCAGTACCAGGAAGCGAGGCTCTGGTCTTATCTTCTTTAGGTCCTGGGTGGGTCTTCGTCTCAGCCGGGCAGTGCCGGAAACTTTACAGTCTCTTTCCATCACTGCTGGGGACTTGCCTCTGTCATGTTTTGTTAAATTCAGTGCATTACTTTATCAGCTAAATCAACAAGTACGTAGGAGCTGTCTACAGTACAAGAGGCTGTATTTTTAGCAAATATATACAACTGGAGAGAGAGGCCGGCACCGATGCACATTCTCTCTGGACCAGTGCTTCCCAAACTTCTCAAAACCACGACCTAAATTTTAGAATAACAAGCTTTCCCGACTCACCTAGCTTTTATGGACACGAGGCGGCGTTTTTTTAAATGTATCTAAAGCATCGCCTGTAGAGCACTGCCATTGTCGGGACATTTTCCATTGAAACGGCCACTAAATTTGCACAAACAGTTTTACTGATAAAACTTCATTGCACACAAACGATAATGTTTGGAAATTGAGTTTTAGTGAATAGCGATCATTTGTGCATCACCAAGTAAAGTATGTTGATTTATTTTAATCCTATTAAAATCTTTGTTTCAATTACACTTTTATTACAAAAAAATCAGACTCTTTGTATTTTGATTGATCTGGCGGAGTTGGTTCCATGTCCATACATGGCGGCACAGCTCAGACCTTAGATACTGACACTGAATGTAAACATCAAAGTTCTTGCAGTTTTGTTTGCCTGACGTTGTCCATTGAGACAAGGGATACAACCATAACTCAATAAAAGACATGGGCAGTCTAAGTGAATGCTAGTCTTAGATCTCCATAAAACTGTCATATAAATAAGTATATCACTTTGATGTGCCTTAGTGGTACATTTTATGATCACTTAGAGAGGTAGGTACACCTTGCCCGTCATTCTGCAGCAGTACTTTCTGAAAAAATCCTTTCTGGGCACGTCTGAAGACCAACTTCTGATGCAGGGCTATAGACCTGTGGTATTTCCACATTCGGAAGACACATTTCTTGTTCCACCTCCACCCCAGTGACATTCTCCAGCAAGGGAAGGTGGATAGAGGCGGAATATAGGTACCAAGTCTGCAGGAAATCTTCCTGAATTCAAGATGCATTCTTCAGGATTGCTCTTGGGCCCTCCAGTTGGTAACAATAGAGGCAGGCCTGCCACCCTATAGACTTCGTAGAATCAGCTAAACAAAAACTTTTTTCTCTTCTAAAATATGTTTGCTATGTTGAGTCACAATGGAAACGATGGAGCTAGTTGCCAAACAGGAAGTAGATCACTCTAGTTATAGTGGAAGTATTCAGCGACTTGCGCTTCTCTTGCTTCAGTGCAAGTGGTCACCAAAACACCTGTGTAAACCAATACACGTCTGGGGTCTGTATGAACCACTAGGCCAAGTTACTGGAAGTTCCTCTTACCATACGGCCAGTCTGAATGGAAATATCTGCCTTTGTAAAATGAATGAACAAAGTGAAGGGGCCCATTTCAACGTAGTTTCCTGATCTGCTGTTTTGGATGCAAGATTTTTCAGTCCGTCTGTAGCTTCCTTACTAATGCAACATCAGAAAACCAATGAGTTTTGTTTTTGGTCACAGCCTTGATGCAGTTTTACTTCATGTACGTAAAACGTACATGAAGAACGTAAAACGCTTGTATTCATCGAGAAGCATTTGACTGGATGAGCTCTCTACCACCTCTGTAGACCGCATCATATGGAACCACATGATTTACATTAACAAACGCATGGTATTCAGGAGAATGCCACTCCTGTTGCCTTCGCTGGCTTTGTGAGAAGCAATGCGACATATTGAGAAATGTCGTACAAATAATTCAAGCTGTCTTTGTATTTCTCTTTAGATTACCCACACCATTGGCTACGTTTGAGACGTTTGCAACAACTGAACCAAATCCAAGTACGCTTCATCTAGATACACCACAGAATTGTGATTTATTCTGGATTGTGGGAATACTGTGGCATTAACAGGGTTAACTCGTTTCTCACTTTGATAAGGTGAATCATGTATCGGTTGTAGGATGTGTTGAGTGTAGTGCTTGTCACCTGATCACGTGATGGTGCATCCAAGATGACTTCTGCCACCATCCGCTCTACATCCAGCGCGGTGACGGTGACCTAAGCTCCTGTCACAGACTGCGGACCCTGTTGGGTGTGGATAGGGTGTGCCTGCTGACACTGAGCAGGAAAATACCAGGCCAATCCCCTTGCTCCTGGTCTCTGCTGGAGCATTTACTACAGGGGCCAAAGGAGGTGTCCAGGGCATATTAATTGTATTTACTGAGAGTAATACCTGGGTAGTGGGTGTCGGCTGGTTCCCCAATTCCCTCTCTCTCTCTCTCTCTCCCTCCTTTGTCTCTCGGGGGTGTAGCTTCAGGGGGGTGTTCAGGGTCTTACACCCACCTAATAAATCTATTGTCTGGTAAATAGTTGGGTACTGGAGATTTCAGTCGGTTATGCCGAGGTATCTGTCCGATTTCACCAGGAAAATGTGTTTATATATATTCTCTCTCCCTCTCCTTTTCCCTCTCCCTCAAAAGCGTTGGTTGGCGTTTTCCTGCATACCTGTCCTGCTTGTGGAATATTTGAGTGTTTCCACAATGTCACAATACTATAGATTTTTTTTGCATGGCAGGCAGTGCCTCCTGCGAACTAAAGTCTTGCTGAGGAAGCAATCGAAGGGCCTCATTGAAGATTTAGTAGTGACTAAGGGGCACTTTCACGCGATGCAGGACAGCAAGGAAAGTTGTTGTGCTGCATTGCATAAAAGGAAGAGTGCATAAATGCTTCATATTTATGTGCAGCCTAGCGCCAATGCAGGCACCCTTGCACAACAGTGCGGCAAGATTATTTTTGTGCATGAAGGGACTCCTTGCTGCATAAAAAACAATCTTTAGAGGCATTTTCCTCTTTCTTTGATCGCTGCAGAATGCAGCACACGTTGAAAGAGGAAATAACGAGAAGAAAAAGGATATTTCTCCTCGTTATGCCTCACTTGGGGAAGGGTAGCATTTTGATGCAGTCCCAGGTTTACAAGTCATTGTAAATCAGGAAATGTGCCAAAATCCATAGGTGAATGCATGAGAATACCCATGCTCCACCCTTGGAAAGCCTCCTAGGTTGAAATATAACGTAATACATCGCAAGCATAATATGCTACCACACAATCCTATGTTGGAGAACATTTATTTGGTGGAAATACCAAAGTATTAACAGTTATGATCAAATCCCTAGTGTTTAATTGGTACCAACTCTTAAGGGCACAAGTTCTATAGCAAACAGCGGGGGACTAGTTATCATATGCAATGTACAATTACATGGTAGGAAATGAGGTATGAAGAAATTATTTCTTGTCAGTATAATAATCCTCACTTAACGGTCAAGGAATTATTTGACAAAAAAACACATTTACATAATCCTAAAGAATTGTGAAAATACAATTTTCAGGTTTTAGTTTATATAAGTCCAGTGGCGGCTCCTCCTTTGGAACGGAGGAGTGCCACCCCACTTAAAAATCCTACCAAAGTCCCACAGACGAAAAATAAAATGGTAATTAGTTGCCATTTTATTTTTCATCTCCCGTCCTGAGCTGTGCGTCAGGACGTGGGTGGGGCTGGCCTAAATGACAGCAGCAAGGAGGAGAGTGGGCTGGCATTGCAATGTTTAACCCCTTCCATGCTCATGACGAGCTCAGCTCGTCATGAGCCACAGTGGAGCTGTGCTCATGACGAGCTGAGCTCGTCATAACGGCCACAGCCCGCCCACGCGTGGCTAATTCCCCGCCTGTGGGGGAGAATTAATGAGTGGGCGGGTCTGTGACGAGCTCAGCTCGTCATGAGCACAGTTCCACTGTGAGTCATGGCAAGCTGAGCTCGTCATGAGCACAGCTGGGCCACGCCCCCCCCCGCACTGTGGGGGAATTACCCCAGCTGCCAAGGGGTTAAAGTGCAAATGTCTTTTTGGCCAGCCCTCTAGTGACGGCCAGCCACACATGCGCACTTTAAACATCTCTAACCCAGATGTCTTAAGACGGCTGGGTTAGAGCAAGCCAAAGCCTCCAGAGCGCTGTGGAGTGCCTAGTGAGGCCACTCCCACCAGTCTTAGCGCTGCTCTCATGCTGGTGAGAGCAGTGCAAGGATTGGCCAAGGGAATTCCAGCATCTGGTTCCTGTGTTGGTGAAAGATGATGTCTGGAGCAATGACGTTGCAGAGTTTGGTAAATTTTATTTTATTTTTTAATATTATTTGATGCACTCTCCCGATCTCACTCCCCTTAGACGCCACTGTATAAGTCACATATATTTTTCCACACGTTGAAGTAAATAAGCTCGGAAAGTGCTGAAAGAGGCAAGTTCCAAACAGACGTTTGGAACTTGATTATTACATGCTCAAACAGCTTCCGGTGAAAAAAACTAACCCCTAGATTCATCAAAGTCCCGTTTTGCGAGTCAGTAATAGCGATTATTAAGGAATCGCTATTACAGACTCGCAAAACGGGATTCATGTACAAATTGCAATTTTTTTTGCGATTCCTACAGCTTTCTTATTTGCGATTAGCTAATTGCTAATCGCAAATAAGGAATAACTCCCCATTCATTCATATGGGCCTAAAGGCCCATAGGAATGAATGGGAAGACATATCAATGTGCGAATCGCTATTAGCGATTCGCATTTTGAGTTTGCGATTTCAAGGGTGCAGGGGTGTCCAAAGGACACCCTGTTGCACCCCTGAAATGAAATTGGACGCAGGTGTTACGCACACACATGTCCCAAGGACATGTGTGTGTGTGTGTGTAACATAGAACTTAGAAAAATGCACTTAAGTGCATTTTTCCAAGTTTCTGCTATTTACCACGAGGTTTGACTTCGCGGTAAATAGCGGCCCAAAATTGCGAAATCGCAATTTTTAAATGTTTCATGAATTGCATTTAAGGAATCTCGAATAGAGATTCCTTACATGCAATTCCTCTCAAAATTGCGAATTCTATAATAACGATTTTTGCATTTGGGATGATGAATCCCAAATGCAAAAGTTGCGCTCGCAAAGGGCCAGATTCTGAGAATCTAGCCCTTTGCGAGCCGATTTTACGTTGATGAATCTGGCCGTAAATCTGCTCAGTGGGTTTTCTGTAAACATTAAGCTGGCTGTTGGCGCATGCTTGTTTGCCGCTGGGGTGATTCACATTTGCAGTCAGCAATAGAACGGTTACTGGTGTGAGGTTCTTGTTCGGATAGAGATTAAAACATAACCCCCTCGTGGTCCCTTCTTAGAAGGACAATGGATGCTGTCTGGGGGATCGAGGTTTGCAAACATCCAGCGACAGGTGAAACCCATGCAGTGTTTGAAAATACAAGCAGCTGCAGTGCTGAGGGCACAAGGTGACATCTCTCAGCCTTGGGCTCAGGGGAACAGAGTCCTCTTTCTAAAACAGCTGGGGAGACACCCTACACCAGCGTCCAGCCCCGACTTGTGCCATGCAGCTCCTGTTTGATTGGCCTCCATGATGATCCCGCTGTGCTCGCCTGTGAACCACAAAACACACAACATGGCAGGAATACAGAAACAGGAGCACACTCAGGGCAGCTCGCCTGTCTCCAGTTACCTGCTCTCATTGCATGGTGTTGAAAGTTGTAGATTCCAGTTCTTAGCAGGAGTGACCCAGGGTTTGTGTTTCAGGTGACTCCCCTGGAGGGAATAGAGAACAATGTGTATTTATGTTCCCTACGCTGCCTCACCACCGTTTCTCCGACATCCGATAGTCATTTGTAGATGTCTTCCTTTTATGACTCCATCCCAGGGTGGAGGCAGGCTAGAGATAGTGCGTCCTTCAGCCCTGAGGTTCCAGGAGTGCGGATGCCATTCGCCTCTTAGACTCTGCACACTCTAAATATTGCACCTCCTCCCAGTGGCGGCTGGTAACGGAGGGTGGCGTCGGTAGGGGAAGGTGGGGGGTTCGGAAATAAAGAAGAAAGAAAACTTGACTACTGGTCGCTAGCCACCGCCGTTCCTCCGCAGGAACAGGAGGTACCCAGGCTTGCGGATGCCATTCGCCTCTTAGACTCTGCGCACTCTGAATATTGCACCTCCTCCCAGTGGCGGCTGGTAGCGGAGGGTGGCGGTGGTGGGGGACCGTGGGGGGTTCGGAAATAAAGGAGAAAGAAAACTTGACTACTGGTCGCTAGTCACCGCCTCTCCTCCGCAGGAACAGGAGGTACCCAGGCTTCCAGACTGCCCTAGCCAACCACGAAGCTGCTGATAGCATTGTGATTGTTCTGAGCACCGTAGTTTGGCACTCAGAGAAGGAGTGGGGGCCTGGGCGTGTTCTCCACCCAGGCTGTAAGTAGCACAAGCAAAGTGTCATGCACACTTTAGGTGCAGCAGCAGCCACTCCTCCTCCCTTTGTGTCGCGGATGCTCCGCCTCGCCTCACCCTAACCTGACGGCTCCTGTAATTCGAAAAATAAATTTATAACGTTCCGTTATTATCATTTTATTTTTTCCTTTGCTTTTGCCTCCTCCACTCTGGGGTTCCAGGGACGGGGCAGGAGTGCTAATGCTTTCGCCGGAGGCCTTCCTTCAGGGATGGGTGTTCGGGTTGGTACACCCCCCTAATAAATGTATTTTCTGATAAATAGTTCAGAACAAGGGCTTTCAGTCGGGTATGGTGAGGTATCTGTCAGATTTCACCAGGAATTTATACATACACACACACACGCACACACACTCTCTACCTATCTGTTTTTAACGTCCTTACCCCTTCCCTGCGGGGGTAATTCCTAGGCCTGGGCGGTAAATTCCGTTCCGTTCGGGGAATTTGCGGAATTTGGGTAATTTCGCTGTCCGCGTAGAACGCAAAATTGCCCAAAATTCTGCATTCCGCGACTTTGCGAATTTTTTTGCATGTTCGCATTCACAAAATGCGAGTTCGCAAGATATTTCCCCCCGAGCACACAAACAGCGATTGCGAACAGTAAATAAGCTTCGCAAACAAGCAATTACGCGTGTTCGCGGAATTTCTGCGCATTCGCAGAGATTTTTTACTGTTTTGCAGAGATTTGCGTAACGCGAATACGCAACTTCTGCCCACCCCTACTAATTCCCCCACGGTGCGGTGAGGGTGGGGGGGAGCGCGGCGCCGTGGTGCTCCTGACGAGACCAGCTCGTCATGAGTCACGATGGAGCTGTGCTCATGACGAGCTGGTCTCATCACGACCCCGCCCACTGATTAATTTGCCCGCACAGACGGGGAATTAACCACACGTGGGCGGAGCGGCGCCGTTATGACAAGACCAGCTCGTCATGAGCACAGCTCCACCGTGACTCATGACGAGCTGGTCGCGTCACAAGCACCGAAGGGGTTTAAAATGTTGGTCACTTTACAAAATATTGTGCTTTCTTGCGCCTGTTACTCCTTTTAACCTGCATTCTTCTCTCTTTTCCCCGCCCTGCCCCAACAGTCTACTGACCAAGCTATGACCCTGGCCATTGCACACTGAAGACTGTGCCTCCTGGTGGAGAAGTGTGGCTCAATGGTTAGAGGCGGCAGACCCGGAAGCTGAGATCGGCCCGGGACCAGGGTTCGACTTCTAACGCGGCAGGGTCTTGGGTCAAAATGTCAGCGGGCTTGATAATTCTCGCCTCAGCGCCTACTCTAACCTTGGGCTCCACTCTGCAACTCTGGGCAATAGCTTGCTTAATCTTCACAACGGCCCCGTCAACGCCGGGGATGCCTGGTCTCACCTCGGGGGTGCCCAGAATGGACCATCTCACATGGAAAGCCAGGACGGGTTCCCCAGCGGTATACAGCGCCGGGATGCCCGCAGTGTGGGCAGCTGTGCGCTATACAAGTATACCACATTTACATTTTACATTTTTTACTCTGGGATCTAGAGTTGGAGGCAGTGGTGCTGCTGCCAATGAACGCTGAATACTGTACATCCTAGACTCTGGGGTCCCAGAGACAGTGGCAGGGGTGCTGCTGCCATTGCACACTGAATAATGCACACCTGGACTCAGGGATCTAGAGATGAAGGCGTGGGTGCTGCTGACAATGCACCCTGAATACTGCGCCTCCTGGACCCTGGGATCCCAGAGACAGAGGCAGGGGTGCTGATGCCAATGCACACTGAACGCGTCTCTTGGACTCCGGGATCTAGAGATGGAGGAGGGGGTGCTGCTGCCATTGCACACTGAAGACTGTGCCTTCTGGACTCTGAGATTGCAGTGACTGAGGCAGGGGTGCTGATGCCATCACACGTGGATTCTCTCGCATGGCATCCACACTGTGCAGCCATTTCCTGAAGCCTTCGAGCTCTGCAGGTAAATCAAGTGCTGAAGAGGCATTAAAAGATTTTACATGCAGAATTCCTAACCTTTAAAGACATGCCAGGATTTTTTTCATCATGTTGACACTCTCTAAACCTAATGCAGCTTTCCTACAATTAGTAAGAAAGTCACAGTTAGTAATTTTCTTTTGTACTTGAAGGATTTACTCATCATTCAATACTCACCTTTTAAAGTCCATATTTTGTGAATTACGGCTGATGTGTGTGTTTAGACATGTCACATAAGGCATGCATATACTTACTTGAAGACACATTAATCACAGCGATTTCACCTTTCTTAGGAAGTACATAATGTTTCAGTTGATTGGTGGGTATAACCCTGGGATAAACGTTTCCATGTCATTAAGTAGATAAAAAGTTGTGTTTGATGCCTAACAGAAGTTTAAAAGTAAATTACAGGTTGTACTTGGAGCGGGGCAGTCTGCCAGTGCTAGCCTAGAAGTCCATCCCGTGCAGTAACTGTGGTGCGTGCACACAGGAGGGCACATGTTGTGCCCCCCCATGTGTGCGCCCCCATGTGTGCCTCACCATGCAGAGGAGGCAGAGGGACCTGCAGGGCCCCCTTTCCTTCTTCTCCGCCACGGTTCTCATGGTGAAGGAACCCCGGGCGGTTCCCTGGCAGCTGTGGAGGGGCTATGGCGGTCCGACTGCCCTAAACGTAATAGGGCAGTCGGGAGACCGCCTCCGCCGCACCCCCACAACTCTTAATCGGGCCCATAGTGTTTTGCTATTGAGAATTATTTTCTACTGCCCTGTTGTGTTGTAAATTCCTCCTATTTAATGGGCAAGTAGTACTTTTCGCTTACTGTAAACCACAGGCATTCTTTAAGATCTACCCTACAAATGATGTTTCACATTTAATTTTCTGAGGGATATATATATATATATATATATATATTTCCAAGGACGCCGGAGTCCAGGGGCGCTGAGCGCGGCGGTATGCGGCGGGCTTCAGACGCTTCAGAAGTACAATCCTCAAAAGTAAAGGATGTCGCAGACACAACCTGGAATTCCAAATACGTTTTAATCCAAAATAAGTCTTTACCAACCCGTTTCAGCCGGTAAGGGAAGAGGAACTGATACGCCTATTATTGGGAGGGGCAGTTATTTACAACCCCTCTGGTTTCTACCCCGAACTAAGCACTAACTTACGTTCCCAACTCTTCCCTCTCTGCCTAAAACAGAATCAGTTTTTAATAATTGGAGACTTCATTCTTCATTATGAAAATATCTCAAACCCCGGGGTCAAACACCTGGAAGACGATATGGCAATAATGCAACTCACCCAGCTAATCTCTGAACCTACTCATGTAGCCGAACACACCCTGGAACTACTGTTCACTAATATAAAAGACACTAACATTCTTGAGATAAAACCACTGCCCTGGACAGGTCATACATTGATCTCCTTCTTAATCAACCTCTGAACAAGCATCTTCGAATGGAACCAACATATCAGACATGTAAAAGAGCTTGGAATTTAGTCACCCAGCAATCTTTTTCCAACCACTTCACTCACTGTGAACCCTCTACACAGCACTGCACATCTGTTAACACATTGATACTGCACCTACAACAAGAGATAGAAAAATCTATGATTCAATGCGCCCCAAAGCGTTAGTAATATAGTTAACAAACCTCGCTCGGAAAAATGGTACACACCAGAACTAAAGTTAAAGAAAAGGAAATGCAGATCTCTTGAGCATAAATGTAGACTTTATAAAAACAGCGTAGATAGACAAAGTTATCTAGTCGAACTGAAAAACTACCACGCTGCACTAAAAAAGGCAAAAGCAAACTAATACACAATATGAATCGAAGACAATGGCAGTTCCTCTAAAGAACTATACATGGTTGTTCGAGAACTCTGTAATCCCACTAACCTGGCACAAACTATGGAATCCACAATAGAGAACTGTGAATTGATCAATAATTTCTTCTTTGATAAAGTGCCAATAATGTACAAGTCCTTTGACAATGCATCTGAAGATACCGATACTGATTGGGAAAGTCTAGCACCCAACCCCCTGGCCCAAGCCCATCTAGACACTCTGACTCTGTTCACAGAAGAACAGGTAGCCAAAGCAATGTCTGAGGTCAAGGCAGGATCACCACTTGGTCCCTGCCCATATTACATCTTTTCACAACTAGGGTCAGTTCTGTGCCCTGATCTCACCAGAATCTTTAATGGATCCCTAGAATCAGCCTGTGGTCTTCCCATTACTAAAGAAAGCAGGTCTTAAAATTCATGATCCTGCAAACTACTGTCCCATATCCCAGCTACCATACCTTTCCAAGGTCCTGGAGCGTTTAGTGAACAAACAACTGACTACCTTCTTGGAGTCGAACAACTTACTTGACCCATCTCAGATGGGTTTTAGGACTAATAACGGTACTGAAGCCACCCTGTTAGCCATATCAGACAACATCAGACTACTTGTCAATGAGGGAAGAGCCGTAGCATTGATCCTATTAGATCTTAGTGCAGCTTTCGATACTCTCTCCCACACCAATCTATTACAAATTCTGCCCTAAAAGGGATCTGCCATAAAGCCCTAGCATGGCTCACATCATTTTTGAAAGATCGCACACAAACAATTCAAATGGGATCTTGCCTCTAACGCAAAAAGCGTAAAACACAGGGTCCGCCAAGGAGTGACCTTGAGCCCCGCCCTTTTTAATGCATATGTTTAATCTCTGCAGACATCAGCAGGAAATGGGGATTTGAAATCTGCTCATAAGCTGATGATACACAATTGGTGATTCCCCTTACAAATAGGCTGACGAACATTGACACTAAGAATAACCTCAAAAACTGCCTATCGGAACTTGCAGGTTGGATGTTCAAACACGGTTTAAAATTAAACGCTGAAAAGTCGGAGGTCCTACTTTCCGGAGGAGCCCATACAATCTGGGACGACAGCTGGTGGCCCCAGGCCTTGGCCACCACCCCTGTACCTAAGCAGTTTGCAAGCAACCTGGGAATCATCTTCAATGATGCCTTATCTATGCAAAGACAAGTCCACACGTTAACTTCTCAGAAGACTTTTTCCTTGGATTCACCTAAAATGTAGAAAGTTGGTGACTCAAGCTCTATTTCTGAGCAGGATGGACTATGGAAATGTGTGCATTGCCGATTATCTGTTCTCCCGCCTTCAGGTGGTTCAGAATTCTGCAGCCAAGCTAATTTGCAATAAAAAGAAATTCAGCTCGGCTTCCAGCTGCCTAAAAGAGCTTCACCGGCTTCCAGTAAGACAAAGAGCTAGTTTCAAACTCCTGTGTTTTGCACACAAAACACTGCATAAAAAAGGCCCTTACATCCTACGAGATAGGATAGAATTCCATGTTCATTCACGGAACCTAAGATCACGCTATCAGGCCTTAGCCTCAGTCAAACGCACAAATAAGGTCAGAATGGGTGACAGATCTTTCAGCGGTCCTATGGAACAACCTCCCACTTGATCTACTCCTTACGGAAGATTCTGTACTCTTCAGGAAAACATTTTAAACCACTTTCTTTCCTAGATACTGAAACTACCTACAATTTAGACCAAGAGTAATCCATTTAGCATTTGCATTCTTTCCTAGTGCTGTGATGTCCTTTGGAATGATTGATGCACATAAAATACTAATACTGTGTTTCAGTGAAATAAATAACGGGCATGAAAAAAGTGATGAAAGCAATGTCAAAAATAGCAGCCATACTTGCACATTCAGTGTTGAAACATAAATATGCAAATCTGTAATGTTTGTGCTTGCACACACTATAACATGCCCTCTCATCTTATAATAATTTGCATAAGGTGTACATTAGAATGTGTTGAAAGTAAAATTGTATTGATATGTACTTATATCTCGAAACATACACAATCCAGCTTAGTATTTTGAGTGATCTAATGCAACGTGGTTCCGGGTTTTCATGCAAATGTAAAAGGGCCAGTAGTGAGTAACACTGGTGCAGGACTTGATCACACTGATCCCCGCAATGCCTTATGGGATCTTGGGTAACACATTATACATGCAAGAGGGGAGCAAATATGGCGCGTGTGGCTCCTATGCTTTTAATCCGGGCCGGACTGGCCATAGTGGGCACTGGGCATTTCCCAGGTGGGCCGCCAGGGTTGGGGGCCGGTTTTGGGCCCCTGGGGGCCGATTTTGTTATTGGGCCGTTTTTTGCAGCATAGCTGCAATATCGGCCGCTGTAACAAAATCGTCAGAAACCAGCCATGGTAAACAGCTTGGCCGCACCCCCAAACCCCAGGGGGGCTGGCCAAGCACTTTGCCAGGGCCGGTTTTGGGTCCCAGTTCGGCCCTACTTTTAATGTGGGAAACACACAAATAATTCTGTTGATGCTGTTTGGACTGGGTACGGCAAACACCAATTAGGTGAAGTAAGTACTGTCTTAGGTAGTCTGAAGGTATGACAAGTTATCCTCAAAGAAGCTGCCTGGGTAGAATACTGCTGATGTTTAGGTTTAAAGGGATAACATAACCTAAATGTACAGTGCTTACAATAAAAAGAAAGGCATTGCCAGCCGCAGAGGAATAATAATGAAATAATGATGAAAAGAATACTGTGAAAACACAGGGGATTATATTCACCAACTGCCAGATTCATCAAAGACCCGTTTTGCGAGTCTGTAATAGCGATTCATAAGGAATCGCTATTACAGACTCGCAAAACGGGATTCATGTAGGAATCGCTAAATAAATTGCGATTCCTACACATTCCTTATTTGCGATTAGCAAATTGCTAATCGCAAATAAGGAATAACTCCCCATTCAATCCTATGGGCCAAACGGCCCATAGGAATGAATGGGGAGTTATTCCTTATTTGCGATTAGCAATTTGCTAATCGCAAATAAGGATGCAATTTCAAGGGTGCTAGGGGTGTCCAAAGGACACCCTGTAGCACCCCTGAAAGGTAATGTACATTGGTGTTGCGCACACACATGTCCAAAGGACATGTGTGTGTGCAACATGCAACTTAGAAAAATGCTTTTAAAAGCATTTTTCTAAGTTTTCGCTATTTACCACGAGGTTTGACCTCGCGGTAAATAGCGGCCCGAAATTGCAATTTCGCAATTTGTAAATGGATGATGAATTGCATTTAAGGAATCTCAAATCGAGATTCCTTAAATGCAATTCCTCGCAAATTTGCGAATTCGCTAATACCGATTTTTCCATTTGGGATGATGAATCCCAAATGCAAAAATTGCGCTCGCAAAGGGCCAGATTCTGAGAATCTGGCCCTTTGCGAGCGCAATTCACCTTCATGAATCTGGCTGCAAGAACTTCACAATAAATTAATGCTGAAGCTCGACTGTACGAGCAAAGTGAACAAATACAATATAGTGCATGTCGATACCCTATGTGAGACATATTACCCTAATGGGCTGCTGTTTTTCCTGCCGGTGGTGCACCCCTTCTACAAGTCCAGCTTATGTGGGCTTACAGGCTGCAGGTAGTCCCTGCTGAGGTGGTCTAAAAAGAATACATGCAGTGCTCGGCTGGCTTTGGTGCATTAGATGCCGATACCTGTGTGAAATAAAAATCTGTACTTAATATACAAGTAATAAGTTAAAATCAGTCAAAAAACGAAAATTATATATAGGAAAGAGGAGATAATCTTAAATAAATCAGGCAATGAACAACATTATTCTAAGTGAGTAGACAGTTCTTCACTTGAGTGATGTCATTGACCATGTCATGAGTGAAGTAATATGTAAGGTCATAAGCAGTGCCTTGCGGGGGCGCGAGTTATAGTTAGCTCAGCTGACTATAACTGCTGATTTTCTCCTGTTTTGTGCGAGTGAAATATCAGCATAACTATAACGTCATTGTAACCTTTGGTTTTTCAGTGAATTTCGAAGGTTTTTTAAATGTTAATTGTTAACTATAACGTCCCTGTAACCTCTTGTTTTTTCAGTTTCTAAGATTTTTTTAATTCTATTTCTTAATTGTAACGTCCATTTTTTGTAAGTGAACCTCTAAGATTTTTGTACTTTCTTTCTATAAGTGGATATTATTGTGTATTATATTTATGATACACCACTCATTTTTTGGTTTCATATGTGTTGATCAGAAAAGACATTAATAACCGGTTTTACTTTTAATAATTAAGTCGGCACAACATTGTTGCATTTACTGTGGAAATTTTGTCATTTGTAAATGTATTTCACATACTAAAAAACAATTAGACATTTTTTAAATCTCAGAAAATATTGTTTTAACTGTTTTTTCTCTGATCAATTTAGAAGAAAGCCAACTTTACAAAAACAAAATTGTATTTACGACTACCGATGTCATTGCGATGAAGTTGGTAGTTGCGAAGTGTGCATGGTTTATACAAAGTGTAAAACATATATATAGACATATTCTACAGTATATTTAACAGTAGAGCTTTGTTAGTGTACTTTTCAAACTCATATTTTTGTAGTGAATTTACAGAATAATCTCATTCAAAAACTATTTTCTGTGTCCGCAAAGACAGCGGACGTCGCGATGATGTAGATAATCGTGATACCTGCAGACACTTAGAAAAAACATAAAAGAAAAGCAGACATTTAATGGCCACCAACACATCCAACCATAATATGTAAAAAAATCCATTCTGAACATTGCCCTACACATATAACTATATACCAGCTTCTTTCAAAACATGTTTAAACTCATATTTTTGTACTAAGTTTCTTAATACATCATCTTCAAGATATATTTTCCGTTTTCGGGGTTATGCGGGACGTCGCGATGACGTCCTTTACCACAACGATCACACCTTTTACATAAAGTGAAAACACATATATGCCCACATATTGCAGTATTTTACACATTAGGGGTTTATTACTGTACACTTCAAACTCATGTTTTTCTAATGTATTTCTAGAACAATCAATCAATCAATCACATAATTTGTAAAGCGCACTACATACCCGCAAGGGTTTCAAGGCGCTGAAGAGAGGGGAGGAAGGGGGTACTGTTGCTACTCGTCAAACAGCCAGGTCTTGAAGTGTCTCCTGAAGGTTAGAATGTCTTCAGTTTGTTGTAGGATGAGGGGGAGGGTGTTCCAGGTCTTGGCGGCGTGGTGGGAGAAGGATTTGCCTCTGGCTGTGGTTTTACGGATGCGTGGGACGGTAGCCAGAGAGAGATCTGCGGAGCGGAGTTTCCTGTTGGGTACATAGAAGGAGAGTCAGCTGTTGAGATAGGCTGGGCCGGTCTTGTGGAGTGCCTTGTGTGAGTGGATCAGGGGCTTGAAGGAGATTATTTTGTCAACAGGCAGCCAGTGCAGGTTCCTCAGGTCGGGGTGATGTGGCCTCGGCGCAGGACGTCGAGGATCAGGCGTGCAGAGGCATTCTAGATTCTTTGCAGTCTGTTGATTAGCTTGGTCAGAGCTCCGGCGTAGAGGGCGTTTCAGTAGTCGAGTCTGCTGCTGACTAGGGCCTGGGTGACTGTTTTCCTTGTGTCTGTTGGGATCCATCTGTAGATCTTGCGGAGCATACGGAGGGTGTTGAAACAGGTGGAGGAGACAGCATTAACTTGTTTGGTCATGGTGAGTTTCGAGTCGAGGATGACTCCCAGATCTATCTCTAAAACCTATTTTCCGTTTTCACTGTGAGGCGGGAGATCGCAATGAAGTTGTGATCCCTGCGGTTACGTCACGGAAGCAGTAAGCAAAATCAGAAATTCCAAGCTACCACCAGATTAAAATAATTCACTATCTCTATAACAATGCATATTAATGATTCATTGATATAATTTTTTTTTATTTTCACCAATATTCGCGACAACATTGATATTTGCGATGTCCCCGAGATGGTACATGAGGGTCACGCTGGCGGTAGCGCCGTCACCTAGAATATCGCATGTAATTAAAAAAATCTATTTTGGACACATAACTTGTTACACTAACACCCCCATTTCTCAACCAAGGGTCAGAGTATCTTAACCCTGCCCCTAATGAGGGCTATCACACAGATTTTCAGCCCCGGGACCCATTACCGATAGATAAAATGGCGGCAGCAACTTTCTGTTCAGGTTGTATGCAGCCAATCAGAGTATTCCTGTTGGCACGTGCATTCACGATTCATCACAAAACCACTGAGAAATATCCGCGGCCAGAGATATCACTTTAATTTTAAAGTTATATTTCTCAACAACTACTGAATGGATTTACACCAAATAAACAAAAATCACTTCTTTAAACCAACCTCTACCTCCCTGCCAAATTTTTTGTAAGTCCATTAAGCGGTTTGGACTTTAGGTGTGGCTAAAGGTTCCTATAGGAATTAACGTTACAAATGTAACCCCAAATTCTCGGTCTCCATTGCATGGATCACCCCCAAACTTTCCATAGCAATAGTACCAACTGTGACACTTTTTGGGGAACATTTCATGCAGATTGGTCAAACGACACCAAAGTTATAGCCAAGTCAAAAAATGCTTTCGTATGGAAAGTAGGTCCTAACTGTAACTGCCTACTGGCAATATATATATATATCAGACAATTTTTAAAATCAGACAATTTTAAAAAGCGGACTGCCTGAACCTTTACTTAATATTTGCTAATATCAAAGCGTTGCGGATTAAGGGACAATAAAACAGGACAAAGTAGTGTACTGCAGTCTGGCTTAGACAGAAAGAGCAGGCTAGAAAGCTAGAGAGGGAATATGGCATGGAGGAAATAAAAATGGAAGCTTGCTTGTGGAGAGTAAAACTGCCTAGAGGCACAGGGGAAGACAAGGAGGTTTTTCTAAAGAGGTTGAAAGACAAGGATATAACGGAGACAGAGGTTGGAGGTGTTCGACCTGCCTAGAAGGCTACTTCATGTGGTCGGCTAGGGGTGTTAGAAAGAAGAGGTGGGGGGTCGCCCTCTAGAAAGTACTCATGACAAAGAAGTGCCAACAGGTGATGCATTCGATAGAAGTGGTCCAATTAACCCAACAATGTAACGGAAAACTTTAATTAAGTGAATTATTAAGATCTGAGACATCAGCAAGACCTTCACCAGGCTGATGTCCAACTGTTTAACATAGACCCACATTTATAATCCTTATATTTTTGTGGCAAAATGAAGATATCATTATTCTATAATATTAAATGCTGATTTATTGCAGAGCGCGTTGTTTTTCATTTTAGCATAGCAGTATTAAGGTCCTGGAAACTCCAGCAAGGGCCCCGTGGTGTCTTGCGCTGTGTTTTGAAACCTCTAATGTCATCTTTGCCCCATGTTTGTCTGAATAACTAATGAAAAGCATGGATTAACATCTTCCTAGCCCACTCACAGCGCCAGGTGAGAATGGTACACCTGCATGTTATTGAAATACATCCCAGGATTGGCGAAGGACAAATGTGCAGGCAGGTGAAGCATACTTTTTAGATTGAATGATTACTTTGAATTCCAGTAGTGACATGCCTGTGCAAGGAGGTCCCACACCCTGAGAAATATATGAAGAGTATACGCAAATATTCCGGTTAACCCTCAGCGGTTTTCCTACTCTTTAATTCTGCACGAGTTGTACCCTGTTAGTGTCTGAAAACTAACCAAAAACTGAAATCCACCATGGAATGCCAGGTGTGGCTTTCATTCGGCGCCCTTCAAGTGAGATCTGAAGTGGGACTGACAGTGTGTGTAACACTACTTATGTGGCCCAGGCGTGGATATTGTGTGCATCAACTGAGATCTTATGGAATATTTACGACCAGCGAGTGTAAATGATTTACCCACATTCACCGTACAGTAGTCACGGTTAGAGTTTGGGAGCTCAGGTTTCAAGGTGAACGGCGCTGCTCCAGGTCAATCCGACCATTGTATTCAGCCTTCATGGGCAGGCAGAGTTACCAAGAACCAAGCCAGGCAGCTGCGCATCCCCTTCCACTGACCATGTGTGCGTCTGTGTGTAGAGGCTGCTGTGACTTTACATTGGACTTTCCATTCCAGGATGGTTGTCCTTTCTGCCTGCTCGCCTTTGTGATCAGCTGGAGGATAAGCATAAAAGGCCCTCAGAATGGGCGGCTTCTCGCAAAGACTGGATGACTTGGCGTAGGTGAGTCCACTGGAGGTGCAGCCTTTGCTACCGAATGGTCCGCTTCAGCCAAGGCCCCTTGGCAGGAATTGAAAGCCATGTTATGCTGGGTAATGCAGGAGGCTTCTCATCATGCCTCTGTTGGACGTCCATGAAGACCTTGAGGATGTGTGTAGTGATAGGGAGGCATGAGTACTGTAGGCTATAGGAGACCCCGGAAGGGACTGTGCCTCGGGGATCACTAGCCATGCAGCTTTACAGTACTCAACACTCCTAGAGCAGATTCAAAGGCTTGAATAGCTAGAGACAGTGGGGCGGTGAGACGGGCGCCGATCTCAGACGCTGGATGGCTCAAGGTGCGCAAGCACACAAAGATGGAACCATGAAACAATAGCTATAGGCTCATTGGTTGGAGGCGTTCTATCAGTGCCAGCATTACTCCCAAAGAAATTCTCTCGTTGCTACAACCTCCCCCAGATGTGGCATAGCTGACACATTTCTGGCATACGTGGTATGATTTATGGAATACATTGTAAAGAATTGTGTACCAATTGAGCCAGGTTTCTGGACTGGAGACTGGCAAGGCAGGCAGAATATGTTTATTAGATTAGAAAGCTTATCAAAAATGTAAATCACTTTCACTGGCACTCATATTATGCAATCATTGTATAGTTAAGACGTAAGCGATGCCCCACTGAAAAGGCAGATATACATAGACGGGTTGTGATTGAAAGGCTGGCCACTGTGGGGAGAGACCAGTGTGGTCCTTTGACACAAGGCCACCATGCTCTAGATCCGTTTTACTCATAGTACACCCCGCGGGCCGCCCGCCGCCCTACAGGCCTTCATTGGCGGCCAACAGACCTTGTCTTGCCGTGTCCACGTTTCTAGTGAGGCCAGCAGTAAGCACCGAAGATGACCGCACAAGCATACGTAGTGATTACGTATTAAATAGGTATTCACTACGTATGCTCCTGCAGCCTTCTTCTGTGTTTACTGCCGGCCTCTGTGACCTCTTGGCACCATCGGAAAGCTTCCCAAAAGGCCCTTTAAAAATCAGCTGGAAGCACTTTCACAGCTGACTTTTAAAGGGCTTTTGGGAAGCTTCCTGATTGGACAGAGACAAATAGAGGCAGGGACAGATAGAGGCAGGGACAGATAGCGGCAGGGACAGATAGAGCCAGAGACAGTCAGAGACAGTCAGAGACAGATAGACACAGTCAGAGACAGATATGGACAGATAGAGATAGATAGAGGCAGCTAGAGATAGATAGAGACAGCTAGAGACAGATAGAGATAGAGACAGATAGAGTTAGAGACAAATACAGATAGGGACAGAGACGGATAAAGATGGATAGAGATGGATAGAGACAGACAGAGACAGAGAGAGACAGAGAGAGATAGACACAGACAGATAGAGACAGAGCTAGAGATATATAAAGACAGAGATAGAAACAGAGATAAAGATAGATAGAGACAGAAAGAGACATAGATAGAGACAGAGACGGATAGAGACGGATAGAGACAGACAGAGACACACAGATGGAGACAAAGCCAGATGGAGACAGAGACAGACAGATAGAGGCAGAGCCAGATGGAGACAGAGACAGACAGAGAGAGAGAGAGAGAGAGAGAGAGATAGATAGATAGATAGATAGATAGATAGATAGATAGATAGATAGATAGCAACCGCGGTCGGTAGTAGGAGTTTCTGCAGGGCGGTGACGTGGGGAGGGTTGAGGGCGGGGGGTAGTAATGTATGGACTAAGGAGTTTAACAGGTAAGTAAACATATAAATAAATAAAACGAATTTCGTTGCGCGCACTGCATCACCAAATGCGATGCAGTGCACGCAACGAAATAAGTTTTATTTATTTATATGTTTACTTACCTGTTAAACGCCAAAATCCATACATTACAACTCCCCACTCTGCCCCTCCCACTCCCCGCGTCACCGCCCTGCAGAAACTCCTACTACCGACCGCGGCTGATAGATAGATAGATATAGATAGAGATAGAGACCAAGAGAGAGAGAGATAAATACCAAGAGATAGAGAGAGTTAGATAGAGAGAGAGAGATAGAGAGAGATAGATAGATGTATGTATGCCGGGTCTAGTGGCTCAGTGAACGAATGCATCCGCTGCCGGGGCCTGTGTTCAACCTCATGGTCACAGTTTTTTTATTTTTGCTCTAGCCCCTCCACCACGACCCCCCACTTACCCCGCCCCCACCAGTGCGGCCCTCGGCCACAAACCACACTGTAAATTTGGCCCCCAAGAGAATGTTCGTGAGTACCCATGCAGTCTAGATTAATCCTTGGGGTATGGAGGAGGCCGCCCTGGTCATGGGTGAGCTATTATGTTAAGTTTTGTTGATCACGGTCCGTGTTGAGTAATTATTTCTCTTTCATGCTGCTTTAGGTGAGGGTACCTATAGTACTGGCACTTGTTTATGAACTTGTTTTGTCTTTCTCTGTGGTTAGGGACATTGGATGTATGAGATTTTACATCCACAGCATTTTACGCATAATTATGATTTGCCACATAATCCATCACCTACTGCATAATGTTTAGAATTTAACAAAAAACGATTTTATTTCTAGCTCCGGCAGATCAAATGGTACTAAAAATGCAGTGACCCATGTTGCCATGCAGTAGAAGGGCCTTTGCAAAGGATGACTGGTCGTTCTGTTGCTTATTGCTGTATTTGAGTGTGAAACTGTTACTATTGAGGGGAAGCCTTTGCCCAGATGGTATTAACACGTTGAAAATGAAAAGAAATAGATAATACTATCACACAATGGGATGCATTATGCCACATAATTTGGCCCTTCTTGCTGTATAATTTAGTCAATCCTGTTGCACAATTTGGTCCTCCAATGCCCTTTAATTGCATTGGCCTTGTCTATAGTATGCCATGTGTCTGGGTGGAGAGTCGCGCCAGTCTCCCCTTTACATTTCTTGACCTAGCTCTTGAATTCGCCACCACGGCATGTTTAGCCCTGGTTTTCCGCTTGAAGCAGGTGACATCGCTGGGTGGAATATCTCTGAGCACCGGTGCTCCCGCTGTACTCTTAATTGTGACAGGCCAAGTAACTGTCAGTATTTGTAAGTAGAGAAATAGGATGATTTTTTAAATTGGCTTCAGTAATTGTAAATTGTAAATGCATTTATATAGCGCTTACGACCCATGACGAGGCATTGAAGCGCAATTTGCAGCGAGTAGCAACCCAAGATTAGCAATTAGCAATTGGAGTTGTCTATGTTCACACATAGACAACGTTGTAAAAACTTCTCATACTTCATCTGAGGGCGAAGAGCCGAGCAGGGAAACTTACTACAGTGACTTTTTGTTATCACACAGCATACTATGTTGAGGTACTTTCCTGCTGTATTTTTTAAGCTTAACAATGTTCATTAAGTTTGTGAAGTTTCTCAGGTTTTGCAAAAAACATCACAAACCTTTATTTTTGCACGCTGAGGGACATGGGAGGTACGGGGAGGTAAAGGCTCTGTTTATCTTGAAGCACATGTCTGAGCACCACAAAAATGAATAGCACACTTACATGTGTTGTTGTTGAAGTTCGTTAGCTCACTGATTTACCATTCTTCTCGATGCAATTGTGAAGATATTCTGCCAGCTGTGCTTTGTGCCACTGTGTCACTTCCTGTGTTTTCTTTTTTCAGTACTGGTTGGATCCGGCAAGGACGATCTCGGAGCACAAAGACCTCATACAAAGTACGTGATATTATTTAACTGACTCATGTACAGGACGCACAAGAAATGCATGCCAAAGAGAAAGGTTCGACAGATGTTTGTCCCGCCTGGGGCCAATAGGATCACTAAGGTTTGGTTAGTAAGGCACCGAACTGCAATTAAATTCGCAGCAATGCTCCTCATCATCACTGCAGAGCTTCCCCGAGTTCATGAAAACGTAAACATGATCAGGGAGAGGCAACCATTGGAAGTGTGTGATCATTAATGTTTCATTAAGCATCAGATGTCCGTCCTGGCACGAACCAGGAGGGCCAGATCTGGAATTGGAGGTTGACCACCTGGGTTGAATTACCAACAGTAAAGCTAAATAAACTAATGTAGTCAGCTACAGGATATTCTGGAAATCACACTTTATCCTGGTCCTCCTGGACCTATGCTGGACACACCTGTGTTAAGGGCGAAGCTTCTAATTTTTCCTAGAATGTGTCCTGGTGCTTGGGAAGGACTAGTTACATTGTGAGATTTTGACTGGTTAAATAGTGAGATTTTGACTGGTTAATTAGTGAGATTTTGACTTGTTAAATAGTGAGATTTTGACTGGTTAAATATTGAGATTTTAACTGGTTAAATAGTGAGATTTTAACTGGTAAATATTGTGACTTTGACTGGTTAAACAGTGAGATTTTGACTGGTTAAATAAGGAGCGTTTGGGATTTTTCCTAATTTTTAAATAATTGTAATATTTTCGGAAAATGTGTAATATTTTCAGAAAAAGTGGTCTTGTCTCGCCTGTTCCTAAGAGACAGTCCTCTCATTGATGTACTATCTCCTCACCACAACCCAAACATGATTTGGTTTTAGCATAGAAATACTAAAAGTTGCTAATTTTTCAAAGTCGTGCCATAAAGCAGGCTCTGACAGTCTGGATAAGAAAGGCTGCATGTTGGCTGTCATAGCTCTTTAAGTGGGCGCAATTCGAGCTTTCTTCTGATAAATAACAGGCAAGGGCATATGAAAACTGATGGTTGCAGTGAAAAAAATACTGTGCTTCTGGACTAGGAAACATTCTTGAAACAAATTCAAGTTTCTAAAGTCTGTTAGTGCGTTGCACGTTCGGTGAAGCACAACAAGTTGCAAAAAGGCAGACAACTGAAGCCATCCTTAAAGAGGGAAAGACATAACTGGGGCCTCGGAAGATGACACTTTTTAATGTTATGAGCCACAGAGAACACAGACAGGGGCCCACCCTTTCAGCAATTTGCTTTTGACAGTATGCAGATAGAAAAGTGAGCAAGGCAAGGATGCTTAAGTTGAAGGCACCCAAAGGATGATGGTTAACTCGCCTGATATTTATAAATGTAAACTCGTCTGGTGTACGTGATCCTTTACTGTACAATGAGCGCAATCTCTAGCCCGACACCAAAGACCTCTTCCCTGCACAGCAAAGCAAAACATAATGTCTTGGCTTTCTTAAATCCCACTTTGAATTTTCCTTGAACCTTCAGTTTACTTTCAAACCTCTTTAGTAGGTATGATTTTGTCATCTCTTGAATTGAATTAGAAAGGACCTGAGGAAGCACAAAGTCCGATACCCCTGACGCTCAACCCTTACAGATCAAAAAAATTCAGATACAGAAAATAAGAGAAAAATACATGTTTTTTTCGCCAACAAATTGAGAGAATGGTTGTTATGTTACTAACGGATGAGGACAGCGCCCAGCCAGATTCATTAATATGTATATACAGGCCTCTTTCTGGTGGGTTAGACACAGCAATCGTTTTATATATTGTATAAAAAGAGAAAAGGAAGAGGAGCGAGCCTAGAAGATGCTAAGATGGCGTGCAAGGATTCATCTTTCAATAGATCTGCATGCTCCTACATGTTTCTGATCTAAGTAGACTACGGTGCTGCACCAACGTGTTTACCCTACAGAAATGAAGGCAATGTGTATTTCTAGAACCTCCTGCCATGGCAGTCCACGAGATCATGTTTATAGCATTATCCCCTTTCCATGGCTACAGATCTGAAATCCAGGGGATAACCTGGTTGTGAGGTGCATGGCTTGTTCTGATCTACGTTCCTATTTGTTGGTTTTATTTTTGGTCTATTTACATTCAGGTAGTGAATAAAGGCCACTGTGTGAAATGTATTTTGTAACTGTGGTGTAGATAGAGGTCTGGATTCAAACGGAGTCTAAAGCTTTCCACAGTATTGTATTTGTGTTGTGTTTTGATTTTAAGCTCCTTGAACAGACAGACTGTATAGCAGATACATCAGTTGCACTACATACAATTCATTCTGTGCTTGCTGGCAAATTCTAGAGGTGGGGAAAAGATGGACAGTACACATTAGCCCAAGCATTGATCATGATTAAGGCTCCCTGTTTTTACGGATTTGCACAGATAAATACAGACAGAAAACAATTGTTTTCTGTCTGCATTTATTTTTAAAAGTGGATAAATACAGAAAAGTTTTGTTCCTTTGTTCCTTTTAAGTAACTCTCCATGCTCTCTTTGATAAATTGTAGGGCAGCAGCTAAGCATATGGACAGCATTGAAAATTAAAAAACAGGATGAAATGTATTTAAATAACAGCATATGTCATCATACATTTATGGTATAATGCTAGTATTTACTAATGGATGTATTGGTATGTAATATTTGATAGCTTAAATAGCTAAAACACGACAGACATCAAAGTATGAGAGAGCGTCTATCAGTTAAATAAATATGGAAATGTACAGTTTTTTAACTTCGTTTATACGCAAAACACAGAATAAATATGGATAAATACAGACACAATGGCCCAAAAATAAATATGAATAAATACATACAGAAATGTTAAAAAAAATAACACCATAAAACCGGGAGCCCTAAGCATGATGCATAGTGTGTAGGGGGATGTCAGTCATGAGGACAGATGTGCTTGGCGCCCTCAGTTTGGGTCAGGTTTTTTTGATAGCCATTTAGGTTTTACTCGGAGTGGGGGCAGATTTACTTGGCGAAGCAGAGCATTTAAGCTAAAAGAATGAAAACAGTGAAAATTATATACATTTTTAGTTGGCGCAAGGGGGACATTTGCTAGTGTAAAAAGCAGTGTTACGTTTCCAACTGAAGCGACAGGCATCATTGCTGAAGGTAGCAACGGCCTGCAGAAGAGGCGGGCTGGGGTTGATGCTTTTGACCCTGAACAGATTTGTATACCAATAAGGAACATATATATGGACTTCCTGTATGTTGTGAACTAGCCTTCCTGGAGTCTTGTGGGAGGGTTTGGAGGTGAGTATAGGAAGATTAGACACTTTTTTCACTGTGGTTGGATGGGAGGTGTGAGGAAACCACAATAGAAGGTGTTACAGTAGTCAAGCTTGCTGAGGACTAATGCGTGGATTAGTGTCTTTGCAAAGTGGCATGTGAAGTGTGGTGGATTTCTGCTGAGACTGGTCAACAGGAGGGCTAATTAGTGCTAATTGTGATGGTGTGCTATAGTAAAATGGGCACCCATCTGCGTGCTATTTTGATCCTTTCATAACTGACATTGCAACTGACTTTCATGGGGAAACAACCCAGTTTGTAAATATTTGCAATCAGAATTGACTTCCTATGCTAGTGCAATTTTCTGGATACTTTTCTTTGTGTATTGGTTTTCAATTAGTGCATAGAGGTTGTCATTAGAAGATCCATGGATGCAGCCTTGTGTGCTGTGTTGCACAATAGACTCTTCCCTAACTACTCATGTTAGAAATATTGATTGTCATAGGAGCGGATGTTGTAAAATACCAGTGCTTACTGCTTGTGGTGTAGCTCATGACCTGAAGAACATCATAAACTGTTCACACAGTGTCCTTTGTACAGATCACTAATGTCAGTGGCGAGTCAAGCATGTTGATGATTTTATTTCAAAGGGTATAAACAGTTTAAACCCCCCCAAAACATTAATTTGTTTGACCTGATAATTTGTTTAAGCAATATTATACAAGTGGGGAGGGTACTCCCAGGTAGTTATTGACTGGAGTGGTGTCACCGGGACAAGGCTACACTGAGGGTCCTGCTTCACCCTAATCGATAACTACCTGGGAGTACTCTTCGCTCTATTAAATAGTATTCCTATTGTAAACCATACCATTACAATTTGGGGTGAAAAGCAAAAAAAGTTTGTTGGATGGTGTGTTTTTCAAGGGACTATTTAGGTGGGAGGTTACAAGAAGCATACCTGTTTTTTGTGTGTGTTTTTTTTTAAATGGCTCCATCTTTTTTGACCCATTGAAATCCAAAATAGTGAATGCCTGGATCTTAGGGCTCAAAAAAAGCATTTAGGAAGGGGATAGCACATAATAATAGTTAATCTAGTTAATCAATAAACCCAGAAGGTACTGTTCCTATAGAAGAAAAGGGGGGAAACCTAGTTTGGAAGTGAATAATCTGAGGGAATCCTTATGATTATTATTTAGTGCCCTCACACATCCAAATGGATGTCATGCTTCATTTTAGAGCCAGCTCCTCATCTGACCTGCGCTGCAATGTCCTATGGGCCCCCCGAGAGGGCTCTTTGTCACAGCTCTTGTTAGTATTCCACCGTAATGATGAAGGTGTATGTGAGGATATGGGCTGAACAAGGTGGAGTGAGTGCAAATAAAGTGCCAAATGAATTAAAACTACCTAAGTGTTACCTAATTAGTTTTATTATGGTGGTTCCCTTGGCAGAGATAAAAACAATGACATGGGGGCTATCATGAGGGCTCAATAAACCAAGATAGTCTTAATGTATATGTGTGGTTGACATTCTATAGGAACACTACCTTCTGGATTTATTGATTATGTTTTACAGGCGTGGGTACTGGACCTTTATTAGCTCTTTGTCCCCTTCTTGTGTATATATAGCTAGAGCACGTATAAGTAACAACATAAATGATTCTTAGTTGGTGTGATATTACATTTAAGTATTGTGGTGAGTTCTATGGTGATTTTATCCTGTGAAAAAGGCGAATCGTCTGATTCGATTAAACAACCGTGTTTGACAGAAAATGGTTTTCTCTTACGATATTTTCTTGGTAATTGGGGAAGGTGCTCCAGAAGCTAAAATGAGGGCACATTTATAAATTCATCCTCATCCGTGTGAGACATTTGTCTGACATGCCGAGTAAAACATGTACTTCCAACAGCAACAGTCTATCAGCTGATTCCCCAGTGTTCTGCTGCTTCAACGCCAGAGTGCTAACATTCTGGGTTTGTATGACAAACTTGCGGCACAGCTGAAGCTATCTTGATGGATTCAAAGCTGTAAAACCTAAAGCATTTCCTTCAGAAATTAACAAAATGAGGACTAATTTTCTTATAGAAATTGTGGTTAGTTCTCTAGAAAGCTAAAATGAGGACACATTTTCTATGAGTTCTCAAATATGTTGCTCATTCATTTCAGGAAAACATTCTGAAATGCTGCCAGCACCAGCAACTGTCTGTCCGTTGATTCATTAGTGTTCTACAGCAACGTTAGCACAGAGTACTAAAGAACAACTAGAGCACTAACATTCTATAATCATGACAAAGATTGGCACCCCTGACTGTGGAATCGAAATACTTTTCTATGACCGAGACCCCGGTAAATTAACAAAATGAGGGAGTTTAACATTTCTCATGGATGATAGCTAATGATCTAGAAATTTAAAATAAGGACACCTTTTCTATAATTTCTCAGTTATCTTCCTTATGTAAATGTAAATGTAAATTGATACTTGGATAGCGTACTACTCACCCGCAAGGGTCACAAGGCGCTTGTACGAATACCGCTGTGGAACCCATCCTGGCTTTCCCTGTGAGGCGTCCACTCCTGGGCACCCCCAAGGTGGAGGCCAGGCATCCTTACCGTTGTGGGGGCCATTGTGGAGATTTAAGCAAGCTATTGCCCAGAGTTGCAGAGTGGGACTCCATGATTGGAATAGGCACCGAGGCGAGAATTATCAGGTCTGTGGAATTTTGAGCCCAAGACCCGCCGAGGTGGGGAATTGAACCCTGGTCCCTAGCTAGACCTCTGCATCAGGGTCTGCCGCTCTAATCATTGAGCCACACTTCTCCACCCTTATGATTATTATTATTATCAATGCCAGGGAAAAAAAAGTCTGGCATGCTGAGACAAACGTACTTACAACACCTGCAGAAGTCTGTCAGTTGACTCTCCAGTGTTCCATCAAAGCTATTTCATAGTGGTTTCTAATGAACAGCTGGAGTGCTAACACTCTAAATTCAAGACTAAAGTGAGCTCATTGTGCTGGAACGGGCGCTGTTGAATGTAACCCCTTTCTATGATGCTTGCTGAAGTAAATGTGCATTGGTGTGTTAATGCAGTTATGAATACAACTGGTTTAAAAATGTGAGTGGAAGTTTCAGTTTGTAGTCACTTATTGCATGCTATATATTATAGAGGGGCTGAAATAGTTAATGAGAGACTCCTATCTGAGTCCATCATCCACTAGCCACATCTGTTTTTTCAGCCTACCCATTCTCTCTGTTGCTAAACAGGTCCTGCAAGCAATTATGTTTAGATTGTACACCTCTCCTGTTTTTTGGAATAAATAAAATCACAACCAAAAAAAACTTACGCCTGTGACTATTGATATTAGATATCTAAATTTATGTGGTGCACCTTTGCTTTTTTATACTAATTAGCTAAGTTCTTAATTGAACCTATACTGTGACAGTGGGTGTGAATCAGTGTGCACACATCTTGCCCACAGAAACCATCTAGGGCTTGCCTTTTTTTTCATAAAAATAACTTGGAGAAATTTGTGTTAGGTGCTGTAATTGGGAAGTCTCCACTGTCTTTCTAGTTGTTTAAGGTTGAGCTTTCCTAGTATAGCACACTGGGGTACTCATGAAAGGTTCGACAAGGCCATTGGCCTGTGACCAAAGAGGTGTGCTCTTCTGATGCTTCACATTAAGATGACTGAAAAAGTCTCTCAATTCTCGATTATTGAAAGGTGGGCCATTGTAAAATTTTAAGGTCGCAGGTTCACCCCATGTCCCGAAGATGCTGTCTAATCACTCAATGACTCTTTCTTGAGTGTTGTATGAGATAACGTCTATCAATAGAAAATGGGAGTATTCATCAACAATCACCATCAGGCGATATCCGGTGTCAAGAGAACCGAAGAAGTTAATGTCAATGCGTTTCATGCATTAGTTGACAACTCTGACATGTTTAAGGTGTGTTGAGTAGATTTTGATGATAGGCAGTATCATAGATGGCAGGCCTTTAATTCTCTTTCAATTCTCATGTCGGGATGTGGAAACCAGACCCGGTCTCTGAGAGCTTGTTCGTTGGCAACAATACCACAATGTCCTTCATGGGTTGCTTTAATTAACTGTTGTCGCGGACTCTTCGGAAATACAGTTTCCAAATCTCTTAGAATAATGCCTTCCTGAGTGACGGACAGTTCATCTTTGACATTTTAAAACATCTGGTATTCACTGTCACTGGTAAGATTTTTATAGTGTTGGTTCCAAGACTGATGTGCAATAATGTTGTTGAGTTTTAGCATGTCACTGTATTGACTCGTGGCAGTGACAATTTGTTCCAACGATATGGCAGCTGGGGTGCTTGATTTCATGATGAAATTTATATAGGCTTCAGTCGTCTTAGGCTGGATGTCAGGGGACTGTAGAGGCACTTGTGAGTAGTAGTCGACAGGGTTCTGATCTTTCCCTGGGTGATGCATGATGTTGTATTCTTGCAGTTGCAGACCCCAACATTCAATGCGAGGAGGCATTTTTGCCTTTGGATTACCAAAGATAAACAACAATGCTTGATGTTCTGTCACAAGCTTGAGGGGCTTCCCATGCAAGAATACTTGGAAATGTTCACCAATGCACACCACTTCTAAGCTTTCTTTCTCAGATTGGGAATAGCCTTTGACTTGCATATGCCACAATACGTCTTCGAACATTTGGGTGTCTGCTGCGGAAGGATGACGCCAAACCCGACAGGGCTAGCGTCAACAACAACCTCAGTATGAAGCTTTGGATCAAAGTATGCCATCTCAGTAACTTTCTCAATAGCTTGTTTGATTTTCTGGAAGTTTTGCTTACACTCATGTGACCAGGGAAACAAACATTCTTTTTTGTCAAATCTGTTAATGGCGCACTGACAGTGGCAAAGTCTCATATATATCTAGGAACAGTAGATGGCCATGCCAAAGAATAACCACAACATAGAAACATCGTGTGGGGGACCAGCAGTTGACATCTCTTGCACTTTAACTGGATCAGGTGTCATGCCACCTTCAGAAAAGATATGGCCAAAGAATTTTGACTTTGTCTTATTGAACCCACATTTCTCGGAACTCAAAGTTAAACCGGCATCAGCGAGCAAATGACACACTGGCGCAAGAGCTTTGTCATGCTCCTTCTGTGTACCTCTGACGTGTACGTTACCACTATAATTGAAAACATTCATGACAGGCTGTATGATACGTCAAATGACATCTTGAAATAGCTCTGCAGCTGATGACACACCAAAACGTAGTCTTTTGTAACAGAACAGACCAACATGTGTAGAATTTTTTTTAATGTACCTGCAATTCTACTTGAGTTCTAACGGATGATATCCTTTATTAAGATCAAGGCGAGAGAATACCTCTGCACCATTTAATTGTGTTATCATATGGGCAATGTGCGAACCTGGATGTTGTTCTCTTTCAAATGCCTTGTTTGCCTGATGCATATCCACGTAAATGCATGCAGCTCATTCACTGTCCTTTTTGGGTTCTACCACTATGGGAAAAACCCATGGAGGTGAACCAGTGGCACACTCAATGATTTTGTGTTTGAGTAAGGATTCAAGTTCTTTTTCAATAGCTTCCTCTAAGTGAAAGGCAATTCATCCATAACTTTGAGCAATCAGATGAATGTCTTCACTAATGTCTGATTGGGCTTTCATAGACTTGAGTTTTTCCAACCCATGAAACCACAAAGGTAATTAACTTAGTGTTTCATAATGAACATTCATGCTATAGGTCTAATATCAGTCCCATAGCAGCAGCTGGACCTTGAATTAAATGAATGGTGCTTGTACGTTTGTGTTCATGTGCTTCATCATAGCTACAAATGAACCATGACATTTTAGGAGTGTTTATGCAGCCCATGTATACACTTTAGATTTTGATGATGTGTGTCGTAAAATGGAGTCAGTTCATTATATTTCTCCTCAGGCATAATATTTATTGACGCACTACTATCGATAATGAAAAGTATTGAACAACCGTGGACTTTTATTGTGATTTTTTGACGTTTGAATGGCAATCCAACATGCACATATTTCTCTGAGGTAAACATTGACATGGCACGACGATCTTTTTCACTTTTACTTGACAATGATACTAAAGAACTGTTTGACGAAGATTTAGATGTCTATCAATCCATCAAGTTGTACTTGTAGAGCACAGCTTGTCATCCGAGAGGGTATCCAGGCGCTTGCTGCAGGTATCACTTGAACAGCAGAGACCGTTGCCGTAGTCCAGTCGTCTGGTGAAGAGGGCCTGTATCACCATCTTTCTGGTGCTGAAGGGATGCCACTTGAAAACATTGCCGAGCGTGTGGAAGCAGGCTGAGGAGACGGCGTTGACCTGATGTTTCATGGAGAGTTGGTTGTTAAGGAAGATGCAGAGGTTGCAGTTGTGGTCTTTTAGTGTGGGGGCGGGTCTTAGGTCCAATGGCCACCAGAAGATATTCCAGAAGGTGGAGTGTCTGCCGAAGATCAGAACTTCAGTTTTGTCCATGTTGAACTTCAGGCAGTTGTCCTTCCTTCACACTGAGACGTTCTTCATTCAGCTGTGGAAATTGGTCTTCGTCAAGGTAGGGGTCCTCTGAGTGAGAGGGCGAGCTGTGTCTCAGTGGTGTAGGAGTTGATGTTGCGTGATCTGATGTTTGCGAGTGGTGTCATGTAGACAGTGAAGAGGGTTGGGCTGAGGGAGGAGCCTTCGGGGAGGCTGCCGATGGTGTGCTTGGCTTGCGAGGCGAAGGGAGGGAGGCTGACTCTGTGTGTGTGCCCCTTAAGAAAGGATGCCATCCATCTGGACACGCGTCTGTGATTCAAATCTGGCATAGTCGATTAATGAGTGTGTGGTGGGAAACAGTGTCGAAAGCTGAGGATAGGTCAAGCAGGATAAGAGCGGCTGATTCTCCTCTGTCGAGTATGGCACGGATGTCGTCTGTTGCGTTGATCAGAAATGTGTAGGGTGCTGTGGTTGGCTCTAAAGCCTGATTGAGAAGGGTCCAGTAGGTTCTTTCTCTCCAAATGTTCAGTGAGTTGGAGGTTAATGACCTTCTCCAGGACTTTGGTAGTGAATGGGAGCAGTGAGATGGAGCTCGCTGGGGTCTGCACTGGGTTTCCTGAGAAGTCTGACCTCTGCGTGTTTCTAGGCATTGCAAAAGATGGCTTTGGTTATCGAGGCCTTGAGGATGGTCGTGAGCTAAGGTTGAAGAGCCGGGGGAGGGAAGGGCAGGGGTCGGTGCGTGCTCCTGAGTGGATGGAGTTCATAAGAGTTGTTGTGTTCAGTGTGCTGAGTTGTTCCCATGTGGTGAGCGGGTGGTCGGCGGTGGTGGTCGATGGGATGCCAAGGAGTTTGGAAAGTTGGGGATCGAAGGTTATATAGATGGTTGCTATCTTGTTTTGAAAGTGTTTGGCGAGGGCCGATGATGTAGATCGACTTTGTTTGGAGTCAGTTTACCTCAGCTGATGTGGTCACTTGGTCTTATGGGAGTGCGTCAAACATCGCTTCTAGAACATTCGGCCGGCTGTTTTGTTTTCAGACCATGACACACTTAATTTTTCCTTCGCCTTGCAAAAACATTCCTTAGCCTTGGCAGATTTGCCCCGTGTCAGGACATTTACCTTTGTGTGGAAATGAAAATCCACACCTGAAGTACAAGTTATTTTTCTGTGGAGACATCACTCTGCGTCCCTCGGCCTTGTGGCTTTGGCTTTGACTTTTCACTTCCATGACTGACTCACTCTGGGCACCTCCGACCTCCATGTTTGCAGCTTGTCGATCATCACACTCTTCAGCTCTAGCAGCCAAGAGAACTCACTTCAAACTAAGAGTTTCTCTCAGCATTCATTGTCTGAATGAATCTGACAAGCATCTGTCAATCACTCTGCGTATAGCTTCCTCATCATTAAATTAATTGAACTTACTGTGTTTGATGAGCGTATCCAGTCTCTCAGATAATTTGTGGATGATCTCACTAGCTATCTCCTGTTCTTGACTGAAGATGTACCTTTCCTAATCTACATTTGGCATTGGATTGAACTTGAGATTCAGGCCTGCTTTGGTTTGAATATAGGTAATTTTGTTAGCTCTCTGCATTTTCTTTATGACTTCTTTTATGCCTTCACTGGCAAGATTCTTAAGGTACTTGATAATCTTCCTGTAATCTGATTCTTCTATTGCATCAATGAAATCTACAAATATCTCTATCCAGGTAGTCCATCGGTTGCCAATATTCAGTTTTTTGTGGTATCAAATCACAAGGGTGGTTCAAGAAGGTGGCATCATTGTAACCATTTACGAGATTGTCAGGCACTGAAGGTGGAGTCCTTTCCGACACTGTCTGCTAGGACTCACTTAATCCATACCGTTCCCATTCATGGGAGCCCTTTGCTTTCAGGAGGCCTTTGGAGATGTCCTAAGCCACTACCCAGCAGCTTTGGTGGTGTACCGCTTTGGGAATGTACAGCTCTGCAAGTACAACTCCTCTGGGGTTATTCCCCCAGTGATGTGGTACGATGACTCTCTTTGCTCAGTAAAGGTAAAAAGATGACAGTTTCTTGTATCCATATTACTTTGATTTTAGTCGTCTCTTTGTGCTCTGTCTGACACCTGGTTGATCTCTGCCTCGCAGCGCTTCTGTTCACATTGTTAGCATTCCATAGGAGGTTTGCAGCCTTCCCAGCAGTTTTTCAGGCAACAATATGTAGACTTCTCAATGAAGCTTTTGTTATTATCAAATGCTTCACACTGGATGCCGTGTTCCTTTGACTCCACATACGCCAAACGTCGGTTCCACACTTTAACAGAGTTACATGTGGCACACACAAGCAGTTTTCTGGACCATAGCAAACTCTCTGGGAGAGCACTGTCTGTTTTTGTGTTTGGGCTTCACCAGTTGTAGTGTCCTCCCCAGCCTGGCTACTCGCCATTGACTACCCCACACACTGAGCTTAGTATCACACGTCTTTATTATTCTGTGTGTAACCACAAACTCAGCATTCTAAATCTGCATTCACTTCACTACACAGTAATGCTTACTTCACAGTTCTCTGGAGTCCATCAGGAATGATAAGGGTTCCATCATTACAAACTGACATGACACTGAAACTTTCACTGTGTAAGGGCAAATGTAAACACACAGTTTGATCTCCCTATTTAACTGTTGAACAATTCTTAATAAATCATTTTAGTTATTTATTGTTTTGACAGACTAACATAATTTAAAATATATTAAACCTACTAAATTGGTGCTCATTCACATGGGTAATATTCTGATGTGATCACATTGTTACCACAATTGGTAGGTGTTTTACTCCTGAGTTTAGGGTGGTTGGGAATGACTTGCCTTATCTTAAGTTTGTTAGCTGTTGTCTGGTAGCATTGCTACCAAGATGTTGTTACCAAATGTAAGGCTATGCTAAAAGTTCACTTTAATAGTCTCTATGAAACTTTACTCATTACAGAAAACACTTCATAGAATGTTTTAATAATGTAGATGTTAACACTTTGTGTAAAGTTTTAACAACCCATTTAAAACTGGCTGATCTTGTTTTTCTCCAGCTGGACCACCATACACCCTTTATTTTGGTGTCAAGTTCTATACAGAAGACCCTTGCAAGCTTAAAGAAGAAATCACTAGGTAATGTATTAAAAAACGATCAGTATAGTAATGCATGTTTATCCTAATGGCCCCACTGCACGGCCTTTTAGTAATAGCATTCCATCTAATGGGCAGATTTGAAATCAGCAAACAGCCCGCCAGGCTGCTGTTGTGATGAAGGCCCTGACCTCTTCACCTGCCCAGTTCAGAGATTCTTGCCATGTTGGCGGGGGGGGGAGGGGGGGGGGGGGTTGTTTGCTGTTTGTCGTTTTGAAGATGCAGGCCATCATATTGTTGCAGTCTGCCTGGCAATTATTTGATTTTCAAAATATATTCTAGAGTGGGTTTGTTGATGAAAATCAAAATATCAGTAATCCTTGTTTCACTGGGTGTTTTCTCCCAGTGTGTTTCTAATTTTTAGGTCTTGCCTGAGACAGCATATGAGCGGTTGCTTCTGAGATCTATTGTTGCTTAAAATAAATCTTAAATGGCCTTAGAACCCACCCATTAATTTCCATTAGTTGACTTCCTTGTCACTCTAATTTCTTTTGTTTTCATTGGTCAGTGGCAACTGGTTTGCAGGTTTCATTTTACTGAGCTCGATCTAAACAGCTTTGGCAGGATTTTGGTTTCACCTCTTTAGATTCAACACACACGCACATAGATAGCAGCCTCTTGTCAAGGAGCTGACTTTTTATTTAGACAAGGGCAATTAGTATGAATGTACGGAGGAGCAAGTGATTGGGACCCATTTGATATGTGCATGGTAGAGTGTCGCAAATCCACTTTTGTTATATTCACACTGATGAGCGTGAAATGAATAGTCTTTCTTGGAGGCAGTGCTTTTCCAAAGTCTTGCATCCAATTATGTTATTTTTGATGCTGAACTTCTTCATGTCAATGGTGGCTGCAAGGTTGGCATCTGACTTCTGTGTGGACACCTTGTTCGACACCTTTGGAGTACAAGTGTTGCATATCTATGCAGGCAGTTTTTCTTTTCATCTCTCTCTTCATTGATTTGTGTTGCTTCACCACCCCCTGAGCTTTGTTGTCTGAAGTGTAACATGCAAACGTATGAGTTCACTGGAGTGGTGCTTCCTTCCTTGGTGCGGCTCTGGTCTTTCCTAGACTGTTGTAAACTAACCAATCTGTGACAGCATGCATGTAAACATCAATATTACTATGTGAATTGTGCTGAAATACTATTGAAACACTATCATAAACAAGTTCATTACAAACTGACATGACACTGAAACTTTCACTGTGTAAGGGCAAATGTAAACACACAGTTTGATCTCCCTATTTAACTGTTGAATAATTCTTAATAAATCATTTTAGTTATTTATTGTTTTGACAGACTAACATAATTTAAAATATATTAAACCTACTAAATTGGTGCTCATTCATTATCATAAACAAGTTCATTGCATGGAGAGAATGTGAAGTTATGGCCGGAGCTGCTGACTTTGAAACTGGAGAAATGACGTAATCTCCCTGTGCCTAAAAGTGAATGTGACCTTGTATAATGTAACAGGTGCCCATGTGAAGCATTCCTGTAAAAAAATGTATGTTCGCATTATCTGAAAAACATTTCAAAAGCATAACAATTATCACATGTGCAATTAATATTCAGTATTTGAGCATCCTGTCCCATCTAGTCACAGCAGTTGTTGAGCGACCATTTCTTCACATACTGCTCGACCCTAACTTAATCTCTACCAGTCCCCTCAAATGTCACCATTGCATAGTTCAGAGAGACCTGTTATTTGGGGGTCCATTGTTTTGGTAATCATCTTCCCCAAGTCACTAAATCCTCTACTACTATGTAATTTCTGCGGGTGAGTTTTCTCATCCGCAAGTGCCCACTCCAATACATCTCTCTTCCAGGCTCTTACCTCTGGGGCTCAGGTTGAAGTCCAGTGTATGGCGATCCGGCGCCTTGCCAGGACAACCCTGAGTGCCACCATCTCTGTTGATGTATTTGTTTCCCTGCATTGTGGCAGCTCCCCCCTCAAGCACAATGTGATGGTTCTTGTCAGAACCAACCCTGCTATGAGCACTAATGTACTAATCACCTCTACCCAGAATTCCTCTAATGGCTGACAGGACCATGTCATGTGTGAAAGGTCTGCTGAAAGGAGTCTGCATCTACCACAGGCAGTTGGGTTTGATGGGTATATCTTAGAGAGATTTCTGGGGGTCATTTATGTTCTGTGCAAGAAATGTAACTGGATAAGCTTAAATCTAGCATTAGGGAACACCTGCCAGACCTGCTGTCCACAGTTCTGCTCTGATCATCTCGTTCAGGCAATTCACACTCCAATGGTGTCTGATGTGAGCTGTCTCGCCTCCCATGTCTGTAGGCAAGGGCACATGCAAATGCGTCATCAGCTTCCTGCAACCTTACAGGTCTACTTGTTGTTGCATAACTGCGTGTTCCACTGGCTCATCTGGAAACGTAGTCCAGACCTCTCTGGCTGTATGGGCCAGGCGGATGTACTGCAAAAATTGCCCAGGCCCTACCCAAAGAACCCCAATATCTTTGATTCGAGTTTGTTTTATATAAAACTGTAAATATAAAAAGGAAAGCTGAGTGTTGGGCTTAATTTACAAATCTGCCCCTTCTTTCGGTGGTTTGATCTAAAGGAGGAGGGATTGGCGAGCATGCGAAAAGTCTCTGGGACAGACCGAATGCAGTTTTTCTCTCCCTACTTTTGAGAGGAGTTAGGAGGGGGAGGTGAAGGTGAAGGGGGTAAGTAACATTTGCCCTAAAGAGCAAGCTCCATTTATACCTAATACAAGTATTGGAAAAGTCAATAGGTCTCGCCTATGTGAGATAAATTGGATTTGCCAATGGTGTGTTAGACATGTTGCAAAATAGTGTGGCTGCTGTGCAACATCTGTGAATGGCTGAAAGTAATGGGGAAAAGGGCGCTTTGACGTGGCTAGCTTTGACCACATCATAGCTCTTTTATTTTTTTACTTTTAGCCATACTGCACAGCAGCCGCATTGCAACCCGGCTAAAAACATTCACAAAGCCGATAGATCTGGCATAGGCAAGACCTATTGGCCTTGCCACTGCTTGCTTGCTTTTATGTTTGTGACCCCCAGGCTTTTACATCCGGTGGTCAGCAAGAAAAAAACGTATGTTGGTTAGTTTGTTCGACTTACAGTGGGCATTTTTACGTATAGTGACAGGTGACCCTTTGAGGCATGGGACTGCGGTCAAATGTTTCAGCCACTGCATCCTTCTGAGATTCCACCATTGGAAATCTGTCCGCACCTATGACTCGGATTGAGCTGGGGAAATGGGTTGATTTGCAAAGTACAACTTCCTCGGAATTATGGCGCAGGGCCTGTTCCTTTTCCTTCTCCTTTCCAAGGAGAGGAAGAAAGCAGCTCCTCTGTTGGCCTCAAGTGATGTTTACGTTGTGTTGTTCATTGTACACGGCATATTTCATCACCTGCCTACTTAGTTCAAATTTCGAGGCAGCCCAAGGCTGCTAAATGACCCATATCTTATTAAGGAAGGGCTTGGAGGTCAGCGGTTGAACCAGTTGCTGCACGCACGGCGTAGGAGGAAGACACGTTCCATTTTCAGCGTGCATGATGGAGCAGCACTGTTATGCAGAGCGGAGGAATCAGTAATGGTATCTCAGGCACAGAAACACTCTCCCTTTCATAACCTCAGTGCTAAGAAAGTATTCACATTGGGATGTTTTGTTTACAAGGCTTCCATATGTTATGTCAGAGGTGTCCTTGATGGAGAAATCCCTGTGTCTGTTAAACATCACCCGCAGTTTCAAAAAGCAATGATTCCCCGAGGTAAAGTACCTCTCAATACATCAAAACAGAGTTAATTAAGTAAAGGGCCCACTCAATATTTAGGTTCTAAATCAGCAGAATACATCTAAAAGTTTTACAATAATTGAAAAGAATTGCCATACAGAGTCAGCATAAACTCAATGAAGGCTCCTAGCAGAATGGGTGTACAGAATAAAGTGCAAATAATAGAAACATTTCTAAGTACCAAATAAGCAGCAAAACCAATAGATAAACAGACAGCATCTCTAGTAGCATTCAGGAAAGCTCTGGCTCACCCACAAAATAGAGGGCTTATATACACAATGTTTGCATATTAAATGACTAAAACTTCTAATTCATCATGGTACGTATGGTCAACATTTTTACATTCTCAGCAAACCAGAATACAGTTTTATTAAACGTCATATTGCTGTAGCACCTAAGCACTATCCCACTACATGAATATTGATTCTTCCCACGCTATACCAATGTCATCAGGAGATGATAGGGCAAACTAGATACATGAGCTGAAGCAAACTATATTATGAAGAATAGGACACAGTGAGTAGAAGGTCCTTGAAGAAGACTACAGTATTGTGACCATGTTGGAAAGATTGAGATCAGCAAGAACAACATCAGTGGACATAAACTGACTCTGCTTGAAATAACAAACAGTGAAATGTGCAGGGGAGACATCCATTGCGATAAGGATGGCTTCCAGTCCCAAAATTGAAGCCTAGTTAACAAGAGTCAAGAAAACACACTTATTCATGCCATAGAAATCTTGTTTTAAAGACAATAGACCAATATAAGTGTTTGCATGTGTAATCAAGAGTAACACTACATTCTGCCCATTGGTAATGATGCTCCAATATATAAATGCACAGAAATCTTTAACAACTTCCCCCCTCTTATTATTCTATAAACAACCCACAATTAATATGATTAGTCTAGAAATTATGACCCAGTATGTATCACCTTCTGCTTCTTTCAAGTTGATTCATCCTTCAATTTTAGGTGATTATAAGCGTAATCTAAGGTAGCCTCCATCTCAGATTCTTCTCTTTTCCTTTTAGACTATTCTTTTACCTCCTGAAACCCACATTTTAGAAACAGTAACTTGGAAATTTTGAACTGGAGAAACTGGACACTTGTGCAAATTAACACAATAATTACATGGGTTGGAAACAAGATAGACTTACCACCACCCAAACTATCAAACCATTCACCAACCTTTCTAAACCCCTTTCTTATCTTATTAATAACTCACTGTTTCCCACAAGCCATGCTCCCCAAAAGCTTGGACTTCACAAGAAGTGTTAGTAATCTTTAACAGATATGCATTATTAACGCTACTCTTATCTGGTATGGAGGTACAGCATTCTTTAACCCTCATAATACTGCGAAGACCGCCTTCTTTTTTTGCTAAATCATGATCTGATTTAAGGCCTTGGCTGTGTTTGAAGCAAGCTGAATCACAAGCGTAGACAACCTTCTAATTTTCACATCATTCATAGCCGCACCTATAGATTGAATCATAGCTCCTAATATATATCTAATAATATCTGCCCAAAACCATGTTTCATTAGTTTCATTAGTTTCAAACCCTCATCATCATTGTTTCCATTCGCATGATAGTTCTAAGATATACAAAAGGCCTTATTACGAGCTTGACAGTTCGTAAACTGCGTACCTGTGTTCGACTGCCGTGAGCTTCGTGGTCCGACCGCCGCATCATGAGATGGGCAGATTGCTATTGGGAAGACTGCAGTGGAACCACCGATACCACTAGTACACAGCAGCTTGCTGGGGTCATGGTCAGAGAAAAGTAGCTGCTATAGGACGGTATAGAGGATTCAAGTCCCATCAAAGTTTACTGTGGATCCCTTTACTTCTGGTCTCCCTTCACAGCAACATCTTCACCAGAGGATTACGAGCCTGTTTGTGGCAATATACAGGTGTCTTTTTTTGTACCATATCCCCATTGCCTGGACTGTCCACATATGGGCCATACTCTGTCAATGGGTAGGTGGTATTTTTCCACATGTATCATGCATATGTGTGCTTTCAACACACATGCAGTTGAAATGCTCACACTGGCATCAATACATATAGAAGATTAATCACCACCGCCATAAGAACTCCACAGTCACACCGCTGGCACCACGATAAATTCTAACTACGGCAGTCTGAATACCGCCAGCACTGTGGTCTTCTGGCGGATGCAGCGTTTTTGGCCGTCGGACCGCCAAACTCATAATCAGGCTCTTAATCTATCATCATGATCCCACTGAATTACAATGAAGATTGAAATAAACAATCTTTTCACACGCATAATAAATCCTAAACCACTAACCCATTTCCGCCGCCATCTTGGGAGGGAATCGGAGTGGGCAGCGGGCTATTTGTTGTGGCACTGCAAACATAAAATGGACACCTCTGAGCATTCGCGCAGCGGACGCGCGCAGCGGACGCGCGCAGCGGGCGCACCAAAGGCAAGTCCGTCTGCGCCCGTCCGGGCCTGGCCAGGGCCCAGAGCCAGGACCCCTGCCAAAAATGTAGCGAAGCTACCATCTACTTTACTTTTGCCTAAACAGCTAAAAAAGATAGGGACTTATAATTACGACGCAAAGTCTCTAAAAGCCATCCGAAAACCTATTATGTCCACTTGCGCCAAAGCCCATAACATCTTAGATCCTTTTCTCTGTAATTCCTGTGTTTTTTCTTTAAATTCAAAGGAAACTGAGAATACATTATATAGGAATAAAGGCAGTAAACCCACAACTTATAAAATGATAAGTATAAACTGCTGCTCACTCCCCAAACATCAAACCAATATGTTTGACCTCCTTTTTAACGATCAACCAGATGCAGTTTTCCTTACGGAAACTTGGCTCCATGAAAGCTCGGGACCTGATATAGCAGCAGCCCTACCCTCTGATTATGCCATAGTAAGAGTCAATAGAACCAAAAAGATAGGAGGGGAAATCGAGAAAATTTAAAAAAAAATCTATAATTGCACCCTTGATCAATTTCCTATCACATCATGTGAAGCAGCCCTTTTCAAACTCACCCTCTCTTCCAATTTTATTTTCTCAGGGGTACTCATGTATAGACCCCCAGATCAGATGGCAAATTGGATTCCCGGACTAATGGAGGAAATTTCCTTCCAGATAACAAATAAGGCCAATTTTACTGTTTTAGGAGATCTAAATCTCCACTTAGAAGATGCCACCTGCAAAAATAGCATTAGACTTATTTCGGATATGGCCTCCCAAAATCTCAAGCTGGTTAATGCAGGGCCAACTCATAGAGCTGGCCATATCCTAGATCCAATTTTTACCAATCTAGATACAATTACCTGCTCACCAGCCTTACAAACAATCTGGCCTGATCACTACCAGATTAATTTCTCCCTGACGTCACCCTATAACAGAAACACACTAAACAAAATAAATAGCATGGAGAATTCACAAAGAAACTGGAAGAGGCTGGACATAACAACATTTAACAATTGTCTAGAGGAGTGCATACCACCTATAGAGCAAGAGATAGGCCCCCTAGCAAATGCAGTACAAAGCTGGTTTACGGAAGCAGCTGACTTATGCCTCCCTACTTCTAAACAAAAAAAAACCACACATCACCCCCCTGCACCCTGGTATAATGATTCTTTGAAAAATTCTAAATCGTGTTGTAAAGTCTTAGAAAGAAACTGGAGGAAAAACTATGATCTCATAGACAAACTAGCCTATAAAGCAGCCCTGAGTAAATACCACAAAGAATGCAGGCTGGCACGGGCTGCCTTTGTGAACTTAACCCTCTCCAAAGCTTCTAACTGTGCAAAAACACTATTTAACACAGTGAAAATTCTGGCAGGCTCAGATGTAATAGCCAAACCACCTTTTCTGTCCCAATCCAAATGTGAAGAACTAGCGACTTTATTCATATACAAAGTGGATGGTATCTATCAAGAAATCGTTTCACAACAAGATGAGGCCCCTAGACCTGAGGTTTCTACATCTGATTGGGTGCATGAACACAACCTAGTAAAGACTGACCATGCGTTAAAGGACTGGCCCCTACTGACAACCAATACCGTGGGAGATTTATTAAATTCAATCAAATCAGGATCACCGAGGGATCCTATCCCAGCTAACATTCTTAACAACTTAATCACTCAGTGATGTCAAACATAACTCATGTACTCAATGCATCAATTAAAGATGCCAAAGTTCCAGCCCTTTGGAAGCATGCTATGATTCATCCTGTATCAAAAAAGCCAAATGCAGATATATCCGATACAAAAAACTATCAACCTATTTCTCTACTTCCAATTCTGTCTAAAATCCTGGAAAAACATATCCATATACATTTGACACAGTATGTCAATACCCACCTACTACTTCACCCATCACAGTCCGGCTTCAGGGCAGGTTTCTCGACGGAAACCACACTCTTGGGTGTGACAGAAACAATCCGCCAGAAATTGGATCAAGAGGAAACAGTAGCGCTCATCCTTTTGGATTTGAGCACTGCTTTTGATACTATCTCACACAGAGTGCTCTTAAAAACACTGAGCAACATAGGAATTGGCAGAGCCGCTCTCAAATGGATTCAAGACTTTCTTTCAAATAGAACATTCCAAGTTTTCTCCCAAAACGCCTGCTCCGAAACACACTCATTTAGCCATGGCGTACCGCAGGGATCCATCTTGAGTCCGCTTCTCTTCAACCTTTATGTAAAGCCTTTGGCGGAGTTGGCTGAGGAGTCGGGACTCGCGATCTATTCCTATGCAGATGATTCACAAGTTATTTTCTCCTTTGCGACTCAAAGTGCAAATGACATCTCGATGCTTAAAATAGGACTTAATAACATCGCAACGTGGATGAAGGCAAATTTCCTAAAACTTAACGGAGAAAAAACAGAGGTAGTAATTTTTGGGAAACAGAAGCACCTATGGAGCAGACAACACTGGCCAGAAAAAATGGGTAATCTCCCGATCCCAGTATCACAAGTACGTAATCTTGGTATACTTCTTGATGATACTTTGAGCATGCATGCACAATCAATTAAAGATGCAGCCACCTGCTTTTCCATCATTCGGTGGCTGAGAAAAATCTGCTGGATGCTCCCAGAGTCAAATAAAAAAACGGTAGTCAATGCCTTAATCACGTCCCGTTTAGACTACGGTAATGTTCTTTACCTGGGATCAAATAAAACAACTCTCCACCGTTTACAGATGGCCCAAATGCGGCAGTCAGATTCCTATGCAAAGTACCAAAAAGGGAATCAGTTTCTGCATTCCGACGCAAGCTACATTGGCTGAATGTAGAAAACCGAGTGAAATTTAAAGCACTCATCTATATGCACAAAATTAAAGCCAACACAGCCCCTAAGTACCTCTGCACCCTGGCAAAAACATATATCCTGTCCAGGAACCTCAGATCGGCCACTCAGGGTTGTTTTATGATCCCTAAATTCAAACGTGTTCGCATTGGAGGAAAATCCTTTGCCTACCTGGGTCCGTATCATTGGAATTCTCTCCCCATTGCACTGAGAAACAAGCCAAACTACTCCAGTTTTCGCAAGTTGCTAAAAACCTGGCTGTTTGATAAATAAGATACTTTAGCCATACAGAAGCGGCTGAGATGTGCCTGGAAACCCTCTTTGGGTAGCCGCTGCGCACTACAAGTACAAAAAATAAATAAAAATAAAAGAAATCACACGCATAATAAATCCTAAACCACTTACAACGTAACTTCATTCACACTCACTCTCACCCACACGTTCTAATGTCCTAACTCCAGTAGGTCCATGACGCACCATGCACCACTACCCCTTTCTTTCATACTCTATTTTCAATCTTGGATGCAAATTCAAAAAGCTAAATTCTTACTCCATTTTAATATTTTCTCTTATCTTCTTCTCATCTATACATATCTCTAACACTTTTCACTATATTCCTTAACAAATTCACGTTGCTCTTCACTCAAACGGCACATATACTTCAGTTTAGTCTTATAAGGGCCAAATTAAATGGAAGCATGGCAGTGGCAGTCTTCCAACCCCCTATTGCAATTAGCGCGGCCGGACCGCCATTGCCACGCTGCAGCCGCCAGGGAAAAGAGGTTCCCGGGCTCACTGTGCCACTGGATTCAAGCTATCCTGGCTAATGAGGGATGAAACCCTGGAACCGGTACTAGGATGCTTGTTTCCAATCCAGGGAGGACCTGGCCTGGCAGTTCGGGCTGGACTGTTCCCATTGGGCACAGGGTCAAGACTGATTTGCATATGGCTAGGTTCAAACTGGAATGGCATTGGGAGCAAGAAAATTATGGATTTAGGCCCAGATCTCTGTACTGGGCTGAATGTACGACATTGTTCTGCATTCTGTCCATCAATTGTTCTTTTTGCTGGGTTCAAGGAATAGCATAGAGTTTCCTTTATTGATGCTGTTGCCAAATTATCTTGATAAGAATCAGATTTCTAGATATGAGCCAGACCTTTGCAGTAATCTAGTATGATGTTATCAGTCATTGAAACAAGTGCAGCTGAAGGAGTTTAGGCCAATTTCATTGCTCTACCCACTATAACTTTATGAGGCGAGAGACATTTTATCTGAGGTACTTCTAAGGCTCTTCAGGGCAAATAGAAGAGCATCTGGCCACTTCAGACTATTGCATGTACACACTTTAGTAAGCTTATTATTGATGGTACAATTCATCCTCTCCACAATACTGGATGATCGAGAACAGAAACTACAAAAAAAACTTTGGTCAAGCTGGAGAGCTGTACAAATCAATTTCGGAATTTTACTCTGAAAATGAGAGCCATGATCCGTCTAAATATAAGTAGGCAGACGAAAACGAGGTATTAACTCCCTCAACAAAAGCTTCCCAACTGTCATGCTGTCTGACCTCCAGGTGGGCTGGGCATTGCCCACTAAAGAACAAGCATGCAATCATGAGAAAGTACTTAAGACCATTGTAAACTGGCATCTCAATGAAATCTGCCTGAAGTCTTGTAAATGGGTCCGCTGATTTGCCAATGTGGTTCAGAAGAATTATAAAGTCTTCTTTCCCTTATTATTTCTCTGACAAATGAGGCATCTCTGACATAACTTTCCTGCGATACTTTTGAATTTACAATTTGACCAATACTTATTCAAAGTTCTGGACATAAAGTGGTGACCGGATTAATCACTGAGGACGAGCCGTACCCCGAGAGGAGGTAGCTGCGGATCCAGACGAGAAAGAAGCCCCTCAAGTGGGGAGTCCGCGCGACGCAGTTCAAGATGGTGCCCCGCTGGAGTTGAATGTTGAGACGGACTGAGGCTGCGATGAGTCTGGGCGTTGGCCTGGAATGAGAAGAAGATGGTGGGAGGGCTGTGTGGCAGTGGAGGTGTGGACCTGACAGTAAGAACATAGTACGCCCCTCGACGGCCGTGGCGAGGAACAGTGGAAGTCCGACCTGTTAGGTCGGTGCTGCTGCAGCTCGGCAGCGGTGCGGGTTGACCGGATGAGAAACGATGTTGGTGGAGTGGCAGTGTTCGACACCGGTGGTGGCCTGGACTGAGGGCGAAGGCCCGGAGCAACAGTTAAGTGTTGTGCGCTTGTGCGCTTATAAGGGCTCTGAGAAGCGGTCCGGTGGACGCTGGTCTGTCCTGAGGCGTGCTGCCACAGGAGGTGGCGGAGGCGGACAGAGGCTGCCCGACCAGTGGAGCGGATTATAGTTGGATGAGCTCCATTACTGCACAGTGCCCAGGGGGTCTGAGGCCGGATTCCTCCCCTCCCCCTTAATCAATATAAGGGGGAGAATATTCTGATTCTATACTATGTTGACTTTATAATTAATTGAGGTGGGGGGCAGGGTTACAGACCTCTCGTGGTTTACCTGCGCCATAGTTGTCATGTTGATGAATTGGCGGTGGTATGGGTAACGAAAGAGTCTAGGGTGGGGGGCAAGTTGGGCACCATGAACTGTGATAGGACAAGTTCATCACAGAGGGAGGGGAACTGTTTTCTTAAATTAGTTTGAATTGATACCGGGAACGGGATGGGAATGGGTGTTAATGAAAGGGCTGCTAAAGAGAGCTGGAAGTGGGACGGCACAATGACCTCCTTACAATGGCAGAGGATAGGTACACAGTAATGATCTGGAATGTCAATGGGTTAGGGAACAAAATCAAATGAGGATTAGTATCTAATTATCTTAAGAGACTTAGGCCTGATACAGTCTTTTAGCAAGAGACGCATCTGACGAGCTCCCAGTGCTCTTTTCTAGAGAGAGGGCAACCTTGCATATGCAGGTTTTACCAAGGGCTCTAGGGGAGTGGTGACCCTCATCAAGAAGTCACCTCCCTTCTGTGTCACCAAACATTGGGTAGACCCCGGCGAGACATATGTGGCAGCACGGGGGACATGGGATCGTAACAAACTTCTACTTGTTAATGTCTATGCTCCCCCAGAATTGCAGCCAAGTACACTAGACAATCTGGCTAAGATACTAGTAAAGTCAGAACCCGCCACACACATTCAATAACGTGATTGACCCCTCTCTCGACCGATTACAGATACACCCGGTACACATGGGCCTACACATTTAGCAAGATTCCAAGACGTCCTTAGGCTGACTGATCTATGGCGACAACACCATCAAGACGTCCATGCTTATTCCTATTTCTCAGTGACCCACAGAGTGTTCTCTAGGTTGGATTACTTCTTTGCTCCAGCAGGGGAGATTGAGAACGTAGACAGTGTGGCGTGTTGGGCTAAGGGCATTTTGGACCATTTGCCGCTTTTATTAACCCTGGTAGGAAGAAGCAGGGCCAAAGGAGGGAACTGGAGACTGAGCCCATGGGCCTTGCAAGACAGGGTGGTGGCTAAAGAAATCTGTGTAGATTCAGAACTATACTTTAGAGAAAATGAAGGCTCAGTGCAGTCGGCAGTTACCTTATGGGCGGTATTCAAAGCAGTAATTAGAGATAGAACACAAAATATAATTGCCCATAAAATATGGAAAGAAGCTCAAGAGATAGAGGCCTTAAAATGTAAACTGTTAAGTTTGGAATGCAGCGGAACACCCACAATAAATATCCTTACCCTTCGCCAAATAGAAATAATGAAAAGGAAATATCATACGTTGGTGACTCAAGAGACGAAGGCTCGCCAGCTGGCTACCCAACACCGGCTGTACGAGACAGGAGACAGGGCAGGAAAGCTCCTGGCATGTTCCGGGCATCGAAGGAGGAAGGGATACTTCCAAGTGACCTTCGAACGGTATCAGTGGTGGTGATCCACAAAGCAGGGAAACCTCCAGAGGAGTGCGGGTCCTATAGACCCATCTCACTGCTCAATATTGAAACAAAGATATTGGCCACCATTCTGGCGATGTGCCTCCTGGCGTATATTACCCCCCTGATACATAGAGACCAATCAGGCTTTATGCCTAAGCGAGCCACACGTTTTAACTTACAAAGGCTGGCCAACTAGATGGATACTGTCAAGAAGTGAGATAGCCCACACTTGCTCCTCTCACTTGACACCAAAAAAGGCATTCAATACAGAACACTGGCATTTTATGAGACACATTCTGGAAACATTTGGTCTTGGCCCAGTGTTTCTGGAGTGGTTGACACTTCTTTATACTGCACCAGAGGCTAAAGTCCGAGTTAACTGGGCGACATCAGCAAGCTGGCCTGTTCAGAGGGGTACTAGGCAATGATGTCCCTTGTCTCCATTACTGTTTGCTCTGATACTGGAACCATTGGCATGTATGGTTAGATCCTATCAAGGGTTGGGCGGTTTCATGGCTGGGTTGCACCTTTTAGAGGAGGAACGCATATCCCTGTATGCCGATGATATTTTATTATACGTTACAGACCCGGCCGAGACACTCCCCAAAATCTTACAAATATTTGAAGAATATGGCTGTCATGCAGGGTAGAGGATCAACTGGAGCAAATCCATCATACCCCCAGTGGGAGGCATTATAGAACCCGGGGATTACCCAAGCTACCTACGAATGTCAGGTGGGTTCACCTACCTTGGGCTCTCTATCACCACTGACGTAGCATCCAGTCTAGAGCACAATATCAAACGAGTCCTTTTGCATTTTCAGGAAGATGTCTAGAGATGGATGAAACTCCCTCTGATGATAATGGCCAGAGCCACCATGTACAAAATGGTCACACTCCCCCGGTATACAACCTTTAGCACGTATCTTTTAGCACGCACTACTATTACCACGCATCTGTTACAACGCATACCATTACAACGCAGAGCGCTTTGAGGAGCTCTGACTTGGGGAATGGCTAGTGAATAGGTTAATTTACTATCCAATAACCTTCCCTAGTGTCCACGGGGACTGGTGTTGGAATAGTAAATTAAACTATTCACTATCCAGCACCCAAAGCACTATGCGTTGTAAAGGTATTGCGTTGTAAAAAATGTGTGGTAATGGTATGCGTGGTAAAAGTGTGCGTGCTAACATCATACATCCCACTCCCCCAGTTACTTTGTGTTGCCACACTCCTTTTGTAAAATACCAGAGACTGTTTTTTGCGACCCTCAGCAATGAGTTACGCCTACTTCTAAGGGAAGCAGCGCATCCAAGAATAGCGCTGCAAACCCTGTAGCGGAACCCATATAATGGGGGTTAACCTTACCAGATATGGAGCCTGCTACAGAGTGTCCCACCTCATGGTAGTTAACGAATGGAACCACGTCACAAGGGTTTATCCTACATATATGCTGGAAAGACTCCAGTACCAGGACCACATACACCTACACTATATCTATGGAGGGAAGGGTAGTAGTCGACTCCTACTGGCCACTCAGAGGGTGTTGGAAGCATGGAAAAGTGCTGAAAAGCAAATGAAGTGGGACATGAAACCTACGAGAGAGACCCCATTATGGGAAGGAGCGAGACTGTCTGAGATGGGAAAACTGAGAGGCTTTAGACAGTAGGATTTGATTGGGATCTCCAAATTGAGAGTTGTCATGGAGAAAGGCACTTTGGCGCCATTCAGCAAACTCCATATCCGTTACACGACACCCAAACCTATGCCTACCTTAGAATGCGCCATGTTTTGCAGGCGGAGGGGCTGGATGCTGCAACACTGCAGGAATATTCCCCTCTAGAGGGCAGACTTTTGCAGGAGGAGATGCCTACTAAGGCTATCTCGCTGACATACAGAACACTAATTAATAACATGCCCGACAAGTTAGGTCAGTTTAGAACTAAATGGGAGCTCACCACAGGCCCTATGGAAGACATTGACTGGGAAGCTTCCCTCATGCATCCACGTGAAGTGGCAATAAAACAAAGACTACGTCTTATCCAATGCAAAATCCGACATAGAACTTACTTTGACAGAGCCAGATTACACAGCATTGGGAGAGCAGACACCTCGGAATGTCTAAGATGCCACACAGAACGCAGCACATTTATACACACCCTGTTGGAGTGCAGCCAGATTAAAACGTATTGGACCAAGATGCTGAAGGAACTTAACAACATACTGGAAGCCCAAATTGAATTGGAGGCCCGGTATGTTCTGTTGGGAATCCCTACAGAGGTAGACCTACCACGTACCAAACTCTCGTTGGCTAATCTGGGGCTAGTGGTAGCTAAGAGGGATATGGCCCGATACTGGGGTGTCCACCAACTCCCTACACTTAAGGAATGGAGAACTTTCATGGATTATATATGGTGGCGGAAAAACATACAAAGCAAGGGAATGCCTGCGAAAATTTTTAAAGATCTGGGCACCATGGATAGATTACTATGGCTTAGAAGAGGAAGATTGGTTAACGGGGAGATCGGGGAGAGAGTCTTGAAAACTGTTGTGCCTGACCTAATGTTGATGGGCATAGATAATCCATGAATGACCCTCATTATCTATAACTGTGTGAAATCTGTATCTAACTTAATGCTCTCTTTTAATGACATCAATGCTGTACTTTCTGTCTTACACCAACTGTTAATGTCAGACATCCAGGATTTATCTTGTTGCCACGGTTTCTTTGTTTGTATGTTAAAATAAAATAAAACGTTCTGGACATAGTATCCCTCCCCACATGGGACTGAGTATGCAAATATCTATCATTGGAATTCAAAATTGAATCAGGTAGGCTATATTTATACTCAAGAGTGATCTACACATCTTGGTAGATTTTTTTGAAACTGAGCATTTCCCACCTTCCTTTCTCATCCTCTGGAACTTCCTCTTGGATATCCCTCACTTCACTCATGGAAGTCTGTTTTGGATTCAACAGCAAATTATTTACATTTTTTGCACCTTCAATGGAATTATCATTTGATTAATTTTGTTCTATCTCTTCAATCGTAATTTCCTCATTTGATCTCATAGCTTCATTCTTAAGTGCATGTTATGTCACTACCTGGTCCACATATTTATTTCCAAGTGTGACCATTTCTTTTTCAGCCTTATCAACAGTACATTGACCACTGTAATTTCTTTTGGCAATTGCATGGCCTCCAACAAATCAAGAGTATAGGAATAGTTTCTGAATGGAGTTCCAGAGGATGTAATCAAAGATGTTTGGATAGAATATCGAGAAAAAAATGTTATACAAAAATATTGTGTCAAGAATATCAAGACATCAAAAATGTAGTCTGCAGTAATATTAAAGGTAAAAATATTGTTTTAGTCTTGTTTTTAATATTGTTAAAAATATCGATGTTGAAAGTATCATTATATGTAGTATTGTTGTAATGTGTCAATTAGTATGTAATTTACTATATTGTGTTTTTTTGTAACTGTTTATATTTTTTAGATTGGTGTTTTAGTAAGCTAAATCTTTAGTTATGAAATGTCTCAAAATTGTTTATTTTGTTGTTTTAATAAATATAAATAATTGTTAAATATTTGTTTTTCAGCAGTGGGAGATTGGGTTGTTGAGGATAAGTGTGGGTAAGATTTTTTTAAATATGTGTATTTTTAAATGAAAATACTGTTAATTTTGAAAGTTTGCAAATTTATAAATTGGATTTTTTAAATAGTTTTTAAAAAAATATTTGCAAACATTTTTTTAATCAAGCTATACATTAATGGTATAATAAAATATTTTTTTAAATTGCAAACTTTTTCATAAAAATAATATTTAGAAATGTAATTTCTTTTATTTTGTATTTTTTCAATAATTATTGTAAATTGGTTTCAAAATTGTAGAAATTAGATTTTTTTCTGTCAAATGCAAATTTTATTTAAAAAATATATTTTAAATTTATAAAAATATACAACATTTTTATAATGTTTACTGGCAGTCCAGCAAATCACCTCAACTTTTGCCGTCCTTGAGGAACTAGGTTTTAAATACATCTCAGACACCATTGTATGAAAACCTGTGCCATGGTGGATGTTGGTGTGGCATAAAAGCGAGCCAACCGTAAACCGAGTAATCATTTGGGACTTTCTTACCCTTGTTAATGTAAGGGCGATTCCCTGGCTTGGCTGCTTAAAATCTGAATTTACCAGGCTGGGTTGCCTGGATTTATATCTTTGACCTGAAAAGATCAGGGCTTGATCCATCACCGTTTTTTAGCTCACTGCACCATCCCAGCTCAGAACGTGGCTATATGCAAATTAGTCTGACCCTGGCCCAGTGCATCATGGGAACAGGGCAGACCAAACTACCAAGCCAATTCTTATACTGGGAAGGAAACAAGCTACCGGGGACCGGTTTCTGGCATTTCAGCCGTCTTCGGCCCGGCTTGCTTGAATCCTGATGGTGCAATGAGCTAGGGACTCACATCTGAGTATACCCTTCCACGCTTATGGTGGACAAAAATGATTCAGAAAAGGGGGTGGTGATGAACAGAGTGTCTGAATTAAGCAGACCACTCTTACCCAGTCCAAAGATCAGGGCTTGATCCATCACCGTTTTTTAGCTCACTGCACCATCCCATGATGCACTGGGCCAGGGACAGACTGATTTGCATATAGCCAGGTTCTGAGCTGGGATGGTGCAGTGAGATAAATAACGGTGATGGATCAAGCCCTGATCTTTGACTGGGTAAGAGTGGTCTGCTTAATTCAGACACTCTGTTCATCACCACCCACTTTTCTGAATCGTTTTTGGCCACTATAGGTGTGGCAGGGTATACTCAGACATGAGTCCCTTTCTCACTGCTCCATCAGGATTCAAGCAAGCCGGGCCGAAGACGGCTGAAATGCCAGAAACCGGTCCCCGGTAGCTTGTCTCCTTTCTGGTGAAGAATTGGCTTGGTAGTTTAGTCTGCCCTGTTCCCATGATGCACTGGGCCAGGGACAGACTGATTTGCATATAGCCAGGTTCTGAGCTGGGATGGTGCAGTGAGATAAATAACGGTGATGGATCAAGCCCTGATCTTTTGACTGGGTAAGAGTGGTCTGCTTAATTCAGACACTCTGTTCATCACCACCCCCTTTTCTGAATCGTTAATATCTTTGTACACCTGATCAGTTTTCCCAAGGGTTAGTTTGCTCAGATTACCTTGGGTCCTTGTGAGTGTGGTAATTCATCGGCCCAAACTATTTTTCATTTTGTATTGTTGTGTCCATATGTTATCTAGTCCAGAAAACTATTTCTAATACTTCTATTGAAAGATGTAAAATTCAAACAAGTGAGGCTATGTTACACAGGTATGGACATCCTTAAGAATGTCCATACCTGTGTATGTGTGCAGGCAACTTTTTGAGTTGTATAATTAAGCCTTGGGAGTCATTGATTTAATCTTACTGTAGGCATGAGATAGCGGTTGTTCTTTGGTTAAAGCCTTGGAGTATCTGAAATGGCTCAGGGCTCTATTTATGTTGAAAACAGTCCTGTAATGAATGCTAAAATGCTCCAAATGTGGATCAGACATTATTTTATGTTCTCATTGAAGTCTTATTGTAGATCTGCTTTTATAAATGTTTTTATGGTTTTATGTTTTTTCTTAATCCATTTACATTTGTTTCTTCTTGTTTTTGGTGTTAAGGTTTTTAACTGTTAGTATGTATCTTTTATGGTTACATTTTTAACTAACTAGATTTATACTACTAACAGTAATATTTTTTGATTTTATGATTGTTAATTTTGAAATTTTAGTTTATTTTGTTATTTTATGGTTTATATTTTTGGAAAGGTTGAACAATTCTGTATACATTGTAGTGGGAATAGTACATTGCACCCCTTGTCTTACATCTTCCTTAAATTGGTTTAGATTGGAGTGGGAATAGTACAATACTCCCCTTTATTGGTTTAGATTGGAGTGGGATTAGTAAATGTCACCCCCTTTAGAGTCCTACACCTTCCACAAATTAGTTTAGCTTGGAGTGGGGATAGTAAATGTTACCTTTTTAGTGTCCAATACCTTCCTTCAATATGGTTGGATTAGAGTGGGAATTGTAAATGTCATCCCTTTAGTGTTGAATACCTTCCCCTAATAGATTTAGATTGGATTGGGAATAGTAAATGTCACCCCCTTAGAGTCCAACTCCTTTCCCAAATTGCTCTAGATTGGAGTGGGGATAATAAATGTCACCCCTTGTAGTTTCCAACACCTTTCATAAATTGGTTTAGATTAGAGTGGGGATAGTACATTTCACCGCTTTAGTGATTAACAATTTTTTCACAAGTGATTTATGTTATTTATTCTGAAATCTTTTATTTTATTTGTATTCATATGTTGGCGACATATGTTTTTATTTTACTTGTATTGTTTATCAGTAATACAATAAAAAATATTTGAACATTTGCAAACAATATTAATGCTAATTACATTGTGTTGTATAATCACAATTTGTCACACATATTTTTCTCATTTTATTTCTGTTTTCAAAGTTATTTTTTGCATATTTTGACATTTTTAATGGTATATATGTTATCTGAATGCAAACATTTTTATAAAGGTAAGTAAATAAAACATTTATTTTTTATTTTTATTAATAAAAAATGTAAATTATATTCACATAGTATTGTGTGTTGTACATTTTCACCTTTTATTTTCCATTGTTCAACAGTTTTTAACAGTTCTTTTAATATGTTTCATATATATATTTTCTACATTATTTCAACATGTTTTTATCTATCAATTAAACAATTATATATATTTTGTGCTATTATTTAATTTACACTGTATACTTTTTTTACTTTTTATCATAAATTTTTTTGATGTTTCAGATGTTTAATATTTCTAAACATATTTTCATACATCTATTCAATGTTTCTACTATTTTTCCATTCATTTTTTCTCAGAGAGATAGTCTTTTTTTTAGTTTAATTTAGATGGCAATTTTGTTTTTACCACTACCTGTTATTTTATAATCTATTTGTGTTGTTTTTAGTCTATTTTCCCGGAACCAGATCTCAATAAGGTGCTGCTGTTTGTCGGAACAGGTAAGTCTTTTTATGGATTTTGTAAGGGGTTTGAGGGTAGGGAAGTTTAGAGGGGAGGTCTAGTAGGTAATTATAGTGTTGATTTTGTTTTTAACACCTTCAGCGCGGTGCAAATTTTCGCGCTCTGCTGAAGGTTCGAAAAACGGGCGTGGTCGTGACGGAACGGTTCCTTCATCAGCATAGCCCAACCGACGCTGATGACGGAACCGTTCCGTCATGAGCGTCGAAGGGGTTAAAAAGAAATACTTAGAAGTATTAGTGTAAGTGTTTTTCAATAGTTTGTGGTTTTGCGTTTTCTTACACTATTTAAGTAATATGTTGCTATGTTATTTTAAATTAAGGGATGCTAGTTATATTTTGATGATTAACATATCTATATGTATTTTTGGGACTGCAATGTGTTTTACAGGAAAGATTTGTATTTACTTTGCAGGCCTTTGTCTATGAACGAGCCCTATGGGCATTGAGGCTTTACATTTACAAGGAAACCATTTTTGGTTTATCATAAATCATTACTTTTTAATTTGATTTCCTTTTTATTTGTTTTTCCTCGAACAGATATTTTTTTAAACACTTTTCCGGGGTTTTAATCGTTTCTACATATTTGGGATTGCTTCAAGGGATTTGCATTTGATTTGTTTCATTTTTGCATTTTGTTTTGGACTGTTTGTGCAATTATTTTCAATTTTGGGTGGATTACTACTTTTTCATTACATGGATAACGTGAATGATCTGCTACCCCAGAAGAGTTAGGGGCCTAGTACGATAGCGGGCTTTGTCCACCCGCCACCACACCGGTAAACGGGCCCGACCGCCAGAGGTGCGGCACTCCCGCTATGGCAATTAGGATGCGACCGCCACCCTGGCAGTGGCATCCCGCATATTCAACATTATGGCGGGCAGTGCTATAAGCAGCACCCGCCACAATGTTGAATATGCATGTTGTGCATTGGCATGCGAAACGTGACAGGCACCGTGCGGTGCCTGCCACCTTGGGCATGCCAAGTACCCCTGAAGTGGAGCCCCCGACCCCCAACCACCCAGGGGCCCAAAACTGGCCCCCAAAGTGAACTCTGCATGCCTTTCCATGGAGGAGTCTCCGTCATGGAAAGGCATACTACTGCACTCATCGTAATATGGATGTTGGTGCCTGCAAGGCACCGCCACCCATGTTATGGGCCTTTTCTGCCCAGCAGGCAATCATGCTGATTGCCTGTGGGCAGAAAAGTGGCGGACCGACTTTCCGTCCACCACGGTACCCCCCCCCCCCCCACCATGCTAATGTGGCGGGGAGTAAATGGCTGTCTGGCGGTGCAGTTTGGTGGGCGGATCGCCACCGCAGGTCGGGCGGTGGTGATCCGCCAGCCATGCTTATAGGCCCCTTTGTTTTCTTTAATTTTCTTTTGGTTGGGAAATCTCCTTTTATAATGTTTGTGCAAATCTTATCTGATTGTTATGTGGTATTGTTTGGTTTATGTGTTGTAATTTGTTTTTTTGATGGATTGAGTTTTTTATTTACTTTCTTTGTTAATGACTAACATTTTATTTTAAATAATGTATATATTTGATTATATCAGTCTTTATTAAAATATACATTTTAATTACTTTTTTGCCTGATGTCATAAAATATTATATGTATTATTTAAAGAATACAAGGTTTGGCAAGTTGGTTAAGAAATTGTCTGAGTTTTTGAGGACTTTAGTAAGTGATCATTTATTTTAAAATATGCTTTTTGCTTTCATTTCTAAGTGAACTACTCCTTAGTTATCTATGACAAGTTCTACTTTAAATTGTAAAATATCGTAGATTCATCTTGATTATTTCCTGAATTTAGGGCCAATTTGAGTTGCAGATTGCTCCATTCTTATTTGTTGGTAGCGTTGTTCTTCTTGTAATGCCTAAGGTTGATTGGGGGGCATTGTGCCGTCCTTCCACTGCATTGTTTGTTTTGGCTTCCTGTGCCAATGTGCTGTTATAGACAGTACACCATGATATTTGGAAGTTAGGTTGGCGTCTGTGTCCTGAGCGATGCAGTCTGCCTACCTAAGTGTCTTCAAAATAGTCCATAAAGGGTCTAGGTTTGTCTTAATTTTGTTGCGAGAAAGGGCTTTCTATCAGTAAATTGTAGTGGTTGACTCTCTCTGTGTAAAGGACATAGGTTTGTGCTATATTTTGTTTTATTTCAAAGGCAAATTGTCTGCTTGTAGAATATTCTACACTTGGTGCAGATTTCTGGTGGTACCTTCACATACTTTGATTGGAATGATAGTAACAGCCTTTTATGGCCGTGTGAGAGTAAGTTTTTAGAATGTTTTGAAACATGGTTTGCTCAAAGTCTGATTTTTTTTGTGGGTAGTACTTGTTTATTTTGTGTTTAATATGATGTAGGAGCTTGTACTAAGCGCTGCTTTGTTTGTTTGGTATTAGGGCATATATAAAAGGTATATTTGTGTTTTCATATTCACATGTATGGTGTATAACTGAGTGAATGGCTTGGAACACAATATGAAGGTCACATCGATGATTCATGTTTCACATTGTTTTAGTTTTGGTAAGTTATCTGTTGCAGAGAATATTAGGATTTGTTTTTTGTTAATTTGGTTGTCATGTAAAAAAGAAAGGATCCTCTTTATGTGTCAATGTTAAGGGGCCGATTACGATCTTGTTAGGAAAGGCTCCAAATGGGATTCGGTATTACAGAATCCGATTCGAAACTCTTGTTTCTGAACAAATCGTACACATTTCCCAATGAACAATTAGGATGCCCGGAATCATTTGGGCAGTCCAAATCAGTTCCAAAAGGCATTCGGACAACCCGAGTCTTTCAGAGCTGATTCCTACAGCTCCATGGACCTAGTTTCCGGACGAGCGATTGCGATGACCGATTCGAACAGCCGTTCCGATTCGGTGTGCCGGACACGAAACTGCTATCAGAGACTGTCTTTGGGGGCCCGTAACTGCACCCAAAGGCATCCGAATGGTACCCGTGGGGGTACCCAAAGGACCCCTCTTCCCAACCATACACAATGTGGCAGGCACCATGGGGTGCCTGCCACAGGGTGCAAAGTTTGCCCCACCCATCCTTTTTTTCAATGAGAGCCTGTGCACTTGTTCCGAACACAGGCTCCCATTGAAGTCAATTGGAATCCGACCGAACGATGTTCGGAATCATCATAATCAGTCGGTTGGACTCGCAGAACCGTATTAGTTTGGAAACGATTCTAAAACTGATTCGGTCAGAAAAGTTTCCTAACAAGATGGTAATCGGCCCCTAAGTGTTCAGGTATGTGTATGTCTTGGTATCTTCTACGGGCAGGTGGGGTATCACTGTTTGCTCTTTTAGTTCACGCAATTAAATGTTTTAAAGTGAGCTAGGTATTAGTTGGTCTGTTATGTGTTTGGGGACTTTAGGTAGTATATCGTTAAGGATTTTGCTTGTGGGTTCCTGTAAGCTAGTGCTTGCTTCTCTTATATCCTGTAATATCTCTTTTACTTCTGTTTCTGTTGCATTTGGGAGGTGTTTGTGCTTTCTTACATGTATTTCAACATCATCTTTTGTAGTTTACCTCCCATAGCTTCCATTAGAATAATATTTACTACATTTCCAGTTTATAGTGTCTGTTGATGCAGTCTCTTGGCTGTAGGTGTGGCCCATATGATTGATCAACTGCTTTCCTTTATGCGAAGTGATACACTTTGCAGCTTCTGTCATTGTATTTGAAAGTTGTGTAGTAGTATGAATATAAAGAATATTTTAACGTTTGTATATTTATTATTTACATTTAAAATTATGTAATCACTTCTATTTTGTATACCTACATGCATGTTATATATAAATGTTTCTCGCGATTTTGCAGTTTTGAAGTGTGTTTTTTTTCTTTTAGGAAGTCTATGTAAAAAGAGAGAAGTTGGATAGTATTTTATTCATTATTTAACATTTTTAAGCTTAATAAAAATTACATTTTAGTGTAAATATAAGTTTTACATACTTGGTTAGATAGTTGTTGAAATATATATATTTATTCTGGAATCGTTTGATGAGAAAATCCACCAGGGTTTCCTTGTCTCGCAGCATTTGTCATTTTTTGAAGTAGTTAGTTGTTTAAATTAGTGTGCCTTTTATATTGTTGAGTTATTTCTTTGTTTCATTTTATTACTTAAAGTTGTATATACTTCTATTTCATTGCTTGGTTTAGTTTTAGTTAGAATCTTTTTTGTTTGTTTAGTTTTTATGGTAAACGCTACTTTAGGTAGTATTTAGATATATAGTATAGATTTTGCTATGTTTAAATACAACTTTTTCTATGATATATATTGCTAAACAAGAGAAAGTTCTTTCTGGGATCGAGCCCGTTGTCAGGTGGTGCGCAAAGCCGGCGGAACCACAGCCGGACAATTAAATCCAAAAGCAAAAGTCCAATAAGGTGCACACTGGGAATGATGATTTGCTTGTGCAACTTAGTAATAAAAACTCTGCACAAGCAAATCATCATTCCGAGTGTGCGCCTTATTGGACTTTCATTTTATTTACATATATATATATATATATATATATATATATATATATATATATATATATATATATATATATATATATATATATATATATATATATATATATATATATAATTTACACACACATGTATATATATGTTACAGTTTAAATGTCTTTAGGCTATGCTTATATTTTGGGGGTTGAAATCTAAACAAAATATATTTTTGTTTAACTCAAGATTGTGTATAAAATTTTTAATTTTAAGTAATTGTTTTATGTTAAGTGGTTGGTTTAAATAGTCATTAGTAATTATTTTGGTGATATTGTTATCGATATTGTGGGTATGGATATTTTTTACATATATTTTTATTTAAAGGTGACAATATTTTTGTATGCAATATTTTTGTTTTCTATATAGTTAAAAATTTATATTTGTATCAACTATATTTTTGTTCTCAATATTTGTGGTTTTACTAGTTAAGTATAGGATATCAATATTTTTGTCATCAATATTTAATTTCCCACATTTTTATGTTTCATTATTGTATGGATCGATATTATGTCAGTGATCCGTAATAAAAGTCCTTTGTGACCACAATTGTTCAAGGTCATAGACCACTCCAAAACCATACTGGGTGTCTGCATAGATCGTCACATTCAAATCTTGTTTAACGCAACAAGCTCTTGTAAGTAAAATCAACTCTGCCACTTGTGCGGAAGTTACCTCAGATAGGTATGCCCCTTGAATTTCAGAAATGAAACATACTGCAAAGGCAACAGTTATCAATGCTTGACAATGGTCTCGCAAACAAGTACCATCCACAAACAGAATCAGATCAGCCATTTCAAGAGAACATTTTCTGATGTATGCTCTTGGCTTGTTACATAACTTATGACGTTAATGCAATCATCATCACTCCTGTCTTAGTGTTTGCTGTCTGAAACAGAAAGCAGCTTTGTAGGATTCAGGAATCTATCCCTTCTGATAGAGATGCTCTTAGCTGCCAGTATGAGTTGTTCATATCTGGTCAGACGAATGGTCAGCAAATTCTCAACTGAATGTAGAGCAAACACAGTTAGCGTGTGTCCCAACACAATCCCTCCACTTTGCGCAATTGCAAAACAAACATCGGCAACCAATTTCAAACATCCACAAAGAGCTGCAGCTGTTGGATCCAACACAGCTGATAGGTTAGCAGTTGGACTCATGACTCCACAGTGGTTGTGAGTAAGAACAGACAAAGCACACAACCTCTCATAGCAGAAGAGATACAAATCCATATTGTAATCAGGCAGAGTTAAAACATGCTCACTGGCATGTTTTCATTTTATTTTATGATGCTCATTCATGTAAAGTATTTTATATTGACACCAAAATGGGTAAGCTCATTGGTTACATTACCTTTAAAGATGTGGCCATTTTAAATGTATGTGCAGATGATTGCCCTGGTTAATGCCCTCTGCATATATTTGTTAAAAGCACACGATCAAGAAATTTCTGAATGATATTGTGGTGGGTTTGTTCCCTTTGGAAGCTGTGCATTTTGTTGGGTGATTACTCGTAGGATGTGAATCAGTATACTACATCCCTAGGCAGTGGAATGTAGTGAGTTGATAGGGTGATAATGCTTTGTAGTATAGTGGGATAGTGCCTGTAGAAAGCAGAGTGGTTATTGGGTTATCATCCTGAGGGAACAGTGTAATGTGTTGGGCTGAGTTGCAATTTCTACTACGCATTGTAGTATGGTAGAATGTATGATGATACTACGGGATCATGTTGATCGCAGTATCTTACATCGCGGGTTTTACAACGCATGTCATTTCAACGACTTGCGCTGGAGGGCACTGGACTTTGGGACAGTACAATTTACTATTCCAACACCAGTCTACATATAGTAGGGAAGGTGTTGGATAGTAAATCATACTATTCCTCAGCTTGCAGCTCCCTCCAGCGCAAGTTGTTGAAATGACTTGCCTTGTAAAACCCGCGTTGTAAACATACAGCTGTGTAACGACGGCGTTGTAAAGGTCGTCTCCCAGTGTGGTAGGTCAGTGTTCTTAGGATGGAGTGTACATGCCTTCTTATAATACTGTACTTCATGATGCATTATTGTCCTTAGGAGGCACAATAAAGCAGATGGTTTGTATCCTTAAGTTGCAGAGTACTTTGGTGGGTTAGTGTCCCTTCGATGGCATGTATATGTATTGTGGTGTGTTAATTTCCATTGGATGCCATGCAATGCATTTGGTTAAGGTCCTCTATCGTGGAGGGCACTTGCTGTGTTAGTGTCCCTGTGATGAAGTAAAATGTGGTGGGTTGGTGTTCCTAAAAAGTAACATAGTGTGTTAAAGTCCCCAGAATTCAATAATTGTGAGGGTTAGCCCCATATGATGAACTACAGAATGGGGGGAGGGTCATTAGGCTAGGGTGCAGTATAGCGTCACTAGTCATGTTGCTAGCATAGACACTGGTGGTTTAGCACCATTAGAATGCAGTGTAATGGGCTAGGGTAACTGTCTGGATGCAATTCACTGTAATTAATTCACGTCCTTGAGATGCAGTGTAGTGGGGTGAGTTTGTTTCCCATTGATACCGTGCTATTCCTGAGGGCTACAACTAAAACAGGCTATCGAGGAATTGGGAATACAAGAAGCCTGGAGTGCAAGTATTGGAAAACAGGTCTTTTATAAAGTAATAAAAGCCACAAACAAACATATTTGATACTTAACAGACAAGACCAGCCTTGCATTCAGACGACATGCCTAACAGTGATAAATTATCACAAAAAAAATGGCCCCAGGAATACCTTACAACACACTTTTCACAAAAAACATAAAACACCAGTTTATGCGGTACCATATTTGAAAATGGGAAACAAAAGATCTAAGGCCATCCTGGAAGGATCAGACATCCAATAAAGAATGAAGCTTATGCAAATATAAGGGAAAAACTCTTGCACACATTTTCTGTGTTTGCCCGAGATACCTGACAGAAAGGCAAGAAGTGTGAAAGGAATTTTTAGAGAGCTAGAAATACGAACATGCAGGCAAGCGGTAACCTATTGGCTGGCTGGCTCATCTATACCACTTGTATGTCAGGGAGTAAAATTTGCAAAGTAAACATCAAAGCAATAGAACAACCAATATAAGGCACCAATATAAGGCCCCTGCACCCTAAGAAAGAATTACAACTCGCAAGCAAAACTAGCAGATTTTTTCATGAATAACGATTAATCGGCACAAAGCATCTGCACTTTAACAGTGTCTATGTAACTACAAAGGAAGAACAGTTATTACAATGGGCAATAGAACTGAAGGTCAATCAATAGAACCCAAGTGTTGAAAGGAGTTGTGAAAAATAAGAAACAAAGCCCTCCGACAACAAGAAGGAAGACAAATTAATTAAAATATACATCTTCATAATAGCACTTTAAATATTAAAGCATGACTCCCACTCGTTTTTTTACAATTGGTTGTATTTTAATTGTAAGATATTATTATTGGAAGTAAGTACATTTAAATAAACTGGGACAAGAATATCAGGCAACGGCCGATTTGCACAAAGTTCTTGCACTTTAAATAATTGGACTACTCTAAGAACAAAGGAAAACAGCTACCCTCCTAGTAGAGATTTTTTAAAGAACAATCAATCGAGCCAAGCTCTCAATATGTTTCTGTTTTTCTCTGTATTGGTAATTGCCACTACAATGTAGCACAACATGCTGGTTTTGTACCCTTGCTATGCAGTACACAGTTGCGGGTTTGTGCCTCAAAGTGGAAATAAGTTGCATCAGTTTTGGGTCCATGTGGTACTGTGCAGAGTTGCAGGTCAGTGTAGCTAAAGTATAGTGCATTGTGGTGAGTTAGTGCTCGTAAAATGCAATGCAGTGAGTTAACAGTCCTAGAAAGCAGCACATTGTTGTGCATTAGTGTGCATTGCTGGAGATTTCGGTCACCAGGACACTCTACAGCACAGTTCTGTTATTTTCCGTATTGCAGAATTCTTATTTAGTGCATCTAAGATGCTGATTAGTGTGAAGATCCAGTGTCACTGTGGTGTAGAGCAGAGATATACAATTGTGTTCCTCAGATTCAGTGTTGTGTTGTATGTTGCCATTTTTCGGGTGCAGTATGGTGACCATTGTCCCTGCAAACAGTAGATTAACTTGGGTAGGTGTTTTCAGTATAGAGCACAGTTTGCTCTGTAGGTGTTTATAGGATGCAGTGCTTTGTGGTGGGATCGTTTTCCTAGGTTGCAGTGCAGTGGGCAATGATCCTACAGTGCAGTGCCTTGTGGTTGGTTAGTGTCCACGTTCGTCAGGGCTGTCAAGTGGATTGCGGTCCTCGGATGCTGCAGGGTGAATTGGTGCTTCCCCTCTGTATGCAGTAGAGTGAGTGAAAGTCTCCACAATTGGTGGTTTAACGTCCGTTGGATGCAGTGTGTGGTTAATAATGCAATGCATTGCATTATGATGGGTTTATTATCTTTAGGATTTAATGAAGTGTGTGACAGTGTCGCTGGGGTGCACTGTAGTGTTTTGAGTTAGTGTGCTTAAGATGCATTTCACTGTGCTGTAGTAGTGTCCCAAAGGTCAAAATACTTTCCTCATACACAGAGAAACACTGTGAAAAAGCCAAGGAGGCTTAATCTAGTAGTGAACATTTATATAAAAGTTTGAAAGAAAGCTGTCGCTTGCAGCTCGTTGCTTAGGTATTTGCATAAGACCACTATGGTTGTACATGCATTGCGCTGTCAGCAGGAACTGGAAAAAATTCAGGCCAGGCCCAAAACAAGCTATTAAGCTCGACTTTTATCATACTGCGGGCATGTATATAAACGTTTTTCAACTTCAAAGTGAATTTCGATTGACTACATTAAACAGTGCGAGGTGTTAGATTCTCCCTCTGTCGCCTCAAATCCAATTTCTTGAGTATCTCTTCCCTTTCAGTTTTAGAGCGTTGCAGGGGAGTGGATTTTCTGTTTGATAACCCTATTCTAAAATGAGACATAGACAATGTGACTGCTGTTATCCCCTGATTGCTAATGGCTCCTGCAAAGCTGGTGGGCGGCAGGAGCTATGAGTGAGATTGTCACCGGGTCACTTTGTCACTTCAGAGTAATCGGTCACACCTTGCAGGCTCCTCGCATGGCTTGTTCTTTTACATGCGAAGCATTTCTAACCCCAAAGACTTCTAAAATGCTGCTTTCTCACTTCGCAGCGTAATTACTTTAGTGAACAGAACGTCAATGTTGGGCGGCCTGGACCACCACTTGCCACAAATAAAACATTTGCTTTCAGCTAGGAGCAAAAGATTGGGTAATATCTATACGAGACAGGCTAATACTTAAGCATTTAGGGTCTGAGCCGCAAATTGCACTTTGTAGTACATTTTGTAGTGCTACAAAACTTTCTAAGACTTGCAATTCTCAAACTTTCTACAAATTGCAATTCTCAAACTATGTGCAGAGTTTTCCGCCCCAACTGCAGAGTCTCCGCACACCTGAATATAGGTTATAGCAGTAAATGTGGGAGGGGAATGGGCAGAAAAGGGGCAGACTTACTTTGAAATGGGATGGGATTAGAGAGAAGTAAGAGGGGTTAAGAGGTGGTTCCAGGGAGGGACGTCACCACCCACACAAGAGAAAGACAATTACTTTATTCTGGGGAAAGAGACAGCATTGTTTCCTGTTTTTACTTCTCCTAACTTTACTTTCGGAAACCTTTACTTCATTTCTGCTTTGCCTATCTATCCATAACATTGAAACCATGTTTACCGTCTCCCCTTTACTGTGTCTTCCCCCGTGGCGAAGCTTGGGGGGGGGGGGGGGGGGTTGAAGGGGGATGGCAGTCCGACCCAGGTGGCACTGTTTTTGGGGACAGTGGAGATGAGCAAGTCGTGTCTGTTGACTACCACACCAACCCCCAGCTGCCCGAGAACAAGTCGGCCGCCAAAACCTTCACCCCCCCTACCCAGAACAAGTCATCCATCGTCCGCCACTGCTATTCCCCCGCCCCCCCCCACACCCGCTCTTTGCGTGCACTTAGTGTCTGCCCCGGGTGGCAGAGGTCTACCTACGCCACTGGTACTCCTTCACTAATTTATTTTGCGACATGTTCTGACAAACGTTATATAAAGTTATAAAAGGCCCAGTAAACTATGGGTAGGATTGCATTGCACCGGTATGCTTGCATATCAACTCTAAACCTGCCCAACCAGTTCTTTGTACTGTGCTAGATGCACTTCTCCAGTACACCACAAGGAGCGGGTTTGCAAGAATTGACTGAAGTCATTCTTCATTGATGGTCATGGGTCTGGATTCATTCAGGGGTTCAAAGGACAGCAGATCTCCCTCCATCTCTGCCTTCACTTTCACAACAGGATACCATTGTCCTTTAAAGAGATAGGAGTCGTTGTCATGGCAAATTAGCAAAATGCATATAGCAAAAAAGGACATTCAGGGAAGCATGCAGCAGCCCCTGGGACTAGTGGTGACTGGTGACTGGTGGCTTTAGGAAGTGATGTGGCTTAGAAGGCAGTGCTGCAGTCCCAGAGCCGGTTTCCCGTTAAACAGCCTCCATCATGCCACTTATATCCAAAAAGGGAGCAAGGTGAGCTAGCTACTGAAGGCTGGTGCCCGATGCCAGGCCCTTGCTCACCTCTAAGTACTTTCAGACCCTTGATTTCGAAATGGTCAAGCCTTATGTGGCTTCTCCCTGCCACCTATGCTGTCACCTCATGTGCTTAGAATGAATGCAAAGTATATCAGACTCTATTTGCACTGTTTATCAATGTAACGGGACGTGCTGTTCTTGTTTTGGATATGAGCTTTGACCACTATTATCACATGTGTGCGTCACCTAAAAGAGAGCACCGAGAACAGTTTGTCACCTTCACCCACTATTTTGAGGTTTATAATTTTGATTTTCCTTATTCATACATTTTTCTTTTCTTATAAATAAACAACAATTCATTATTTAAGATATTAAGATTTTAAAAATTACTATTCGGAAATATTATTATCCTTAATGGAGCACCTTGAAAACATGAGATCAAATTGTGTACTGTACAAAATCCTCTCTTGCGTTTGATTTCTTAGAGTATACGGTTGCTCAATGTATAATACCTTAGGCTACATAGAGGATGCATATAATAACTGACTTGCCTTTTGGTTCACTAATGCCAGTTCATTAGGGTGGAGCGAGGAAACAGCATTAATGTTTCTAATTCCATGTTTAAAATTAAATATCCTCATAAGGGTCACTCGCAAGAATATAATCTGATATACTCACATGAAATGTTTCCTCGTGTTAAAGAAATACACTCTTTTGAACTTAGAAGGCACATGCACAAATCAGTACCACTTAGCCCTTCGTTACTCTGCCCAGGCAGGCTCTCTCCTCCTTAATGACTGCGGGATGGCGCGCGATGCCAGGGGTACAGTGCTCTGAGCTGTGGTGTTGATGAACGATTGTCAGGGCGCCCTGGTGCGGCCTAGTTGTGCTATCTGAAGCATGCCTTACTTAAACATAATGTTTTATCAACTGTGTCAGGATCCACATGCCCCTTTGTCCCCAGTACCAGTGTACCAATGTCATTGCCCTCTGACATTATCTATATTTGACCTTATTCCTGCCCCTATGCTGCTCTTATGCCTTCTCAATGCTCTAATGCCAGTATCCCCCTGTCAGTGTCACCTTTGCATTAGCAGTGTCCCTGTGTCTGTGCACTGTGTTCATCAAGGCTGTAACCCCATATCAGTGGATCATTGTCAAGGCCAGTGTCACCCTGTCAACATCCCTATTACAGTGCCTGTTTTCCTTGCAAATGCTGTGATATTAGCGCCCCCTGTGTTTGTGTCTTTGTGTGCTTGTTACCTAGTCAGTATCTTGGAATCTATTAGAAATCTGGTTTCTGGTTGGATGAGGTATGTACCCAGGCCAAGCAGAACGCACCACTCTACTCAGGGTAAGTTAGATACACAACTTAGATAGCCTGTGCTCACCCTCTGGCAGCTTCGCTCAGAGCCGGCAGACTTATCAAAAGAGGCAGTGTGTACAGTATTTGTGCAAGACACACAAGCACAGTAACACAATGAATACACCACAAAGAGACTCCACACAGGTTTATAAAATGGAGTTGTTATATTATAAACACATCCAAAGTATGCTGGTACACAGTGCTTCAAGTTCTGAGTGTTGAAAGAACACTAGTGTTTTGTAGGTTATTTACGTTCACGCTGACCAGTAAACATGGAGAGCTGAGCCTAGCTGGAGATCGAGCAAGCCCTGAGTTTCACTACACGGAGTTCGTTTTTGAGGCAGAGTGGACCGCTGGTTCTCACTGCATGGGACTTTTCTCTTGTGCAGCCGATGTGCTGGTTCTCACAGAACTGGCTTCTGCAGTAGTGTAGTAAAAGCAACCACACACTCTTTGATGGTCCTGAGACTTCGAGAACAGGGGGTAAGCCAAAAAGCCCACGGAGAGCAATTTGAATGTAGCACAGGAACAAGGTAGCAGGCCAGTACAAGGCACGTAGCAAGTGGCAGTCCCTCTTGTAGCACAGCAATCAGCGAGCAGCAGGCAAATAGAGCAGAGCAGTTAGCAGAGTGGCAGTCCTGCCTGGCAGCTCAAATGTCCTGGTAATATGCAGATGTAGAGCCAGCAGTTTCTGGCTACAGGTTCAAAAAGTGTCTGTCTTCAGGGGGTCAGAGACCTAGTACTTTTTTTTGTTTTAAATATATTTTTATTGATCAGCTTGTAACACGTGAATACATAGTCCTACAGATGGAACTAACCAGAACCATTGTAGCCATATAGCAGTACAAGCATTTTATGTCTTAAAAGTACACCAACAAACATACCCTCAACCCACCCACACCCTTCCCGGCACTACAGTTTCTGTTCTTGAACACATAGCAACTTATACATCATAATTATGGCATCACACATTAGCAGACCCCACCCTTGCAATCATTTGCTGCCCGCACAGTTATGCATCATGTCTGCTGCAAGTCAGGATTCCCAAGTAAGTACACAGTCAGCAGAGCCCAAAAGTCTTTTGGCCTAGAGGGCTCGGGTAGTTCCACTGCATCGGCCCCCAGCTGCTCTCTGCAATATATCAAATCTCTGATCCACTTTTGCACAGTGGGGGTTGTTTTGGTGCCCCAGCATTGTGCCACTGCCCACTTGGCAAACGGGGTTGAGACAGCGACAATTCACTGGTTGCATGCTTTACCCATCCCAGTAGACAAACGTCAGGCTTGCACACCACGTTCTCTAACACAACCTCTGTGAGCACTCTCGTTACTTAAGTCCAGAATGTGAATATTTTGTCACAGCTCCATGCAAGATGCATAACGTCTGCATCCTCCTGCCTACATCTCACACAGCATGCATTCTCCTGCAGACCAAACTTCTGCAATTGACTTGGTGTATAATATAACTGGTGCAGATATTGAAATGAATGATGTGGAGGTTGCAGTTTGCCGTCAGTCGGCCAGTCAGCTCGCAGAACTTCCACTGTTCCAGCAACAGTGAGGACCCAAGCACCGCATTCTATTTATGGTATGAAGAGTTTTCAGTGAGTTCACTCTCTCTCGGTGACGCATTGTACAATTTAGTTATCAGACTCCTACGTTCTTTCCCCGCCAGCACCGCCTGCATTGCCATCAGTGTTCTCGGCTCTACTGGATAGTCAGGGAAAATAGATCTGACCGCCTGCCGCACCCTGACATACCTGAAACCCAGCATTATACTATGATCCCGCCCACTTTGCAAGTCCAGAAGTGACCGGAACCGGCCATTCTTATACAGGTCTCCCAGCTGTTTGATCCCCGCTGCCCCAAGTGCCCGCAAGGCTGCCTGCTCCTGAGTTGTGGAAATATCCGGTTGCACAGCAAGCGGTAGCGCCGGAGCATATAAATAATCCAGCTGCGCCCACTTAGCCTGAGTCTTCCATGCCCACGCAGTGAATTGAACAGAGTTGATTTCACTTATTGGACTGCCCCACCCGCAACCCCCCCTCCCGACAGTGCCGCTGCTACCAGAAGAACCGGTTTCACAGTGTCCGCCCCAATTGCAGTATGTGGCAGGTACCGCTGTGGGTAGTACTAATAGTCCGCACACAAATAGTACAGCCTCATGTCAGGTGCTTCAAAACCTCCCGTTCAAATGGTTGTGCGAGCACGCCCCAACTGCATCTGGGTTTCTTGCCTCTCCAGATGTGGGTCTGTATGGCCGACTGAAGCGTATTAAATAATGAGATATTCAGCTAAATGGGGATGTTGACCAACAAATAGAGGAGTTTGAGCAAAATTGTCATTTTAGTTACTGCGATGCTGTCAAAAAAAAAGCTAGCCAAAAAGGCAATTTAGCCCACCGCGCCGCTTTGTCAGTGATCTGTGTAATGACTCGGCCATAGTTCATGGAGAGTACCCCGTCAGGATCCCTATGCAGCCATATCCCTAAATATTTCACTGGGTCAGTTGATCACAACAGCAGGAAATCTAGCTCCACCTCTTGGGTGCCAGCAGTCGGTGGGAAGACAGTGGACTATCTCTCGAATTCCAGGTATTCACGCAGTAACTCCGAGAGATGCGTAGCCGGCTCACGTACATAAAGAAGTATGTCGTCGGCATATAATGAGACCACCAGAGGTCTTTGCCAAAATCGCAGCGCTGCATGGGCGTGCTTTTGACAAGTTTACAAGCCAAAGAGCTCCAGCGCAAGCGAGAAGATCATAGGCGACAAACACCAAGTACTTATACCCAAAAGTTCCTTTGCTGTAGGGAGTGACTTCAAAGGAGCTCTCTGAAGTGCACAAGAAATCCTTTCAACCATGTTCTGTCTGCCAGGTTGTCTGTGGGGTGTAATCAGCCCTTTGTGTGTGAACAGGACACTACCTATTGAAGTGTAAGTGCCAACCCCTCCCATTCTTCATCTGCCCAGGAACACCCATCATAATGCAGATGAATGCAGATGCTGTTGAATGTACTGTGTTGTGGCTGTCTAGAGGAAATGCTCAAATTCAGCTGTCACCCAGCCTAGACGTGTATTGGAGACAGGCTGTAAGGCACACAGAATAGTAAGTGCAGAGAAATCTCCACTTTCTAAATGTGGTATTTCTAAACTAGTAATGATACATTCAACTTCACCAGTAAGGAGGATTTATTAATACCTATCCAAAGATATAAAGCATGAAAAAGCTACTCCTCTCTTATCAGGAAGTACCACTTAAAAGGCATTAGGGAATTCCCAATACTAACCTAGGAGAAGGGTAGGCCTCATAGTAGTGAAAAACGAATTTGGCTGTTTGTCTCTACTCTGACATGTAAATCATCACGGTACATGTCCTATCTTTTACTTACATCGCTTTCTGTCCTTCGGGGTAACTAGGGCCTACCTTAGGGGTGACTTATATGTAATAAAAGGGGAATTTAAATCTTGGCAAGTAGTTTTAAATGCCAAGTTGAAGTGGCAGTAAACTGCAAACACAGGCACGTCTGTAGCAGGCCTGAGACAGGTTTAGAAAGGCTACTTCTGTGGGTAGCACAATCAGTGCTGCAGCCCACTATTAGCATTGAACTTACAGGCCCTGGGTATATGGTATACCACTTTACAAGTAAATTACATATGCCAATCAGGTATAAATAATGTCACCATGTTTAGGGGAGAAGCACGTGCACTTTAGCACTGGTTAGCAGTGGTAAAGTGCTCAGAGTCCCAAGGCCAACAAAAAGAATCAGCAAAAACAGGAGGTAAAAGGCAAAATGTCTTGGGAAAGACCACCCCAAGGATGCCAGGTCTAACAGTATCAGTTTTCCATGATCATTGTCCTTTGTCACCTTCCCATGCCATGTGCCATTGCCAAATTGCCTGTGCCAGGGTCCCCTTGTCAGTGTTCCATTGGGAGTCTCCCCAAGTCTGTGTTCTTGTCCCAGTTTCCATTGCCAATTTATCAGTAACTGTGTCAGTGTCTCAATATCAGTATTCCTTCATCAATGTCCCAAAGTCAATGTCCCTTTTCCATTCATTCTTTGACCCTGAATTGTAGTTTTCTCAATATCACTGTGCCAGCATCCTTAAACCAGTGTTCTTTTGTGAAATTCAATGTTCCATTGTCAGTGTTCCTTTGCAAATGTTCACATATGATGGTCCTAGGATCAGCGTGTTGGTTTCAAAGTCTTCCCCGTCATTGTATCTTTGTCATTTTCCTCACATTAGTGCCTCAGTTCAGTATCATTGCCATTGTGTCAGTGTCCATACAGCATGTTTGGGCCCTAGTTTATTGTTGTTGCCTTTTTTTATTATTCCTGTGTCAGTGTGTCAAAAACAGTGCTCTGAAGTCAATGTCCCTGAACCAATGACAATGCCCCCGTCTTATTGTCCCTGTTGTGAGTAAGGTTCCCAAGTCTTCATAAAACCAGAAAAAGTACATGTTTTATGAGGAAACAATGAGGAAAGCTTTTGGTCGGGCTTCACGCTTTTTCCTCATTATTTAATTATGACCACGCTGGAGTTGAAAGGGAGGTGAAATCTGTCTAGAAATGTGGCCATGGTGCATGTTAGAAGTTCAGAATATGTCGAGAAATGGCTATTCTTTCTCTGCACATTTGTGCCTCACTCCTGTTTGTGGCTGCAGGCAGTAGTGACTGGCATGTACCGAGGGTGGGACGGGGGACACAATAAAATAAAAAAATTAAATTAACTTACCTTCCTTCCTTGCAGTGCGATGTCCTCCTCCCTCTGGTGTATTCAGGAAGCTCCGGACCAGGAAACGGCAATACCCAATTCTAACTCTTCTCTCACAGCATAAGAGCAGCGCCAGGATTGGATAGAGCTGCTTCATTCAGTGCTCACAAGAGCCCTGAGACCTGCTCTTTCTCTAATCAAGCTGTCCAAGACAGCTAGGTTAGAGAACATTAAAATGTGTATGTCTGGCTGGCCGTTCCAAGACGGTCGGCCGAAGAGACATGTGTATTTTACAGTGCACAGCTCCCTGCAGCCTACTTGGAGCACTGGCCCGCCCCGTCCTGACACTTAGGCCCCCATTGGGATTGGTGGGATCATCGCCCACGCCAGGCCGGCGGTAGCCACAGCCGGCCTGGTGGGGGCGATCCGCACGCAATCCGTGCCGGAATGACCCCCCGCCATATCAGCATGGCTGGGGGGTCCGGTCCGTGGCAGACGGAAAGACCGTCTGACGCTTTTCAGTCCCGGTCGCCTTGCGACCGGGGCGGAAAAGGGTTCATCTGGTGGCAGTGTCTATCAGACACCGCCAGCCATATTTGGATGGGCATTTACCAATGCCAAAGGCATGCGGAGTCTACTTTGGGGGCCCATTGCAACTCGGGGGCGTGGGAGGTGCACATGGCATTTCAAAGGACAACGTGGCAGGTACCGCGCGGTGCCTGTCACGTTGTGCTTTGAAATGCACAACATGTATTTTTAACATTGCGGTCCCGCCGCAATGTTAAAAATACAGGATGCGCCCGTTACTGTGGCGGGTGCATCCTAATTCCCGCCACTGGACCCCCGCCCTTATGGCGGGTGGTCCCTTTACACGATGGGATGGCGGGCGGGCAAAGTCCGCCCGCCATCCTAATGGGGGCCTTAGTTCGGGAATGGTTGCTGAAAAATAAATTGGTAATAAGTCAACAGTTATTACCATTTTATTTTCAGCTCTGGGACTTGTGGTGTGACGCTCCTCCACTCAAATGGAGGAACCGCCCCGGGCTGCAGTAAACTCTTCACTTTTCTTGTGGGACCGCATTAATTTACCACCTGCACTGAAATGGTGACTTTTCTTAAAAAGAATCTTTTAAAAAGGGTGGGCATTATTAGAAACGGGAGTTGGCCTCAATAAATTACATGAAATATTGAAATTCCATTGATAATATGGAACGACATCTCTTTGCTTAAATCTTACTTTTTCTTCCTACTAAATTAAGTTTCTGAGTCATAGGAGATATGGTATCTTACAGCCTATAAGACTGAACTAAAAGCTTAGTTCTGAAGACGCAGACTTCCTCCTTGCTGAGCATACAGCAATCAGTACATTGTTCAAGATACTGTAATAACAATGGTGGTATGGAAATTACATGTATAGTGCTTTGTTGTGCATCAAGCCTGATGTCTGCAATTGTTACCCTTCTCCTGGTGTTCTGTAACCCGTGATCCTCTCTACAGTTTCTAAGCTTAGGCACTTTGTTATATCAAAATAAATTGAGCAACGAATGTGATGCATTCATAGACAGTGTGGTCCTGGGACAGTTATGACAGTGCCAGTGTTAAGACTGCTATTGCCTTCGAATATGTAATATCAGTCTCACATAGGTTTGATGCACCTGTTGTAGAGACCAAGTGTAACCTCATGCCTCATAATAAAACCCTAATAAGGCTAACTCAGTCTTTCACCCTTTTAAGGTCACTGGCATGAGGTTTGTTTTAGTGAGCTTTTCTGATTTGCTGAGGACCGCTGCAGAAACCTACTCCCGGAGTATGTTCTTTTTAAGTTCGGGCTAAAAAATGGAGGTGTGTAGTAGAGTTGTGTGAAATGTGGGTAATTTACTTTTGCATAATTACGTGAAATTGCAGGAAAATTACACAAATTTATATGTAGGCACTCAAAATGCAAACCTATCCTTTAGGGCTATGTATTAGCATAAAATGCTTTCTTGCATCAATTTTTGATAACAAAGACCATGTTAAGCACAGTTGCCGTGAACAATGGCTGCTCACGTTCTGGTTGCGTGCCTTATTCCTGCACTCCTATGCTATAACTTTGACACAAAATGCTGCATAATTAAGCGATGGAACATAATAGAGTAATTTCATGAATTTCGCATAGCAAGTATAATGTGAAATTCCAAAAATTAAGTGAATTATACCAGCATAATTTAAATTTTGCCAAGACCAAGGGACATATTACGTGTTTGGCAGACTCTTCGACCGCCATATCGGCAGTGGCAGACCAAGAGTGGAGAGCTTGTTGGTCTGACCGCCTTATTACGAGTTGAGCAGACTGGCTTTAGGAAGACAACCGCTGGACTTCCGAGGCCGTGAGCAGACCACCGACCGCTTGGGTTCGTGATCGGAGAAAGGCAGCCGCCATAGGGCAGTATAGGGGAGCTGCATCTCCATGAGTATTACAAGTTGCGTGATCCACGAGCGGGCCTCGGCGGTTCAACCGCCTGCTTCAAGGTGGCGGTGACAAAGGATTTGGGGCGCGTAACCCCTTTATTGTTATTCCAAGCAGAGTCCGACGTGGATCCCTGTCTCCAGGTCCCCCCTTCACAGCAGGATCTTCAGCCTGAGCATTATGACCCTGTGTGTGGCGATATACAGTTGAGTCTTTGTCGTACCATATACCCATTGCCTGCACTGCCCACGTATGGGCTGGACCCGGGTGATGGGTATATGGTATTTTACCACATATATCACGCATATGTGTGCATCTGATACACATGCAGTTGAAATGCAGACCTAGGCATCGATATATTTGGAAAAATGACTCCCCACCGCCGCAAGATCCCCACCTCCACACCGCCAGCCAAGTGGTCAACTCGTAATATGGCAGTCTTTCGACCACCATCGCTGTTGGCGGGGGCGTACACGGTTCTACAGCGGTCGTACCCCCAAACTCGTAATAAGGCCCCTAGTCTGCAGCACCTTCCTGTCGCTGTATCCGTGGCAGCGACACACTAAATAATAGCCCATACTTTTTTTATTCCTGCAGTACAGCTCTTCAACTAGTCAGGCTCTCAGAGGTTCTGACTGCATGCCGCAGTTCATCGTAGAACAGTAAAATGCAGTCAAAGTTGCTTCCCAGAGGCATGGGAAGGGTGTCAATGACCTCTATGCTAAAATACACCTTTACGCTGGTTTGGCAGCAGAAACATCGATAATTAACTTGCGGTGACCCCTCACACATCCGTGCCACTGTAGCTGCTGCCCGAAGTAGGAGCCTCACACATCTTCTGTACATGCTGCGCCACACACACTGGTCACAGAAAAAGGTATTTTGTTTGCTTTTCAGCATCTTTTATCATCACCGGCCATGAAAACTTCGAAGGTTAAAAAATGGAATAAATGTGTTTGTGTGTGGGAGGGTGGGGCAGCCAATGGTTTACTCATATGTAGCACATTCATACAATACACTGTGCATCGTTTTTATTATTATTATTATTACCATATTTAAATGGGGGTGGGGGGTGCAAAAATCAACCCAGGCTGGCCGGGCCCCAGGAACCCCTCTATGGCTACAGCCCTAGGCAGGTGTCACATGTGTCCTTAATGCTGATATCTTTATCGTAATGGTATTTTAAGATGGTGGACTCACAAACAGTACCGTCTTTCTGGCTTCATAGCATTTAGACTGATACCCTGCTCACCTTTGACCCGGATGTAAAGCAGCGATGAGGCCACGTCATCAGTTTCATTACTGTGAGGAGAATCCCTGCCTCAGCTCGTGCCTGCTGCTGGTGGAGGATCGATAACCCTCGCCACGCTTCTCCACGCTTCCATGGGCTCAGAGGCGGGCAATCATTGGTTGCCATTTATGTTTGTTTCCAGCTCCCAAAATCCAAAGCAAAGCAGCCATCGCAGTTTTATGGCCTTCAGATTTAGAATCCATAAAGCTCATCTCTTGCTCCTTCGCACTTATGATTCATAAACCTCATTCTTTTCCAAGAAATAATATCTGTTTTAGAAGTAAATTAATTTTGTTTACATGGCACAGGGCCCAGAAATGCAGGTCTGTTCATCATCACTGCTCGATATAAAACCGCATAGGTTGATTCAGTCATTGACACTGGCCCGTGTTTTTACATAATGTTTCTCTCTACAATATGATTGCGGTGAGTAGATAAGAGTGAGAAAAACCTCGCTGCATTACAAATTAGAAAACACATATTTCTTCTGACGATTATTCGCAGCATCACAATCGGGTGCGTTTTATCAACGATGTTCATGTCAGTCTCCAGGCTCAAGCATTAGGGGAAGCTATGTTTTTTAACTTCGATACCACCACTTCTTATCTGTTTATCTTTGTTTTCATTCATTTTTGAGAGATGTCAGTCTTTAGTTGCTGAAGTGAAGTTTTAAGTGCACTCACTGCCCTTTAGCGAATTGCATTATTCCGATCTTTGGGCCATATGTATCATCATCACCATTTGCGATTTCTAAATAGCGAATTTTAAGGAATCGCTATTTAGAAATCGCTAAATGGTATGTATGTACAAAATTGCTATTTTTCTGCGATTTCCAATCATTCCTTATTTGCGAATTCGCAATTTGCGAATTCGCAAATAAGGAATAATTTCCCAATCATTTCTATGGGCCAGGAGGCCCATAGAAATGACTGTGGAATAATTCTCAAATTGCGAATTCACAATTTGCTAATCGCAATTTGAGAATTAATTCAAGGGTGCAGGGGTGTCTCAAGGACACCCTGCTGCACCCCTGTAAATTACATGTGTGTGCATATGGCCCACATACATGCCCAATGGGCATGTATGTGCGTTATATGCCACCCTCACAAATGCACAATTGTGCATATTTACAAGAAATCGCAAATTACCATCAACTACAAGTTGGTGGTAGTTTGCGATTTCTAAACCTGAAATCGCAATTTTGAAAAGCTTCATACATAGCATTTAAGGAATCGAAAAATTGCGATTCCTTAAATGCTTAAGCAAAATAAGGAATCGCAATTTTTTGCGATTCCTTATTTTGCTAATTTTTCATACATTCAAAAATCGGTAAAAAGGCCGTTTGCGATTCGCTAAGACCGAAATTCTGCGAATTTCGGCCTTAACGAATCGCAAAAGGCTTGATACATATGGCCCTTAAAGCGAATGTTCTTAAGAGAAAATAGAAATACGCGCGTCGTCACCTATTTACATCTAAAAGGTACACATATGGTGGTGGGGTATTTTAAAAAATGTATAATTAGCAGCAGTAGAATTGTTGCTCAGATGTATGAGCTCCTGGGAGGCAGTTGTGATGCAGGAATATTTGCCTTGTATGGTTGTTTAATCTTAATAATTTACAAATTTCTGGTTCTGTAATGAAAGCTCTTTCGAATACAGAAAAAAATTTGTGGGACAGAAAAAAGTTTGCAGCGTGTGCTACAGGAATGTAATAGCTCAAATAGTAGAAATAAACAACCATTTACTACTGCAAGAGGTTTTGACATGCCCAGCAGCAATAAGTTTGCCTCAAAGCGCTGCTAGATAGAGCCATTGAAGTGAACCTATTTAAAGAAATAGGGTAGGATTTAAATGCTGCATTTATGAATTGTTACAATGAAAGAAAATGTATGCACTGATCACACCAGCATGCAGGTTCTATGACTGTGATGATGAGTCTTGTTTTTCTCTCGGTTTCTTGTAGGTACCAGTTTTTTCTCCAGGTGAAGCAAGATGTCTTGCAAGGTCGCATCCCCTGTCCTTTTAATATTGCTGCTCAGCTGGGAGCATATGCAGTTCAGTGTAAGTGTGTCTGGTGATTACAACACAGTACTACATCTTAGGCACAGCATCTAGCATGTTTAGTCCTTTCCTCAAGAGCATCCTAAGGTAAAAGCATCAGTAATTGACCGCTGATTGTAGTGGGTAATAGACACCTCTACCATTGCCTATCACTGTATCTTCACTTTTCTTGTAGATCAAAATGTTAAAGAATATCACGTTATGCAATGTTATGTTATCTGGAATTTGTTTAGCGTGCACCTGCTGCGGGTGTAACATGTCTAATTTTCTCCTTTTCTGAAACCGTTCCAAGTCTGAGCCTGCATGTTTGATTGGTGTGGTGCACAGGTGGGTATGTCCTATAAAGGGAAAGTAGGATATGCTGTGTGAGGGCTTAAAAATCTGATGAAGTCGTGCTGTGGCAGAATTGTGCTGACACTGACTGTCTCAGGTGTTGTGTTGTGTTATGTTATGTTAGCTAAGCTTGTATAGCACAACAACTCACTCCCAGAGGAGTATCCTGGTGCGTTACAGCAGTCTATGGGCGAGGTCGCAGATGGTACTTAAAAAAGTGATGTTTTCAGCAAATATTTAAACCTTCCAATATCTTGACCAGAGCGAATATGAAAGGGTTGACTGTTTCAATGGTGGAGGGCTAGGTAGGAAAATAAAAGACCTTCATACCTGGTCGTACGTGTGCGCCGTGGGTTCAGCAATGCTGTATGCATAGACCCCAATTCACTGCCTATTAGTACCATGCAAGCCTCGTACAAAGGTTTGTGGGGCCAATTCCCAAAGTGCTTTATGATTAAGGCACATGAGTTTGAACAGATTACTCTTTCTTACAGGTAGGCAAGGCAAAGCTCTTAAAGTATAGAGGCACGCTTTTATTTATTTATTTATTTATTTATTATTTTATGGAACTTATAAAGCGCACTATCGCCTGACAGGCATCCTGGCGCTGAACAGCTCAAGGAATGGGAGTGTGTACATTGTGACGGCAACTAGAATGTAGGAAATAGCCAGGTCTTAATGGCTTTTCTGAAAGGGAGAAGCTCCTGAATTTGTCTGATTAAACAGGGCAGACTATTCCAGAGCTTGGCCGCAGCCACTTCAAACAGTCTACCTCCCATTCTGACTCTTCTAAATTTAGGTATCCTCACCAGTCTTGCCGAGGAGGAGCGAAGACTTCTAGAAGGAGTGTACCAGTCAAATTTTTTACGCAGGAATAGAGGACCAATCTCATGAAGGGCTTTAAAAACCAGACAGAGAGATTTAAATTGTACTCTCTGTCTCAAGGGAAGCTAATGGAGTGTTGCTAAGGCTGCAGATGCCGAGGCTCTTCTGGGAAGACCCAGTACTAGTTTGGCAGCTGCTGACTGGATTCTCTGCAGTCTATCCAGTACAAATTCCGGAGAGTTTAGCAAAAGGGCATTGCAGTAATCAAGCCTGCTAATATTGTACATCGTGCAATCATGGCGGTGCTTTACGGGTAGGCGCAGTATAGAGGCACGCAGACATGGCAGTGTTTTAAGGTTAGCAGAGTCAGTAGGAGGAAGCCAATAGCCTTGACCGACACCGACCTGTTTCGGCCTACAAATCCCAGCATGCTCATCTGTTAGTAAATCTTCGTTTTTCCTCTGACTGTCCTTGCATATGCCTTTAGCATACATATCTGTCCTCGCTTATTCCTTTATCTCGCATATCATTTTATCATTCATGTCTTTAGAATGAAAAGCAAAATTCGTCCTAAAAGCATGTGTGGTGATGGCATATTTGTGCTAAAGGTGTATGTGTGGTAATGGATTCTTTGTAACGGTCACACCTGGTTATGGCCAAGTGATAATGACTGTTTCCTGTCTGAGGATTAAAGAACTTCAGATAGCCTGTTAGTATTGTGCACTGAGTGGTCCTAACTCTGTTAGATCAATTCACAACCTGTTGGTGGAGCTTAGGTGCCGAAAAAGGCGTTCATGACCCTCAATTCCACATCCTGGGTCACAGACCTGAGATAGGATAAAGTGGACTCAGCATGGCAGATGATCTGCCTTGGTAAATTTAGAGTTAGGAGTTGGGAACTGGTTTGGGAGGTCGCTGCGCATTGTAGCAAATATAGTCTTTTTCTCATGGTGTCCTGATGCCACATTAAAAAATTACCTTTTTACAGTCCTCGGGCCTTCAGATGTATAATCCATACATTTAGTCTTGGGCTCCTTTTCAGGTATAATGCATAGAATGTCTTCTCTTCTAAGACACATCTGTTTTAGAATTCTATTCAAATGAGCCCAAAGTAGACCCCTCTAGCACTTGATCCTCAGGGCAGTGAAACAGATCAAGCCAATTATAAAATCAGCCTCTGGACAGTGATATTGTTGTTAAAAATAAAACATAATTTAGTTCAAACACACAATTAACTGCTAAACATTGCACACAAGGGATTCCAGGAAAGGTGATTCCCCTTTTGTCAGTGGGTAACTGCGCATCCACTAGAAACATATTGCAGTATTCCCTATGGTGCTTTTGGACCTCAAGCCTCTGGGGAATCCCTGGAGTGTTCCTGTCACCCTGCATGCTCTGCAGAGTGAATCTTGAGAGTTCCCCGATGCTCAGTGTTCTTCGAGGCGCACTTTTCCCCATTGGCGGCACAACAGCCCCAGCTGGTGGACAGGGAATTCAGCTTGACTGGGATTGTGCTCCATCACCATTCTATTCTCCCATTATTTTCTGACCACCACTGCTTTCGAAAGTAATTATCACTGGTATAAGGAATGCTGATTTGGTTCCAGATTTTACGTTTCTGAACAGGGGGTGCCTCTGCTGAGGTATGAATAAGGGCATTAAACTGAGGGGACTCACAGATTAGGCAGTCTGAATCTAGGGTCATAAATCTCCCACGGTCCCCTTCGCTCCTGTTCTGTTGGCAAAGTTGCAAGATTCTGTAGCAAGGACCAGAGGCCAAGTACCCACAAACCTGTGCGGCCACAGCCTTATGACTCTCTGTGAGAAGGGGTCAAGAATATATGGGCTGTTCCCACATCCCTCCTTGGTTACTACCGTTCTTCAGCCCCACTCTTTACCCAACATCTGGGAGTACAACCCATGTGACAAAAGCCCCAACCCTGCTTCACTTTCACCAGGGGACTGAGTGCAGGTCATGTCCAAAGATCATGCCATCCGCCCAAAACCTGAGGGGCATTGTGAAAGATCATAATCAGGAGGCTCGCTATAGGGTCTGAGGTTTAGGGAGGTGCCGAAGGCCACCCCTCTCACCTGTGCACATCTAAGGAGCTGTGACAGGGAGCGATGATCAAAATGCCACTCATAGGGCCAAACCTTCTGACTGACACTTGCTGGACACAGCCCAAGACTTTTTCCTGTGAGTTTTGTGGCAGTGCCTAAGTGAAGCATGTGCACACAGGCAATGATGCCCTGTTGTGACAGTTTAGTGGACATACTTGCATTGGGTTCTTGGCCAAGGTTGCAAGCAAATAAAAGGTTCTTTCTAAGCTTTATCATTACGAATCCCAAATATCGCCTCAAATAATTAATGGAATTTATGGTTATCTGCTAAAATTATTGTTATTTGTTATAGTTATTTACTATGCATATGTACTAATAAATTTAAAAAGGCTGAAATACACCAGTTCATCACATCACAATCACATCACCTGCACGGTTTGGTGACATCATACAAGACATCATCAATGATATTACTACCATAAACCTGTTGTAAAGTTGGAGTATTGTTGTGATCAACTAGATTTTCTTGTAAATAACATGTAGAGAAAGATCTACACATGGTCCTCCTTCGTTAAATGTATTAAAGACAGATTGAAATCACTTTGGGCACATGCAAGCCTTCTAGCTCCATTCACAATGTGCAGTAAAGATGTTTAGCAATGCATAAAACAAAAATAATATTACTTTCATAGCACTGGCACATGTCCTGAGCCAAGCACCATACTGCGCAATCTTGGTGTCATATTCGATACCAAACTTACTCTTGAGTTTCAAATTAACAAATGTATGCCTACCTGTTCTGGTAAACACTTCATCCTTGTGTGCCCACCACATCCATGAAACCGTGGTGCAGGCGTTCATTATTAGTAGATTACACTATTGCACAGTCTGTCATCTCATCTGACAGCGAGTGCAACTTATTAAGAACGTGGCTGCCAGGCTTTGACTAGGCCTTCCAAAATATGCTAGCATCTCATCCCATTTTATTAACTTACTCTGGTTACCTGTATTTTTAAGGCATTAAGGTATGGCCATAAAGCAGCTCATGTCGCGTGGCCATCTAACTAGATGACCTCCTTTTTGACTCGCTAGTCCCTCCCCAGACAGCTTGGCCCTACTTCCAGATTCCTGGTTACTAGACTTAGGGCCATATGTATCAAATTTCAGCCTTTGTGAATGCTAAATACCTAAATGGTATGTATGAAACATTTTTGCATCAAAATAAGGAATCGCAAAAATTGCTATTCCTTATTTTGCGATTGCACTTAAGGAATCGCAAATTTTGCGATTCCTTAAATGCAATGTATTAAAGAAAAAAAATGCAAAAAATGCCATTAAGGAATCGCAAATTACCACCAACTTCTAGTTGGTGGTAAGTTGCGAATTCTTTTAATAATGCTTTTTTCAAACAAACCAAAGGTGCCATATGACGCCCATACATGCCCTTAGGGCATGTATGTGCGCCATATGCCCCCAAATGTCTTTTTCAGGGGTGCAGCAGGGTGTTCTTGAGACACCCCTGCACCCTTGAAAAAACTCCTCCTCCTGGCCCATAGAAATGAATGGGTAATTTGCGATTAGCAATTTGCTAATCGCAAATTAGGAATGGTAAGGAATCGCTATAAAAAAGCGATTTTGTACATACATACCGTTTTGCGAATTCCAAATAGCGATTCCTTAAAATTCGCTATTTGGAATTCACAAAACGGAACTATGATACATATGGCCCTTAGATTGCATTGAGTGTGTTCTGGTGGCCAAAGCTTTTCTGTCACCATTGCCCAGGTTTGGAAGAGTCTTTCATTACCTACTTGTGCAAAACCTAGCCATATGCACTTCCGCAAGGCTCTGAGAACTCATCTCTCTTTGTGGTAGGGTGTCTGTTGCTCCTTTTTGGTCCTTTAGCGACAGGACGCCATTGGGTATTTGCACGCTCTGGCACAGATGGCGAAGCCATCAATGTCTTAATAAATGTGATCATACATTCCATGAGTGAGGATGATATTTAGAAGGAGCAGAGTTGTTGTGACAACGTTCATACTCCATCGATGATCATAACTAGCACAAAATAGGCTATAGCAATTAATTACATCCGAATACATTATGTATAAGACCTAGCCCAGAGCTAAACAACAAATTAAATGCCAGGATAGATTCAGCTTTATCTTTAACCGTGCACAGAAAGTCAAGAAGTTGAATGTGGGCCCTGAAAATTACAGTTGTAAAACCTGTGTGTAATTTGAGATAAATCTAGTTAGACAAACATTTCTTTATGATCAAAGTAGTTGAACTGGTGAATTTTATCTGGCCTAAAGAAGTTTTGTCTTTAGTGATAGCATACCTTGTTCTATAATGTTCTTTTGTACTCTCTTGAATTTCAAGGCATGCTGAGGTCCAGGGAAGAGATGGGTAGGATTACCGCCAGTATTATTTACTAAGAAAAGGAACGCTCCAGACTACCCCCCTCCACAACCCTCAAATCTTTACACAACTTCGCCTTCGCCCCCATCTAGGCCTCCTCTCGTCCAGGCCTCCCCTCCAGAACTAGGCCTCGTTTGTGGGTATCTCGCAGTTAGAGAGCACTCAAGAGCTGCCTCCATGAGATTGTGTCACGGGTAAGCCGGTTCTAGTCTGGGCCTCTCGGGTGACCCACTCCTGGAGTTGCATAGGCACAGCTCTGATTGCAGCTGATAGTGGCCACCAAACTCCACACTAAAGTTACAGATTTACCAAGGCGGCCTTTTGTGGGATGATTGATGGCTGTTCGGAGGTACAGCCCTTTCAGACACGCCTCTCTTCTTGTGGTGCCCCAAAGACAATGACAGGGTAAATAACTAGGAGTCCCAGTGGACAAGAGAAACACTTGCAGGGAAGGCGGTGGCGATGAGTCAGTGGGCGGGGCACAGACTGTTCTGGCACAGAGGCCATGAGGTGCCCAGAGTTCGGCCTGAAAAGCATGGCGCCCAGAGCTCTGGCAGCTGCAGGGTGGGAGCTGCCGCACGAGGGACGGCCTGCCTGGTAGAGCAATGCTGTGAAGTTTACTGTCTGATAAACGGATGGCAGCGGGGCCAGTGAAGCCAGCCAGACGCCGGCTGGTGTGGAATGAATGTTCTGGGAGTGCAAGTAAACAGATAACGGTGTGTGACTCATGGGAAACCCTGGCTCGCGGGTGCCAGCCACTGAGATAACCCCCTTAAGGAGGATATTCGCACGCTGAATGGGACAGCCAGACCCAAAATAAAGACTGGCAGGTGTCCTGAAGCAGGACATTCAAGGCTGGATCCCCAAATGCTTCGCAGATTTGGATATGGTCAGGGACTACCGTCCATCCCCTCCCCTGCCTTGTGCACCCCACACATTCATTAGGAACTGGACTTGAGAGTCGAGTTTCTTTGGAAGGCGGGGGGGTCTCACGACCCCCCGACCATATTTATTAAAACATGAAAACAAATAAACAATATTTACATAATTATTTATGCAGAAAAACACAATCGACATTTGATTACAATCCATGTAGACAGGTATCCAAGGGCTAACCTTAACATATTTCTAATACAGAATATTTCCTATCCGAATCTAACATTTGGATCATAATCACACATTTATGACTTTTTCTGCATATCCTATATTTGGGCCTACAGCCAGGTTGCTAACCGGTGTCAGATCCTTATCAAACAGCCACGCCCTCACATCTGAGTGTGCATGCGCTGAGGGCCCGTTTACCGGGAGGGTACGTACCCCCCTCCCGGTGACCCCCCATACGCTCCATGAACTCCATTAACCAAAAGGGGGCCATTGCACTCTGCACTGTTTAATGACGTCATAGTGCACGTGCGGGGTGGCCAACCAGCCTAAGAAAAGCGTGACTCCCCTCTCCCTCGCCCCCATCCAACGAACCGGATGTACTGCCCCTGGAGTTCTAGGAGAGACCACTTGTCCCTCCCCCTTGGCGACCACATTCAAGAATGGTGCCGCCCCCTAAGGACCTCAAATTGACTGCTCACCATTCATGACCTTACCGCCTGACCAAGGAATACCAATAAATATGACATTTGTTGACCTGTGAACGGGAAAAAGGCCTAAGGAGAAAATTCATGCCAAAAACACAATTACTGTGGGAAAAAGAGCATGCAGCGATTCTACAACATCAAACATACAAGCCTTACAATGTGGCTTAGGGGATGGTGGGTGGGGAAAAAAGGTCACAGCCTCGAGAGGCTGAAGGAGCAAAGGGCAGGCCGGGAAGCGCGGGAACAAGAGAAAGTCTCCCGCGCTCCCCGGCCCTTTAAACCCTCGCTGAAAGACCAGTTCCAACTGGTCTGCCCCTTGGCTCCCCCCTTTAACCCGGAAGCGATTCTATAGCTTCTGGGTCACCTGGAGGAGCTGAGCACCAATTGGGGGTGAGGCGCGCCGGCCGCGTCATCTGACGTGGCAGGAGGCGCACCCTACCACGGTTGTTGCAGCAAGGAGAAGGGGGGGTGGTGCCCCGCCATATGTGCGGGGGGGGTCGATGCGGCCCTCCCCTTTCCTTATGGTCAGAAACTACCGTCCATCCCCCTCCCCTGCCTTGTGCACCCCACACATTCATTAGGAACTGGACATGAGAGAGGAGTTTCTTTGGAAGGCGGGCGGTCTCACGACCCCCCTGCCGTATTTATTAAAACATGAAGACAAATAAAAAATTTGAAATAAACAATAGTTACATAATTATTTATGCAGAAAAACACAATAGACATTTGATTACAATCCATGTAGACAGGTATCCAAGGGCTAACCTTAACACATTTCTAATACAGAATATTTCCTATCCGAATCTAACATGTGGATCATAATCACACATTTATTACTTTTTCTGCATATCTTATATTTGGGCCTACGGCAAGGTCGCTAACCAATGTCAGATCCTTATCAAACAGCCACGCCCTCACGTCTGAGTGCGTATGCACAGAGGGCCCGTTTACCGAGAGGGTACTTATCCCCCTCCCTGTTACCCCTGTACGCTCCATGAACTCCATTAACCAAAAGGGGGCCCTTGCACTCTGCGCCGTTTAATGATGTCATAGCGCACGTGCGTGGTGGCCAACCAGCCTAAGGAAAGCGTGAATCCTCCCTCCCCCGCACCCATCCAACGAACCGGATGTACTGCCCCTGGAGTTCTAGGAGAGACGACTTGTCCCTCCCCCTGGGCGACCCCATTCAAGAATGGTGCCGCCCCCTAAGAACCTCAAAGTGACTGCTCACCAATTATGACTTTCCCGCCACAGGCCAGAAAAGTTGCCCAACTATCTGGCTCCACCCCCCCCATTCTCCTACTCTGCAAGGACATGCCCAGACACAAAACCCCCTAGCCATGCCAAGATGTTCTCTAAAAATAAGTTGTTACCCACACTAGTCAGGTGAACCCCATTTGGTAAGAAGCATTGTTCCCCCCTGACACACCCATGTGGTATGTTTTGCAATTGAGGGGCCCAAAACAGCCTCTCTAACTTGTTGTTGATCCTCTTTACCGAGTGATTCAACACTTTCACCGAATCCCCCCCCCCCCCCCCCACCCCCCTCCACCTGAGTCTAGGAATTATCTGGGACCAAACTATGGTGCAGCCCTGGAATGTTTTAGCCAACCAACCCACCCCTGAGATTATCTCCTCTATCAGGACCCTTCTGTTTAGTTTTACCAGGTCATTCCCGCCCAAATGTAAGATAACAACTGCGTGCGGCGGGTTGTGTCTGTTAAGCAACTCCGTGACGAACCCTCCCAACTGATTGAGGCAGAGTCCTCCCCGACCATGAAAGGAGACCCTGAAACCCCCCCTGCTCTGCCCTCCGTCTGTAATTACAGGTAAAGAACTCAGATTTAACGCGTTTCACATAGGAAGGCCCAATGACCAATACAGCTTGCGTCTCCTTTTCTTGCCTGGGTCCGCCAAGGTGAAGATACTTCCTGGTGATGTGTTGGAGGCAGTTTCCGCCCTGCGTGACAGATTCGGAAAACTGCAATACAAGCAAACAAACAAAAAGGCATCAGTGTAGTTGTTCAGCCACCTTCACAACATGTGCAGCCGCACATAACATTTGTAACAGTTGGAAGACCATCTCCCAATTCTCCTCACGCTGCTATCGTGTAACCCCCTAGCAGTTGCTTCAGTGGCAGCCCCCATACGGAACAAATGTGTCCCAAAATCCTTCGGATTTAAGCCTGCCTTGTCAATTGTCATAGCTAACACTCTCTTGAATTGAAACCTGGTAAGTGGGGATCCATCTGCATTGATCAATAATTCCCCCCCTAGTGCGCCTACGCCTACTCTCTGGTTGAGGAATGTTTCCACGTGCATCACTGGGCAGCATGGATCAGCTCGCGCCCGATGAAGTACCAACCCCTCTCCACGGGCTTCCTGATCAGTCTTCGATTTGCTGATTGTAATTAACAGTGTATCACCTACTATCCGTGTGTGCTCCAACTGAAGTCCACCTAGCAGGTCCTGCTTGTTGCTAGCCACCAGCTCCCCTACTCGCAACGCCCCATAAAAGGCTAGAGTAAAGGCCGCCCTGAACAATAGCACTTCCCCCGCTGAACTGCAGATGCTACACAAGGCATTTAATAGGGATTGCTAACAAAAGATATCAGTAGGTCATGAAGATTAGTAATCTGTCTGGAACTATGTGTTAATTATAGGGTACAGTCACGAAGTCCATATGAAAATGATACGTGGTGACAATCAATGATTCCCATCAGATACCCATCCTGTGCCGCCCTACATCATTTGGGATCCTTCACCCGAAGGAAGTGATGTACAACCACAATGGAATAGGTGAACTGTAGCCTACTCCAGTGGAAAAGAACCCAAATGTGGTAACGCAGTTTGTATGGCATAAGGAGGGTAAAACTGACTAGCAGTGCAAAAAGTGTGATAAAGTAACAGTGCTTAATCTAAGAGTGAGTGATTTAGGATTGGGTTGTGGAAGTGGAAAAAATGTTTTAATGGTATCCTATCCTCACCCAACAGTAAAAACAGTGCAAGGTAGTGTTATACAAATAACTACCCAGATGGATTAAAGGTCAACATGTTTCTGCAGTAAATATGGAGTCTCGAGATCTCCTCCTGCTTCATCAGGACCTTCTAGTAATGCTACTGCGTAATGTGAACTAATAAAAAGTGAAAATGGTATCACCTGAATTCGCCTGTTCGGAAAATCCCAACGTGACAGGGGACGAACAAACAGTTACGAAAAAACAAGAAAACACATAGTTATAGTCGACAGTTTACAATGCACGTATTGTATGTGTTAGTTAGCCAATATTATTATTGGTCACAGGGTCCCGTTTAGTAGACCATATATGTAATTGTCATCTGATTTGAGACAGTTCAAAGGATATATTGATATCCACTCACCCAATTTATGGGGAATATCAGCCCCACCTCACCTGGCTACAGCGCAGGTAGAAACGGAGCACCGCTCTGAGGGAGGAAAGGGAAAAAGAAGTAACAAAGGAAGGATTCACTAACTGTACTGATAGCATATACAGTGGTAACATTATAGTCGCAGAGTTGGTCATATATGGCTAAAGGTCATGTGTATTTGAAATGTATAGTATGGTTACTAGGCTTCACCTCTATCAAATACATCCATATTTAATTAGGTTTAGCTCTATATGTGCTCATGGTTTCTACGCGCCTCGACTATTCGTAGTATGAGCCGGTAAATCAGGCTGCCCAACGGTGTCTCATTCCCTAGCGAGCACACATCCAGTGGGGAGCGCAAGAAACCTTTGATGTCGGGAAAATCAGTCGGCATGCATATATAGCTAGCCTCTATAAACCGTAGCACGTTCCAATGCGTCTGCCCTTCGAGTGCATTTTAAGTAAATATTACGAAGAGAAAAGCCTTGCTACCCGATCCGCTTACCTGTCCGTCGGTACTCCGGACATCCGTCTAGGCTGTCATGGTGGGAGGTACCGAACGGACAGGAAGCGAGTAGTATTTAATAGGGATGCCAGCCGCTCTAAACCTAATGGTTCTCTCGTGTCTGTGACGTTTGCTTGGAGGCGATGCCACCCCTTCAGCGCCTTCCTTACAATGAATCTGTTTGTGGGATCTTTGGTACTCCTAATCTATGCAAAGAAAGAAACAGCTGCAACCTGCCAGCTGGCTGTTGCTGCGGAGGGCACTTCCCTGTGCAATGTATCTAGATACCGAGTGAAATTCCCTGCCTGATTCCATCCTTCTGCCCAACCTGGTCCCAAAAAAGTGCAATAAGACAAAAACGCCCCTTCGTAAGCGGTTCTGGTCCTAGGCGCTAGGCTAACTGCCACGAGGTTCTGTATAGCTGGGGGCACCAATATGCCAGAGCGTTGCTGGGAAGTGTGTAGGTGTCTCCTCTGCGGACGGTAGATGTTCCCTGAATACCTGCATCTTAAAGCGAGAGAATGCGTCAGCTGCATTATTTAACACCCCTGGGACATGTTTGGCCCTAAACTGTATTTTAAGCTTCATGAACATTAGCACAATTTCTATCAGTAGGCGCAGTATCATTTTACACCGTGCCGCTTGTTGGTTGATACATTCCACCACTGTCATGTTATCAGACCAGAAAATCACAGATTGATTATGCAACTGATTCGGCCAAACCGTCTAAGCAACCCAGATTGGAAATAGTTCCAGGAAGCCTATATTAGTTGTCAGACCACTCTCTTCCCACCATACCGGCCACTTTTGTGCCACCCACTCGTTACCAAGTATGGCGCCAAAACCCACACTGCCCGCAGCGTCAGTCCATAAACCTAACTCTGCTGAGTGGGCGGACTGGGCCACACTACCCTGCCATTGAAGCCCTCCAGAAATGCGATCCAAATCCGCATGTCCTGGCGGGCCTCGGCCGGCAGTCTCGTGTGGTGGTGCTTCTCCCTCAGACCTGTCATGGTCTCTGAGATTGATCGGGAGAGTGGCCATGCCATGGGTATCACTCTCAGTGCGAAGTTCAATTGTCCCACAACCTGCTGTAACTGATGTAGTGTCACCTTATCTTTGGCTAAACATTGCTGGAGGGCTGCCCTAAATTTCGTGATTTTGCCTTCAGATAGCCTAAAACAACCCCTTACTGAATCCAATTCACTGCCTAGGAATTCCAATGTGGTAGCTGGACCCACCGTCTTCCCCGGGGCCAGCAGGACTCGAAGAGCCCGCATGAGCACGCAAAATTCCTGCAATGCCCACGCACACTCCTGAGAGCCCGCCGACCTGAGAAAGCGAAAGTCATCCAGGTAATGCATGACATGTTGATGTCCCGTCCTCTGCCTAAAAACCCATTCTAAAAAAGAACTGAATTTCTCATAGTAGGTGCAGGAAACTGAACAACCCATGGGCATACACTTGTCCATATAGAATTTACCTTGGAATGAGAAACCTAGTAGATGCTGATCTAGAGGATGGACCGGCAGTAGCCGGAAAGCGGACTCAATATCCGACTTTGCCAACCAGGCTCCCGGACCCAAAGTCCTCAACATCTCTACCGCTTGGTCAAAGGAAGCATACTTAACGCTACAAATTTCCTCATCAATGGCGTCATTTAATGATGCGCCCCTAGGTGTGGACAAATTATGAATCAGCCTGAATTCCCTCTCATCCTTCTTTGGGACCACGCCGAGAGGTGAGAAAACAAAATTGTGGACAGGTATGTGATCAAAAGGACCCGCTATCCTGCCTAAGCGCAGTTCATTTGCTATTTTTGCTGCTGCCACCTCTGGATTGTTCCTCACAGATAATTGGTTTCTACATTCTTCTGATTCAGTGTAGCCCACCGCTGGGATCCTAAAGCCCTGCAAAAAACCTTCTTGTAACATCCTAGCTGAGGCATGGTACCTGTTCAGCCAAGGAGTCAAAGCCATAATGTCAATGGGTGAATGCAACACCCGCCGTACCCTCTCCCTATTCCTGTTTCTTTCTTCCCCTATTTCCAGAGGCGTTACCTTTATTGCGGCATTTTGTTTCTGGGTGGGAAGATTGATTACAAATGGAACATGCGTGTCTGAACTTGCATGTGCCCTGTGCCCTGGTGCATGTCTGCCTATTAAAATCCCAGCACACCCCTTTTCGCCCCACACCGCTCCCTGCCTTAGGTGCCCACCACCTACCTGTGCCGGCCAAAAGGCTGTTGGGCTTTGGGGGGGTAACTTCTGTTCCAACTAGGCCCGCCCCACCATAGCAGGAAATGGAATCCACCTGATCCCAGGAAAGTGAGGAATTAAACTCTTTAGCTTTCCTAAAACTCATGCCATAGTCTATCCATCCTTCCCCCCATATTTATCATGGAAAGTTGTGATCCTACTCTGGTAACAGGCCATCTCTGCCTGCAAGTTAGGGGACCGCTCTGCTGTAATCGCCATAAACATAGAAAAAGCTCTAATCCAGTTATTCAATGTCTCCTCCACCCTTAATCTGGCCATCTCACCCGCCATTCGCTAGGCGACATCCTTTCCTTTTGTTTCTTAGCATACTCCATTTCCCTGTTATCCATAAGCAAAGAAAACATATTGACATATTAATTTATTTTATTTATTTAAAGAGTTTTATATAGCGCTGGCTAGACCCAGAGGTATCAGAGCGCTTTACATGAGAATCAACAATATAACAGAAAAAGTTCAACAATTACACATTAAATCCCAGAAACATAGGCAATACAATTAGGAGAGGAGAGAGAGGAGAAAAGTAGTAGAGAGGGCAGGGGAGGTGAGAAAGGGAGGATAAGGGAAGAGACAATAAGGAGAGACGAAAAGAAAGTCTGTCTAAGGACCGACTAAAGACCGACTAGGTAGGTGAGGACCCAGGACGGAATCCATCTCACCTATAGCTGAACCAGGAAGCTCCACCGGGCATCACTGGTTATTCGGGGCAGTCATGATCCTTGCCACCATCTTAGGTGCCTCTGCCAAAGGATCCTCCCCTACCTCCTTCGCACCTACTGATGATGGTAACATCACCCCTATTCCTAGCCAAGGGAGAACTGCGCTATATGCGCCGCTAGCTCTGGTGGGACCTGACCAACCCCTGCAGGCGCTGCGACGGGGACAGGGGCTGCTGGGCTTGGGACTGGACTCCCCAGGACTGGCACGGGGTTGAGCGCGGGAACCACCGGGACTACAGCCGGGACCACCTGAGGCACTGATCTGGGTGCTGGGATAGATGCCGCAAGTGCCTGTGTTAAGGGTACACTTGCCAGGACTACTGCTGGGGCCACCATGGGCACCGGGCCTGGTGTTGGGACCGGTGCAGCAGGTGCAGGTATTACAGGTATACTTGCCGGGATTTGGGGATTATGTATATGGATGACCGGCGATGTCAATGCCTCTTCCCCCCCCCCCCCCCCCCCCCCCTTCTTGGCTCTTGCCCGCTTGGGTAGTGGATCCAATTCCCCCCTGGGCTGGGGGGCACTATTCTTCGCTTGGGCCTTCCAGATGACCCTGCCTGATCATCCAACCTCTGTCTGAGCTCCGCCACACTCTTCCCTATCTGATCCACTTGTCCCCATCTCCTGTTCATTGATGCCATACTACGCATTATACCCTGCATCATAGATTCCATGCAGGAACGTTTGGCGCCACGTCTACTGGCCATCTTCTCACACCTGGCAGCTGCTAAGCCACTGATACCTGTGCTACACCTACGAACACAATGTATCCCTGCAACCACTAGGACCTACCCTGGCTTTTACGTGTAGCATGTTGGAGGTACACAGGCCGGCCGTAAGCACCACGCAACTGTGACTGCGTCACACCAGCTAACCTGGGTGTTGGGCGAGCGTACTCTAGCCCGGCGGCCCACCGAATCGCCGTCCACCGCTTCACTCCCCGTGTCCTCAGTCAGCAGTGACCTCTTTCAATGAGGTCCTATGATGAAAACAAGATTAGCACAGGGCACAGCAGCGCCAAAAACGCCACAAAATTGCTCCACTTTATAGCGTCAATAAACACACAATTATTCACCCTTTCTTTAACCTCCACTGCTTTTCAATTCCCTGTAAAACCCCTGTTTGTGCAATTATTTAAATTCCACAGTGTCCAATATTCCACCTGCGGTCTCCCCTCCAAGTACTATCCAGGCCCGACCCTGCTTTGCTTTTTAAACTCAAGCGTCCCACATGCGGTCCCCCAATCCAATTATAACCCGGGGATGCTGCTTTGCTCTGAAATCGAGCATTGCCTGCTTCGCTTTTGTTGCTATGCGATGTAAAACAACACCGGACCCTTTAAGTTGCGCCAGGGGCAGGAGCACGCAAGCTGAAATGGGGCTGACAGCAGCGTATACACCGCGCTATGAAAGGGAAGCCTTACTGTGCAGACGCGTTCACCCTCGGAGCCAGTTTGCACTTCCATGGGCTCCCGGTGCGCTCCCCCGTCCCCGGCTCGTGCCCCCACTTGGCCCAGCACACTAGCGCCCCCTCACCGTACTTTTTAAACACGCCAAACAACGCCAAAGTATCCGCCTTGCAACAGCCTTCGCCCGCTCCAGACGTCGCTAGCACCTCTCGCCGCCCGAACCTGCAGGAGGAGATAAAAAATAAAAAGGCCCACGAAGGACGACACCGCCGGGGTCCCTTCACGAAATGAGTGCTGGTCCGCTGAGCTCCTACAGAAGAAGATCCTCACTCGCGACACCTGCAGGTAAATATAAAACAGAGAAAAAAAGTCACAGCCTCGAGAGGCTGAAGGGGCCCAGCCAGTGTTACTTTTATAATCGATATTTAAGACAGATTATTTATCTGAGAAGTGATTTTTCTTCACAGTATTTTGACCTACAACCCTTGTGTTTGAACTTTGGTCTGTAGATCAGTTTTTGAAGTGTTACATAGTGAAGCAGCTGCTGGTGGCCATAAACAACTGACCTGCTTTACATGATGTCTGCGAAGACTGGAGTACATGTATGTCAGTTATATTACCAACACTTGTATAGTCAAGTCAAGTCAATAGATTTATATAGCGCGCTACATACCCATAGGGTCTCAAGGCGCTTGAGGAAGGGTGGGGAATTACTTGTCGAATATCCAAGTTTTAAGTTGCTTTCTGAATGCTAGGTGGTTCTGAGTAAGGCGAAGGTGAGTGGGAAGAGAGTTCCAAGTTTTAGCTGCCAGGTAGGAGAAGGATCTACCTCCCATGGTGGTTTTGTTGATGCGAGGTACAGTGGCAAGGGCTAGGTTGGAGGATCGTAGCTGACGGGAGGGGGTGTAGAAGGATAGTCGTGTGTTGAGGCATTCGGGTCCAAGTTTGTAAAGTGCTTTGTGTGCGTGGGTTAGTAGGCGGAAAGTAATCCTCTTATTTACGGGGAGCCAGTGGAGGTTTTTCAGGTGACCAGAGATGTGTTCTTTACGCGGGATGTCAAGTATGAGCCTGGCTGAAGCGTTCTTGATGCGTTGGAGTTTTTTCTGGAGTTTTGCGGTGGTACCGGCGTATAGGGTGTTTCCGTAGTCCAGGCGGCTCGTGACCAGTGCGTGGGTGACCGTTTTTCTAGTTTCGGTGGGGATCCAGCGAAATGTTTTTTTGAGCATGCAAAGAATGTTGAAGCAAGATGATGAAACGGCGTTGACTTGTCTGGTCATCGAGAGTGAGGAGTCCAGGATGACGCCCAGGTTCCGTGCGTGGTCTGTCGGGATGGGTGCTTTTCCAAGGGCCTCTGGCCACCAAGAGTCATCCCAGGCGGAGGGGGAGGTGCCTAAGATGAGGACTTCTGTTTTGTCTGAGTTCAGTTTCAGACTGCTGTGCTTCATCCACTCGGCTACTTCTTTCATTCCTTCGTGTAAGTTGGTTTTGGCGGTGTTAGGGTCTTTGGTGAGTGAGAGGATCAGTTGAGTGTCGTCAGCATAGGAGATGATGTTGAGGTTGTGTTGGCGAGCGATGACCGCAAGGGGGCTCATGTATACGTTGAAGAGGGTGGGGCTGAGTGAAGATCCTTGTGGCACGCCACAAATGACTTCAGTAGCCTCTGACTTGAATGGTGGGAGGCGGACTCTCTGGGTTCTTCCGGTAAGGAACGAGGTGATCCATTCCAGTGCTTTTCCTTGGATTCCGACGTTTCTGAGGCGCTGTAAAAGGGTGCTATGACAGACTGTGTCGAAGGCAGCGGAGAGGTCGAGGAGGATGAGGGCGACTGTGTCTCCGTTGTCCAGTAGAGTTCGAATGTCGTCTGTTGCAGCGATGAGTGCGGTCTCAGTGCTGTGTTTGGCTCGGAATCCGGACTGTGAGGAGTCGAGGGATTTGTTGGTTTCGAGGAAGGCGGCGAGCTGGTTGTTGACAGCTTTCTCGATGACTTTGGCCGGGAATGGAAGAAGCGAGATGGGGCGGTAGTTTTTGAGTTTGGTGGGGTCAGCTGTGGGTTTTTTCAGAAGGGCGCTGAGTTCTGCGTGTTTCCAGTTTTCCGGGAAGGTGGCGGAGTTGAGGGAGCAGTTGATGACATCTCGGAGGTGTGGTGCTATGATGGAGTCTGCTTTGTTGAAGATGTGGTGAGGGCATGGGTCAGTTGGGGATCCAGAGTGGATGGAGTTCATCAGGCGGATGGTGTCCTCAGTGGAGATTGGGTTCCAGTCGTTAAGGATGTTCAAGGGGGGTGAAGGTCCTGCAGAAGGTTGGGTGGGTTGGTCTCCGGGTCGGTTGTCGAAGCTGTTGTGGATGTCTGCGATTTTGTTGTGGAAGAAGGAAGCTAGGAAGTCGCAAAGGGCTTGGGAGGGGGTGATGTCGTTGGAGTTGGCTGATGGGTTTGTAAATTCTTTGACGATGTTGAATAATTCCTTGCTGTTGTGGGCGTTGTTGTCTAGTCGGTCTTTGAATGCAGCTTTCTTGGCAGACCGGATTAGTTGGTGGTGTATGCGGGTGGCGTTTTTGAAGGCGTCCCTGGTGCTGGTGTTTGGGTCTTTTTTCCAGGTCTTCTCGAGGGAGCGACAGAGTTTTTTCGATTTCTTAAGATCATCGTTGAACCAGGAGGCGTTTTTGCTGCCTGGTTTGATTTGACGTTTTTTCAACGGTGCTAGGATGTCGGCGCTGTTGGATAGCCATCGGGTGAGGTTAATGGCTGCTTGGTCGGGGTTTGAGGAGTGGGCAGGGGGGTTTTAAAGAAGCGATGAGGAGATCTGGTCGATGGTGATTTTGTTCCAATTTCTTCGCAGGGTGGGTTGAGGATGGTTGTGGATTGTGGTCTTATTGTAGATAAAGTGAACGCAGCTGTGGTCCGTCCAATGAAGAGCTGTGGTGTGACTGAATGAGACATGTTTGCTGGAGGTGAAGATGGGGTCGAGTGTGTGACCTGCAATGTGGGTGGGGGTAGTGACAAGTTGTTTGAGTCCGAGGTCGGCGAGATTGTCCAGAAGGGTGGTGGCGCTGCTGTCATTGCTCTTTTCCAGGTGAAAATTGATGTCTCCCAATAGAATGTAGTCCTCGGAGGGGAGGGCGTGTGCGGTGATAAAGTCAATGATGTTGTCACTGAATTGTGCACGGGGTCCTGGGGGCCGGTAGAGGAGGGTGCCTCTGAGTGTGGTCTTGGGGTCGGTGTGGATCTGGAAGTGGAGGTGTTCGGCGCTGGCAAGGTTGACGTCTGAGCTGGTTGAGATGCGGATGGAGTTCTTATGGATGATAGCGATGCCTCCTCCTGTTTGCTTGATGCGGTCCTTACGGATGATCTTGTATCCTTCCGGGATGGCAATGGTGATGTCTGGGGCTGAAGAGGCATTCATCCATGTTTCTGTTAGGAAGGCGACGTCGGAGAGATGGTATCTAGTAGATTCCAGAGGTCGTTGGAGTGTCTGTGAACCGAGCGGGTGTTGAGCAGGATGCATTTTAGGTGGTTGGTGTCAGGTCTCTGTTTGGTGTTGGTGGATGAGGAGTTGGTTTTGGTGCCGTCGAACTTGCAGGAGTTGCAAGAGAAGGGTCCATGGGTGTGTCCAGGAGCGGTCTGGACGCAGTTGGGGGAACGGCCGGGGTTAAGGGCTAGGAGGGTGGTGGCATCGTAAGTGATGCGAGTGGGTTGGGCATTGTGGGAACCAGGGGGTCTGGCGCTGGGCGCGGTCTTGGCGCAGACGGGCGTAGACGAGCTTACCTTTGGCGCACCTTCGGCGCAACTGGGGCGCGACCGCTGCGCGTGACCGCTGCGCGAGAATGCTACTGTCATATATGGTTGGAGGAGGGGGAGGGGCGAGGGAGGGTCAGAAGGGAGGCGGGGCGGGCTGTGGGGGTCAGGCTCTGAGGCACCAACAACAAACAACAACACGCGTAAGATGGCGGCAGCGTGGGGAGAAACGTAACTCGAGGTAGGCTGGGGGTCAGGTGACTGTCTGTGCTAGCAGTAGGGTCGCGCTATGTCAATTAGCGTGAGAAAATCGAGCGCCGTGCAAACAATGCCCTCAAAGTTTTCCTTTCTGTGTAACAGTGAGCGCCGTGTCAGCAGTCCCCCAGAGGCTTTAAAAATGTCCCAGAACTAGTAAATATCCCTCGCGCAGCAGCGTTAGTCAGAGTAGTGAGATAAATAATTATTAAAAGGTAAAGGCAAATCCCACAGCAATGCGGCACTGAGCAACGATACCAGGCAGGAGCAGGCAGCAGGGTAAAGGGAGCGACCGCTTCTGAGCTCTTCAGGACGGTCACGGCGCGAGCGGGGTCAGGGCAGGCAGTATAGTTTGTGGAAGGGAGGGTCAGCAGGGAGGCGGGTCGGGCTGTGGGGGTCAGGCTCTGAGGCACCAACAACAAACAACAACACGCGTAAGATGGCGGCAGCGTGGGGAGAAACGCAACTCGAGGTAGGCTGGGGCTCAGGTGACTGTCTGTGCTAGCAGTAGGGTCGCGCTATGTCAATTAGCGTGAGAAAATCGAGCGCCGTGCAAACAATGCCCTCAAAGTTTTCCTTTCTGTGTAACAGTGAGCGCCGTGTCAGCAGTCCCCCAGAGGCTTTAAAAATGTCCCAGAACTAGTAAATATCCCTCGCGCAGCAGCGTTAGTCAGAGTAGTGAGATAAATAATTGTTAAAAGGTAAAGGCAAATCCCACAGCAATGCGGCACTGAGCAACGATACCAGGCAGGAGCAGGCAGCAGGGTAAAGGGAGCGACCGCTTCTGAGCTCTTCAGGACGGTCACGGCGCGAGCGGGGTCAGGGCAGGCAGTATAGTTTGTGGAAGGGAGGGTCAGCAGGGAGGCGGGTCGGGCTGTGGGGGTCAGGCTCTGAGGCACCAACAACAAACAACAACACGCGTAAGATGGCGGCAGCGTGGGGAGAAACGCAACTCGAGGTAGGCTGGGGCTCAGGTGACTGTCTGTGCTAGCAGTAGGGTCGCGCTATGTCAATTAGCGTGAGAAAATCGAGCGCCGTGCAAACAATGCCCTCAAAGTTTTCCTTTCTGTGTAACAGTGAGCGCCGTGTCAGCAGTCCCCCAGAGGCTTTAAAAATGTCCCAGAACTAGTAAATATCCCTCGCGCTGCAGCGTTAGTCAGAGTAGTGAGATAAATAATTATTAAAAGGTAAAGGCAAATCCCACAGCAATGCGGCACTGAGCAACGATACCAGGCAGGAGCAGGCAGCAGGGTAAAGGGAGCGACCGCTTCTGAGCTCTTCAGCCATAGTTATGATTTTGTGGCACTGGGTCTGTCAGGAGTGAAGTTTCCACTTTTTCTGGGTGTCCTTGTAGGTTGTGGTCTTGATGGCAGCATATTGTGTCTGGTGTGCTGAGAGTGTTTAAGAGCTGGTGTGTTGTGTAGTGTTTATATTGTTTATGGTGTCAGTGATGTGGCAGGGAATCACCTTGAATATTGTTTGCTGTATTGAGTTGTTTCTTTTTGTATGTCTTTAGTCTTCTCAGATTTGTTGATTTGACCTTTTTGCATTAGATGATGGATTAATTAAAAAGGGTGTTGTGTTACGTTCTGCAGTGTTATTTAATGCTTGTGCTGCGCACTTGGTGGCCCATGTGATTAGATATTTAAAAAGTTGGTAGCTAAAGATTTAACAGCTCCGCGTGTGCTTACATTCGGTTGTCTCAACAGCTTGCCTTGACTGAGTCCATGCAAAGGATAACATCCTTTCAACATTAGTTGCTATACTTAATTGTATCCAATCATGAGTTTCACTTAATAGCGATGGACATATAATTGCCTATATATATATAATTATATGTCCATCGCTATTAAGTGAAACCCATGATTGGATACAATTAAGTATAGCAACTAATGTTGAAAGGATGTTATCCTTTGCATATATATATATATATATATATATTACATACTGGCGGTCGCCAGTAGGTATATATAGTTAGGATTTTTTTCCTATGGGATTTCTGAAAATTCTATGTCGAATAACTTTGGCGTTTGTGGACGGAATTGGCTGAAATTTTCAGGAAAATGGCACATTTTGTTTCTGAGCAGCTCCCGAAAATTTGGGGGGGTTTCGTCAAGGGGGGGCCGAGAAAAAAGGGGGCTCCCAAAACCTGTTTTAAACATTGAGTTTTCCATAGGGCGGTTGGAATCACTTTTAGCTCGAACGGCTGAATGGATTTACACGAAACTTGGCAAAATTGTAGATATGGTTTGCCCGACGTGCCTTTGCTATGTCTCAATATATGTGCTCCAGTGGATTTTGATAAATTAACGTTTTTAAAAACAGATATATCTGTGACAGCGCTCCGGTTAGCGCTCCGGTTCGCGTACCTGACGTGTAACGGAACTTCGCGAAGCTGATTGGCTCTCCGGTGTCTGTCAACATTCTAAACAGTCCGGAACGGCCACCATCTTGTCTCTCGGTAGGATCGAGAGACAAGAGGTGGAAAAAACAAAGTGGGAAATGAGCATAAGGGGGCAGAGTACATCCTCCCTGACCCCCTAAGTTTGATGAGGGGGCTTTAAAAGGGCCCCGCGGGTCAAAGAAAAAAAAAATTATTATCGTTTCTTTTGCGGGGGGAGCGCTCAGTACGCGCACCGGGAAGCGGACCGGGAAGCGTAATATTGGGAAAATGGGATGAAAGAATGTTCAAATATTGTATGTGATTGTTCTTTTTATTTTTTATTTTATTTAAGTACCAAGATGTAGGTACCAATGCAGAGTCTAAAAATAAAAAAACACAGTTTTCTTTGTAAATATCTTGCATATTGTTTCAGAAGTTATTGTGGTATATGGAATTCATAGCGTAGTCTGTCAGGAAAGCAGAAACACCATGGAGGCAGGAGATGATAAAGAGATGTTAAATACACATTGGAGATAATATAGTGGGAGAAAGGAAGTAACTATGAGCAAACTTATTATGTAACACAAAAAAGTTGCACAGTATTTTTAAAGTCTGATTTTACATTATAGTCAATTTGCTACTAGTTTACAAAATACATATAAAAATGAATAATGTCTCAAACAATTTTTGAATTAATAAATAAAAATTTATTTTTCTGATTCGTTTTCAAAATTAAAAAGAACTTCTAATAATTCATTGTCAGATTTTTTTTCATTTTCAATTCGGAAATCTACTGATTTCACACATTGCAGAAGTTCAAAGTCTCTTGATTAATCATAGAATTCTGAGTCAATTTCTGTATCTGTGTTGCTTCTTGCAACAATTTCCAAGTTAGTTTTGTTCTCTCCTTCCATTTTTGTGCTGTAAAACGAATTTTTAAAAAATATATCAGTACAGATAGGGCACTGTTGGGTTTAAGTACAGACAGGTAGTTTGTTTTTTTAAACAGTGATTTTATCTTTGGGCAGTGTATGGTATCAGACTGGAAGTAGAAATAAAAAAAAATGTATGTGATAAAGCCTAAGTTAATTCTTAATTATACAAGACAAGCCTAACTCCATCCATAACTAAAACAGAGAAGTCTATCTTATTCTATAACTATTACAGAGGGATAGTATATAACTATTAGAAAATGTTTTCCTACTTAACTTAAAGTGCAGAACATACTTCAGTTTTTAAAATATCATCTTACCAATCAAAAAGAAGTTTAAGTTCTCAGTTGAAATGCACTTGATATGTACTTCAGGAAGTAGTAGTCAAAATGGCTGTGTTTCTCTCTCTTTCTTTATATATATTCAGGTTCATAACCAATCAAATGTCATAAAATAATAGAAGATATTGAAAGTAGCATTTTGATTGGTTATCAATTCTAACACTTCATAAGTGTTTTTGTTAGGTAATTTACCTCAGGATATTTAGTCAGGCTTACAGCATAATTTTCTCAATGGAATTCCATCAGATTTGGGTAAATGGTAGGGACTGCTAAGTAGTAGGCCCTATTCTATATTTGATGAAAGTGTCTGTAGTAGTTTTTCTGTAAATTACTTTCCCACCTTTTTTTATCGAGCGCTTACCGGTGCGCTCCCCGGTACGCGAACCGGCAGCGTTACGGGAGTCCTCCATTTTCTGTATTGGTAGAATTGAGTCATAAGATGGAGGACAAAGAATGTACGGAATGGGTAGAAGGGGGCACGGTAGACACTTTGTGACCCTCTAGGTTTTCTGAGGGGAGATTAGGACGCTGATATATGCAAAAGTAAAAAAATTAAATTTAAAAAAATTTCGCGGGGAGAGCGCCCGGTACGCGCACCGGTAAGCTAACCGGGGAGCGTACTTTGGTGAAGAAAAAAAAAAACGTTTTGAATGATTAGAGGTAGGGTAGCTCTGAAAAGAGCTATTGTGTTCTGTGGCTAATTTAGGTACCTACAAGTAGGTTCCAATGCACACTTTTAAATAAAGGACGAATATTCTATTCCCTTCATCGGAGAAGTGTACACCATCTCTTCTGTAGATGTGTTGAATTTTGGAACGCAAGTTATTGTTGTATATTAAACCCATTCCATAGTCTCTCATGTAAGCAGAAACAGATTTATTCACATGTTTGGAATATACCAAGGCAGTTTGGGGAAAAAGTGTCATTTAAAAGAAGAATACATTTAGTAACTCCATGGATGAGTGACAGTCTGCGATTGTCTGTTTACACTGATTGTATCTAAGGTTATATTAGAATCTGAAGAGGTTCATCGTATTATCACACGAATGATATCATCAGTGATGTGATAAGTAATGTCAAATGAGATGTCATCAGTGATGTCATTTGAGATGTCATCAGTGATGTCATCAGTGATGTCATTTGAGATGTCATCAGTGATGTCATCAGTGATGTCACTGACCATGTCATGAATGATGTAATATGTGACATCATCAGCAGTGGATTGCGGGTGCGCGATATATAGTTAGTGCAACTAACTATATATGCGAATTTCAATGGTTTTGTGCGAGTAAATTAAGGTTTTGTAAATGCTAATCCCTAACTATATATGGTCTATAACCTATGGTTTTTTCAGTGAATTTTTAAGGTTTTGTAAATGCTAATTCCTAACTATATATAGTCTATAACCTATGGTTTTTTCAGTGAATATATATATATATATATATATATATATATATATATATATATATACACATATATATATATACATACATTTATATAGACATATACCTGCTAGGTAGGCAAACATACAAATAGCTATTCAGTATTCGAGAATTAATGTATTATAATGTGCAAAATACCCCCATATCTAAATTAAAAGGGTGTAGCAGGTCACCTTGGAGTTTCATGACTCTGTAAAGGCATGTGCCTCTATACGGTCATACAATTCCTGATAACTTCCAATATTCTGATTATGAAGTAGGGGTATTTTACTGATGTGGTGTTCGCCAGGCAGGGTGGTAGCTCAGTGGACTGGTGAATCGCCTGGAGAGTCCTCGATTGATCCATATGCTCGCAGTTTTGAATCCTGGTGGATCTGCAGATCCTCTTGTCCTTACAAGGTCTGTACAATCAGCACCAACCAATGGGCTACAAATAATCATCTGTTACCAGCTCCAGAAAACTGCTTCTTGAGTATCCACTTTGTGTCGGGTGATCACATTTGCTTTGCTCACTCCATGAGCCCTCCATTTTGAAAACCCACTTACCTTCACACTTACAACGGCAGACAAATCTGTACGTCTCACAGATTTTTCAAACTTCCACGTCTGCCTTGAAATATCTGCAGCTATCGATCCAGTGATTTAGGATTTTGGATTTCCCTACTCGAAATAGTGTTTTGGGATGCAGCTCTCATTGAGCCTGCAAGTTGACTGTTTTAAGTTTCTTTTCTGTAGCACTCCACCCATCACTCCATCCAGAGTTTTGACTAGTCCTAATCGCTTTCACTCTTCCATCATTGTGAACCTGGGAATCATACTCATCTACTACTCTCTTGTCCTTAAACCTGGCTGTCTGGGGAAACAGTCAAACTTTGTATAAACAAAGGCCCAGATTTATCTACAGTACACACAACACAATGCGGCACTGGGCAGCAAGTAAAGTTGTTGTGTTTCGAGAACGGCACAGCAGAACAGTGCTCTATCTACTAAGATATGACACTGTTCTGCTCTCTCCCTGCGCTGGCCCACTTATGGCTGCCTTTTGTCATAGTGCAAGGATGGCCGCGTGGTGGTAAGCATAATTTTTGTACAGGAAGAGGCCCCTTCCAGTACATAAACTATGCTTTAAGGTGTTTCACACTTTGATTATGTGCTGTAGAATGCAAATGTAGTACACATGCAAAGAGAGAAAAATTACGAGATGAAAATATTTCTCCTAGTTATGCCGACATGGAGAAGGTGCAGTATTTTGTCCCATATCCCACTCTACAATTCTTTGTAGAAAGGGATTTGCATCAAAATCAATGGGAGGCTGCATGGGAATGCCCCCTTGACTCATAGTAATGCAAGGCAGGGTATTGCACAGCTTTGCATTACTTTTCGTTGCAGTCCATCGCAACTTACCATTTGAATTGGATTGCAAATTTCACCACTATACTATGCATCAGGTCTGCATTAAGATAGTAATGCAAACCTGACCCAAAGTGTTTGTAAATGTAGGCCTTATTGTAGTGTGCTAATATTTAACACATATTAGAGCTTTGGAATGTTTAGAGCTACATTGAAGACTATAGAATAGCTCTAGGCTTATAATGGCTGATATAAGACCAGAGCTCCAACATTACAATGTTTGGCTTCATGTTTCTCCCATTCTAGAACATTCTACCGTCAGTCGGTGGAATGTTCTAATAGCCTTTATAGCCCTTCTACCTCTGGCTATACCGGTTGTTTAAGGCCCTCTCCCCCATTAAAGGCCCTTGCCTGTGGCTCGGGCATATAACTCGGTCGGGTTTAGGTCCTTTGACAACCAATGTAGCCCTTGGCAGCGGGCTATAAGGCTGTCAGATTCTGTGACAAAGATATTTATTTGGAAGGCCCTGGCTCGGCTGACACAGAACCTGGAGCCTTCAGAACACAACTAGCTTAAATTCCAGAATAGTACTCTCATAAACCAATACTGGTCCAGGTGGTTATAAACCCAGCACAATGTCAAACTTATCAATCCAGCTCTTCAGAGCGGGACACAATGGACTGGACACATTTCCTGTCTCTCTTATGGGCAAGATCCACTGGCTGGATGACTCCTATGTTTGTAGCTCCAGCTCAACATCAAAGCAATCTGTGGCATGTCAGTTTTAGTGCTGCAGAGCAGCACATGTAGCCATCTTACACCAGGGGGCTAACCGATCTCGAGAGCTAGAATTCATGTGGGGTATGTGGTCCTGCGGCCTCACGCTTACAGCAGCACCTTGAGACTGACAGCCTTTTCTTTTCCAAGATGGTGGACTGCAAATCCAACTTGCTGATTTCTGCTCTCTTCAGTTAGCTAATATCCCCTTATTGTCAAGGCCCACCTTGAACCTGCTGGTGCAATGGAATTTGGGTAAAGTTTTGAATATAGAACTTCTGAGCTGGGTGGTTGTGGTATTTCCACACATGCCTTTGCTGGTTTCTAGTATGCCTTTCACACTTATTTGCCAGAAGCCGCAGGTAAGTCGACACCCCATTAATCACTCAATTGATGACATCAAATCTGTGTACAAGATGCTGAAACACCAAATGCTGGTGTCCCATTCATTCCCTTCATAAAGAAAGCAGGCAGTAAACGGAGCCAGTTGCTTATTCTGTTACACCCCTCGGGCTCAGTGTACCCTGCATCTCTTCAAAGGGCCCCAGGTGTAATGTTACTGACACCAAAGACAAACGCTTCCAGAGGTATGTGCGGGTCTTTTCACTTCACACTCAAAGCTCTTCTTCAAATCAAGAGAGGAACCCCATTTTCTGGAAATAATCACTTTTTTTTGTTTGGCTTCTTGTAACCCTGCCTGTGAACCTGCTCAACAACTGCCCCTACTTATTCTGTGGTGAATTTGAGAAGATGATGTGCAAGCGCTCACATACATACATATATGTCCTGATAAGTGATATAGCAACTACTTCCAGAACATGGTACGGCTTATCTGCAATGACTAAGCCTCAAACATGCATAAAATGTAATCAAAAGGTATCAGAGCCTAATCTGGGAGTTCCTGAAAACCCTGCAAGCGATTGAAAAAAGACAAACATGCATGGTAGACTGGAGAATTGTTTTCATTTCTCAACGACGCACACCTCTTGCATGTGGACGCTTGGCATGGACTTGGTGTGAGTAGAACGAATATGTCACATTGCCCTTTTCCCTCTTCTTACAGTATTATTTCTTTATCTCCACTTCCCTCTCTGTGTCATTTTTGGTCAGGGATTGCACAGGATTTAAAGGAGGGTATATTGGAAGAAATGTTTGTTTTTTGCCTGGCAACGTTATTTATCAAGGAAGAGATATATTGGCTGCTACATTGATTTTTAAGGTGATAGAAAGTTGCACCCATTGCATCGAGGGCTCTGTATCAGCACCCTTTACATCGCCCGCACTACATCGGGAGTCACTACCTTTCATTATACTGCCAGTCTTTCTTCGGTCACCTATATCATGACTCACATTCATTGCCTAATAACTGGATAGTGGGAATGGTGGTCCATGATTGCTGAATCGTGTAACAGTGAAATGAAGTGTTTAAAAGGACAAAGCCCAAACCAGAACAAAACTTGTATATTATGATGTCTACACTCAGTAGACCAATATTTGCTCTAGCATATGATAACTTATTCGAAATGGTACCGTATTAAAATCCTTCCTTGACAGTCTCTTTTTATAGATCACACCCTCAGTTCACAAGTTTTCTTTCTATATGATTTTCTTTGATGGTCTAGTGTAATAAATAATAACCTAATGGTATTAGTGATATACACGCAGCTCCTCGTTAAAATGTAACCCATGTGTTTCTTTTGTTATCAATCTAATGTTGTATTTGAAATAAAATCTTCTTAGCTGGCGTACTCTGTCTCCAACTTTCCCTCTTTTACTCATTTTGTCAATGCCATAATAACTTAGATTTGTCCAATCTTCTCTATGTGTTTTACAGTAATGGTTAGCCATGTCAATTCTTTTTTTGAATTGACAGATAGTACTTCTGACATAAGTTATTTTGCATGTTCATTCCATCACATATACTATACATTTTTAGTTACATGTAATGTATTTCTTTTGTTGATGACGAGTGTCGATTCACTTCCTTCTCAGATGCTGATCTTAGTTAGTCCACTTGTACAAGCCCTACGTATCTTACACCTGACAAATAATTTTTGGTGTTTGTCTACCCAGTTCTCATTTAAAACCCTTTCAAAATGACTCCTTACCACTGTATCCTTTAACGATGGAGCGTTTCTATATTATACTAAAGGATAATTCTCTAACACATGACATTTATATTGGTCTTCTCTAATAAGACTCCAATGTTTTTTAAAAGCATCTGCATTTTTTTTGTTCTTTACGGTGTATGGTAAGATCATTTTTAGGTGTTCTCTAAAACAGTTCCTTGTGTCTCTTTGACTTTTTTAGTTTTTAATGTTTTTCTTCTCTGTCTCTGGGACGTTTTTTCCAAACCATGTCTATGATATGCTTGCTATACCCTCTTTGTAGAAATCTTTTCTTTTTAAAAAACTCTTTATATTGGGGATTGAAACATAAAATACACGCATCTTACTGGTGTCAAGTCCACAATACCTTGCATTGTAGATTATACTACTGACGATAAAGTCCTCTACAAGATACAGTGAACACATTATATTGTACAGTTACACTCTGCAAATAGTGATCATCATTGTTAAAGTGTACAGTGAGTGACATGGAGCATACAGAGTTTCAAGGAGGGCATTAGTGGTGGGGCGTGGGGGGGCGGTAAATGACTGCACGGCACAGTGCTTTCCACAGGTCAAGATAATTTTGTGCTTTATCATCCATTCTAGCTAGTGACATTCTGATTTCCTCCGCCGTTGTCCATTCTGCCACATCCTGTAGCGAGCTGTGGACCTCTGGGATTTTGGTACTCAGTCAATGAATCACCACACGGCGCATTGCCAACAGGAGTGTGAGCTGTGCAAAACTCTTTTGATTTTGTATTTAATATAAGTGTCATAATTCCCCAGAACTCATGCCGATGAAGTCAACTGCACATTTAATCCAATATGTTAGGAGTACCTATGCATGTCTTCCCCTCAGTATGCAGCCATTTTCGGGCAATCTCATCCCAGATAATAATAAGTGGCCTCCTGGGCGACACACTTGGTGCAGTGGATTGAGGTGTCAGGGTTTAAGCGGTGTAGCATTGCAGGGATCATGAACATGCGGTATGTAAAATTTAAATGGAGTAAACAGAATCAAACACTGCTTGAGGCGTAGAAATCTTTGTTTCATCCCTTTACAGTTTTGCCAGAGTTGCAAATTCTTTCAACAGTCTCAATCTTTGCAATTCATTATAGTGGTTACTCTTTTTCAGAGCTTTTTGATGAACACTGTTGCCATGTAACATACTGTTCATCGATGTCTTCTTATGTTACAACATGATTTCAGTTTTTTCACCTTCAGTATAAGTAATTATTCCAAAAAACACATGCTTACTGTACTGGCAGTAGACACCCATTTTAGGCCACAACTGTTATATCGTTTTTCAAAGTATCTTCAAATTCCGGGGTCCACTCCAAATTGGAAACAGATCGTCAATGTATCTGAGAGAGATGGTTATCTTTTCTATATATTTCTCATTCTTCTCTGCCCAAGCAACCTTTTCTCACCAGTCCATAGACTAATTTGCACAGCTGGGGAAAAGTAGGTACCCATCACAGTCCCACACTTTTATTGGACTGAGTTCATGATTACACATAAAGACGTTGTTGAGATGAATCTCAATAATGTTTTGTTTGCTATTTCTTTGCACGTTTGGGTTCTGATGACATTACAAGCAACTAATAATACAATTAACATGTATTTAAATAACGTTTATTATATAGTTTTTTAAAATTTCATTTACTTTATATTTTTCCCAATGTGGTAGTGTTACTGCCTGCTTCCATTGGTTTCTGTGGGAGTGGGTTGCAATACCAGTGATTGGCCATGTGTTGTGGTTTACTTACTCTAAGGCTTGGCTGGAGTACATTTAAGCCTGCCTGTCTGTAGTACTTCAGAGGTAAATGTAGGTGCTATGTCCCTCTATGAATGTTTCTTTTAATTTTCCTTCAACCCCACCTATTTTGTAGCAATCAATTCTAATTTTCCACCACTATTCCCCCTACATTTACTACTAAAACCCATACCTATATTTACAGAGATCTCTGCCATCAGAGCAGAGTTCACTGTACAGAAAAAATTGGAGAGGTGAGGAACTCCAGCTGGAATTGCATTTTGAAATGCGTAATGTAGTACCATCTCATTTATTCAACTTGGATTTTGGGAATAAGGCCTGATATCTGCCCACCTCAATTATCTATTTCCTAAGCACATTTTTAGGCATGGCATTAGCCCAAGGCAAGCCACGTGAACCTAGAAATGTGACAAAGCCTCTTGACATTTTTCATCAAGGATTTAAGCACATGATTAGCAAGTGCTATTTACATCAAGCCAAACAGTCATTGGCAAAGCCAATGGGTCTCCCTTTGGGACCGATTGATGTTGCCTATGGTTTAAGCCATGCTGTACAGCATCTCCAATACTGTGCAGCATGACTTTAGAAAAATGCAGGGTGGGTGTGTCATATTGTAGACATCGCGCTTTGTCTACCTATCCAAGTTGGGTCTGTAAATAAAGAGAAATAAGTGGCGCAGGTAGAGGGAAGCAATATGAAGAGGTGCAAAGTGTTACAGAAGGCTGACAAAGCAACAGGCGGGCGGGTGTTGAAGCAAAACAGGGGCACAGGTGCGGGGAAGTTACATGGATGGGATGTGGGTATTTTGGAAGGAGCACAGAGGGCATGGGTGGAGGGTAGCAGATGGAGAAAGAGGAATGTGGGGGTAACAGAAGGATGAGAGTGCGCAATGTTGAGCAGCGAGGAGAACCACGCAGGTAAACAAAAACACAGGGAATAAGCACGTAAGGGAATCATGGAGGAGGTCAGAGAAGAAAAAAGCAACACACGCAAGTGTGTCGGAAGGGGAGAAGTACATGAGAGAGCCATTTGGAAAACACACACAATTTCTTGGAGTGCGTAAACAAAAGTAGAGCGTGAAAAGGGAGCACTGGAAGTACTGAAGTAATGCGTCCATGCTCCCGGGAAGGGACTAACAGTCCAGGGTAGGGACGAACACAAGAAGAGGAAGGAAAGCCCACACATGCCAATGAATAAGGAGCAATCAAAGGACAATGAATGTCAATAGTCTTAAGCGACAGCCCACTGTAAGCTAACAACATATATCTCAACATACAGTGCATGCACTGTCTAGTATGCAAGACTTTAACAGTGACAAAGGTATTTTTATTATTCTAGGTAGCATATCCCTGATTTGGCATTTTTAAAAACCATCCAAGCAACTTGGAATAAGAAAAAGCAGCTCCTGACACGTGTTGCTATTGTTAGAGCTTGTCAGAGATGCATACCGTTGTAATGTCACAAGAGGGGTCATGTAATATGTGTCTAACCATTTGGAAGTTTCTAATGGCACATAAATTATGCAGAACTGAAGAAGGGAACATCCGGATCCCAGTTGCTTGGTGGAGCACTTGTCCTGTTGATGTAGTGCATCTAAAACACCACCAAACCTATAAATCTGCCTGCCTCAAATGTCTGACTTTCTAGCAGCATGTTTAAGTATAGACTCGGGGCTACCCAGTGTTCCATTCTGCTGTTTTGAATAACTTGTGTCAAACTCTAAGCTTGTATGAGCTAGGTTTGCTTATAAAAGTTAAAAATGTCCTGAAATTCTCCTGTTATGGTGTGCATTGGGCGATTGGTGAATGTCAGGGCTTTTTCAGTTTTGTGTTTGTTGGATCATAGGTAACTTTGAACTACATTTTTAAGTGTGTATATATATATATATATATATATATATATATATATATATATATATATATATATATATATATATATATATATATATATATATATATATATATATATTTACCTCCCAGGCAGAAAAGACCATCAGGACGAGACTCGTGCAGACCAAAAGTGTATTTATTTGTCGCCCTCGGACGCGTTTCACCTGACCAGCAGGCTTGATCACCGATCTTTCTCTGGAGAAGGAGGAGTAGAGGATATATATATATATATATATATATATATAAATATATATATATATTCCTCCACAAAAGCCTCCAAGCTTTTAGAATTAAGATGCCTGTGGCATCGAAACGCGTCAGGGACTGGAATCAATAAAGTTGTAATTTGCTGCCTCTGGAAATAAAAGGTTCTGTTGAACTCTTACTCGTGGAGTGCGTTTCTAAAAGCTTGGAGGCTTTTGTGGAGGAATATATATATATATATATATATATATACACTGAAAAAACCATAGGTTATAGACCATATATAGTTAGGGATTAGCATTTACAAAACCTTATTTTACTCGCACAAAACTATTGAAATTCGCATATATAGTTAGTTGCACTAACTATATATCGCGCACCCACAATCCACTGCTGATGATGTCACATATTACATCATTCATGACATGGTCAGTGACATCACTGATGACATCACTGATGACATCTCAAATGACATCACTGATGACATCTCAAATGACATCACTGATGACATCACTGATGACAACATCCAGTGACTGTATGTTTCTGTAAAGTTAAAATATGTCTTACATATTGAAGAATGAGTGGATGTATAAGTGTCTGGATGAAGGATTTAGTAGGTGCGTGACTGACTGTATGAGTGAGTGATTAAATGTGTCTCACTGAGTGCATGGGTTAGTGACTAAACTGTCTTAATTTGTGCATTATTATGTCTGTTGTTCTGTAAACTGCTGCATGTGTTAATCAGTAGCTATATGAGTAACTATATGGTTATTGATTGGTTGCCCAAGTATTTGTATGGGAGACTGAGTATGTGTGTGAGTGGCTGGGAGGTGTATGACTGTGCATAGATGTGTGAGCAGTTGATTCACTAGATGTATGGGTTCAAAAGTGCATGTGGAAACAGCTGCATGGGCAGTTGACTGTGTGCATGAGTGTATTGGTGAGTGAATGGATATCTCAGTGCTACATGTCAAAGTAAGTACATATGTAAAACACAGTACATGTGAGAGTTGACATATATAAATAACTGTTCATAAGAGCCAGTGAATGTGTGAGTGGCTGTATGGATCATTGTGAACTTGTATCAGGGATTGTATAAGAGAGTAAATATGTGTTAGAATATGTTTGAATTAGTAAGGTGTGTATAACTGTATAGTTGAGGAAATGGAGGAGTGATTGATTCTTTGCAAGACTGACTAGATGTATGAGTAACTACATGGATGAGTGACAATCTGTGAGTGTCTGTTTACACTGATTGTATCTAAGGTTATATTAGAGTCTGAAGAGGTTCATCGTATTATCACATAAATGATATTATCAGTGATGTGATCAGTAATGTCAAATGAGATGTCATCAGTGATGTCACTGACCATGTCATGAATGATGTAATATGTGACATCATCAGCAGTGGATTGCGGGTGCGCGATATATAGTTAGTGCAACTAACTATATATGCGAATTTCAATGGTTTTGTGCGAGTAAAATAAGGTTTTGTAAATGCTAATCCCTACTTATATATGGTCTATAACCTATGGTTTTTTCAGTGAATTTTTAAGGTTTTGTAAATGCTAATTCCTAACTATATATGGTCTATAACCTATGGTTTTTTCAGTGAATTTCAATGTTTTTTTTAATAGCAAATATCAAAAGCTGTAAAATGTATTCTTATTTTAATGCAAAAATATATTTTATATGTTTGTAATATAATTTTTTTATTGATATATTTTTTTTCATGATTTTTTTTTGTTCCGCTACCGGTCCGCGCACCTGGTAGCTTCCTGTTAGCTCAATTTGGTGCCGCAACCCGGTCCGTGAACCGGTAAACGTTCCGTTAGCGCAACTGCCGCGCAAGAAAACAATATCGGGACGCGTCGCGTAAACGTGATGTATCGCATTGCCGCGTAATGCGTCTTATGACGCGCCGCATTAGCGCACCCGGAAGTGCTCCGGAGCGCGAACCGAGGCACGAAGCGCAGCGCCCCGGAAGCGCTCCGGGTGCGTAGCGGGACGCGTAACGTAAGCATAACAGGTCATGTGACTTGTTCATAAAACTTTTCATTGGTTCATTTTTCATCAATATTTTTGCTCATTTCACAATCACATCACTTGTGTTTCCTCAGCTTAGGTATCTCATTGAGCAGATATAGTCTAGCATATCCAAGAGTACGCAGAAGGTGAGGACTGTATGCAGCAGTGCAATGTACATAATTCTCCTCCAATGACAATTACAGAAGCCTCAGCATATCCATGCCCCCTAAACAGTCCTAAATGTATATCATAATTATCATAGTGACTATGAAACTCTAGCAGTACATATTGTGAAACCTAAATGACTTCAAGAAACGAGTTTTTAAACCAACAAACAAGCAAATTATTCTCCCATATTTATGTTGGGAAGTGAAATATTTATTTAAAAAAGCACACCCCATGTTATCCTTCTCATAAATGTAAAAAGCATGTCTTTTTGTTAAAAAACGATTTTCTGGTCATAATTTGAAAACACAGCACACCTCCTATGTACAAGCACACCCTGTCAGTACTAATACTTCACATTATCTATAATTATAATTTGTCAAAGAAGCAAAATCTTTTTGAAAAAATAATGAAAACACTTGACACAAAACAACATTTTAAATGTACAGCTGGCTTCCTTATTTTCTCCATAAACTATACTAGTCTCTATCTAAATTAAATGAATTTTTTCTCACCTTAGCAAATGCTTTTTGAATTTCAAAACAGTCTCAGAAACACACCAATTTTTCTTTAGCAGAGCAAAAGGTATGAGGCTGCAACCAACAAAGGCACAGAAATGCTGAAATTCATCACACATATCTCTCATGTGACCCAATCAAAACTCTTCCCTCACTTTTTTCAAATCAACACCCTTCCCCCCTCTGCCCTTTCTGTCCTTTTTCCATAGCAACTACCTCCTGCCAGACCTCTCATGTTTACAAGTTCACACAACAATGTTTCAAATGAACTCTGAACTCTCCGTACACCTGCTAATCCACTGCAATGTTTCTTAAAATCATGTTTTCTTAACCATTCAAATTACATGTTTTAAAGAACTCATCCATACACCCTAACTTTCTGTTTTCAGCAATGGAAATCCACCAATCACTGCTACTGAATCATTAGCACTGAAACTCCACAGTTTTTTTTCTTTACAAACTCCTACTGTTTCAACTGCCATTTCATTCCCACACTTCATCTGACTGCAGCAGAACCTCCTCTCACCATGTTTTCTGTCTGGATTGTTGGACATAGTTACATCCACTGGGCTCACAGGTATGCTGATAACAGGAATTTACACAAACTCAATTTACAAAATGTGGAAATCAAATGGATTGGCCAAAGAGGATTGAGATGTCACCAATTGATACCATTGGTGAAAACCTTTTTACATTTGCCAAACCCTGACCTCTTAATAGTGCACTGTGGAGGAAATGATTTGGGCACTTTGACTGGGGTAGGTCTGGAAATGCTCTTAAAGGACACCTTTGAGCAATTAATGGCACTTTTTCCTCAAACTGCCTTGGTATATTCCAATATATGCCAAAGACAGAAATGGAGGTGGTCCAATCAAATTTGTCCACAAATTGAGAAAGCGAGGAAGCATGTAAATAAGTCTGTTTCAGCTTATATGAGAGACCATGGAATGGGCGCCATCTACAACAATAACTTGCGTTACTACATGCAAGATATCTACAGAGGAGATGGTGTGCACTTCTCAGATGAGGGAAAGAGAGTTTTCATACAAAATTTAAGACTGTGTATTGGTACCTACTTATAAGTACCTAGAACTTACACAGAACTCAAAAGCTCTTTTCAGAGCTACCTTAACTATAATTACTCTTTAAAAATTTTGAATGTACCTTTTTTCACAAATTTTCACTTATGTTCGCTTCCCGGTTCGCGTACCGGCAGCTAACCGCGCGAAAAATAATTTTTTTTTTTCTTCGACATATGAGCCTCTTCAGCCACCCTCAGAAAACCTAGGGGGTCAGGATACGTCTCCCGTGCACTCTTATACCCATTTCCCACATTGTTATTCCTCCATCTTGTGATTAAATTTGTCCGAAACACAAAATGGCGAACTCATGTTACGCTACCGGTGAGCTTCCCGGTTCGCGTACCGGGTACCGCTTCTACCGCGAAAAATCGATTTTTTTATTTTTTGCCCCACGGGACCCTTTAATAGCCCCCACATCATTCCTAGGGGGTCAGGAGGGGTCTACCTTGCCCCCTTTCATTAATTTCCCCCTTCGTTTTTCTCCACCTCTTGTCTCTCGATCCTACCGAGAGACAAGATGGCTGCCAATCCGGACTGTTTAGAATGTTGACAGACACCGGAGAGCCAATCAGCTTCGCTTCGCGAAGTTCCGTTACGCGTCAAGTACGCGAACCGGAGCGCTAACCGGAGCGCTGTTACAGATATATCTGTTTTTTAAAACATTAATTTCTCAAAATCCACTGGAGCACATATATTGAGACATAGCAAAGGCACGTCGGGCAAACCATATCTGCAATTTTGCCAAGTTTCGTGTAAATCCATTCAGCCGTTCGAGCTAAAAGTGATTCCAACCGCCCGATGGAAAAATGAATGGGAAAAACACGTTTTGGGACCCCCCTTTTTTCTCGCCCCCCCTTGACGAAAACCCCCTAAATTTTCAGGGGCTGCTCAGAAACGAAATGTGCCATTTTCCTGAAAATTTCAGCCAATTCCGTCCACAAACGCCAAAGTTATTCAACATTCTGGACTGTGAAAATGCCTAGATGTGGCCAGCCCAGCCTTTAAAACGGCCCACGAGAGAGCTCCGATCCAGGTGTGGGTGTGGAGGTGTCATTGAGTGTTTAGACATGTGCAATTGAGGAGACGTCAGTCCCTGCCGCTCCCTCGTCAGTTCATGGGTTGGTCAATGCAGACTCTCCATAACTAAGAAACCCTCGAGGTAAGGTGACCAACCATCCATAAATTTCACGGACCGTTCGTAATTTGGATCTCCTGTCCGTTGTCCTTGATGATCCCTTTTACGGACGCCTTTTGTCCGTAATTTTGGGCGTTGCAGGGAGCATTGCTGTTCCCTTGCTAGAAGCCTCAGCTCACTGGTGAGGCCGCCTTGCGCTCTTCCTCTGAGCACAAAAGCAGCCCCACCTGCCCACTGTCATTCTGTATGCGGCTTATGATTGTCACATACAAGTTCAAGTTCATAAATTTGTATAGCGCACTACTCACCCAGAGGGTCTCAAGGCGCTTGAGGGAGGGTGGGTGCATTACTTTTCGAATAACCAGGTTTTCAGCTGCTTTCTGAAGGAGAGGTGGTTCTGTGTGAGGTGGAGGTGAGTGGGGAGAGAATTCCAGGTTTTGGCCGCTAAGTAGGAAAAAGATCTTCCTCCCATGGTGGATCTTATGATGCGCGGAGTTACGGCGAGGGCTTGATTGGATGAGCAAAGTTGGCGGGTGGGTGTGTAGAAGGACAGTCGTTTGTGAGGCATTCGGGTCCTTGGTCGTAGAGGGCCTTGTGTGCGTGGTTGAGGAGACGGAACGTTATTCTCTTGTTGACAGGAAGCCAATGGAGATCTTTCAGGTGACCGGAGATATGAGCTTGACGGGGTATGTCGAGTATGAGTCTGGCTGAGGCGTTTTGAATGCGTTGGAGTTTTTTCTGTAGTTTGGCTGTGGTTCCGACGTAGAGGGTGTTTCCATAATCTAGTCGGCTAGTGACTAGTGCGTGGGTGACTGTCTTTCTGGTTTTGGTGGGGATCCAGCGGAAGATTTTTTTGAGCATGCGTAAGATGTTGAAGCAAGATGATGAGACGGCGTTGACTTGTCTGGTCATCGAGAGGGAGGAGTCCAGGATGAAGCCCAGGTTACGTGCGTGGTCCGTAGGTGTGGGTGCTGTGCCCAGAGCTGGTGGCCACCATGAGTCGTCCCATGCAGAGGGGGATGATCCTAAGATGAGGACTTCCGTTTTGTCCGAGTTTAGTTTTAAGCGACTGTTCTTCATCCATTCGGCTACTTCTTTCATTCCTTTGTGTAGGTTGGTTTTGGCGGTGTTAGTGTTTTGATGAGGGAGAGGATTAGTTGGGTGTCGTCAGCATAGGAGATGATGTTGAGGTTGTGTTGGCGTGCGATGGATGCGAGGGGACTCATGTACACGTTGAAGAGGGTCGGACGAGTGATGATCCTTGTGGTACGCCGCAGATGACTTCAGTGGCCTCTGATTTGAAGGGGGGAGGCGGACTCTCTGGGTTCTTCTGGCGAGGAACGAGATGATCCAGTCCAATGCTTTTCCTTGTATTCCAATGTTGTTGAGGCGTTGTATGAGGGTGTTATGACAGACTGTGTCGAATGCGGCAGAGAGGTCAAGTAGGATGAGGGCAACTGTTTCTCCGTTGTCCAGTAGCGTTCGGATGTCGTCTGTAGCAGCGAGGAGGGCGGTTTCTGTGCTGTGTTTGGCTCGAAAGCCGGACTGTGAGGGGTCAAGTGAATTGTTGGATTCAAGGAAGGCGGCGAGCTGACTATTGACGGCTCTCTCGATGACTTTGCCCGGGAAGGGGAGGAGCGAGATGGGGCGGTAGTTCTTAAGTTCAGTGGGGTCTGCTGTGGGTTTCTTCAGTAGTGCGCTGAGTTCGGCATGCTTCCAGCTTTCTGGGAAGGTAGCGGAGTTGAAGGAGCAGTTGATGACATCGCGGAGATGGGGTGCGATGATGGAGTCTGCTTTGTTGAAGATGTGGTGGGGGCAGGGGTCGGTTGGTGAACCTGAGTGGATGGAGTTCATCAGACGGATGGTGTCTTCAGTCGTGATTGGGTTCCAGGCGCAAAGGTTGTGAGAGTGCTGTTTTTAGTTCGGAGGTGGGTGGAGTGTGTTCTTCTTTGGACGGGTTCTCAAAGCTGTTATGAATGTCAGCGATTTTGTTGTGGAAGAAAGACGATAGTGAGTCGCAGAGGTCTTGGGAGGGAGTGATGTCGTTGGTGCCGGCGGTGGGGTTGGTGAATTCTTTGACGATGTTGAATAATTCCTTGCTGTTGTGGGTGTTGTTGTCGAGTCGATCCTTGAATGCTGATTTCTTGGTGGATCGGATCAGTTGGTGGTGTTTGCGGGTGACGTCCTTGAAGGTGGTCAGGTTGTTAGTGGTTGGGTTTTTTCTCCAGGTTTTCTCGAGGGTGCAACATAACTTCTTGGATTTCTTAAGGTCATCGTTGAACCAGGGGGCCTTTTTGTAACCTTGTTTGATCTGGTGGCTTTTCAGGGGTGCTAATTCGTCAGCACTGTGGGTGATCCATTGTGTGAGTTTGGTGGCAGCTTGGTTTGGGTCTGATGATGTGGCGGGGGGGTTTTGATTAAGCGATGTGAAGAGTTGGTCGGTGGTGATTTTGTTCCAGTTTCTTCGGGGAATAGGTTGTGGTGGGATGTGGGTCGTGGTCTTTTTTGTAGTTGAAGTGAACGCAGATGTGGTCCATCCAATGGAGAGCTGTGGTGTGATCGAAGGAGATGTGCTTGCTGGAGGTGAAGATAGGGTCGAGCGTGTGACTGGCCGAGTGGGTGGGGGTGTCAACAAGTTGTTTGAGTCAGAGATTGGCCAGGTTGTCCAGAAGGGTGGTGGTGTTGCTGTCGTTATTCTTTTCCAGGTGGAAGTTGAGGTCTCCCAGTAGGATGTAGTTCTCGGAGGTGAGGGCATGTGGGCTGATGAAGTCAGTGATATCTTCGATGAATTGTGTGCGGGTTCCTGGTGGTCTGTAGATGAGGGTGCCTCTAAGTGTGGTCCTGGGGTCGGTGTGGATCTGGAAGTGAAGGTGTTCGGCGGTCGCGAGGTGTCCGTCGGAGCTGGTCATGATGCGGATGGTGTTCTTATGGACGATGGCGATGCCCCCTCCTGTTTGGTTAGAGCGGTCTTTTCGGATGATCTTGTAAGCGTCCGGGATGGCTATGGCGATGTCGGGTGCAGATGATGCGTTCATCCAGGTTTCTGTAAGGAAGGCGATGTCCGGTGATGAAGTGTCGAGTAGGTCCCAGAGTTCAGTGGCGTGTTTGTGGACCGAGCGGGTGTTCAGCAGGATGCACTTCAGGTGGTTAGAGTCGGAGCTGTGTTTGGAGTTAGTGGATTTGGTGTGGGTCTTGATGCAGGCGAACTTGCAGGAGTTGCAGCCGAATGGTCCATGGGTGTGTCCTGGGGCAGCTACGCAGCATTGTGGGGAGCTTCTGGGGTTAAGGGCAAGGAGGGTATCGGCGTCATACGTTATGCAGGCGGGGTGGCTAATGCGGGAACCAGGAGTCTGGCGCTGGGCGTGGTCCAGGCCCGGACGGGCGTAGACGGGCTTACCTTTGGCGCACCTTCGGCGCGCAAGGGGGCGCGTTCGCTGCGCGTGAACGCTGTGCGCAAAAGCATCTGTCATAAATGGATAGTGGGCGGGGAGGGGCGAGGGAGGGTCAGCGGGGCGGAGGGGCGGGCTGGAAGGCACAACAACAACAAGATGGCAGCAATAATGAATGGAGACCGGAAGAGGTTGGGGTGGGCAGGGGCGCAGGCACAATCAGGCGCAGTTACAACAAAGTTACAACACAGTAACAACACAATGCGAGCAGTAAAAGCGCTACGCTGGCACACAAGCGCTACAATATGCAAAGACAGTAGCGTCTATGAAGCGCTACGATACCAGCACCAGTAAGCCCTACAATATGAAAAGACAATAGCGTAAATGAAGCGCTACGATACCAGCACCAATCAGTGTAACAGATGAAGCGCTACGATCTCAGCAGGAGCCAGGGAGCGAGGAGAGCGAGGGGAGCGACCGCTATTGACGGAGTCAGGACGGTCACAGCGCTGTGGTCAACGAGATCGACCTAACCTTTTCTGTGGGAGGCAGGGTCAGCTGGGAGGTGGGAGCGGGGCGGAGGGGCGGGCTGGAAGGAACAACAACAACAAGATGGCAGCAATAATGAATGGAGACCGGACGAGGTTGGGGTGGGCAGGGGCGCAGACACAATCAGGCACAGTTACAACAAAGTTACAACACAGTTACAACACAATGCGAGCAGTAAAAGCGCTACGCTGGCACACAAGCGCTACAATATGCAAAGACAGTAGCGTCTATGAAGCGCTGCGATACCAGCACCAGTAAGCGCAAATGACAAGAATGACAAGGGGCCAGTCTGGGCTGCTACTGTATGTGGTGGGACTCCCTTTGCCTCAGTCTATGGCAGGGCACTCCGTTTTAATCCAGGAAAATATTTTTCTCACAGTACATAAAGAAAAATGTTGCACCTCACCAGATGGAAGCAATGTAGAGAATCCAGTTAATGCAAAGAAGCCAGCGAAATAAGTTAAAAAGAAGGAGTTATAGTTCGTTCACAGCCTCATCATTTTATAACTGAAGCATTTCCAATATTATATACAACGAAGCCATAGTTGCTGCTTTTTACTTTTGTGCACCTAACAACCATTGACAAAGCCAATAGCCCTAGCTTGTTGTGGGTGTAATGTATTATATATCTGTCTGCAATAACAGAAGTAGCAGAATACCAGTCAGGAGGCACACTATGCTAAGCACAGGTTTTTAGCTAAGGTGTTTTAAGCCACGCTCCTAATTACGGATACGCCCTTTGGAGAGAACCTCACATTTTTTCAACCTTCTTAAAGCCCATGTCAGTCACCTCACGTCCTGGCACTGTGCATCATGCATGACTCTTGTAAATGTAAATGTAAATGTACATGCATTTATATAGCGCATATCACCCACATCGCAGGCATCTAAGCGCTTGCTTAGGGAACCCGTCCTGGTATTCCCCTGTGAGATAACCCAGGCAGGGTATCCACAAGGTGAAAGCCAGGCATCCCGCCGCGAGGGGCCGTTGTGGAGATTAAGCACGCTATTGCCCAGAGTCGCAGAGTGTGAACCCGTGAGTCGAGTAGGCACCGGAGCGAGAATTATCGAGTCCGTGGAATTATTGAGCCCAAGCCCCGTCGAGTCGGGGAATTGAACCCTGGTCCAGGGCCGATCTCAGCTTCCGGGTCTGCCGCCTCTAACCCCTGAGCCACACTTCTTCCAAGTTTTCAGATTGCCTATGTGCAGGGGCACAGTCAACCCTCCTCCACCCCACCCCTTTCTATAGGAACTTCAGCAAGGGTGAAGTTCATGATGGGCCTCTTCGGTCAGCAACTCTGCACACAAAGGCTCAGCTCATAATTAATTCGAAAAGGTGGGTGGGTGAGTAAGTAAGTGAAGGAATGGGCGAATGGCTGGATGGATTAGTGATAGGATGAATGAAAGTGTGAATGGATGGCTAGTGAGAGAAAAGATAGATGGATGAGTGAATGGCAGGCTGAATGAGAGAAAGGGTAAATAAATAGATGTGTGGGTGGAATGTTGGATGTATGGATAAAAGGGTGGATGGATGTGTAAAAGGGTGAATGGATGGGTAAAAGGGTGGATAGATGAGTGAAAGGATGGATAGATGGGTAAAAGGGTGGATGATGGGCGAGTGAAAAGTGGAAGGATGAGTAAAAATTTGAATGGATTGATAAATTGATAAGTGAAAGGGTGAATGGACGGACAGATGAGTGAAAAGGGTGGATATAAGGTTTGATGAGTGAGTGAGAGGGAGGGTGGATGGGCAAAAGGATGGATGAGTGATGGGTGGATGGATGATTAAGAGCAAGGGTGGGTGGATGAGTGAAAGGATGGATGAGTGAAAGGAGCAATGGATGGATTCATGAGTGGATGGTTGTGTAAAGGGATGGCTTAGTCAAAGGGGGATGGAGCGAGAAAGGGAGGATGGATGGATGGATGGATGAGTGAAAGTATGGATGGATGATTGACAGGATGGATGGGCGAGTGGGTGTATGGATGAGTGAAAAGAAGGATGTAAGGATGGATGAGTGAAAGAATGCATACATGAGTATAATAGAGGATGAAGAGCTGCAAGAAAGGACGTATGGATGAATGCCTGGGTGAATGGGCGGATGAATGACTGAGTGGATGGATGAATAAGTGAAAGGATCACTAGATGGATGAAAGTGTAAATGGTTGGATGGATAAAAGAATGGATGGAGGGGTGGAAGTGTGGATGGATGGATGAATGAAAGGATGGATGGGGTGAAAGGATGGATGGATGGATGGATTAGTGATAGGATGGATGAGTGAAATCATGGATGGAAGGATAAATGAAGGCTAGGTTTGGAAATGGTTGAATATGTTTGGATATCGATGGGCACACAGATGGAAGGACAGAATGAATGATGAAAGACTGAATCATGGATGAAAGAATGAATGGATGCCACAGCCTCCAGTGACTCAACCTGCCTTCCCAAACCGACACATGACATCAGGCAACAAGCGAAGAAATCATGAGGCTTGAAATGCTCCTCCTGCCTGCCAAAAAGCAGAAACAAATTCCTTGTACGTCGCTGTGTTACCACAAGAGACGTTCCGCTATTATGTCACTGGGCGGTGCTGCTCCCATGCCACCGGGAAGCAGCACGAGCAGCCCTCCACCTGCCCGAGGCCATGAGGGATACATAAAAGCATGGCCCTGTTCAGCCCTTTTGCAGGGAAAGGAGGGCAAGACAACATAACCAGCAATTGCAGACAACAGCACTGACGTGACTCGAGTCCCTTCCACCACAAAATGTTTCTCTATTAAACTTTTACAGCCCTAAGAATATTGCACACGGGGCAACCGCCCCTGTGGCCCTGCCCACTCTACACCACTGCCTACCAGTATGGATGGCATCTGACTCTTGCACCTTGTAGCCCTCATTGTCTTAAGTAACATTTCCTAAACATTGACTTTCACATTTATGAGTCATTGTCTCTATATAATATGTGTGTGATGTAACGCATTCCAGCACGCTGCCGTACATACTTCGGATGAGTAGTACTATAAAATAAATTAAATACACATGAGAGAGGGTCTATGTGAAGATGAGGGGCACCATTGGAGGGTGGTAGCAATGCTGGACTAGCTGTGCCCTGCATCAAGTGTTTCCCTGGGAGGCTGAAAGGGTTGGGGGGCGGTATTGTTACTGGGAGCTGGCACTGCAAAGTTCCTTGTATCTCCAGCAGTTTTCAGGCAACAATAAAAGTGTCATGATAACTCTGGTGACTAACGTACCTGCTGGAGAGAGATGGGAGTTTTGTTTAGTGGCAATTTTGAATCCTTTATGGTAGCACTAAGGACTAATATGCATGCTGCAAAAAATGTGTATCATGCATATCAAAGAGCAGTATTTTATGTGCAGAGCTCAGTGGGTTGCTGCTTTTGTCACTGAGATCCTTTGTTACTGTGCAGTTCATAAGTTACATACGTGATCTAGCACAGTGAGATATTACTTGCAATCAAAGAGCTGCATGCAAGCTGCATGGTATAGGTTACAAAGTTATGTTTTCTTCCCAGTTTTTCATTACCCTGTTGTTGCTAAAAAAGGTTTGTTTGGATAGTAATACATTCCTATCATTAAAGTCAATGCTAACTACTGTGTAATGTTCTGAATCTTGAGTTTGAGCTTCTTCAGACCAAGCACTCTTACAAAATGCCTACCAATATGGGTGACGTGCATCATACACCTTGTAGTCCCCGTTGCCTTATGTAACATTTTCTATACACTGATTTACACACATATGATTCATTGTCTCTGTATGAGTGTGTGTTGCAAAGTGCTCTGGCACCCTACCCTGGTATGAGAGGTGCTATAAAACAAATGAAATACATGTGAGAGAGGAGCTGTGAAGAGATGAGAGGCACCACTCAGCAGTGGGCAGCCAATTATAGCTCACGCAGGCTGGTTAACAACTCCCTTTTACTGCTTAGTGATTTTACCATCACACAAGACCAGTCCACTATGGGTCTTATCCATTACCCAGTACTGTACCAGCCCAAATGCAAAGCCATCACCAGCTGAACAGACATGGAATGCTTGAAGCGATCCGACACGTAAAGCTAACCACTCGGAGGACTGCACTCTAATCCAGCACCTCAGGACCCAATTCGCTGCATCCTATGTGTGCCGCTTTACATCTCACAATGGCACTGATGTGTCTGTAAAACTTTCCTTTTGCCCCAAAGTTTTGTCTTAGATTTAGAATTTCTGTCCTGAATTTTTGTCTTGAATTTTGACCCTTTGTCCTGAATTTTTACATTCACAGTCCTGAATTTGCACCCATGCCAGTTGGTCACTCTACTCGAGGCAACCCTGGCTGTGGGGGTGCAGCCATACATTCTAACGCAGAAATGACCAGTGCTGAACTGCAGCTTCAGTCTCTGAGCTTCAGTTAATGACGCTTCTAAACACTCACTCGTTAGGTGGAGAGAAATATTGGGGTCACAACCGAGGGACGCAGAGATGCTTTAAGTTCACATTTAAAACGCCTCATTAACGCGGAACAGTAAATTATTGATAACATTACTGTTCCCAGCCTGCAGTAGCTGTGATTAGCATGGCTGACTATTCGCACTGAAGGTACCAATTTAATCTTCCCAGGCTGACAATAACAGGAAATAATTCACCATGAAATGTCAGGAAATATTTATGCTTCTATTATGGGCGTTCGTTATCTGACCTTTAGCTTTTCATCCTCGTGTTTTTTTTCAATCCCTGTCCTACGAAACTGCCTGCATTAAAGGGTTGTTTCTCCTGTTATCATCTTTTTTTATTCACATGTAAATTAAGTAGATACTCGGGCTTGCGTGTGATTTAAAACGCGTGCATTCTAAGGTTATGGCATATATTTTTTATGTGTTTTTTTTGTTTTCTGTTTCCTTCTTTGCAGCTGAGCTGGGAGACTACGACCCTTACAAGCACCTCGCGGGCTACGTGTCTGAATACCGCTTTGTCCCCGACCAGAAGGTCGAGCTCGAAGATGCCATAGAAAGGATACACAAAACCCTCGTGTAAGAAATAACTGCATTTATTTACTGTTTCGATTCTTTTTGGGCATCAGAGAGCATGCGCAAAAATAGTAACAAGACCGAGTATTACAGGCCCTGAAAGTACTCATTTTAGGGCATGGTCTCTTCCAGTGCTTAATTTGCTAAAAAAAAATATATATTTATATTCATGCTAGGGCCAGAGATGTTTCTTGGAAGGCCACTACAAGTTGCATCATCTATTGTCCTACCGATCAACCCCAAATGCCCCTATCTACAACTCTGCGTAAAATTACCCGGAACGCACTGTTACTGTTTGGTTTTAAAGTGTATTTCATTGTTTAAAAATAGGCACCGCCACCATGTGGGGGACTGTTATAAATATGTGCCAGTTTTACCAGCACCAGCAACACCGGTTCAAATTAAACACTGCTACATTTTAGACTGAGTGAGTGGAGCCTGGTCATAAAACATCTTGACTGGATCTGGATCATGTCCTTGGTGTTAAGCTACTTTTTTTTGTACAAACACCTTTTAACACAATATAACGAAAGCAGGAGGTTGTAAAGTGCGACTAAAATGTGCATATTTGTTGTGGTGGAGATGTGGTCTGTTGTACTGCATTATTAACATAACATGTTTTTGTAAAGTGCATGTTGTAGGTATCTTGGCATTAAATAACAGATGTTTATTGTTACCCAACACAATGGTAACTCATTTTATCAACCTCAGAAGGATGAAAGGGTGAGTGGACCCGCCGGGATTTGAACCTGTGACAATGAGGTCGAACACAGGTCCCTGTAATGGGCCCATTAGTACACTGAACCACCAGACCCTGCCTTATTGCAGTGTGATGTTTTATACTGTGGTTGTTGTATTGCCTTCTGTTTGACTGTTGCGATGTGCCTTGTTATTTATTTTACTAGTGTTATGTTGCTTTTTGCATGTTATTGTGCTACGGTCTGCTGTTTACTTTCAATAAGTCCAAAAATGCTGCTGCTTTTATAGTCAGAAGTTACTCTTGCCTTTAAAGTTCCTGTTATGCACAGGGTTTTTCCACTGATTAAGGTGGGGACATAACGCTGCTCTGGCTCTTGAAATATTGAACACATCTGTCAGCACAGAACTGTCGCAGTGGCTGTGCCTTAAATTAGCACCTGCAGTAATTGGTAGTATGTCACTGGAACTCTACAAGAATGTGCTGCTTTTGACTGGAAATGTAGCTGCTTTCGTAGATGTTTCTAAAGTAAGCACAGAACAGTGCAAGAACATAAAACAAAACCTAACAGTACACAACACAGTAAAACAATAAAAACAGAATGGAATGCAACAACCACACTACAACTTAACAACACAATTAAATAATGCAATATAAAAGCACAAAAAAGAAATACAATTCGCCATAACCACCAACAATTCAATGCAATAACACATAACAGTAAAACACCACAATAACAAAGCAACACAAACTAAAAACACAAAGCAAAAAGACAATAGCATTACACAAACATTCGATTTCACAGCAGTACAATAATGTGCCACAAACTTACAAAACAGAGTAGAGCAAATTCTCAGTCACAACACAGCACACTCGCAGAGCACCAGAGAAAAATCACAACACAATGTAACACATATAGTTGAACATTTATGTTGTTGTGTTTTCCATTGGTATCTATTGGCATTGTATGCATTGGTATAGATGGTGTTGTGTTGTGTTGGTGTGTTGTGTTGTCTTGATGTGTTGTATTGTTGGCTTGTATTTTTCTGTTGCCGTTTTGCTGTTTTTTTGCATTATGTTGGTGCATTGTACTGTGCTGTTAGGTTGTATTTGAAATTAAATAAAATATGCATTTGTAGAGCGCTTGCTACCCGAAGGCATCCCAGCACTGGTAGCAGCAGATAGTAAGGAAACCAACCAGGCTAAGGGAATGTAGTGTAGTTCCTATATTCCCAATAGTCTCTGCGCATTGGAATAATATATCCTATAGATGTGACGTAGGACTTATGTCTACTAGGTCTCTATCAAAATATATTAGACTTAATCGTGAGTGCCAGCTAGCTCAGAGGTCACTAGAAACTTTCTCGAATTCACAAGAAGGGATTTAGTTTCTGACAACTGCATAAACATGAAACTTTGTTTCCCCAAGATAAAACTGATCTTCAGAGTCGTGGAAACAATAGATAGATATTTTACTCAGTCATTAGTGCATGCTTCGTTTCACCAGAGGTGCAGAGAAATAGATAGACGGGCGTTTTCAATAAAGGTTTTATTGAACAGTCTTCTTTCTCAAGCATAAGATATGAACTGCTACAATCCTAAAACTGGTTGCCAAATATAATGCATACAGTAAAAAGAATAGAATAAAATAATACTGAAAGAGCATTGTATGGTTCCTAAACCATAGATAAATACATACAGAAATAACAAAGGCTAAAAAGTACTCAACTGGTGCTTCTAAAATACGCCTACCCCGATGTACCTAACCTAAGCTTAGTACGAGGGAAGAAGTAAGTGAGGTGTAGCATAAATGTAGTATTCCTTTGCCCAGGATCTATCCAAGATTTCTCTTAGGGTCTAATCAGCTCCGTACCTTGGTTTAGAATGAAGGAGGTCTGGTATCTCTCTCTCTCGGTCTCGATTTCCCATCAACCCGCAAGGGTAGCTTAGAAACACTGGAGCTGGATTTCTCGGCAGGAGAAAAGACAGTGTCTCTCTCAGTTCCTCTGCTGGAGGGTCGGCTTCCTTCGGCACTTGCTGTAGCGAGATGCGTCGGGCAAGTAGATAGTCGAACTGCTCCAAACCACAGTATGTTTGTTATGGCAAGTGTGGGCATATTATACCTTGAAGGTACCGAGTTTGACGTAAAGGTGGACATAATAACGTCATCAAAGAGTCTCAGTTCTTTGAAAACTCCATGAGTTCTTGGACAAGTCAATATTCGAGCAAGGGGAAGTTCCTAGCTGCTGAAGCAGAGTTTTCCAAGAAATCGTTGTGGATTTTCGGAACGAGTGGAAGTAGCCCTGCCGTATTTGGACTGTATGAGCTATGTCTAAATATGGTTATGATTGCTATACCTATATAAGGATACTAGCAGCCCGTCCCGAAGTTGTCCGGGTATGAATTGCTGCCGGCCAGTAGTATATTGTTTTGTAGGATTTCATTTTGATAGAATTTCTTATCTGTGACAGGACCGTGAAACGCTCCGATTCACAGTGCACTGCTGATGCACTTAAGAGTGCGCGTTCAGTAGTGTGTGAACATCGAGTTTCCCTACTTTATTTTTCCTTGCAATATTATATAGCGCGAACTCGACAACATGGCATGAGCACAATTTACATTACAGAAGAACACATTCCTTTGTGGTAGGCAAGCGATTTGCCTGGAATCACAGGATGTTGAGCTGATGCAGAGATTTGAAAGTAGCTCCACAGCTCTAAAGTTTGCAATTCTAGAACTTGTGGCGGGAGGTGTGTCTAAAAGTGTATGTCGGTGCTGGCCATCAATGAGAGAGACGTGTGCATTTTTCAAATGGGTGGTGAAAAAATATGAGTATGTTGCTGGAGATGTGGGCCGCCGTGCCACCAATGTACTTACCGGGGGAGGGTAAACACCCATTATTCCGCAACTTTCTTTCCGCATACCATCACTCCGCATACTTTCATTACGAAAGTACCATGACTCCGCAATGCCATTATAACGCATGGCATTACATTTTATATGCTTTTACCACGCATACATTTACAACGAAATTCATTGTAAATGCATGAATGGTAAAAGCATGTTTTTAAAAAATGTTTGGATAAGGTAAGTATGGGTATAGGAGTATATATATAGGAGTATATGTTTTGGGGTACTGAGGTATATGTTTTGAGGTGTTTGGGTATTTTAAGGGTTCAGATATAGTTTTGGGTTATGGGGTACAGGGGTAGTTTTAGGGTTTAGGGATAGGTATAGGTTTTGGGGTACAGGGGTATTTTTAGGGTTCAGGGCTAGGTTTGGGGTATAGGGGTATTTTTAGGGTTCAGGGGTAGGTTTGGGGGTACAGGTGTATTTTAAGGGGTCAGGGCTAGGTTTGGGTTTTGGGGTACAGGGGTATTTTTACGGTTCAGGGCTAGGTTTGGGTTTTGGGGTACAGGGTTATTTTTAGGGTTCAGGGCTATGTTTGGGGTTTGGGGTACAGGGTTATTTTAGGGTTCAGGGGAAGGTTTGGGTTTTGGGGTACAGGGGTATTTTAAGGGTTCAGGGCTAGGTTTGGGGGTACAGGGGTATTTTTAGGCTTCAGGGCTAGGTTGGGGTTTGGGGTATAGGGGTACTTTTAGGGTTCAGGGGTAGGTTTGGGGGTAAAGGTGTATTTTAAGGGGTCAGGGCTAGGTTTGGGTTTTGGGGTACAGGGGTATTTTTACGGTTCATGGGTAGGTTTGGGTTTTGGGGTACAGGGGCATTTTAGGGTTCAGGGCTAGGTTTATGTTTTGGGGTACAGGGTTATTTTTAGGGTTCAGGGCTAGGTTTGGGTTTTGGGGTACAGGGTTATTTTGAGGGTTCAGGGCTAGGTTTGGGTTTTGGGGTACAGGGTTATTTTAGGGTTCAGGGGTAGGTTTGGGTTTTGGGGTACAGGGGTATTTTAAGGGTTCAGGGCTAGGTTTGGGGGTACAGGGGTATTTTAGGGTTCAGGGGTAGGTTTGGGTTTTGGGGTGCAGTGGTATTGTTAGGGTTCAGGGCTAGGTTTGGGTTTTAGGGTACAGGGGTATTTTTAGGGTTCAGGGGTAGGTTTGGGTTTTGAGATACAGGGGTATTTATACAGGTCAGGGCTAGGTTTGGGTTTTGGGGTACAGGGGTATTTTTAGGGTTTAGGGATAGGTTTGGGTTTTTGGGTACAGGGTATATTTATAGGATTAAGATGGGTTAGTGTTTAAGGGTGTTGGGGTATTTTAAGGAGTAAGGGTGGGTTATGATTATGGTGTGCAGGGGTATTTAAAAGGAGCAGTGTTAGATTAGCACACGATATGAGACATGGCATGAAGGGCGGAACGTACCACACGCCCCCAGCGTTTATCACGCCCCCAGCACACGCCCACAGCACAACGCAGACACGCCCACAAGGGACTACTTTGCTGGCACGGTTCTTTTACCTTTCAAATGTATATGGTGGGCGTCTGCATGGCCTATGTCCTTCTGCTGCAACTGCCCTTTCTAACGCTGTATTGGGTGTTGTGATTGGTGCTGTGGTTCCTGAGATTACCCGCCTCAAAGGTTTGGGCTTTCTCTTTATTATATTAGTATGGATGGTGATTTATACCTATATAAGGGCATGAATCGGGAAAATTACAATAGAGTCCTAAAATACTATACAACAGGAATAGCCCAGTCTTTAACACTTTGCGGAAGGCCAAATGATTAGGTTCCTTTCGTAGGTGGAAAGGAAGGGAATTCCAAATCTTGGCCGTAGGTTTCGTAGGTGGAGAGGAAGGGAATTCCAAAGCTTTGCTTGGCTGAGTTATCAGAGAATAGCCGGCCCCCACTTCTGGCTTTCTTAATCCTGGGGACAGTAACCAAGTTCAAGTCATCTGAACGCAAACATCTGTTAGCCCGATAGGGCTGGATGGTGGTGTGGTTAATGGCAGGGCCCTTTCCGGCTAATGACTTGTGAACGATGCACAGCCCCTTGAAGTTCACTCTCCCCCAGTTCAATCTCTCCCTGATGGGAAGCCAGTGGAGGGAGTTCAAAGCCCGCTTGGCTGCTTGATGTTTAGGAGTACCCAAAAGAAATCTGGCTGCCCAATTTTGTATAATCTGGAGTTTGGTGAGGGTTGCAATTGGAGCACCCAAATATAGGGCATTCCCGTAGTCCAGCGTGTTAGGATAAGGGCTTGAACCATGGTTTTTCTTGCCTGGAATGGGAGAAGAGGGAGGACTTTTCGAAGCATTTTCGGGCTGCCATAGCATGTGGCCGCTGTATTACATGCCTGTGTCTTTTTATTTTTGGTTTCCTCATATACCATTATGGAATTCTTGAAGGGAACTTAGGCAGCTCAAACAGAAAGAGGTCAAACCTGTTCGGCCCTGATGTTAAATGACCAAATTCAGAAGAAGCAATGCCCGATCCCTCAAGTTGCCACTGCTTCCCCAATCCGCTCCTGTTCACGCCGTAACTGGCACCCTGCATAACATAGGAGATATAGGAACCAGCAGGGCCCAGGATGAATCATAGGAAACCAAATTACCGTTTACCTGTCTTGCCATGCCACCAAGGGCTTCCAGATCTTATCAATACTTGTGGGATCGCATGCCATATCCGATTTACTGGTGAGAATAACGTATTTAGGGCAATTAGAAAAAGAAGGAGATATTGGATCCTTCCAGGCTCTGCATATTTCGCTCCTTGCAAGAAGTATAACATAGAAAATAAACCTTGTATTAAGATCGTTTATGTTGTAGGCAGCTCCCAAACCAAAAAGAATAGTACTAGTAGTTATTACTATCGATATTTAGAGAACATCTTCCAGAAAACCCTGAACCAGATTCCAATAGTTTCTTATTTCTGGGCAAACAACCAGCATATGCACATCATCTGCGGCCAAAAATCTACATCTCGGGCAATATTATTCTAGATTGGAGAATTTCATGAGTTTTTTTGGAGATATATATGCCCTATACATAGTGTATAAATTGTTCAGTTTTAGAGTGGCCAGCTTTACCACAGCCTGCAAGATGGTGAATGAATCAGTCCATAAACCCATAGAGATGTCATTATCTAGTGTTGGTGTATTGTTCCACAGTTTTTGTATCTCAGGTTCGGAGATGTTCTCAGCTTCTAGCATAGCTGTATACCAGTACGAAATTTGATTTTTCCACCTATCTCTTCTGAATATTAAATCAAATTTAGGGTTGGGTTTATTAAGATTCCAGGGTTTAGTTAACCACCATCTGGACAGTTGATGATATTTAAACCTCGTGAGGGTTCCCCCGGTCAGACTATATAGTGCCTCCCAGCTGAGAAGCTGTGAATCTTCCTGGAGATCCCCCCAACACTCCAGCCCAGCTGTCCTAAGGGGACGAGATAATGGAGGCAAGCCGGAGTTCCAGGTGATTCCCAGATCGGAGCCTGCTTTGCATAATAAGGGATATCAAGTTTCTGCCTCACAAAGACCCAATTTCTTATAGCTGTCCCCAGAATCTTAAGTCTTATTTTTTTTTTTTATTTCGGGTGCCTGTACTTAAAAAGGAAATGTGATTGGCCCTGTGGTACCTCCTGCAACAGCGCTAAAAAAACAAGCCTAAAGACGTTGCCTCTATCTTACCTGCCAGAAATCTAAAGTTTTTAAAATGAAACGCGTGACAGTACACAAGTAAATCGGGGAAGGCCAGACCTCCTGTTTTTAAAGTCCTCCTGAGCTTTTTCCAGGATACCCTTGGCCCTTTTGAATTCCAGATAAAGGAACCTAGTTTCCCTTGCAGTTTTTTAATCGATAAAGCATGAAAAGATAAGGGGATGAAATTAAATAAGAAAGTGAGTTTAGGAAGGATGATCATCTTAATAAGATTAACCCTCCCAAAGATGTTTAAAGGGAGGGATGACCATCTTTGCAGAAGGGCGCAAACATCCTTAGATACCTTATCCAGGTTGATTTTAGTAATATCTTCAATTTTATGGGCCAGCAAGACCCCCAAGTACCTCATTTTTAACTTAGCTCCCGCTGTGCACACCTCTTGGTTCCACTCCATAATCTCGGTTTTATCTTTGTTTATGGAGTAACCGGAAACCTCACCAAATTCTTCAGCTAAAGATACCATTCTAGGCTGGGCGACCCCCGGGTTTGAGGTGTACATAAGAAGATCATCCGCATATAATGTGAATTTCAATTCTAAATCAAAAATCTTAAAGGGTTTAAATGCCTAATCAGTTCTAAGTAAACAAATGAAAGGCTCTATATACAAATCAAACAACAAAGGAGACAATGGACAGCCCTGCCTAGTCCCGCGGGCAATTGGTACCCACTTAGTTAAGAGGCCATTGATTAATATCTTTGCCTGAGGGGAGCAATATAGAGATCTCATAGTGGTTATGAAGTTACTTGGAAAGCCGAAAGCAGTCAAAACCCTCCATAAATGTAGCCAGTCTACCTGATCAAACGCCTTGGCGGTATCTACTGCCGCCAAGGTTAAAGGGAGCTTCTTACTGACGGCAACGTCTATCGCTGCGATTACCTGAAATGTCAGCTTGTTTAGTTGTCTATCTGGGATGAAGCCCCTTTGATCTTGATGGATAATTGTTTTAGCTATTTTGGCCAATCTCGCTGCCAGCACCCCGGCAAAAACCTTATAATCTGTATTTAACAGCGAGATTGGCCTATAGGATTCAATTCTTGAAGGGTCCTTATTTGGTTTTGGTATTAAGGTTACAGTAGCCTCTGCCCAAGAATCTGGGGCACTCTCCCCTGCTATAAAGATTTTATTACTTAAAATTGTAAGGGCAGGGGCTATTTGATCCATTATTATCCTATAGATGTCTACAGGGAGTCCGTCAGGCCCAGCTGCCTTCCCTTTGACCATTTTCATCAGCTGGGTTCTAACCTCGCCTTCTTTTATTTCTGAAGAAAGGTAGATCTTGTTCTCCTCGGACAGACAGGGAAGCTGTATTTTGCTCAACCAGTTCTCTAACAGCTGGGGAGATTGATTTACTTTGGCGGTATATAGCGTTTGGAAGAAAGATTCAGCCTCTTCCCTAATTTGCCCATCATCGCTTGAGATTATACCAGAGGTTCCCAGATGTAAACTACTAATCTGATTCTTATTCCTATCCATTCGAGTTTTCCATGCGAGAAGGCGACCGCATTTCTCCCCATACGAGAAATTTTGGAGCTTGCTGGCGTCCCATCTGCTCTTGAGAACCTTGTCCAGGCCAGCCTGATAATCTGCCCGTAGTCCATCTAGTTCTTTTTGTAGGCAAGATTTAGTACTGGATTGATTAACTGAGGCGGCCTGAAGTTCTGACTCTTTTAATTTAATTTTACTGAGCTCTTCTTCCTTCTTCTTTTTACTCATCTTGTTCTTCCCGATTGACAGAGTGGTCAACATACCTCGTAAGAAAGCTTTAAATGTGTCCCAGACCACTTGTTGGGTGGCTGAGCCACTGTTGTTTTTAAAAAAGTCCTCAGTCAAAGTTATCAGTTCCATTCTCGTTTCATCCTACTGTAACATTGCTCTGTCCAGAGTCCATCTCCTTTGCTGTTCTTTCACTTTAAAGTTAATTACTAATTCCACTGTCGAATGGTCCAACAGAATAGCTGGAGTATATGCGGTCGAATCCACGGAGGCAAGTAAGGACTGATCGATAAGGAAAAAATCAATTCTAGAATGGTGGCCATGTCTACGACTATAAAAAGAGAAAGCCCTCTTTATGCTGTTTCTAACTCTCCCGACGTCTATCAGGTTATAATCCTTAACTATGTTCTTAAGCTCCCTCCGGGATTTCGCTGGGGCAGTGAATTTAACCCTGGAAGTACGATCTAGCTTATCATCCAAAATCAAATTAAAATCGCCCCCTAGAATAACAGGCCCTGAATGATCTAAAAGAGTTGCTCTAAGTTTCAGGAGTGCCTCCGGCAGATCTTGATTGACATGCCTGTGTCTTAAAAGTGAAGTCTTGGTCTAACCAGAGACCCAGGCTTTTTAGCTGAGTCTTAGGGATGGGGACGGGGCCCAAAGTAGTCAACCATATTGTATTTAGGTCAACGGGGGATCGAAACCCCAGGATCATTATCTCACAATTGTCCTCATTCAATTTCAGGAAGGAGTCATTCATCCAATTGGCAATTTCCTCCAGGCTAGGGCGAAGACTAGGAGGGGAATTATCAGCTTGATTAAGCCCCACCACAAGTTGCGTGTCATCTGCGTAGGTCACTATGTGTACACCAAAAGGTAATACAGACTCTGCTAACAAGCTCATGTAAGCGTTAAACAAGGTGGGGCTCAGGATGACCCCTGAGGAACTCCACAACATAGGGACATCTGTATAGAGGTCCCCTCATCGTCAAAGACCTGAAACGATCTATTACTCGGAAAGGACTGTAGCCATGCCAGAGCGACTCCCGTTACTCCCAGTTTTCTGAGTCTATGAACCAGGATATGATGGTTAACTGTGTCGAAGGCTGCGCTAAGGTCCAAATGAATGACCAAAGCCGTGGCCCCGGAGTCGACGATTTTTTTTTACTCTTCCAGTACTTATAGCAGGGACGTTTCAGTTCCCTGGGGAGTTCGAAAACCCGTCTGAGACGGGTGAAGGAGTTTGTGTGTCTCTAAGAAAGTAGATAACACTGAGTTAATGTGTTTTTTGGCAATTTTGCTAATCCACGGGAGAAGTGATATGGGACGGTAATTTCCCAGGACAGATGGAGCAAGGCTAGTCTTTTTTAGAAGTGCCTACATCATTGCTACCTTCCGTAGAGGAGGGACCACTCCCAAGGAAAATGAAGCGTTAATGAATTCTAAAATGACAGGGGAAACAACTCCCGCCACCTGTCTCAGTGTCTTTAGAGGTGCTGGGTCTTTGGGCGAGCCACTTTTTAACTGAGACAGGATGCTATCAAGTGCTGGCCTATCCATCAGGAGAATAGTTTCCTGGAGAGGTTGGTTACTGTGAGTGTTTAAGTTCAGTGTGTGGCCCTTGGTCGAGGGAAAGGAGGTAAAGATGGTTTTGATTTTATTGAGAAAGAACTCAGCTAAATCGTTACAGCTGGAACCTGAGGTATCCGAGATTACAGGGGGAGGTGGGAACTCTAAGAAGAGTTTTGGAAATACGAAAGATCTCACCGGCGGAATTGTCTGCTGTTAGGATTTTGTCTTTGTAGTAAACTGCCTGGGTTAATTTCATTTCAGCTTTGTATAATTTAATTGCTTCTCTGTATTTAAACTTCTTGTCGCTCAAGAAGTCTTTCCTCCAAGATCTCTTGAGCGTCTTACAAATCTATTTTAAATCCCTTAGTTTTGAAGATAACCATCCCATTATATTACTTCCTATTTTAGAATGAGTCAATTTTTCCGGAAGAAGCAAATCTAAGGAATCTTGAATCCAATTATTAAAATTTTCATTGGCATTAACAACGTCAGTGGTTGCCACTTGGCATATTTGCTGTTGTATTATAGTTGTGTTGTTGTGCTTTATTGCTGTTGTGTTTTTGTTATTGTAATATGATTTTTGTGTTGTTATGACATTGCTGTACATCAGCTGGAGTCTCTATATAAATATGCACCAATATTCTTATACAATACCACTTCAAAAAATCTGCTTTCATACTACTTTGATAAAGGGGGTTTGCCCTAGGCACTGCATTAATTTACTACTAAGGAGATATAATAGAGCCAGCTAAAAATATAATACATCCCGGACTCGAATCTTAAGACTTTTCCTGAATGTGAAATTGGGGTGCTCTTTGTGAACCGTGGATTGATATAGCTGGCTCATTTATGCCCTATGACCAGTGGAATCCTCCCTTGTTTTGAGAATGCAGAGACAGTTGTCTTTCGCTGACCGTGGATGTTGACTTGTTTTGTGAGGCTTGAATGTATAAGAATGGCATTAATAGGCAAGGGCGGCTGCGCCGCTAACGCAGAGGAGCATCGCCCCACTGCTCTGTGAGCAGTTGAAAAAGGAAAAATAAAATGATAATAATGCAATGTTATTATTATTTAATTTTTTCGTTGTGGCTCAGCTGGTGAGGGGCTGGACAGGGCTGGCTGTCACAGGAGGAGGAGTGGTGAGATTATTTGACTGTCCGTCTTGGGCCGGCCAAACAGTCATGTGCACTTTGCATGTTCTTCACCGGCTGTATTGCACAGCCTGGGTGAAGAAAATGGTCAGCTTCCCAGTCCCTCTCTGAGCGCTGAACCACGGTGTTCAGATCAATCACAATGCTGCTGTGCGTTGTGATTGGCTAGGGGAGTCTGGGAGCCTGTGTGCTTCCTGTATCCTGCTCTTGGAGTCAGCCGAAGAGGACCAGGAGGCGGCTGCCGGCCTGCAGGTATGTGTTTTTTTTCAATGTACTTTCTTTCATTTACACCCCTTCCTGTCACCCCCGTTAAGTTGCGGCCACCACTGTTCGTAGGTTTTTGTGAGAAAGCTAAGTGAACTGGCTGTCACTTAGAGCCTTGTTTGCTTTCTATAGTTTTCACTCTTTGCATTTCCTGTAGCCTCAAATAGCAAATTAAAGGCTATTGATAGTCTAAGGATGGGACAAGTCATTTACTTGGTGATGCCACAGGGGATTGAACAGTGCGATAATTCTTTCCCAGTAGCTATATATAAGGTAACACCATGTTCTATTGTTCACTGGTGTTCCAGTGTTGATGAGGTTGCTCACACCTGTGTAAAGAAAGAAGAGAGCCAACAACAGAATCCATTGCTGTCTTCCCGTAAGAGGTATGCTGCTGAGTTCTGGTGAGAAGGCTATAGACTGCCGTGCATGTTGCAAATTTTCCTTGCATTGCCAGAATCTGAGATCCCTTTTGCTGATGCTTCCATGAGTACTGACCAAGATCGGAAATGTTGTTCCGTGGCCCAGCCTGGCCAGAAAGGCAGATTTGAATCACCTGGCTGAAACTGTTTTTCCCCACACAGTTTTAATGCTTTGCAGTTTTCACAAGTGATTTGACCATATACTCTGTATCTACTTCCCTGCTGTTCATCGCCAGGTATTAGATTCTTCATCGCTCAAGTTCGGCTCTTTGGTTAAATCTATCAATTAAATTACAAGTTTGACATCTGATTACCCTTCCCCTCTTTGAAGGACACTTGGTGAGCTACATCCTTTTTTCTTGGATACTTTTTAATGACTAATAATTATTGATCCACTGAACTAATTTGTTTGTGGCACGTGTGGCTGTAGATATAGATGCTGTGCAAACTCCCGCCATCTAGTGTTTGGCCCGGGTATGTGCAAGTTCATAGAAGTCTTGTGACCCCTTCTTTTGATGGTAATGTGCATGGGCATCAACTCGATTGGGCCTCCTACCATCTCTTGGCCCATCAACTCTACCATGCCTCCAGGGTGATGGAACGGATACCCTTCCACTACTGTCCTCCTGCCACACTAAATACCCTCGCACTGATCTCCATCAGGTCTGAAATCTGTGTCTCTCACCAGAGCACAACAAAGTTGCCTCCGACGAGTGTTGCTTTCCACACCAAAAAGACTCTCCGTGATTGTCTGACACGTCAACTCAAGATGTTGCATAGGAGTGGGGAAGGCACTCCCAACCTTTTGGGCCCCAAGTACCTCGAAGGGGAACTTCTACAAAAAGGGAACCAGAAGCAATATAGGTCCAGCACAAATGCTCCTTTACATCAATGAATTACAAATTGGTTGGGCAGTTCCTCATAAAAATAACCTAGAATCCAAGGTTCCAGGAAAAGGAGTGTGCTCCAATAGGAGCACGGGCCTTCACACACCCAAATGGGTGTCATGCTTCATCATTGGGCTAGCTCCTCGTTGGGCTAGTGCTGCAATGCCCGATGAGCACCCACTAGGGGGTTCTTTACCGAAGATTTTTTAGTTATCCGTCTGGTGAAGTGATGGTGTGTGGGCTCAACAAGTGAAGTGTAGAGTGGTGATGAAAGTAAGGTAAAACGGGTATAGTGATACTAGAGGTTAGTCTATTTAATGAACCTGCTAGCTAACCTAATTAAAAATATATATGCTAACTTAGGATATAATGGTCCTAGCTAGCCTTGTGAACAAGTTTGTCTAATGATCAACGTGTTTCTCACCTAATTATGTCAAAAATGATAATGTGGCGATTGTTCAGGACCTAAAAGCTAAACCTAAACTACACTATGACTGGTTTCAATCAGTGAAGATACGTTGGTAAGGATAACTAGTCACACAACAAATCAAATGGTAAATATTGTACCTTAGAGCAAATCAAATCAGCCCAAATTGGGTATTGAATGAAGCCTGATGAGGAAAAAGCAGAAGGAACGCCTATTTGCATCTAAGGCGCGGAGAGGCATCCACTGCAAGACCTATCCCGCCTCTGCTCCCTCGCTAATAGGCGTTCCTACTGCAGAAAATGAAAGCAAGTGCATTGATGCTGCAGGGAAGAGGTTCGCTCCACAGTCTGCCAACTCTTGTACTACGACCGTTCCCAATGGGATGAAATGGAGGAACTCCTCCAGTATCTCCCAGAGGAGCACAGGAAGAGAGGGTACAAGATTGTTTCAGAAGGCAAGCCAATCTCTAATTCCATCAACCGTTGTTCCCTAGATGCTGTAAACACTGCTGCTTGGGATGTCAACCCCAATGTCCTGTTGTGCAGGCATGCATGATTGCTCATTTCCGGCTTCAAGCCTGAATTCCAACAAATTCTGCTCAATCTGCCGTTCGTTGACCTGCATCTGATCGGACCACAGTTGATCAGATGTTGGAAAATATCAAAAAATCATACAGAAACAACAAAGGCTATGAGTGCGCTCCAAACGCCCACCCATTGTGTGTCCTTTTACTGCCCACCATACCGTGGAGGCCTGAAGACTACCTCCCCAGATGCCTCCACAGCAGGCCTACACACTCAGGTCCTCTGGCAGGGAATACTTAAGAGACTCCTTTAGAGCTACCAGCAGGAGAGCTAGAGGCAAAGGTGGCTCACCCAAAGTGACTGTACTCACCACCGCAAAACCCAGACTTACATACCTCCCCCCGCCACACAACATCTGTTGGGGGGCATCTAGAAGGATTTTTTCCCGTTTGGCAGAATGTCACCTCAAATCATTGGGTGTACGAAATTATCCAACATGGCTATTGACTGTAGCCACTCCACAAGCACAGATTCTCCTCTGAACCTCAAAGGCTTCTCATGGAAGAGATTGAATTGCTCCTCCTCAAAGGAGCCATAGAACTTGTCCCTTACTATTAACAGAGCACGGGAGTATATACTCTCTTTACTTCCTGGTTCCCAAAAAGGATGGATCCCTCAGGCCCATTCTGTACCTCGGATCCCCTAAACAAATGCATCCTCTCAGAGCACTTTCAATTGGCCAGTCTTCAAGATGTCACCCTGCTTCTGTAGCAAGGCAACTTCATGGCCGCACTGGACCTGAAGGCGGCCTATTTCCACTTACCAATTGCCGTTATCTCAGTTTTGTGATCAGCAGAAGGCATTATCAGTTCAAGGGGCTCCCTTTCTGGGTGACCACCCAATGCCTTGCCCTAATAGCTGCTCACCTGCGCAGGCAGCTCATCCATGTCTCCCCCTACCTGGATGACTGACTGATCAAGAGCAGCACCTGCCAACAATGCTGCCAGTACACACAGTAGAGTAAATAGCAACAGGAGTAAAACCCATAGACCGGGTTGAGATCTGGGTAAGTAAGCAAAAACTAGCAACAATGTCTCAACCGGTTTCAATGAGGAAGGCAAATACACATGTATGTACACGACATTACTAAAAGGAAAAAGGGAGACTCATGATTTGTTCAAAAGTGCTCATGGCATCATATATTTGAAGTCACAGTTCATACAAGACAGTTATATCAGCACCGTGAGCATAAATTGTGAAGGCAACCCAAAGGATCTTGGTGCACGTTGTGCTCGTGACACAATAGGTGACGGTGCAAGTGACTTGTGGAAAAAACAGCGAAAGGTGCAAGGTGACAAAGTGATGAATAAAATATATACAAGAATATATGGTTCAACAAGAATGGTTATTTACAGTGATTGATCAAGGTTTTGAATATTTTTATGAACCATAGTTGAATATGTGACGTCACAGCGCCTATTCAACTATGGCCCGTTCTCACTGAGACTTCGCCACTCGCACCGAATTTGAGCATGGAGCACCATCAGCCCCTCTCTTCACACTGCAGCATCAACCTGTCATGAGGGCTCACCCATCTGCGATGCCCGGTCTGCTGTTCGTGCCACAACAACAGCCTCCCACAGTTGTCTCCTTGCTCTTGGCGGCCCTCTCCAACAAGAACATGACTCTTGACAAAACTTGAGAAGGAGCAACTTCAGCTGGACTACTGTGGCACTGTATCTGATCTGTGCTCCTTCGCGGTTGGCCTGAGTTTTTCTTTTTTACCTGATCCAGCGCGACTAGGTGGCCTGGGTTGGTACTTTGTGCTATTAAATGCTTTATTATTTAAAAATTCATAACTTAAGTTCTACTGATTGGATTTTTGTTGTATTGGCCTTGTTTTATTTAATAAATAGTGCTCTATGTTTGTAACCTGGTTTGGATCTTTTTGTGTGGTGTTTTCACTGTTTTACTGGTTGAAGTGTTGAGCAAATACTTTACATAGGTCCTCTAATTTGAGCCTGACTGCTCTGTGCTACGCTACCAGGAGTTTAAGCACAGGTTAGTTAGGGGTTTGCTTTTGCCTTACCGTGATAAGAATTGTGGTTGCTGCTTGACCAGGGCTCACACCGCAATTAACCAGTAACCCAATTTCTCACAGTTCCTTATTGTACTTGCTCACAGAAACGAAGTTACAGGACTCCTCCAACCCAGATCTTGTTAAACACCATTCCCTAGAGTATACAATCCTACATTCTAAGGTACTAGTTGAAGTAGGGTATTTAGTGTGACCAGCTACCATAAATTGACACACAGAACTGTCTTAGAACATCCATTACCAGATTGCAAAATGATCTCTGGTGTAATTCAAACCTCATCTGCACGAGTTGCTACTTTTTTTCTCTTTTATAGACCCCCATAGTGTTGGCTGTGATACCTCCACTACCAGTGTTATACGCATCAAATTATTTTTTATTCAGCAATCTAGCTGTGGCCAGAGACCTCAACTTGCATGTTGACCACCCTGTGGATCCCAACTTGTGGCAGAGGCCACACACACACTGGGTGTGACACTGGATTTAATTTGGTCGTGCTGTCAGATTATCACCCCCTTACAGTGGCTGGACCATCATCTTATTCAGTTCTTAGTACCAAGCGTCAAGGACCCTTAGCAGACATGCAAGCGAGCCATTCCTCCCATCCACTGCTGGGCTTTTTCATAGCTTGAAAGGACTACGGAGCATTTACCATATCCACTCAAGACTCTGGAAAGTGGTGGTCACCTTAAGGCCATTTATTTGTCTCAGTTAAGGCCTTCAACACCGGAGGAGGTAGCAAAGGAAACAAAATGTCCTAATTAAGTGACTAAAGCCTACAACTGCTGCTTTTAGTAACTATACAGGAAATGAAGTTCCACCCCAGACAGGCCGAGGCAATGCAAGAGGAAATCTTACTCCAATACCAATAAAATCGAGTACCATGTCCAATCTATGTAATATTTTGCAGCACTTAGGAATTTCTACTTTAACCTGCCTATCAACAAAATTATCGAGGCACCCAGTTTCTCACGACAGACCTTTCATGCAGCGTCTTCTTTTCTGAATCACAGTTGTCTCAGCAGTTTTAGATCTGTTTCGCAGGAGTTCTGTAACATTTTAGTTTCGTGCTTCATCGCCCTAGTAGAAAAATATATATTACTCCACTTCAGCTCTGCCTGTGTCTGACAACAGTGCTGTAACAGTTTTATAGAATGGCCCAATTTGGGAGGCGTCTTTGCAGTTACAATCAAACAAAGCTTTGGAGCTTTTTATTTAAGAAAAGCCGGACTCTACCATTGACCCTGTCCAGTGGGGGTGCTACAAAGTCTGGCACACTAAGTAGTTCCATCAAAAAGCTGTTCGGTTCCAGTTTAGCTGCAGGCATTGTACCTGATAAATGTAAAGTAGGAGTAGTATATCCTCTCATGGAAAAAAAAAATCTTACCCCGATGACCTGCCAAAAACTAGCCAATTGTGCTACTTCCAAGACTGTGCAAAATCTTTGAAAAAGTGGTGGCTGCCCAAAGGTTTTGAAAGAGCCTAACATTATTTTCCAGTAGCATCTGGACTTTTGTCTTGGCTGAGGGACTGAATCAACACTTCTCTTGGCTACGGAAGAAGTCTGTCTAATCAGGATGAAGGAGATATTTATTAGCTCTCTTGAGTTGGACTATGCCATTCTGGTTAACCTTTTGACTGAGATAGGACTGCAGGGTATTGCTCCTGCCTGGTTCAAACTCTGGAATGCCCTTTGGTTAAGGACATTGGATAAATGTATAGCTCTGAAAAGTACTGATAGTTTTTTGTTAATTTGCTGTTTTTGTCTGTTTGTTCTTGCCCCCTTTTATTTTTTTAGTGCCAAAGAACCCAAGTGGCGTTAGTGCACTTTATAAATAAAAATAAAATAACAATAAAAAAATGGGAAAAAAATGACAGATGGGTTTTTAATTCCCAGTCACTAAACTATGGAAATGGTGCATTCTGAAAGACTTCTTCTCCATAATAGATTTGACTTTTAGAGATTCATGTGCCTATGAAAAACAACAGTGGAGCAGTAGTTATCTCTTTTAGGTCTATTCACACAATTACAAATTGAGGAACACAACATTAAACAGAGAAATTAGACCAGTGGCGGCTCCCCCAATATGGTGTTATGGGTAGTGTCCTACCAAAGGGGCAGGGAATATTGAATGGGTTTAGCAGATGGCTCTGCACCAATGAGAGGTGTTATTGCACACGGTATGAGCATGTGAGCGCGAGGTACCTTAGCATTTGTCTCAAACTTATGAAGTCAAGCTTTGCCACTATCTGAGTGTAACAAATTTAACTCTAATAAGGTCATACCTTATTTAGAACTCAGTAGAAGTCTATTTTGCAGGTCACCGGTGCCTCATGACCTAAGTGTTTGCATGATCCCCTTGGAAAGTACAATGACCCATGTAGATAGAGTAGGGAATCGCCGTTTTTTGGAATTTTACTCAAAAGCGTAGATTCTGTTCGAACCGATAGATTTCCCAAAGTATATTCATCTTTCTCCACTGCATTTCATAAAGTATGTTCACCTTTCTTCATTGTCATATTAGCAACAGATACACCATTACTACTACCTCCTGGAGCCTCAAGGAAGAAGAGTGGAGGGTCCATTTTTAACCAGAGATGAGAATTATTTTCCCAATTTAATCACAAAGCAAGAGGGGGAGTAAGGAAAGGGCGAACCGTGTATCTGCCAATTTTAAGTACCCAAAGAGCTTCCTTTCGTATTTAAAACTCTGGAGAGACAACCCTCACAAATGTACTGGGAACCTGGCACTGCTCTAATACCTCCCTCTATGTGTTCAGGCAAGTCAGGGAAGGGGGGGAAGTTAAGTGGGAAGGGTTGGAACTAGAGCTTCACTGGGGTTCTGGCTGTGATCTGATGACTCGTTTTGCCCTTTCAGAGTCTGACTTGAAAGGAAAAGGACTCAGCCCCCAGGAATGGGAAGGATATTTGCCCGTCAGAAGAAGGCTATTATGAGAGACACTGTCTGCTCCTGTAAAATAGCAGGAACCATTGGAAAATACTTTAATGGGGAGATCCAACAGCTTGGTGAAAGGAAATCCTGTGTTGAAGTTCTGTTAAATCAGGAAAATACTTTAATGGGGGACCCAGCTACCTGGTGAAAGGAAACCCGGCCTGGATTTCAGTACAATCAGGAAAAGACTTCAGTGGGGAGATCCAACAGCCCAGTGAAAGGAAAACCCGGATCGGATTTCTGTCAAATAAGGAAAAGACTGTTTTGGAGACATCCAATCTCCTTGTAAAGAGAAGACATTGGTTGAATGTCTTTCAATTTGGGAAATAACAACATATATCAATTGTAGGAGCGAAAATGTTTTATTGGAGATAAACTGCTATCCATTAATTGTTTTAATTTAATAAAACTCTATTCAAAGGCAACATTGGGTTGATTTGTTCATATGGAGACCGTGACATTTCTCACTTCAGCCACTGAATGGAACCCAACACTGCCCTAGGTCTCCTCCTTTTTGTGGTATGGCTTGACAGCGCTACTGTCACTAGACAAATATGTGAGCATCACAAGAGATGGGCTTTGGCTCTGCCCACTTGTTGGGAACCAGGAGCACATGTTTTGATCGGGCAGAAGTAGTATGCTTCCACACAAATGTGCTTGCCCTCCAATCAGCTGTGATCGTTTTATTTATCCAGCTGCCTATGCTTGAACTTTCAGTGGCATACACATGACATAGGAAAGCTATTAAAGTGTCCTAGATAACTAGATACATTCTGTTGTTTTTCACTGGCCACAGCACACAAAGGAGAAGGCAGTCATTAACCTACATGGATATTTAGGTCTTGCTAGACAGTGCAACTGTCACCTGACCTTATAATCTCCACCAGCATTATTTTAGTTATTTGCTTCCACACAAATGCATATCTATTCCCATGCTGTTTACCTGTAATGCTTCACATTACCATACAACACTCCTTTCAACCCAGACCTATTGGCAATGCCAGTGCTTCTTTCCACATTGGCTGAGCATGGTGGAAGCAAATCCAAAGAAAGGAAGGAGACAGGAACCTGGACTAGACAGTGCAGAGTGTAGCAACCATTTCTGCTAGCTTCTCCTAGACATGAGGCAGTGTCACCACTGCCTCATGTCTCCTGAAGCCTTGTCCTTTCCCCTGCCTCCTGGGCCAGTGTGGCCCTGCAGTTAGCAGTCAGAAAGCTGTCGGAACCAGTAAATGGGAAACCCAATAAAAGCTGGCAAGGGCATGGGGAAATTAAGGCCTCCATTGCAACATTTGCTGTAAATCCACATGAGTGATTTAGCACCCGAGGTGGCCCATGTCTTGGGTATCAGTAATTTTCGGATGCGGAGTAACCTTCCCTTCAGGAGTGGGATCCATTGTGTTCTCTGGAAAATGGGGATTTATAGCAGAAATCATGAGTATTAAACCTGAATCCATTTGTAATTCTTCATTTTCACTGAGTTTTTCACTCCAAGATTCAAATGTCTTTAGCTGTTGAAACGTCCAGGAAAAGAGGGAATTATCATAAATATTGCATCCCTGCATGCCTTGTAGATCCCCTTTTGGCTAGAAACAATATCTGTGGCGGAATCAGGAATAGCACATAACTGGAGTCAAAAATGAGCAGGCAAGAGTTTGGCAAGAGCAATTTTACCGTACAGACATAGAAATTAGATCTTGTGAAATCCATTCCAAGATATCTATATCTATTTATCTATATCTGTATATATGCTACAGTAGAATTATAATTAAATTGTAGCCTCAGAACCTGCCTTCTTTTATTATACTGGATAATGTGTGCAAAGGGCTTTACAACCTCTAAGGCATTGCAGTGAGTCAGTATAGGGTTCTCTTCTGTCCTTACTTGTATTGATTTCACATAACTAAGAGCATACTTACGTATGCAAATTCTGGAAGCAGCATATATATATATATACTGTTGCGAGTTTTGCACGAGAACATCAGAAATTTGCACAAAGTGATGTACTGTATTGCATAATTTGCACATATCTATGCGAAATTACACAAATCAATAGATAAAATCATGTGTACAAACTTGTAAAGAGGTCAATTGTAGTCAGGTATTGTACCGATATTACAATTAAGATGTCACAATGTAGCGTCTTGCACTAAAATATGAGCACTGTCACTTTAAGATTGCATGACAAAAAATGAAAAAAATTGAGAACTGTTGGCATTTAAAGAATCAGGTGACATTTTTCCGTGTCATGTGATCAAGGTACGTTGTGTACCGAAACGCGTAATGGCCGACAGAATAACAGCTAAATAAATAAGAATTTTGGCACTAACCTGGGTCTGTGCTCCACGTTCTTTCTGGGAGATAAAGCGCAAGCAACCAGATCGTGGGAGTGGAGTGGTGTGGATATATATATATATATATATGCTTTGAGTTCACTGCAGGGGTGGAGCTGGCTTGCATTTGCAAGCGTTTAAGAGGAGAGACTGACCTGCAGCATGTGACACCACTTACAGGACGCTTTGGGCGCTGAAGAAGGCAGAAGGCTGCCGAAATGCATTTGCCATTGTGCAGATAAAAGAAGGCTTCCTACCATATATATATATATATATATATATATATATATATATATATATATATATATATATATATATATATATGGTATCGTATCACAAAAGTTCAATTTCACATGCTCCTAGGACAAAAACAGACGTAGTCACCAAATCCAAGACAGTGCTGTTTAATTCACAACGTGGTTCGCCACAACATATATGTATATATATATATATGTTGCTTACTCGAAGAAATAGGGTCAAATTTGATGGGTCGGCTTCCAGGTTGCAAGGTCTTCCTTTCAACATTCACACGTCACATGTTTTTGTGTGTGCTCTGTGGATGGTATTCTTCTGCCCACTCTTGACTCAATTACCAGCTCTCTATTTTTCTTATGTTATTTGTTTGCTGTGTGTCTAGTGCCGTGTAATTACCACGCCAGGTCCCTTTGCTGAGGCTCTTTCAAAACCCTTTCTACCTTTTTGATATGATCTGATGCCAAGCTAGCATGAATATGGAACATCTGCCACTCCCTGCCCTGAATGCAATTACTTCCATATCGCGAAAATGAAGCTAATGAGACAAATTAATTTCATCAACTGCTCACTGAAAATAGGAGAAAGGCTTTTAGCAGGATAGCTTTCAACTGTCAGGAGGATTCCTGCTGGGAACTTTGATTTGGCTAAGACAAACAGAAAAAATCGGTATCCACTTTCCTGCATCTTATTGAGGAGACAGTTTTCTAGCCGCATAAAACTGTAGATAGTAACTTACATGAGAAGTCTGAATTTCTGAATGCACCATGCGTACACCAGGTTAACAGCAGAAAGAATATTTGGTCCTTGGAGGCATATGACTCTTGTTCCCTGCAGGCCTCTCTAGTTAAAATCCACTCCCTGTAGTGCTGCAACTTTGACAGTTCTTATGGGAAACAGTCAGGTGTGTCAGATTGTTTTTTTGGGGGGAGCCTGTGGCAAAAACTACATGCTGGAGCCCCACTACTTCTGTTTATGGCAGGGGGCACAAACACCTGATTTAATTATAAACAAGCATTAGAAATGCAATAGGTCTCGGAGTTTTTTGAGTTGGAGGTAATGGCATTGTAAATGGCAATGTCTTGTAGCCATGTGTTATGGAGTGTATGCATGTGGTGTGTAGTGGAAATATGTGTGTTGGATTGGACTAGTATCAATGGTGCATGCTGCGCTTTAGATGAATATGTTTAAAAGTAAGTGCAGCATAGTGCGATTGCTGCAATAGTTAATTGTAGATGCGTTAACAATTGGTGTGTGCACTGATGGGTGGTGGTGTGTGTGCCTGTAGAAATTGTGCATTGATCGCTGGTGGTATGTGTGCTTGGTGGAAGCATGCAGTGCCGGGTGGAGGTGTATGTGCCTGGTGGAAGCGTGCACTGACGACTGGTAGTGTGTGTGCCTGTTAAGTGTACAGAGATAGTTGGTAATGTGTGTGCTTGGTGAAAGGGTGCACTGACAGCTGGTGGCAAGTGCGCCTAGTGAAAGAGTGCACTGACAGCTGGTGTTGTGTGTGACTGGTGAAAGTGTGAACTGACAGCTGGTGGTGTGTGTGTGTGTTTGGTTAAAGCATGCACTGACATTTGGTGTTGTGTGCGTGGTGGAAGTCTGCACTGACGCATGGTGTGGTTTGTGCTTGGTGAAAGCGTACATTGATGGCTGGTGGTGTTTGTGTTTGGTGAAAGCGTGCACTGACGGCTTGTGGTGTGTGGTTGTGTGTGTGGTTGTGTGTGCAGTGGTGAGTCTGTGGTGGTGAGTGTGTGGTGGTGAGTGTGTGGTGGTGAGTGTGTGGTGGTGAGTGGTGATGAGTGTGTGGTGGTGAGAGGCTGGTGTGTGTGTGGTGTGTGTGAGTGTGGTATGTGTGTGTGGTGTATGTGTGTGTGGTGTGTGGTTTTTATGTGGGTGGTCCTATGTATGTGTGTGGTGAACTTAGTTTTAGTTTTTGTCTCCTGCACACTCACACAGTGTCCCTACACACATACACTGCTCACTCTGCACATCCACACTGTTCATCCTGCATAGTCACACACTGTTCATCCTAGACACTCACACACTTTGCACCCTGCACACTTACACACTGTTCACCCTGCATACTCACATACTCACACACTGTTTACCTTGCACATTCACAGACTGCAGTCACTGTCACTCTGCAGTCACTGTTACTCTGCAGTCACACTCACTCTGCAGTCATTCTGCACTTGTACTCACTCTGCACTCACTCTGTACCTGCACTCACTCTGCACTCACATTGCACCTGCACTCACTCTACACTCACTCTCCAATCACACTCACTCTGCAGTCACTATGCAGTCACACTCACTGCAGTCACTCTGCAGTCACACTCACTCTGAAGTCATTCTGCACTTGCACTCACTCTGCACTCACTCTGCACCTGCACTCACTCTGCACCTGCACTCACTCTACACACACTCTGCACTCACATTCAGTCTGCACTCACTCTGCACCTGCACTCACTCTGCACTGACTCTGCATCTGCAATCACTCTGCACTCACTCTGTATTCACTCTGTACTCTGCACTCACTCTTTCTGCACTCACACTGCACTGACTCTGCACCTGCACTCACTGTGCACTGACTCTGCATCTGCACTCACTGTGCACTGACTCTGCATCTGCACTCACTCTGCAGTCACTCTGTACTCTGCACTCACTCTTTCTGCACTCACTCTCACTCTGCACTCACTCTCACTGTAAACTAATCCCACATACTGCTTACTCTGCACACTCACACACCATATGTAAAATATGTGTTTGTAACTTTGATTTACAGTCTGTGAAAAAAAACACTTTTTGCAAGTAAAAGTTGTTTATTGATATTTGAAAAAGAAAACGTTTTCATTGACACAGTTGTAGGTAAGAGCAGACATTATTAAATGTATCTGTATGAAATATTGCAACTGTATGACTGTGCACCTGCACTCACTCTGCAACTGCACTCACTCTGCCCCTGCACTCACAATGCACTCACTCTGCACTTACAATGCACTCAGCACTCACTCTGCACTCACTGTCACTCTGCACTCATTTTGCACGCACTCTGCACTCACTCACACTCTGCACTCACTCACTCTGCAGTCATTCTGCACTCACTCTGCACTCTACTGCACTCTACTGCACACTGCACTCTACTGCACACTGCACTCTACTGCACACTGCACTCTGCTGCACTCTGCTGCACTCTGCTGCACTATTCTGCACTATTCTGCACTATTCTGCACTCTACTGCACTCTACTGCACTCTACTGCACTCTACTGCACTCTGCACTATTCTGCACTCTGCACTCTACTGCACTCTACGGCACTCCACTGCACTCTGCACTCTACTGCACTCTACTGCACTCTACTGCACTCTACTGCACTCTAAGGCACTCTACTGCACTCTACTGCACTCTACTGCACTCTACTGCACTCTACTGCACTCTGCACTATTCTGCACTCTGCACTATTCTGCACTCTGCACTCTACTGCACTCTACTGCACTTTACTGCACTCTACTGCACTCTGCTGCACTCTACTGCACTCTGCACGCTGCACTCTACTGCACGCTGCACGCTGCACTCTACTGCACACTGCACTCTACTGCACACTGCACTCTGCTGCACTCTACTGCACTCTGTTGCACTCTGTTGCACTCTACTGCACTATTCTGCACTCTACTGCACTCTACTGCACTCTACTGCACTCTGCACTATTCTACACTCTGCACTCTACTGCACTCTGCACGCTGCACTCTACTGCACGCTGTATGCTGCACTCTACTGCACGATGCACTCTACTGCACTCTACTGCATGCTGCACTCTACTGCACGCCGCACTCTACTGCACGCCACACTCTACTGCACGCCGCACTCTACTGCACGCTGCACTCTACTGCACGCTACACTCTACTGCATGCTGCACTCTACTGCACTCTGCCATGGACAGCGGCAGGCGCGATACTTACATTAGATCTCCAGTGGGGGAGGAAATAAGCTGCAGTCTGAAGAGGACTGGCAGGCTGGTAAGAATATCTAGGACTGGACCGCAGCATCGTGCTCACAAGCTTGGATTTCTGTACTGTAGAAAGTTACTGTGCTGCAGCCTTTGTGGCACTGAGCACCAGAGGCTCATAGTACTGGTGCCGCACACATGGGTTACAACAGTGAAATGTTCTGCAAAATACACAGTTAAACATGGCCACGTCGGCGTTCACTCTGCGAGAACCCCCGCAGTTTTCCTGTGGTTGTAACAGCAACAAAGTGTGCGTTCAGTGCGTTCATAGAGCCCCTGCTGCCGCACAACTTGCCATTGTTGCAGTCCTGCTAACAAAGGTTTTTTCCATTGTAAAATCTAACAACTCTTATATCATCAACTTCCAAAGGAGGAAAATCTAAGTTGGTCCTGTCTATATTCGAATATTACCCCTGCAGGTTACTCAGATCTCTGTAGCAGGCACTCGACCCACTGAGTTGTCCGACTTCTATTGTAGCATGCTGGTACCCTTTCCCGGGCTCCTGATAAACTCACAAAGCTCTACCTTGAGGGATGATTTAAATTGTGGGAGTATGAAATGTCCTTACAAGAGCACTGAATGCAAATAGTAATACAAAGATATGGCCACCACAGGCACGTACTTACATGTGTTATATGAGAGCGGGGGGGGGGAGTGGGTGGCACCGTGGCAGTGCACATCCTTCAATGCCCTGAGACGTCAGCTAAGTGAGCCCAGGTCCCTACGAAATGAACTCCCAGGCAGAGACATGTAAAGTAGCCAAAACTGGGCGCGGGAGACTTACATCTGGGATGGGGGAGCTGTGGGGGTGTTGGAGGGGGGCGCTAGCCGCAGCTGCCAATGTACTGACCCAGTTCCATATATGCTGCTTAACACGGGTATACGCTTGCTTCTAAGCGCTCCCACCTTTGCCAGAGATCAGGGACAAAGGAGGGGTGGGCGATGTGTCCAGGATCACACAGTTTGAACCTGTGATGATCAATACAAGCGTTTTGGGGCACAAGGCTATGGCGAGGTGAGAAGGGAGCACTGATACAAATGTTGCATGGTTGTACATACATCAACAAATGTACTATTGCTACCTGAGTTGAAAAGTGCTGTGCTGCTTACTCTCTCCGATAACACCCTCAAATAAGTATAGAATGCAGCTGACCTGATTAAAGCAGGACCAGGTACTGACCAAAGGAATTCTAGGAAAGTTTTTTCTATGCAATTGCCGAATCATCCGATTTCATAACCATCTGTAAGAAATATGGTGCTCCTGTCATTTCCAAACTTACATCCACATTAGTGTGTGTCTTAAAAAAAAACGTGTCTTAATTGACATACCATGTGATAGCGAAAAAAATCGTGCCTTTAAAAAAACGACAACATATATTCATGAATTGCCGTGAATAATTTGTAAGCCTGGACCATTAATTTTGCCAATACCTTATAAATGCCTCATGAACGTACCTCAGCGAATCTGTATTAAAGCGGTGATCGCGTCTTGCCAAAAACCGCTATACTCGCCCGTTGTATTTACCGCGTCATGATACCATTTAAAGTTTAATAGAGTTCCTATTAGTCACGTGACTAAAAACTACTGTGCCTTGTGGGAGTGGTAGTTCTTACTATTAAACAACTGTGATCGCTGAAAACACCACCTAAAAAAGTGCTTTAGAGCGTTAACGGCATTTACTTTTATCACGTATGCAGTTCTTAATATTGTGTATTAACGGAATGTGACTTACCGGGAGCAGTATCGTTCTGCGCCAACATAAAAACAATGCTTGTGGTTGTAAATAGACGGACATCTACAATGTACGTACAAGCTGAATAAATACTAACTGTAAGGTGGGAATAAGTCATCGTTCTGATGTGTTGAGAACTCGGACATTTAACGGAATTTGACTTGCCTGAAGCAGTGCCGATTTGAGTCAACATAAACTAGACACACAAGCTTTGGCAGGGAGCCAGCATGTGCGCACACACAGCTGAAATAAAAAGAAACTGGAGAGTGCTGAATGCGAGCCCAGCATCTGACTTCAATTACCGCGGCCCCTGACAGCTGGTAATTGATGAAATATGCCCTTCTGCTGCTCGTGTCCGCATGGAATATGCAGGAAGTGGAGTAACTCTACAGCCTATGGCCTATTGCGTGCTGTCTTCAAAAAAGACAGGCATGCGAGGCCCAATTGCCATGCAGATGGCAAAAAAAGAACACAAAAAATCACGAGCATTCAGGAATGTTTGGGTAGCTTTTCGGAGACCCTGATTATAGGACTCTTAGGCTCCGCCCTCACTGCTTCGCAGTGTATGACGTAGGCCCGAGCCGTAAAAATGACCTCCTGTCACAGAGAAAACACAGCTGCTACAGTGTCTGACTCCATCTAGTGGCTGTCTCATCATTAATAAATGAAAAGGCAGGCTTGCTTTATAAATTTAGAAAGTGATGTTATGTTGTGGGATACTCCAAAGGTGTGGGGCATGGAGCATAAAGCCCCCTCTGCACCCACCTCCCGTGATGGCCCTAGTAACAGCATCGCTGCTGTGAGTGTGTATCCACCCCTGCTAATGTCACAATCAAGTCCATGGATTTCTTAGTATAGTTTGAAGATTTTGTGACATTATCAGTCCTGGAATATCTTGGGTATCCTTGCCCTAGGTGTGTCACATCATCAGCAGTGCCCGGGCCCTGTCAGTAACAAAATTCTTCTATGGCAATGCCAGGTCCATGTCACAGATAAAATATAGTCCTTGTCAATGCCTAACCCATACCAGAGGCACAATAACTTCCTTGGCACTAATAATCCACTGTCAATGGCAGATCTTCCCCAACCCCGCATTGCCTAGCCCTTGCCAGTGATAGAACCTCTGTGGAAGTGCCTGCTCAGAACATTTTAGTTTTGCAACAGGGGAGATGAGTTTATTTACAAAAAATAAAAGAAATATTTTATGGGAAAAATGAGTGTATAGTTAGGAAATGAAAGCTGGTATTTGGTGGCACGTTGCCAAATATATTTCAGTCCAATATTTAAGCCATTATTCAGAGCTGATTTGGGGATCAATATAGAAATTTCTGATATTGTGCCATTATTTCTTTGGTGCGAGATGGCATTTGCTGCTACTTTTATTTCATACGGTATAAGAACAGTGGTACTGCTACCTCAACCCTTGTTTCTTTTGTTTAGTCCCCCCCAGGGGGTACCCACACCAAATGTTAAATTAGCACAACACTGAAACACGAAGACAATTGTTTAGCCAAATATATTGATATATTGAAATAATCATATGTTTGAACACTCTATTGAACCAAACACATATCCGACATACACAACAAACATAAGTGATTATCTACAATAATAACATACAAAGGTGATAGATTGTGACTGTACACACCACAACACTAAAGAATTTACACAAAAACAACATCATTTGGTCTTTACAATATCATTGTAATCCTAGCAACAGAGAACACCCTTGCAAAACCTTTTTCTTTATTGGGTCTTGTTGGGAAGAATTGCTAGACCATTAATGTCGGCGTTTCGACCCCTGTTACATGTGTGCATATCAATGACATCACTGTGGGTCTTCTTCAAGACAAGAGACAGTTGTGTATGCCCTTTCTGAAGTTAAGTTAAGAAGCCCAGCCAGGCTTATCAGGAATTCTCAATGGACTGGAAAATTCTTCCTCCTTGTGACCACTGTCGCACGAGTTCAATAAAGGTTCCACTGTCCAAATTTTGAATATTCAGTAGGTAACAGGGGCACCTGCTCCCCATGAGACTCCGGCAATGTAGGCTTCAGATAGCTAAAAATAAAGAGACTTTTAAATGTCCATCTTAATATGATCTGGATGTTTCCAGTATCAGTTATGACCCGACCGTTTTCGGGGTAATATCTCCGGCAACCAGCTCGGAGTCCGTACTCGAGCTTGTAAAAACATTTCATAATCCATAGTGATTGCTTTGTATGAAATTATTATCACAAAATATAATTCTGCTGACCAGATGTGTACGATTGGTGAGACCTTATGGATATATCTGCTGTCTGAACCGGATAGGCCTCTCTAACCTGTTCCAGTTATGTTTTCCTAACCTGTGAGATATGTCTGATCAAAAAAAATAGTTCTGCAGTGTAATGTGTGAAATTGTGAGATCTATGCCACTTTCATTTCCCATCTGCCCCTGCAAGTAGATTTCCAGTCATGTTATCTGTATGGGTATCTAGTTGGACGTGTTAGGCTGGGGAAATGAAAGTATGTAGAAGATAGAAGTGTCAGGAGATACTATTTATATTTTGAAAATAACCCTGTCAAACCCAGAGTGTTTATACTGACATTAACACGTGCCCCTCTCTCTGTACCTCTATGCATTACTCTGCTGTATCCACTTCCCATCACTGTTCCTAGTTGTGTTGAATTCACACCATTCTGTACACCATTTCATTGCCTTGTAGCTTGGTTCATGTTCTATAAATTCACAAACATCCAAACGTTTAGCTTTTAAATCAATTATTTTGAAAATAGTTCCTTAAAATGTTCCTTTTGTCCATTGTGGCTAGTGGTAAGGTTGTCCACTCCTCCAGTCATAGTAGACCCATTGCTGCTATTTTTGGGTAACTTAGGCAGTACAGTGAAATATGTCTTTGAATGGGCATTTTACTTATTTATTGATTATAAAATTATAAGCGTCTTGGTTACTTCAAAGAGTGAGAGGACTGTCCTAATCTCATATTTTCTGTCTGGATGCATGTTGTGTAGGGAAGTGTGCACTGGTCGGGTCCTTTTTCAAGCCTTTTCTGAAAAAGTTGTAATTTTCTTCCGCATTGAGGCCGTGTTTCAGTGGGTGCCAATAGTCCAGCCGCCTAGACTTCCAAATATCCGCCTCCATGTTTGCTCTGTCTAAAGGCTTGTGAGAGATCAGGTTTGCTGTTGATGGTCACACATTTCTGTTAGGCATGTAGTGAAAAGCCAGTTCTCACAGAAATCCTGGGCCTTGTGCACGATACAGAGAACTTTGAATTTGTTTCTTGAAACTGCAGTGCACGCCAACCCTTGTGATGAGAGTTTTTGCTCTACAACAAATCAATAAATGTACTTAAGTAGCCCTCCAACTGTATCACGCTGAACACATGTTAAGTGTGCTGTGTGAATTCCATGCTGTAGGTTACGCAATGAAGGACCCGCAGTGGCCATGGGATTGCGTCTTTACCCATTGCATGCTGGAATTAGAGGGCAGTGTTGCATTTTATGTTGAATAAAGAATATATTTAAATAATAATGCAGTATTTTTCACACAGCTTTGTACATTTATTAAGGCATGATATGGAAAAAACAAAACACTGTAATTTATGTATTTATGTATGTTTACATATCATTTTTGTTGTAGAAACACGACATGCATAAGTCTGAGTTGTTTAAGGGGACCAGCCCTTCAATAAAAAAGGGGGCTTCGATGGGGGTTGATTATAAAGTAAATATCTCTTTTAAGAGGTTGGGTTTCATAGATTTCTGTTTCAAATGAGGATCTTGTGATTTGCAGAGGTTGCCTCATTGTGGGCTGATGATTTCCCTCACACCTCTTGTTTTGAGTTGTACTAATTAAATCTGCGTTGCTAGAGCTGAGATCTAGCCCTATGTCATAGAGGGAGCTCCTAGCTTGGAGCTACCATCTCTGTGCAGTGGTTGCAAAGCTGTACTCAGAACTGCAATTATTAATAGATAAAGTAGTACTACTCATTTAGTGCAAAAGGTAATTCACAAACCTACAGCTGGAGGCCTCCGCCTTCCCATTTTTTTCTGTGCAAACATCTCTACCATAGTAGCAAAAATCTCTGTATGCATAGGTGTATGTTCCTGTTGTAAATAAGGGAGGGACCGGGGGAGTTGTGGGAAAATGAGAATATCTACTACTAAATGGGAGGGGTTTAGGGAAATTTAAGGAGGGGTTTAGGGAAGGACATGCTAATATAAACACACATCTGCAAAAGAGTAAGATCATTGCTATCCACAAACTACCCTTCTAAAGTTACCACAACCCTAATGATGTCAAAACAGGTGTAATTGTACTTCAGCCCAGCCTTTGAGTGAAAATATGGAGGCAGTTAAATGAAATAACACCCCATAGAAACCGGTGTTAAATAAGTTGAATTAGTTCAAACGCAGACCTAACTATAAATGGATAACATATACATACACACACACACACGTATATATACATATACATACATATATGGCAGGTAACTCCAACATGATCCTCATGCCATGAGGAAGAAAGAGCGCGGACCACCGAAGCTTTTGTTCCAATTATTTTATTGCCAAGCGAGGTGAAGTGGAAGCCATGGCGCTTTTCGTCCCTCCTGGGGGACTTGATCACATGATGCAATAATGGGGGCACAATTGGCTTAAATATGTTTTAAATTTTTTCTGCTGATACCACGTGATAAGAATCCTTAAAGTGACAGTGCAAGAACAATCTGACAAAATATTTTTAAAGTGCAAGTGCTATATTAACAGTTGACATGATGAGTCCGGGAATTCATGATGCATTAGGAATTCATTAAAACTTGGTAGATGTATTTGCTGAAATGCAAAATAAATATACATATATGAACATATGTATAAACATATAAATATATACCTCAACTCCTCAAATTAATGTATAAGTACAAAGAATTGTTCGATTATCATAATTTATGTTTCAGTTCAGAGTGGCCTTTCACAATAAACATTCCTTCATCTACCTTAAATGCATAATTCTATCATATTTTCCTAAATCAAGTGTTCATCATGTTGATGTGTGGTATGATATGATAAATTAACCTCTCAATTGTGAAAAACCCAATAAAATGTATGTATATATATATATATATATATATATATATATATATATATATATATATATATATATATATATATATATATATATATATATATACATATACATATATGCGGACAGATAAAAGGTGAACTTTCTGTTGTTGGGACACTAAGTCACCCACTGGGTGTAACAACTGTAATATTTCCTGAGACTCTGATGGCATCAAATATGGTAATATTTTCGGTGTTACTACAACTACCAGAATGCTTTGCACGCACGAGGCAGAGTAATATAAAGTGCATAGGTGCACACAAGTGAAGCTATTTTGAACATCGGGAGCCCGCCAGTGAACAAGGGTGAACAATGACCAGAAACGCGTATGGCAGGAAGGGCTAAGATGACAGACTGTTGGTGAAACGATTCAGGAATACTTCACAGTCTGCTGAATAAATGGATAAGTGTAAACACTCTGTGTGGGTGCCTCAATTGCTGGAGCAAGTTTCTGTTGGATATATATATATATATTAACTGAAAAAAACAAAGGTTACAGGGACGTTATGGTTAGGAAATAGAATTTTTTTTTACTTAGAAATTCACTGAAAAATACAAAGGTTACAGGGACGTTATAGTTAGGCTAACATTTAATTCTTACAAAACCAGAGAAATTCAGTAGGTACAGATAGCTGAGCTAACTATAACGCATGCCCCCTCAATGCACTGCTTATGACCTCACATATTGCATCACTCATAACATGGTCAGTGACATTACTGATCACGTCACTGATGGCATCTCAAATGACATCACTATTTTTAAACATTGCATTGTGTGAATTACTGAAAAATACACTTGATTAAAACTAGTGGTGACTTTTGGAGAAATTTGATAATAGGGTCACTGTTTATATTTTGGTGTTGTGACTCTTTGGCAATGTATGTCTACCTGAGTGCAGTCAGGACCTCTATGACCAACCGCACACTGTGCATGCCAGAATGCCGTGTGTGGCGTGGGGCTGACTGCCCTCAGAGGGATGGACGAAGGCATGGGGTTATTTGCCTGCAGAGTGTTAGATGCGTGTCGAGTGTTGGTTAAGCCCTAAAGTAACTATAACTCCTGTCCTTGCCATGCACAGCTAATTACCCCACATATTACATCACTCATTCTGTATCTTCATTGATAGCATCACTGAGCCATAGTTACTTTAGGGTTCAAGTTAAGTTACTTGAGATAACTATCATGTAAAAATTACTTTATCACTGAAATTTTCACCTAAGTAGAACATCACTTCAACTTTTGGTTATTTTCAGTGCATTATTCTTGAAAAGGTATCAAAAGTATTTAAATAGCTAAAATAAATGTAAATTATTTTAAAACATTAAAGGGTGATGCATCCTGTAACAGAATTTACAAGTGTAAAGTTACTGCTGGTATGCTTCAACCTGTTCGTGGAGATCCTTGCCATGTAAGTGGAGATCTCCTTTTGGGAAATAATATAGAAAAGTATAAAAGTTTATTAATCTTTTTTAAAAAAAGTATCAAAAATATTTAAATATCTAAAATAAATGTAAATTCATTTAAAACATTTATTATCAACCTAGAAATAATTAAATACAATACAGCACAAATAACTCATCAAAATTAATGTTTTAAATAATACACTAATATAAATATGATTTAAAAAGTATAAATAATATATTTTAAACAATGATTGAAACAAATAACCCACTTTCCCAAGCATTTTTATTTTTATTTAATACTTAGTATATTTGGTTAAAAGTTATACATGTATTCAATTTAAACAATGTTTAATTTGGTAAAAAAAATTATTTCGTTTTTAAAATAATAAAATAATTAATGATTAACTATACATAATTGTTCCCATATATAGACTTTTATAGGTTTCTGTATGCTTTGCTACAGGGAGAGCTCCACTTACTTGGCAAGGATCTCCAGGAGCTGGTCGAAGCTTACCAGCAGTAACTTTACACTTGTAATTCTGTTACGGGATGCACCACCCTTTAATTAGAGGGGTGGAGATATATAAGTCTACACCTAGGAGTTAAACTCCACTCAGAAATGATGAATAGAAAAAAAAGTGGAGAGTTACACCTAGATGTAGTAGTAAATATACTTGTAAGCAAATATGCACATATATATTTAGGTTTCAGGTTGGATCCTATCATGTGTCTACCAGGAGCCAGTGGTGGGTGCGGGGAGTTTGAGGACCGGAGTGATGTGATCAGGTTTATTCATAAATACATAACAACAATGTGGTGCACGGGCCTCGCCTTGCCAGCCCGTATACACTGAGAAATCTTTGATGATGTAATCTGCGCGGCCTCCATTGTGCTACCTGCACACTGCTCATAAAGTGGTGATGTCACGGGGATCACCGCCTACCAGCAGCCAAAATATTGTCCTTTGGAAGCCCTTGTATCTTGATGAACTCTTAGTAATGATGCTGCTCTCACAATGAGCCCTTTCATCTGCTTTGTCTCGCGCCGGCGAGGTTTGTGATGAGTGACGCGGCTGCGTTGAAAGGACCGCTGGGAGTTCATGGCGTGGAAAGGTGAAAGTGTTTGCTGCTGGAGTTTACATACACCTGACAGCTGATGTGACAGCCTGTAATAGAGCGCGGTAATAGATTGAGCACAGAGGCATACCAGGAGGCTGCAGTGTCAGGGGGGTGAAGGGGGCCCTCAGACACGCGCTGGATTCCTGGGGATGCGTGAAATGACGGCCCTCGCGTCTGGGCAGATAACACGTGCCGAACAGACAGATGAGCGAAGTAACCTGTCTTGTTTGTTGTTCTTTCGTAGGGGGCAGGTGCCTGCCGAGGCGGAAACAAACTACCTAGGAGTTGCCAAATCCCTTGAAATGTATGGTGTGGACCTCCATCCCGTCTACGTAAGTGCGCGCCCAGTTTATCATTTAAATATGACATGAACCAGGCATCTGTTTGTTCGTGGTATTTCTCTGGAGTGTGCGTGAAGCCCAATGTGTAAGATTTGCAGGGCCTCTTGGCCCCGGGGCAGTGGGAGGGCTGCCATGTTGTGCCAGAGAAGGTACTTGTCAAAGACAACACATTTCCAATAACACACCCTACAAGCTGTAGCCGGCTACATATGTAGGCAAGCGCTTCAGCGCCCCCATCTAGGGGTAGAAAGAGCTATATAAATGTTGCAATACAACACCATATAATATGACTACAACATTGCTGTAACTTTGGTTCACTTACATGATCCGTACACAGACTTTACCTGACATGCAACAGTCACAGAGTGGAGACCCGTGGTGCATCTATAGAATAATGCACCTCGCAGTGTGTGATGAGGCCCGCGCCCTCAGTGACGGAAGCAGTCGCTGGTCAGATTTACAGCTGTGCCTTTGGGTTATGGTTATGGCTGCCTGTCATGTGTGTTTTTATGTTTTTTACACTCCCCCATGCCACACTGCTTTCCCCTCTGGCCTGTCACTCACTTGCCCTCATCACCCGGGCCAAAGGCTAGTGGGGAGTCTGATGCTTTTTCCAGAGCACTGACTGTGAACCTGACTTTGATTCCTGTTCTTTGACTTTGGTTTTCATGTGGATGAAGAGAGGTGGCTGAGCTGTGATGGCCTGAATGATACTTGTTCTTCCCCCTGCCTCTTCCTTTCTCTTCTCCTCGCCCCTTCCCTTGGTACAGTCCTCTCAGGGCCTCTCTGTGGCTGGCTCATGTCCTTTGTTCGATCTGGTCCCAGAAGCCCTAGTATTTCCTCCCTCTAACATCCCAGGGAATGTCAGTGCTCTAACATGAGAAGGGAGTCTAAAAAGGTGTCGCCTCACTGGTTCAGAGCTAGCAGCTGAAAATTAAAACAATATTTTATTATAGTTTTATTTTCAGCTGCTGGTTGAGCCAGAGTGTGCAGGGAGGGGCGAAGGAGGGCCGGCCCATGGGAGGGGGGAAGAGGAGTGGTATGTGCACTTCTAAGTGCGCATGTCAGTTTGGCCGCGTGGCCTGAGGCTGGTCAAACTGACACGCGCACTTAGATTTCTCCAGCCCAGCTGTATTGCACAGCTAGGTTGGAGAAACAACACAGACTCCCAGTGCTTGAGCGAGCGTTAATCCAGACCGCTCAGGCCAATCCCCACGCTGCTCTCGTGCTTAGGACCAGCACGGGGATTGGAAGGGGAGCCCGTAATGCTGGCCCAGGGACTGCTGGGACCAGGAACTGCAAGGAAAGGAGTGTGAGGTGGCAGGCAGCACCAGGTAAGTTTATTTTGTATTATTAACCCCCACATGCTTCCCCCGCACGCTCACCCCCGTACACTCTCCTACCTCCACAACACTCTTTATCAGTGTCAGCCGACACTGATAAAGAGATCACTTTTTGGTAGGGTTAATTGAAGCTCTGCTTTCTACACACAATTAATTTTCCCAGTTAGATTTTTAAACAAAATCTGTTTGTGGATGGGGCCAAGATTTTTGGTGCTGTAGCTAAGGTGGCTTTATGCTGCCCCTCTTCTCATTGGCAGCTGACTCATAGCGCTTCCAGGAACATCCTGGCGCCCCATTGCAGGTAGCGCCCTCTGCAGCTTCCTAGCATTGCCTTGCCACAGCACTGGATCTGGCCACATGTATGATAGATACGGTTTGGGCTCACCCATTTCACCTTTGTACCTACAGAACCCTGCCAGGGTGTAAATGTCTGTTTTTATATTTGGCCCACCCCTACAGATGAGACGTTATGAGGCGAGTGGCGCCTTGCGTCTGGGCTTGTGGTCAGCGCTCCATTCATCATGATCAGAGGGAGGAGAATTATTCACCGTGATTAGAACTTGTTTCTGAAGTGAACATTCTCGGCATACTTGTACGAAGAACAAGAAATAGAAACTCAGGTTCACGAATACAGGTGATAAGCAATCTGTTGCAGCAAAAACACCCCGTTGGGCTGAGATCTGGAGTGCAGCTGGGCAGATCAGATAAATCCTACCTCTGCCTCTGATGATCACATTCCCGCCGAAAATATGAAAGTGGTCCCTGGAGCCTGTTCGTCATTCTGTCTCCTGCAGAGAGAATGTTGGATGCTGTCTCCGTCTCTGGGTCAGGCTCACTGCCCGAGGGCTCTTTCTGCTTCATCAGTCGGCGTCGGTCATGTCAGCCCTATCCACAACCAAGTTCAACTCAGGTGCACAGAAGCAGATGCGTGCATCAAACCCCAAACTCGAAGCAAGATTGCTGGGATATTACCGTGGGAGAGTGTGCTTACAAATATGTAAATTCCGTCAGTCTGGCGGAATTGGTTTTAGATTTGTGGACAGATTCTCTTGGGAGGGGTACACTGGAAAAGAAGACACACGCTAACAAATTCATACATCAAATACTATTGGGGGGCACTTTTACCACCCTGGAGACTCTCACAAATTCGGTCCTGCAAAAGTCAGGAGTAAATGCATTTTCAAGGTAGGAAACGGAGCAAAACCGTTAAATTACTTATTGGCAGGGCTTTAAGTGTGATCGACGAACTTGGGTCTCTCAAAGGGCAGTGGCGGCTGGTGACATTTGAAAGTGTTGTGGCGTAAACGTTCGGGATGAGTGACAGTTAGCGAATGAGCTGACCGCCATAAGGGGGTTTCGAGAGGTTCTCCCCCACAAAAATTTCGAAAAAAAGAGTGGGCAAATGATTCATTTTAAGCAAGTTTGAGAAAGCAAGTAGGTTAATAAAACACAATATAAAAATGCAAAATAAACCTGTTTTTGCAATATGTAAAGCCTTTAGATATATTTCAGTAAGTACTAATTAACACATAATGACACATAATGACATAATGACATGACATGCAACACGGTCGCTGCAATTCATTCCTGTCCAACTTCTTGAAAGTAAAAAACAATTTCAGTTCTGCATCTTATGTTGGCGATGTACAAATGATAGTATACAGAACAGATGATAACTTTAAACTCCCTGACCTGGTCAGAAGTCTAGCATCAAAGGCAAGGCTGGGGTCTCCTGGGATTTCCTTTCCAAAAGATTTCATCACACAGACTGCAACCTGAGTCTATACATGCTTCTTTCCATTGCCAATCTGCTCTGCTGTACACCCTACCAGATCCCTTGTTCATGCCCTCACAAATTACCTTAATGTGTAGCTTGCATTTGGGAGGGGCTGAAAGGACAGCTTCCTCAAAGCCATTTGTCAGGCCATAAACACTGAGCTCAGGATCAGGATGGACATGGGCTGTACACTACTTTTTACATTTGTGGAGTGCATAGAGGCAGATGTCCAAGTCGAAAACCTTTTGTGTAAACAATTCTGTTTTCAGTGCTCATATTGCCCCCATCATATTGCAAATCGAAAAGCCATGAAAATACCCCTGCATTATGCTCCTGCATCATGCTTCATTGCAAGAGACCAACACATTGCCTCTGCACTCTGCTCTCTATCCGGAGCCCCTTTACTATGACCAATGCACAAAACCCCTGGACGACACTGCTGTACATTGCCCATACAAAAAGTCAAGTACACTACTCCTTCATTATACCTATTCAACATACCCATGCACCATACCTATTGTGCACATAATTGTGCCCAATAGCTCTATAAATTACCCTTGGATGTCAAATTGTACAGTGCTACATAACATAGCCCTGTACATTTATCCCAGTGCAATGGTTTTACATGGATAGACATGAACGAAAAGCACAGTACAATGCCTCAGCAACATGCCTTGGTGCAGAGCCAGTGCAACATGCCCTCTCACAAAGTAATGGCATGAATAACAAGGACCCCCTGTTTGAGCAACTGAATATGTTTGACAGGGAAAATTAGACAATGTAAAAAGAGGCACCAAATGTAATATCATCAGGGAGAAAACGACAAGTATAAAGCACAAAAATCAATTAAAAAGTACAAAATTTTGTTTATTAAGTATATATACTCAGGATAAAAACATAAAATTTCTGACACATAATAAAATCAGACTTATGACCTATTCTAAGCAATCAACGCAATACAAAAAATAAAAATGACACCATTAATTCTTAGTTCATAGAACAGTGGCGGACAATTATAGTCCTCTTCTCATAAGTCTGATTTTATTATGTGTCAGAAATTGTATGTTTTTATCCTGAGTATATATACTTAATAAACACATTTTTTTACTTTTTAATTGATTTTTGTGCTTTATACTTGTCGTTTTCTCCCTGATGATATTACATTTGGTGCCTCTTTTTACATTGTCTCTCACAAAGTAATCACACAGTACCCACTGCATGGTAGCCCTTCCCACCGCCCCTGCAGAGAGCCTCCTACATGGATCTCCAGTTTGGAAACACTTACTTTGGATGTTTGCGCACGGTCCCTCACTGGAAGCTGCACAGGTGGCGGCTGGCAGTGATGAACGATGGCAGGGCATAGTGACACTATATTGTTGGTTAAAGTGCCAGACTGGTCTGAGGTGTCCCGGGTTCCCTAGGCAGCTGTGTGTAGAGGCCTCTTTTTTTTTTTTTAGAAGCACCCTAGGTGCACACCCTCATGCCAGTGATCAGTGTGCAATGCACATGATAATAATGGCCAGGTATCAGGGCAAATATGGGTGCCACGGGTGCCAGCTGCAGAAAAGGGCTGTGCACACCTCACACATTACACGCACAGCACATGAGGGAGATATGTGGCCTAGTTCTAGTGAAAGTGCCAGGCTAAACAACTCTTGTTGTGTAAATAAATAAACATATCTAGAAATAAATCACCTTTGCCATGCCACATAACATTACATACAGATTTTGACATAGCTGTTTGCACACATTACAGACAGATGACACGTGCTTGTGGGTTTCTCTGTGTGCCAACAATGTACAACACATAAGCGTGTGTACTCCCTCAGCCTCCAAGGTCCCCCCCTCCAGGTGCGCCACAGGAAGAGGCAACCAGTCCTTACACTCACCTTCTGCTACCTCTCCCCCTCCTCTCTGTCCTGCTGACCTTGAAGGGTGGGAAGGTGGTTGATTTGGTAGAAAGCTCAGGTGCACGCAAAAAAAATCTATTAAAAAAATGCCATAAAGGAGCTGTAAGGGAGGAGGATAGATACAGTAAGGGCCTAAACTGGGGATACAACAAATGACACAACACACTAGGATACTCTATAGGATCAGAAGCCACGAGCGACCTACAGTCGTTTATTTATATCCCTCTGGCCATGCCTGGCCAGAAGGTGCAACATTGTTTGTGGGTGTTTCCGGGTCTCGGCCGAGACACGCGAAACACTAGAGCGCTACATCCCTTTCCAAGTTGGTAAATGTTCGGGAGCTTTTACTCAGTCAACATGCAAAATCAGCCAGTCTCTGATTCGGCCTTGGGTTTGGCCTTAGGTTGTGGCTACCCCGGCCCAAACCATCTGGGGGTCCGGTTCTTCTCTGGCCGGAGACGGTGGGGTGATTTCAGGTCCGCCATCAGCAGCGAGATCCCCTGTGTCTCCAGGCTGACTTGCGACTTCAGCATTTGGCCGATCGTTAGCTCCCATGGAATCAGTCTCAGGAGGGATGCGTTTGAACCAAGACACGTTTCTGGTCACCTTTTCTCCATTTCTCTGTGCAGTCACCGCTGTGCCTTTAGTTGGTTTGATGGTCCAGGGTTCCCGTTCATATGGGGTCCTGAATTTCCCTCCTGGCCTCCGTGTTCGTATCAATACTGCATCTCCCGGGCATAGTCTCCTTTCTTTTGCTCATCTCCGCCGACTCGCCCGTTCATTGGTCCTTGTTCTCCTTTCCTGGGTGGCCTCAGGAACATATGGTTCAGGCGCCCAACTATCCGCCATTGGCAGCAAATCTCGCCGGGGTCCTGAAAACATTAATGACCATGGGGACCTTTGTGTGGTACTATGTGGAGTGCTTCGGTATTCCCTCAGGAAATGCTGCAGGGCCTTTTCCGGGTCGGCCCCCTCGGCCATGGCTATTCTTAGGGTCTTGTTGACAGTTCTCATGAATCGTTCGGCCTCCCCATTAGCTTGAGGCCATTGAGCCGTGACACAGTGGTGTTTTACTCCCAAGCTGTGTAGGAACTCCCTGAAGTCACTGCCCTGGAACGGCGGCCCATTGTCTGTTTTGATCAACTGGGGAATTCCGAACATTGCGAAGATCTTGCTCAGTATCGGTTGTACACTCACAAAACTGGTGGACTGTGCTACTTCCACCACCGGGTATTTCGTATAGCTGTCTATTAGAACTACCGTCACTCTCCCATCCGGGAAACTACCAAAATCCAGACTGAGCCATGTCCAGGGTGATGGAGGCGGGTCCTCCGTGATAATCGGTGCGGGTGTCTCCGGCAGACTAGTGAGCTGACATGCCCGGCAGGTCCGTACCACCTCGTCAATTTTCTCATCCATGTTGGGAAACCACACTTTCTCCCGCATCCGTGCTTTCATTCTTCTTGTTCCTTGATGACCCTCATGTGATAACATTGTCGCCTGGTCCTGTAAGCTGATAGGAATAACTACCCTTGATCCTCGAAGAATGAGTCCATTACTGGCTCTGCTGAGCCCGTTGTGTATCTTCCAAAATTGTGACAGGCGGGCACGGTCTGATTCATTCCAGCCGCTGACATTGCGTAAGAAGTTCTCCCATGATCCAGTTTCTACTGCTTCTTTTACTCTCGTTATTACCACATCATGGTCATATTGGGCTATAATGACATCTGCTGCCAACGCTTGAGGGCACGACAGTTGAGAAACCATGTTCACAAATTCCTCTGTTAGTGTTTCCTGATCCACCATTACACCGGCATCACTCGTGGGGTGTCGTGACAGGAAGTCCGCCTGGTTTTTCGCCCCGGGCCTATAGACGAGGTCCATTTGATAGTGTTGGACCTGAATGGCCCATCTCTCAATCCGAGGCGGGGGATGCGGAGCCGTTCCTCTAAACAACGGTACCAGTGGCTGATGATCTGTGACCATCCAGAACGGATGACCTGTTATGTATAGGTGGAAGTGATTGTAGGCCCATTTCACTGCCAACGCCTCCCTCTCAATCTGTGAGTATCTGGCTTCCGTAGCTGTAAGGGCCTTGCTGGCAAACGCTAAGGGCACCCATACTCCCGGTTCCGCCTCTTGCGTTAGAAGTGCCCCCAGACCTACCGGGCTGGCATCTACTAATATCTCTGTCTGCCTCGCTGTATCGAAATACGCAATCGTTGTGCTGTCCAATAGCGCTGCCTTTACCTTGTCAAACGCTTCCGCTTCCGCCTTGGACCACCGCCAGGGATTCTCTTCGTCAGATTCCTCAGAGGCTCGGTTATGGTGGCAAGCTGGGGAATGAAACGAGCACAGTATTGTGCCATGCCCCTGAAACTTCGCACTTCCGACGCAGATGTTGGAGCTGGAGCACACTTTATAGCCGTCGACTTTCGGGGGTCCACCTTAACACCTTCCGAGTCAAAGATGTATCCAAAGAACTCTATGGATTGCTTGAAAAACTGGCTCTTCTCTTTGTGGAGTGTGACTCCAAAGTCTGACAGTCTCCTCAGTGTAGCTCTTAATCTTCGATGGTGCTCCTCACTTGTTTTGGCATGTATCATTATGTCATCACTGACATTTAGTACTCCCGGCAGTCCTGACAAGATCTCCTTGATTGCATTTTGAAAGATTTCCGCAGCTGAGGTGATTCCAAAGTTCAGTCTCTTATATCTTCTTAGACCTAGGTGTGTAGAAAAGGTCGTGATATAGCGACTTTCTTCGGCCAACTTCAGCTGGTGGTAGCCTGCATTTAAATCTAGTTTGGAGAACCACTGGGCTCCATTCAGGTCTGTCAGTATATCATCTACCGTGGGCGTGAGGTGCCTCTCCCTTTTGATCGCTTTATTGGGCATCCTCATATCGATGCATATCCGAATTTGGCCAGGTTGTTTGGGTTTCTCAGCAATCACCATCGGTGAAACCCATGGCGTTGGTCCCGTTACCTTCTCTATGACACCTTGGTTCTCTAGTTTCTTCAGTTCTTGCGCCACCGCCGATCGAAGATGAAACGGGATTCTCCGATGCCTTAATGCTATGGGCTGGATGGCTTTGTCAATGTGCAGTTTGACTGGCGGTCTTTTGATCGTTCCCAGCCCTCTAAACAATGATGGAAACATCTGTAGGACTTCCTCCGCATGCAGTGCCTTCACTGCATTGGCAAAAGCGATTAGCTTGAGGTCCTCTGCGGTATGGCTTCTGATGAGCAAGTCTGCTTCCCTGTCGATGACCTGGAACGTGGTTGTCAGTTCCTGACCCTCTGCTCTGACTTGCACGGTCATTTTTCTACTCATAATGGTAGCGGCGTTTTGCTGCCATACGTCAATATTCGTGCCTTGTAGTGCTGTATGCCCATTACGTTGATTGTGGCTCCCGTGTCTATGACTCCAGTGACTGTCGAGCCATCAATTTGAATTTGACATTTTGGTTGTGGTCTCCGTCGTCTCTTGAGTTCGCTCACGAACGAGACATAGTAGCACTCCTCTTCGTCGCCGGTCGACGAATCATCCAACCGCTGTTGGTAGCGGGCCTGTGTTCTCGCTCCTTTTGAGTGGTGGGTCTCTTCTAGGGCTAGTTGTCTCACTGCTTTCGTCAGGGGTCTCATGCTTGTTGCCCCGGACCCTCGAAAGTTTCCTCTCGCACTGCTTCTGCAGACGCTGGCAAAATGGTTAATTCCTTCGCATTTGGCACATGCCTTGCCACGTGCCGGGCAGCCATCTTGGTTGTGCTCTTCATACCCACAGGATCCGCACGGCGTGGCATTCTGGTCGGCCATCTTCTTCGTGCTCCTCGGCCACGGTTCTGCACTGCATCCACCCTTTCTGTCTTCACTGTGACTTCTGCGTTCGCTGTCGGGTTTATGGCCGCCTCCATTGCTGTGGCTCGCGCATCAGATAGCTTGTGTGACCGGGCAAGCATCAATATTTCGTCCAGTGTTATTCGGGGTTGCCTTAGTATTAGTGTTCTAAGGTGTTTGTTCTTGCACCCTTGAATCAATTGGGCTGTTACCTCCTTTATTTGATCATCATCAGGGCACGTACTTATGAGCTCTCTCAGCCTCGCATGGAAAGCGTCCATCGTTTCTCCTTCCCGCTGTCTGGACTGCTTGAACTTGAAACGTTAATAATGAGGATTCAACTGAGGGTCAAAGTGTGCATTCAACGCTTGTACAGCTGTATCATTGTCTGTTGCTAACCCAGTGTTTGGCAAATGCGTGAACAATTTGTAGAGCTCATCCCCACCAAAATGCAGGAGCAACGATCTCTTCACTTCGTTGTCTTTTTCTCTAGTGGCAGTGAAATAATTGTTCAGTCTGCTTAACCACACCATCCACCTTGGTGCTGCCGTCCCTGGATCGATTAGTGCGCTGAATGGCGGTATGGGGTTGATCTGTGAGTGTGGTGAATGTTGGATCACTGGTTCCGCTGCCTGCTGTCCTGCTGGTCCTGCCACCTGTGCTGGGGCTGCTACCTGCGGAGCTCCCCTTTGTGCTGCGTTGTCCTGGACGACAGACATCGTGACCAATACTGCCTGGGGTTTTCTGCCACACTTTCTTGCACCCCTACACTCAGTCGTCCACTTGTTGTCTTGTTGCTTTCACACCATGGCTGTATTGTATTTGCCAATGCTTGATGTCTTTGTGATTATACTGGCAGTCACCGTTATGCACACTGCGGTGTAATATTTATGTCACACTCTCCCATTTACCAATGCCTGTTATTCCTCGTATGGATACTTTCACTCTTGCATTTACCAATGCTTATTCTTATTATTTTTGTTTTCTGGCGACTTCACTCACAAGTCTTGGCTTCTTTGGCCGTTTGACCCTTTTGTCTGTCATTCCGCTCGACACAGGCTTTGTACGCCACTCCCACGCGCTTAGAATTCTGTCGCTCCAGTTATCGGAGCCGCACGTTGGGATCTTCACACTCTGGGCCAGCACGCATGCACTGCGCATGCGCCCGCGATGCCGTGCACTCGGGCCTTCGCTCACCCGGCCAATCGCACACCGCGTCTCTCCCTCTCTAGGGTCTCGTTCCTGCCGGTCCCTCATGCAGCTCCCCACACGCTGCTTACCGGCACCTGCAGAGTCTGGGTCTACTCTCCGATCAGGTAATGTGATCCTCGGGCCGCTTCACCTTCACGCCGGCGGCCACGCAGTATAACGGCGCTGACGATAACTCCACACCTCTCCGATTCCACACAGGCTGCTGGGCTGCTTCTGAGGGGACACGTTTGCACCACCCTCGTCGCCAGTGTAAGGGGGGAGGATAGATACAGTAAGGGCCTAAACTGGGGATACAACAAATGACACAACACACTGGGATACTCTATAGGACCGGAAGCCACGAGCGACCTTCAGTCGTTTATTTATATCCCTCTGGCCACGCCTGGCCAGAAGGTGCAACATTGTTTGTGGGTGTTTCCGGGTCTCGGCCGAGACCCGCAAAACACTAGAGCACTACAGGAGCTGCGTCAGACACACGGAACGGACCATGCTGTATCTATCCAAAATGGATTGCGATGATGCACTTTATTTGGCAACTAAACGAAACACACATTGCATTTTGCACACACAGTGCCTCAGCTCCACCCAAACCTGCTGGCTGGCGTTTAGAAATCTCAGCAGTGTTGAATCATGAAATCGTTCTTTCTAAATGTGGGCTAAGGGTTTCCAGAACGATGGCACCGAAAGTGCTCGCTATTTTATCCCTGCTAATAATTTCACATGGAAGTTTCCCTGGCTCCAGTTTTAGAGACACTGCGTCCCACGTGGCGTTGCATCTGGAGGTTTTGCGGTTGGACGCTTCTAATACAGAGGCCGAGAAGAGGTTTTGGCACCTCTCTGCAAACCACCCTCCCCAGCCCTACTCTGGGAAAGAGTAGACTCTTAACAGGTTTTGGCCGAATTTCGGCCGACCCGGCGGAAACGCTGCACAGGCCAGCAGCTTTACTGAGAGAGCAGGGGGTCCCTGCTTCGAAACAGGCTGGAGAAAGAAAGGGTTGACTCCCCCGAACACATAACACGTGAGTGCTTAGACCCACCCCCACACTACCGCTGCCTCACGTCACCATCAGAAGCCTGGTACCCTCACTAATCCAGACACTGCTCTTTGCTTTATGTTATCAACATACAGCATAAAAGCAGTGTCGGGATTGGATTGGGCAGGCAACGTTAGCGCTCATTAGAAGACCAGGGGGATTAAGCTGTGACTCCCCCTGGCTCACTGTTGACCATGTGAGAGAGGCTGCTCGTGTGCAAGTCGGGCTGGGCGCAGAAGGGGTGTTCCCCAAACCGACATTCACTACCACTTTAAAGAGTGCGTGAATGGAGCAACAGGGCAACGTGAAGTCTGTTTAGCCCCTCCCACTTTCATCAAGCACTTAATAACTGGCCCGCGGCTGAAAAAAAGCTGACACCGCAGGCAAGAAAAAAATAATTGCTTGAGTTTTAAGTTTAATACTGGGGAGAGGGGCCACAAATAGGGACTGGGGGGCTACAATTAAGGGGGGGCGATGCCCCAACGCCCTTAAAGAGGAACTGCCCCTGTAAAGGACCGTGGGTGATGTAATTAAGGGCCTGGATTAAAAACACAATCTACAAAAATCTGTGCTTAGCATAGCGTGCCAACCGACTGGTATTTTGCTGCTTCTGTCATTGCATCCAGATATATAAAAACAAGTAACATTATGCGTACAACATGCCGGGACTATTGGCTTTGCCAGTGGTTGTTAGTTGCATAAGAGAAGCGAGCAACAACTATGACTTTGTCATATAAAATATTGAAAATGCTTTAGTTCCCAAATGAAGAGACTGTGAAAGAACTACAACAAGGCTCTTTGAAGTTACACCAAAGACAGTAAAGGTGGCACTGCTGGAGAGCAAAGATGTTTTTTCACCATGAGGGTGAGGGCAAAAATGGAGAGCCTGATAAGGACCTATCTCAGCAGCTTCTTTTTGAGAACTGCTGGTGCTGAGCACTGGCAGGACCCAGCCCACTTAAAGCCCTGCTTAATGGAACATAGGGGGAGAGATTTCTTTACAGGTCACCTGCAAAGAAGCACATTAACATCCTGTGTATTGATGCAAAGTTTTACACATAGTCAACACTGAACATCAGTAAATGCACAATAGAATACTGTAGTACATTTACAACTGTCGTAGACTTTCTGTATACTCTTGGGAACCTTTGTGAAGCCCTAAAAAGTCAAACAGCAGAACATGGAACTTTCTGCTTCTTTGCACAAGTGCGCTAGCAGCTGTATATCAGCCAGTTCTTGCAGCCGTTGCAAAGCCCCTTGGTGTCCTGCAAAGCGGGATCAGTGAAGCTGGTAGAATGGAGAGTAGCCTAGACTGACGTGTGCTCCCATTGGCTAAAGCCTGGTAGAAGGGAGGAGTAGCCTAGACTGAATGTGTGCTCCCAATGGCTAAAGCCTGGTAGAATGGAGGAGTAGCCTAGACTGAACTTGCGCTCCCATTGTCTAAAGCCTGGTAGAATGGTGGAGTAGCCTAGACTGAACGTGGGCTCCCATTGGCTAAAGCCTGGTAGAATGGAGGAGTATCCTAGACTGAACTTGCGCTCCCATTGGCTAAAGCCTGGTAGAATGGAGGAGTAGCCTAGACTGAACGTGTGCTCCCATTGGCTAAAGCCTGGTAGAAGGGAGGAGTAGCCTAGACTGAATGTGTGCTCCCAATGGCTAAAGCCTGGTAGAATGGAGGAGTAGCCTAGACTGAACTTGCGCTCCCATTGTCTAAAGCCTGGTAAAATGGTGGAGTAGCCTAGACTGAACGTGGGCTCCCATTGGCTAAAGCCTGGTAGAATGGTGGAGTAGCCTAGACTGAACGTGGGCTCCCATTGGCTAAAGCCTGGTAGAATGGAGGAGTAGCCTAAACTGAACTTGCACTACCATTGTCTAAAGCCTGGTAGAAAGGAGGAGTATCCTAGACTGAACGTGTGCTCCCATTGGCTAAAGCCTGGTAGAAAGGAGGAGCAGCCTAGGCTGAACTTGCGCTCCTATTTACTGAAGCCTGGTAGAATGGAGGAGTAGCTTAGACTGAATGTGTGCTCCCATTGGCTAAAGCCTTGTAGAAGGCAGGAGTAGACTTAACTGAACTTGTGCTCCCACTGGCTAAAGCCTGGTAGAAGGGAGGAGTAGCCCGGACTAAACTTGTGCTGCCATTGGCTAAAGCCTGGTAGAATGGAGGAGTAGCCTTGACTGAACTTGTGCTCCTATTGGCTCACTAACATTGAAACAGCATGCACACGCCTTTATGGGAGAAATAAGAGGCAAACAAAGACAGGACAATGTACGGTTTTTTGCAACTCTATATATGCACCGAGGCCTGGTATCTGAGTAAAAAGATTTGCTAGTCTCTTCTATCTCCCACTGCCAGCTACTCCAGAAATGACCTGGACACAGTGTTAAACACTATGCACACAATCTGGTGTGCTCTCTTAGACAAGGGTAATGTGACTTTAATAAAGGTGTACCTGATCTCCCATGTTCCTTGCGCAGCAGTATTGGACTGAGAATCACGAGGACAGCATGTGGTGCAAGAGCGGGTAAGGACAGGGTTGTAGCTTAGTTGGTGACATTCAGGGGGTGCAAAGCTCATATTTCCCAACTCAACAAGTAGGAAATACTAGCACAGACCCGATTCTGGGCCCCAGGACCCACACCCAACTACAAAGCCAAAAATGCATTTATATGAGGGAGGGGGTGTCACACCCCAATCACCACCCCTTAAACTACGGCCCTGGTTAAGGCGAAAGAGTATGCCACTAGAATCTGCAATATTTTCATCTCATCGAGTACATCTGAACACTCCGGAGGCGCACCTCATTTCTTCAGGAGCAGCTCCTACGTTTGAGTGGAGGAGCGTTGCCCCGCCTTCCTCAAGTTCAGCAGGCACACACGAATAAGGAAAATGGCATGTCAATGCCATTTTACGTAAATGGCGAGGTGCAAGGGTAGGGGGTGCAGCTGAATCCTGCAAATGCAGGATTACGGCTGCCCCTGCAGTGCCTATGCGAAGTTAGCCAGCTGGTTTGCTACGGCCAGGCGGACATGCGCAGTGCGCACCCAGCAATCATATGGCTGTGAAACAGCTTGAGGATTGCTGGGAAGGCCCTAAGACCCCAAATCTGTGCTGGGTCTGCATGCTCCCACCAATACTGGTGCTGCTCCCAGCATGAGAGCAGCTCCAGGATAGGTTGTATGGGTATCCACTGAGCAGGAAGGAAGTCCTTCCCTTTCCTGCTCGTGGACGCTGATCGGGGAGAGAGGTGCGCACCCAGGGGAGCCGTTTATGGTGAGGTTGACGACGTAGCACCCTACCATATTTTTATAGTTGTAGCACCCACTGCATTTCTTGGAGGTATTGTGCCACAGTTGACTGGAGGAAGAGTATACTAGAATCTTCACCCTGATAAAGATTTGGAATCTTTTTTGGGTGGTTGCTAATGAGCATGGAATGCGCTTAAGAATATTTATGCTATGAGTTAATCCGTATTGCAAAAAAAACGAAGAAAACCGTAAACTTCATTACTATATGCCACAAGGACCCTCCTTGTTCAAGGTACGTGACTGAGAATAATAATGATTACGTCTACCAGAATGCCTGGGGTAGCTTGCTGCTGTGTCTAATAATGGACAAATGTTGGTACAGTGAAGGATTGTGCTATCAGAATTTGCAATGCAATTATCACCTGCTGGCATTTCCCAGATCAGAAATCATATTTATTACGTGGAAGCCTGCAAAGAGCCCTTTCAAACCAGCAAGGCACATTATTGGTAACATATGGCACGGCGGATTAGGGTAAAGAACAATCACCAGATGCATAGCATCTGCTAAATTGTTATTTGACTGTCTTGATTAAAAGGTGTGTTTCAGGTTTTGTTCCTAGTGCAGTGGATATGAATGGAAGGACTATAAACATGAAGGAAATGCGACTTAACTGGCCTAGGCGTAGCTCAGATACTGAGGTTTGGGATTGACTGTTCCCATGAACAACAAGTTTAGTACTGATTTGCATTAGGTGGGCTAGAGTTTGGCATACAGACACTCCATTGCAATGGCAATAGAGTACCCTGTCTGCCATACTCAGTCTGCCCATTACATTTTTAGTCAGGCAGACTGCAAAATGTACTCTGTCAGCCTAAAATTTCCTCCAATGGAGTAGGTACTGACTTAATTTTTTTTTCTTTAACTGTCCCTCTCCATCATATATATTGTGGCCATGATGGTCTGTAAAAAACAGAAAAATACCCCCGTACTCCATAGGAGACAATTACCATGGTGTGAGGGACATGATTTTTTTTATTTTTCAAAACAAGCTCCCATTTTTAGGGCTCGCCTACGCAGCGCGTATGTGATGCATAGGAGACCTTTAGCCATCGTACAGCTCTTTTTCCAAGCACATACTCATACGGCATACAGCTTGCGGGAGTGCGCAACGGCGCGCCACAAGCACAAGTGTGTGCTTTGAAAAAGAGCAGACTTCGCATGCACACACGCACGCGCGCAGCCAATGCTTGTTATCAGATGGAGTCTCTTACTGCGCTGCTCCCTGTTCAGCGGCAACATCCATGTCTTCATGTTCATACCGGCTCCCTCTTCTCCAGCCCCCTTACTCTCCTGTTGCCTGTATTTCTATCCCTAGTCTGTCTCCTGCCACCCTTTGCCGTTCATTCTAGTTCGTTCTCAGCTGCTCTTACGAAAGTGCATAAATCTGTGAAATTGATCTTACCTTTTTACTTTTTAAAAGGTCGTCCTTTTGTTTTACTTCTAAAGCACAAAAGCTGTAGAACGTCGTCGCGCAATGTACCCAAGTAGTTAAAGGCACAGAGCCCCTATTTTTCCCCTTCCACACTGCCATCAACTGACTATGATCACTGCATCATAGCCAAATTGTAAAATAAAACACTGCAGCCCCTAACCAAATCCGACCGCCAAACTGCCAAATTATATTGCACTTATTAGTACGTCAACACACCCAAAGCCGACAAACGAGACTCCCCACGAGTAAATCCACTTTTCCACCCCTACTTAAAACAACGATCCAAACACTGCCTTCCTCCTTTACCAAACACAAAGCACTGCCAGTCAACAGCATGCTGTTTGACAACTCTAGAGTTCTGTTTTCTTTTTCTTTCCTTTACAGCCAATGAACCCTAAACATATTACAGCAGAGAACAGGAAATTGTCTATTTTTGGCAAGCATTTTCTTACATACTTGAACACGCTCTTCCCCGCTGCTTCGTTTAAAGGTCTCTCTGTTTTCTCCCTGCTATCTGGGATGTGTGTCCTTTCATTGCTGCTATATCAGTTTCTATGCATAAACTTCCTCCCAAGTTCGCCTATGTCAGCACTTTCCTCCCTGGTCACGAATCTCTCACCTTGAAGCAATTAGTTTCCATCCGGTGCAGGGGGGTCTTCTCTGGGGTCTACCTTCCTCTTTTTAAAATTATTTTCTCTCCATTGCCTGCCTGGGTGTACCAGTTGAACCAAGGTTCACAAATAGCTTCCCGCCTGGTACACTCCTCGCCCTGTCAAACTCTGGGCGTAGCTTCCTTCCCTCCTGACCTCATAGGCTTGATAGTCTTAGGTTTCTCTTCCCTTCCTAGAATGCCTATGTCTCCTCCCCCGTTAACCATTCTTTTCTTTGGCCACAATGAACACATTGTCCAGCGGTGTGCGCCACCTTATACCCTTTTTTTTGATAAATTTATTTTTGCGGCGAAAGTATCAAATAAGGCACATAGCATACAGTCATCAAATCAGTTGACAGGATATGGACAAGTAGGCCAGGTCCACGGTGAGTACACAGCCATGTACAGCCCACATCCTGGAGGCAGGGCGGCGACAAGGTGAACCCATAATCAAGCAGGAGGACGTGCACTTATGCATCAAATATCAGTTAAACAGTATCAATGACTACGCCATTTTTTGATGTTACAATACCAAACTATATAACTATAAACCTTAACAACCCCCCCCCCCCATGAGTGGCAATTCTAGCGCTGATCCGAACACAGAAGGAGATAAATGCAAGGGCCAAGGAGGCCGCGGTCAGAACAGTACACTACGGTCAGCTGGGAATTACGGCTAAAGTCAAACACATCCAGCATGGAATGGAATGGAAGCATGGCCCAGGAGACTGTTACATCGCTTCCCGATCTCCCTCACCCACCCCCCACCCCCCCTCATCATACTCCGAGGAAGCGGAGGAAAACAACTCAGCGCTGGTGGCGTCCAAATCGTCCTCCCCCATCCCCTCGATACACATGACTCTCCAGGCGAGCAGGTCTTCCTGGAGCTTCACGTCTCTACGAGTGCGCTGCATATGCGTCTCCTCCGCCAAGGCCCATTCCCTGGCATCTCGCAACCATAGAGGTATTTCAGGGGCCCTCTGGCCCATCCAGGTAATGGCCACCCGTCTCCTCGCTAGAACCAAAAGTAGTTGAAGCAGTTTGTAAGACAGTCCCTTCCTCCTGGGTTTGGGAACTAACGCCAGTAAACAATGAAGCGGGTCAAGTTGCAACCGAATATGTGTAATCCGGCTAATGCGACCCACCACCTCGTGCCAGAAATCATGAACCAAGGGGCATTCCCAGGCCAGATGAAGGAATCCCGCTCTTACTGCACCACATCTAGGGCAATTATGGCTTCTATCTGAGGAAATGCGGTGGAGGGAGACAGGTGTCATATAAGTGCGATGCACAAAGTTAAAATGAATTAGTTTGAAGCGCGCATTGCAGGAAACCTTACGAGTCAATAATCCAATTAGCTTCCTCTGGGCCGGGTCCAATTCGATCCCCAAGTCCGCCTCCCAAGCCCCCCAAGCTGGCGCCACCGGGGGAGTTGAGTCCCTGCGCATAGCAGAGTATAGTAGGGAGACTAAACGTCTACCCCTACCACAGGATAATATAACGTCCAGGGTATTAGTGAGCTGGGGCGCCACCGGGAACTGAGGCCACGTCGTTCTGGCCACATCTCTAAGGCATCCGTAATGCAAGTACTGGCCCTCCCTGAGTCCAAAGGAGTCCACTGCTCTCTCAAAGGATACAAAGGAGTCGCCCGGATAAAGATCTGCGAGGATGTCGCAACCGCCCAGCCGCCACTCCCGGAAGGACATATTCGCCTCCATCTGGAGAATCGGGGCCAGGATCCAAATGGATAGCTCCCTGTGGAACGGCGCGCGTCGCAGAACCCTTTCAACGAAGCGCTGCCATATATTTGCCGTGTGCCTTACGACATAGGGCAGAGCACCAGGGGCGCCCCGGCCTTGCACGAAAGCCTCCTGCAAGTCTCTGTCCGAGGCCACACCCGCCAACAATGTCAACTCCTAATTCTCGTTGTCAGCAAACCACCTGGCCGCCGGGAGAAGCTGCGCCGCATAGTAGTACAAGTCGAACCTCGGGGCCTCTAGGCCACCCTCCTCCCAGCACTGTGTCACCGTGCGCAGCGCTACCCTACTACGACCACCCACCCACAGGAGGGAGGTGAGCAGTGAGTTCAGCGTGCGAAAGATTCGGGGAGGCAAGGGGCATAGGGTATTTTGTAGCACATAGAGTACTCTGGGGAGCATCACCATCTTGGCAACTGCCAGACGCCCCATGAGGGAGAGCGGGAGTGTATTCCAAAAAGCAATGGACTTCCGGAGGCCAGCGAGTATTTTGTCTATATTATGAGTCAAGAGAGCGTCGTCGGAGGCGGCCACCTGAATACCCAGGTACCGGAACGCCATGCGTTCACACCGGAGGCCCAGGTAGCGAGAATCCGCGTCTAAATCGGGAACGGTAGGAGTCAGGGGGAACACTAGGGACTTATTGACATTCATGCGGAGCCCAGAGGCCGCGTCAAAGCGGTCCAAAAGCCGCAGTAAAGCGGGGAGAGCCTCCAGCGGGGAGGTCAGGTAGAATAGTGCATCATCGGCATAGAGGGAGATGACATTAGTAGTGTCCCCCACCACAATACCCCAGTCATGCAGGTCCCTGCGGGCAGATACGGCCAGGGGCTCGATTGCGAGAGCGAATAGGAGGGGGGACAGGGGGCAACCCTGCCGAGTACCCCTCCCCAGTGTCCACTCCTCAGAGCGGGCTGACCCCAGGCGCACCCTGGCCCGGGCGCTCCGCAGAGCACCCGGATCCAGTCGCGAAAACTCGGACCAAATCCCATCTTCAATAGGACATGCATCAGATAACCCCAATGCACTGTATCGAAGGCTTTAGCCAGGTCAACGGAAACCAAGACATGGGGGACCTCCCGCCCCCGGACCTCATGTAAAATGTGAGTTAGGCGACGCAGATTCATTGCCGTATTACGCCCCGGGACAAAACCACACTGGTCCTGGTGGACGAGTTGGGCGACGTGTGGGGCAAGGCGATTGGCCAGCAGCTTGGTGAGGACTTTAGCGTCTGAATTTATCAGGGTGATGGGGCGGTAGGCCGTGGGGTCTGTTTTATCACCGCCCGGCTTCAAAATCATGCATACCTCACCCTGGTTCAAGGTAGTTGGGAGGGCGCCCACACGCAAGGCCTCATTATAGACCTGTAGGAGGAGGGGGGCTAGGGTATGCCCGAACTCCTGATAAAACTCCGCAGGGAACCCATCCCCGCCAGGGGCCTTGGCCCGGGGCAGGGCGGCTATTGCCGCGGCGACCTCACTCAACGATATCTTGACATCCAGTTCCTTCGCCGCTGCCTCCGGTAGGGTCTGCAGACCGAGGTCCTCAAGGTATAAGTGATAGCCATCCTCAGAAATGGATGGGTCAACCTCATACACCGAGCGCAAATGGTCCCGCAGGACCGCGAGTACACCCACCTCCGAGTGTGCCATTCCTCCACTGGGTGTCCGCAGGGCCACTATACGTTCGGCCGCAAACTCACGGCGAAGTATCCAGGCCAATAAGCGTCCAGACTTATCCCCCTCGCGGTGCAGTCTCTGCCTATATTGGCCCAGTGTGAATTTATCGAGCCGCGTGAGTATGTCGTGAATCGACGCCAAGGCAAGTCCCTCCGCCACGAGGTCCGACACGTCTGGATCAGACCGGGTTTGAGTGTGCAGAAGCTCAGCTTCCGCAGCCTGCAAGTCAGCAAGCAGTTGTTTCCTGACCCCATATGACAGCCCCATGCACGCCCCACGCACGACCGCTTTCAGTGCTTCCCATTTGGTGGAATAGGACAAGTCCCTGTCCGCCCAGTTGAGGTCAAGGTAGCCGGAGAGCGACGACGCCACATGGTCCCGGGCCACTGGATCCTGAAGCAGGTCAGACGGCAGCCTCCAGGTTCGCGGACGCTCCGTGCGATCAGGCCACTGTGTCAGGCACGTGACCGGAGCATGATCTGGCCTGGTGCGTAACCGTTAATGTAAGATAGGAAGGAAGGTTGGCCGCCAGCACTCGGTCTAGCCTGCTATGTGTATTATGCGTCGGGGTGTAGCATGTATAAAGCTTCTGTGTCGGGTGGCAGGTACGCGACACATCCACTGCCCCTATATTATGCATTACTTCCCGCAGCCGCGCCGTCATGCGGGGCTTAGTGCCCACCCTAGGCGGATGACGGTCTAGCTCATGATGTAGCACGCAATTGAAATCTCCGAACCAAAGGAAGGGTGCGTCTAGGCTCGGGGCCACCAGATCCTGCATCTGGGAAAAGAAGGTCGGGTCATCGACATTCGGTGCGTTTGTATTAAGGATCAGGAGGACTTTATCGTCCAGCCTGAGTTTCGCCAATATGTACCTGCCTTCCACATCCGCATCTATATATTGAACCTCACAGGGAACCCCAGGGGCCACCCAAATTAATACCCCCCTAGCGTATGTAGAATAGGAGGAGTGGAAGATCTGGCCTCGCCACTTCTTGGCCAGCCTCTGCGCACCGTCCTCATCTAGGTGGGTCTCCTGCAAACAAGCAACTGAAATCCCATGGCGTTTGAGAAAGGTAAGGACCCTGTGTCTCTTAGTGCACGTACCCAAGCCACGCACATTCCACGTTAAGAATTTAAATCCCATGACCAACAATCATGCCCAATCGGGCCACATCGCAAGCACAACCCCGGCCGTCTCCAGTAGGCCCTCGCAACACAGAATTCTAGGGATGCGTCACGTAGTACCAGCACCCCATCAATCGGAATCAACATGCGCAGAATGCCAAAGTCATCGTTGTCACATCCCCTTTCCCACCCCCCAACAATCCCAACATTCAAAACTTCTGCAGTAACCCCCTCAACCCCCCCACCCGCGAGCAATAGGATAGCAACAACCAAAACCGCCACCCCGCCCTTCCCGTGCCAGTGCCAGGACGTGCACAGCCACCCCATACCACACACTTCACCCACACTCACACACATCAGACCAACCCCCCCCACCCACCCTCCCAGCTCCCCGAAAGACCCAACAAAAATATAATACGAACCCGGTCATATCTCCTCCGCTGAGTTAGCAATGCGGGAAGAGAACCGCCACCCACACCTCCCATCACCCGGAGCCCAGACAACCCAAATGCCCAGTGCAAGGTACCAACCAGTATCCAAATGTCCCCAGCATCAAGACAGAAAAGTCACAACGGAAAGAGTTGCAGGGCCTTCGGGAACCACACAACAAAGGCAGGCACACAGCGGAGGTAATGCAGGCAGGGCAAGAATCATTCCAGCTCCGGCGCCGGTAAAGCAGTCTCCGGAACCACCGGAGCCGTAGAGTCCGCGCCCAGTGGCGTCTCCTGTAAAGTATCTGGTACAAGAATGCCATTAGGGGCGGCCTCCCCAGTTGAGCTCGAGCCAGTCCTCTCAGGTGAAGCGTCCATTAGGATGGCCCCGTCCGGTCCCACCGTGGGTCGAGTCTCAGGAGGGCCACGAGATCCAGAACGGCGATTTCTCTTGCCACGTCGCCTCCGCTGCGGCCGAGTCCCCCAAGTGTCTCTCGAACCTCCTCTCTCACCCGGGGGGAGATCATCTCCTCTGATCTCAAGCCATTCCCACACCTCCGCCGGTGTCTCAAAGAAGTGTGCCCGGCCCTGGGAGAGCACCTTGAGCTTGGCGGGGTATAGAAGCATATACTGAAACTGCATGTCGCGTAGCTTTTGCTTGACTCCCAGGTAAGATTTACTCTGTTCTTGTACCTGCTGGGTGTAGTCGGGATAAATGGAGATTCGGCTATTCTCAATCATGTGTGGCCCTGACTCCCTCGCCGCCCTAAGGATGCAGTCGCGGTCCTTATAGTTCAGGATTTTCGCAATGAGGGCTCTAGGGGTCTCTCCCGGTCGCGGAGGAGGCACCAGAGCTCTGTGCGCCCGCTCCACAATGAAGACGCTGGACAGGCCACTCGGACACAGGTGTTCACGGATCCAAGCCTCCAGGAAGCGCTCAGGATTCCCCGCCTCCAGGCGCTCCGGCACTCCCAGGACCCGTATGTTGCTACGACGCGCCCTCCCTTCCGCGTCCTCGGCGCGCCTCTCCAAGGCACGGGTAGTAGAGGTAAGTTGGGAGAGTGACTTCTGTAGGGCAGCGACCTCCCCCTGCAGCTGTGTGATATTGCCCTCCGCATCCGAAACTTTATCCGCCACCTTGCGAAGGTCCGTCCGCAAGAGATTCACATCAATGGATACCGTCTCTATCTGGCGCTCCAGGGCACAGTGCGAGCCCTGTATAGCCTTGAGAAGTTCCGCTCTGGACGGCTCCAGCGGGTCCCCGGCCCCAACGTCGGCGCCCGTCTGGCGCGTGATCCTCTGTGGCTGTAGGCGAGTGGTAGTGTATTGCACAATTGTATTAGGTTGGGTGGCCTTAGGGCCACGTCCAGACCGGCCCGCCACGTCCACTGTCAGGGGACCTCCCGTCCCGGTCAGGGAGGGCCTCTCAGGAGCAACACAGTCCAAAATAGGGCAGGCGCACACCACAGCGTTCGAGGGATAGGGAGGAATCGGCCTCCAGGCAGGCCAAGCAATCCAGGAGGCAAGATGGCGTAGGAGCCGCTCGCGTTCTTCCAACCCCTCTGGGGGACTGGGATTCAGGTCCTCGGCCAGCCAACAGGGAACAGCACAGGATAAAGCACGGGTCCGACCACCGTCTCCTGTCGTGCACCTCCCCAGGGCCCCGGCAGCACCAGGCAGAGCGGCGCACAGAGGCACCCGGTTCCCAGCCGCCACCGATTTCCTAGGGGCTGCCCGGCCTCGGTCTCAAGATGGCGGGCGTGGGGGGTGGGGCGCAGGTCGTCCATGGGCCCAAGAAGTCCGCTCCGAGATGGCCACCAGAGTTTAGGAGCAGGGAGAGTCCAACAGCCCCCCCACCCGAGTGCAGGATGAGGTCCAGCGGGAGGAGGAACCGGGGCTGCAAAACTCCGTGGGCACCACTACCGGGGCCGGACCCAGACCGGCCCACCAGTATCCGAGTGCCTCCTGTGTGTACCCCCACGCCTCACACGGGATCCAGGACAAGCTGCGTGCACAGGTTCCACCTCCGGGCGAAGGCGCCCCGATGACTAGACGCTCAATCCCCAGCTATCGCAGGGGAAGCCCTCCGTTCTCCAGGGCAATATGGCAGTTCAAAATGGAGGGCGCCTCCACCGCCTTGTCCCCCTCCTCACCTCACCGTAGGGATACCGCCGTGCAGCCGATGCCCGACCCCCGCTCGCAAACCGGGAGCACCCGCCAGGTCGCAGGGGGTCGGAAGAGGATTTGCTCCGTCCGGGGGTCACTTCACGCCACAGTCGCCACTCGGCCCAAGAGCGCAGGCCCAAGCCGCGGCGTTGTGCGAGGGAAGGCTCCGCTCCCCGCAGCAGTCAGGCCAGATTCTCGCAGCAGATTGCCGGGCGCGGGTCGGTTCCTCGGGTCACCGGAGTCTCGGCGGGGTGACCGCTACCCCTCCCACACGCTTTGTAGCAGTCAGGAGAGCCCGGGCAGGATTTTCAACAGGATTCAGTCGGTCTTCGGGACGGAGCTGGAGGAGCTCACGTCCTGTCGACCATGCTGCTTGGCCACGCCCCCCTTTATACCCTTACATACCTCTTCCTTAGTCAGCCTCTGACTGGCCTGCCAGAGTCATGGGCAGAGTGTAAATCTTGCTGCCCAGTGCCCATATCAGACGAAAACTCCATCCCCTGGCCTATGTCATTCCTCTGAGGCACCAATTAACCACGCCTCAAACTTCTTTTTATTTCTTAAAGGTTGAGTTTATTTAAAATAAATAAACAGCAAAAGAAGAAGGGAGACAATACTATGGTGGGGACACTGTTTACTGGTATGATAATATGAAGATATATTAAGAATTACAATTTTGATGGCTGAAATATGAGGGAGATAGGGAAAGGGAAGGAGGGAAAAATCAATGCATACATATTAACTGACATTCATGTAATTAAACAAGCATTGGCATAGCCAATAGGTCTCGCTTTTGGGACCTTATAAGTATTTAGTTATGCATTACAATATCCTTGGTGCAACAACATCAACTGTTACATGGCTAAACACTTATAAGGTCCAAAAGGCGAGACCTATTGGCTATGCCAATGCTGGTTGGTATTTGTTTTTGAAAAAGAAAAAACCTTGGAAAAGTTTAATGGCCAGCTGTCATGTTTGATGGAGCCATATGTTCAATGTTTCCTACTTTGACAGGAGCCGCCACAATGGCAGATCCTACCAATGTATAGACATGTAGACAGGGCTGGCGGTCCTCTTTAAATTTGGCGAGTGGATTAAAGGCATGGTGGCATACAGTATATACAGTCCTACACACCTGAAGAAAATAAACAGGACTTTGATAAAACATTGCTTTCATTAACTAACTGTATGTATAAATAACAGAATATATTTCTTTGTGTCTTTTTCAGGGAGAAAACAAATCTGAGTACTTTTTAGGATTAACACCTGTGGGAGTCGTGGTTTACAAGAACAAAAAACAAGTAGGGAAGTATTTCTGGTACGTACCACTTGCAATCAAAATTACCATGAATGCGTGAAGTGATGGGAGAGGGGGCAGACTTCACCCAGTAGTGGTGCAGAACCTCACAGGTCCATATGACAGTTAGTTTCTTATTGAGAGAGGAGTGGGTCTGACCTTATTGCATAATTTTGCACACTTTTTTAGGTCTGGCCCAGTGTCAGAGTTAGGTGTCTTACCAACCTCATGTACCCAGATCACTTGTGCACATCTGCTAGGATTGGTGGATAATCTTTAGCTTACCTCTACTTTATTGTTTCAGTTCATTGGCCTTTTATAAAATCATCCTTTTGTGTTTAAACTATCTCTTTAGGTTATAGTAATTGAAATCCAATAAGATCTTTTCTTTGCCCTTATGTGATTCATACATTCCTTTGATGTGTAGTAAGGGTTTCTGTATGTATTATAAGCATTCTTACCTGCTATGAAGAAATCATATTGTTCTAATAAAGTTCTACAGGATGGTTAATTTATTTATAAAAATAACATTGTTATTGAAAGCATATGGCCACCAAGCTTAGGTAGTGGTATGTTTTCTTATAGTGAATTCTTGCAAAAACAAATAGAAATAAATCTAACCTTGAATCCATCTTCCCAAGACCAGACATATTGATTTTGCCAATGCTTGTTTTATGTAGGATGGAGAAAGGTGTTGCGGACGAGCTGTATTACATAGCAATTTTGTAAATATGGCCAATCTCGACTTTGCACAATGTTTGCAGCTTATGTGAACAGCTATGAAGTTTAAAAGTAGAGCAGTATTAAATTGCTAATTTCCTTATTAGATAGTCGGTAATCAGCATAATTAGTGGAGAATCAGTTTGCACCATTTTTGTTCCAATGTAAACTGACGTGTACCAGACATTACTTTTTATTTATGCGGTAATATTGGTATAAAATTAATTTATTTATTGTTTGTCCCGTGCAAGATTTGTAAAATGGCCGCTATTGGTTACAGAATGTATGGTCAGATAAGTCACTATGTAAATCATCGTTTGCAACTTTTCGCTGTATGATAAATATTTTATGTGGTTACACCTATGGACAATCTGTTTTTTCTCACTGGAAACGCAATAAAATATTTCAGGCTGTAGGGGATCAGGACGCTTTTAGAAGCATGGATGTTTTGAAACATGGTTTGAATTGTCTGCTTATGGTATGCTATGTCTTTCAACAAGATCAAGTTTCCTGCCTTTTTCTTGGAGTTTTTATAAATATGTGGACAGTGGCACATGTGCAGTGGGTTAGTGTGTAAGAGAGATTTTGGGGACAGTTGGACGACAAATATTTTAGCATTGGCAGCTGCAGGCTATTGTGGATTCATGAATATCAGGTAGCTCCATGTTGGATGAATGGTCTCCTGGGAAAGAGTGGCCGCTGCCGTAGCACTCCTCTCCACGCTGCAGAATCCTTGCAAGGGCTCTGTTGTTTCTTCTCTTCACCACTCCTTGTGAGCAGCGGTGGCTGGCATAGGTACACACGGTGAAGCGGGGCAGGGCGCAGCGGGGCGAGTCAACAGACAACGGAATAGGTATTATTTATTTATTTAATTTTAGCTATTCTGTTGTCTGTCGACTCCTCCCCCCCCTTTTCCCACCCCGCCTGACCACGTTTACCTGTGCCGGCAGCCACTGCTTCTGAGTCCTCTGGCCACCAACTTTTGTGGATCCCGTGTGTGGGCTGTGCCTTCTTATCCTTGTTGTCCACAGACACAAGCATTGAAAGAATGCTTTTCTCTGAGTTTCGTGTGTTTTTTCTAAGAGGGGCTACTGCTCCCCGATCATTTCAGCTCCATACTGTTGAATCAGCGAGACTTGTGGTCTTCACAGGCAGAAAAGCGTGCCTGAGAGCATGTTTCCCTGTGCTCCACATTGTGGCTTTTTCAGGAAACATCAAGTGATTTTAGTGGAATGAGGCAGTATCTAAAAAGCAAGAGACAAAAATAAAATCACAGGTTTAACACAAGTTTGGGGGGGAAGTCTGATCTTTTTAAAGATTTCTTCTCTCACTGTCTCAGTGTGAAAACATGGGGCACTCTAACCTTCATAATGTGAAATACCAGCAAAAAGGTTACATTTTGAGCAATTTTACTCCTGGTTGTTGCCATTATGGCCTCTTTGGTTATTGACAGGATAACATTGCCTGAGTATGTCTCAGCCAGATGTATTCCAATTCAGTGTTGGCAGGCTTAATACACGAAGTTTACACTGTTTCAGCCCAATGTACTATTTGCACACCAACTGGTAAGAGGTCACATTATAAATCGACAATCCTCAAATGGTCACCAGTGGCCTAACCAACTGATATTAGTGTTATATGTGATGTATTGTATTATGCATCTTTCCTGGTGGTCTGGTGGTTGCTGCTGTGTTGGTATGAATGTGCTGTGTGGAATGTTGGCGTGCTTGTTGATGCATAGGAATGCTTGGATGCCTGTGAGGTTGGGAGAGTCAGTTGGAGTATGGACTGAGCAGCTGGGAGGCTGCTCTTGGTGGGGCTTTCCTAAGGGCTATCCTAAAATCTAAGCTAAGAACCTATAAATGAAACATGATATATAATCTATAACTCGGCTACTGGACATTTTCATCTGAACAATTAGTTAGGCAGATCACAATTGGTTCAATATTGTGACCCCTTTCAATTGGCTGGAAATGCAGGAATGTTGGTGTGCAAGGGAGAACTAAGCTCCATCCCATCAATTATATTCCCAAACAAGAAATCCTTTCTTAAGTCAGTCGCTCCATTAATGGGAAAAGTGCTGCTTCAAAAAAAGGTGTGTGACTTGATGTTGAGAGGAGCCCCTGGACCCACCCCCAGGCTGACTGACCACATTCCAGAGGGGAAGTATCCCATACACCTCCAACTTGGTTCTCAGTATTTGATGAATGGTTCAGGGCTGGAGTTTCTGTCTCAAACTATTGATTTTTGGCATTGTACCTGCTTCTTTCGTACCCCCTCCTAATTGCAATTTGGAGTGAGCAAAAGAACCACTTTTACGAAGCAGAAAAGCTTTTCCTCCTTGCAAAGGAGGCTATGTACACCCCAAAGCACCCTTTCCTAACCCTATGTTTTTGTAACTCGCTGGGTGTGCAACAACGCCCGTGCTTTGTACAGCCATGACTTCTATAACCCTTCGAGATTCTGTTACTGCTGCTGTGGGTGAGAATGTATCCCTGAAAAACTGCCTTTTTCTGCTTGGTAGCGTGTTTGTATGAGATGTTTGATTAACATAAATTGTCTTAATTTCTTAGGCCCAGAATTACGAAAGTGCACTTCAGAGAAACGCAATTTGAACTACGGGTCCTCGGAAAGGATGTAAGTTGCTGTTTTTTGTTATTCTGCTAACTCTCGAGTTTACTTTCCAGGTATGGTAGAGAACGTTTGAATAATATTGGTATTTACGTTTTCGAGATATATTGGCTCCTCATTTCAGTATTTTATTCTTGTACTGTAAGTCATAAAGTACGCATTAAGGTGTCTAGTATTGCTTCTCGTTGGCAGATTGTGTCTCTTGTGTGTAAACAGTTATGGCGGCATTTCACAAGTCACTCAGTGGTGAACAAAAATAATTCAGTCACTTTTTGCAACACTTGTCAAATAGGTGTAATAGCAGACTTTGAAAAAGGAGGCCTATACAGCTCCGAGTAATTATCACTCATAATATATTAGGCAAAAATGCTGTGGAAGATCTGGTAGAAATATTGGCTGATCGAGTGGAATTCTTATAGGTGATTTTAAATATATAGTTAACATCACGTTTATTTGTAAAGCCACATTCACCCATGGGCCTCTTGGCTTTGAATAACAGATGTTTATTGTTACCTAACTCAGTGTGACTCATTTAGTCGACCTCAGAAGGATGAAAGGCTGAGTGGACTACCGGGATAGGAACCTGTGACCATAAGGTTACAGGCCCCAACAGTAGGCACATTAATTAGTCCACTAAGCCACCAGACACGGCTGTTGAATTTTGAAACTTATATTTCTGTTGCTTCACTCGGAGAAGAAGGAAAGTGCTCGAGCACCTTAGGAAACTTAAGAGCGACATATATGTGCTCCAAGAAACGAGATTACAAGCAGAAGACATCAGCCGCATAGGGGCCAATTGGATAGGTGAGGTGCAGGGCTCACCAGCACAGAACAAGAAGAATGGGGTAGTAACAATTGTAAGCAAAAACTCCAAAATAGAAGTTGTAGACTCTCAAGCAGACAAGCAAGGGAGAATGCTTATAACGACACTCAGAGGAGCGGGGGAGACATTCCATGTAGCTAACATATAAGGACCCAACAGTGATGACAGATCATTCTGGGAGGGGGTGGGTGCACAACTGTATTCACTACCGCTAGGAGATCTGCTGATAGTTGCAGGAGATATGAACCAAGTCCTGGACCCAGCAATTGATAAGCATCCATATAGACCAAGCCAATCAACAAGCAATCCCCACATCCTTAAGAATCTCTGCACCAGACAAAGACTAAGAGACCCATGGTGCATGTGCAACCCAGATGCCAGGGAGTACACATTCTACTCCAACCCACACAACTCATATAGCCGAATAGATTACATCCTACTGTCAGAAACACATACCCACCTCATAGACCACACAGAAATAGGACCCAGAACTGTATCGGACCACTCACACATAAGCCTAACACTATCGGGCAAGCACAACGACGAGCCGACCCGCAGATGGCGATTCGATGAAAGTCTGCTCCAACACACCCCAGCGAAAGCCAAGATAGAGGAGGCGATAAAAGAATACCTACTATTGAACGACAAACCAAACACAAACAGGGAAGTCCTATGGGACGCCCTGAAGGCCACCATCCGGGGAACAGTCATGACAGTCAAGGGTAGGATGAACAAAGACAGGAATAAGAGAATTGCAGACCTAGAGAAAGAAATTAAAAAACTTGAGAACAGCCACATAGCCAGAATAGAGGACAAGAGCACATTCACAAACCTGACTAAATTAAAGTATGAACTGAACAGAATACTGAGCGAGAGGGCGGGCACTTGGATCAATAAATATAAATCTATTAATCTTTGTACCGCAAACAAAGCGGGCAAAAACCTAGCATCCTACCTGAGAGGGAAGCAGAAACACCACACGATAGGAGCCATCAAAGACAAACACGGCATATCCCAGACCTCGAACAAAGACATCCTAGAAGTCTTCAGGGACTTCTACGAGGGACTGTACACCAAAGATGATACACTGCATGATGATGGGGGAAAAAAGTTACTAGCGAACATAACCACACCCACACTGTCGGACCAAGAACGAGACATCCTGGAAATGACCATAACGGGGGATGAGATAGAGAGAGCCACGCAAAGCCTCAAAGATAACAAGGCACCGGGGCCAGACGGTTTCACAGCTGGCTTCTATAAGCAGTACCTAAACATACTCAAACCCACAATGAAGGAGGTATTCACAGCATGCGCCCAGAGCGGACACATGACACCCTCAATGGCTGAGGCAAATATAATAGTGATACCCAAGGAAGGGAAAGACACAACAGAGGCGAAGAACTTTAGACCGATCTCCCTCATTAATGTAGACTGCAAGATCTACGCAAAAATACTAGCCAACAGACTCAACGCATACCTTCCGAAACTCATACACAACTCGCAAGTAGGCTATCTTAAAAACCGTATGTCACACGACAACACGAGACTTCTATGCCACGTAAATAACCACTCCTCCCGTAGCGACAAAGCAGCAGTCATAATAGCCCTAGACGCTGAGAAAGCCTTTGATAGAGTCTCATGGCCCTTCTTAGATCAGTGTATGGGGAAATTCGGGCTAGGTCCAAACTATAGGAAGATGGTGATGGCCCTATACGAGGACCCCAAAGCAAGGGTGGTGGTCAACGGAGGCACATCAAACATACTCAACTTGGGAAGGGGAACTAGACAAGGTTGCCCCCTGTCACCAGCCCTATTCCTACTAGCCATAGAACCGCTCCTCACGATGATCAGAACTAATGTGGACATTGTAGGGATACCAATAGGGGGAGAGACTTTCAAGCTAGCGGCGTACGTGGATGACGTACTAATAGTCACAGAAGACCCAGAGAGATCCATAAAAGCACTGACTGACACCATTGACAACTACGCCCAGGTCTCGGGGTACAAACTCAACAGAGACAAATCTGAATGCAAACCTTTAAACATCCACGCAACAAGAACAGTATTAGGAACATCAGGACTAACATGGCAACCAAAACCTATAAAATATCTGGGTATCCTCTTCGAGAGAGACCTAAGAATGACACTGGAACATAACGAACACGCAACAATACAGAAAATCAAGGACAAAGTAGAAGGGTGGTCCCCCAAGTTCACAACATGGTGGGGGAGGATAGAAGCAATAAAAATGATGCTGACACCGATGGTCAACTATATGCTAACCATGCTCCCACTGACTAACACAGAGAGCTTCCACAAGACACTTGACAAGATACTGAACAGCTTCCTATGGAGGGGAAAAAAACCCAGAATAAGCCTACACAAGCTAAGGCTATCAAAAGAACAGGGCGGCCTGAACATAACGAATTTCAAGCGATTCCAGACGGCATGCATAGCTAGACAGGGACTACACTGGCTAGACCCAAGACAAGAATACACCCCAGCATGGCTATCATTTGAGCGTGGACTACTAAAAGGCATGAACCCTATAACCCTCCTGACAGCCACACGACACCCAGCAGTGAAGGATAACCCCGTCCTCAAGAACACAAAGACAGCTCTTCTGAGCGTCGACAAACTACTGTCAACAAGCATCAGGGGAGGCCAATTTGAATCCCTCTGGCACAACCCCATTTTAAAATACAGAGATAAGGTTCTAGACATGCCTGAGTGGTACAGACATGGCATATCCACGGCCCATGACCTTCAAAGACAGGGCGAGAACACAACTTTCGATACACTCAAGGAAGCGCACAACCTACAAAACATAGAACTATACAACTTCCTGAAAATAAAAGTAGCAATTAGGAAGGCAAACCTTACAAGCCAGACACCTTCGCTCTTACAGCTTGCAGCCAATCTCAACATAATAGGACACCAAATAGCACACCTATACAGAGCCCTACGCCCCAAAAACACCAAACTCAATGATAAGGTCACAAACTTTTGGGGGACTTTAGCAGGGAAGGAACTAAGCGAGACCGAAAAGGCAGAATTATGGAGATCGACCACTAGGAAAAAGATAACTGCTTCACTAAATCAGACCAAATACTGGTTAGTACACAAGGCATACTGGACACCGGCCCGCCTATCCACCCTGGGGATCCGAGAGAGCGATACATGCTGGAATTGTGACAGTGGAAGGGGGGACTTAGAGCATCTCCTACTCAGCTGTCCTCAGATCAAGGATTTCTGGGAAAGAACGGGGAAGCTTATCAATGACATCACTGGAGTAGCCATACACATAGATTTCCCAAGTCTAGTCCTGGGCTTTGCAGCCCCGTCCATCACAACAACAGAAGACCGGGACCTCATTGACCTACTGTTGACGGCTGCAGTCAAAATAATCCTAAGCAACTGGAAAGACACCACAAAAGCTACACCACAGGCGTGGCTCAACTGGGTCACTTTCCTAAGAGGGGCAGATAACATTACAGCGAAACACTCACCGAAAACACACAGGCAATCAAACATATGGAGGCCCCTAGACCTCTACCTTTCATCACATAAACCCCCCTAGGCGCAGACACTAGACACTAGACAGCCATCAAGGGACACACTATAGGGACCCACACTCTAACAAAAGAAACCTGCGAGGAAGAACACTCTCCTATCTCCATTCCTACCTCTATCCCTCTCTATCCTCTCTATCGTCCGGGGCGTTATACCCACCAGGCAGCGCAAAGGGGGGAAAGAAGACAACGCCAAGCAAGACTCGGAAAACGGACTTCTTCTTTTTTTTGGACTAGTCGAACTATCCGACCCCACGCACCATGGCAAGGAACGAACTACTGCAGGACAATATTGCTATACCCCCCTCCGGCGCCTTCTTTTTCTTTTTTCTTTTTTCTTTTTCTCCTCTTTCTTTCCGCCACTCATGTATGCTCCATGTAAATATATATTTTTTTATATACAATAAAAAATTACAGAAATCAAAAAAAAAATAATTTTACCACGAGTAAAGGCAAGTGTACCTTCTGTGCTTATTAGTTTTAGACTTTATGGCTCATCCTTTCAAATATATTAATAATGGTCTATGCACAGGGACAGGGTAATGCAAACAGATGATTAAAGCAAGGCAAATTAAGCAGGTCGCTGCTTGCGATCCCCCAGGATTGGCTATCCACATCTATCTCCTTCCTGCAACTTTAAATCCCTCTTCCCACTCTCTTCACTCTCTTTGTCTTCTGCTGCACACCTTCCATTTCCCACTCACGTTTCCTTCTCTCCTGCCTTTCCTCCAATAGAAATATCACGTTTTTCACTACTCAAGAGCTACCAATCATCTACCAGAACAATGGACACCACCAACTGTACCTTTAAAAAATGCAAGTTCAGCAGTTACGCACCCACTCCATACCTCAGACCTTGTAGATCTGCAAAATATCCACCTTCTAGCTATTCCATACATATATATTTGAATCAACACTGAATATAAAATAAACAAAATCTTGACATCCAGCTACAATGCTGTATGCTGCAACAGACAGCAGGGTAAGAGAGGAGGAGCAGCTGTCATTTACAACCCCCCAGTTCAGCTTCACAGAAATCCCAGGGCTCCCTTTGTGCTCTCTTGAATACCTATCAGTCAAACGCACCACAACTTCAAACGTTTCAGCTACCATAAAGGAAGTTAAATTCAAGAATATATGGTGATATCGTTTCTAAGGATATTGTTGGTTTTAATATAGTTTTCAGTGATATAAAGTTTTAAAAACATTTTAATGTGTTTTACTAACTATATAAATTTTATGTGTTACTATTGTTTGCATAATTGTGATTCATTAAAAAAAAATATCACATATAACCTTGTCATTTAGAATTTTTTATTTAATTATTAATATTAATTTGTAAAGTTGTAGTTGTTTGTTGAGTTTGCAGGATGACAGGACATTAATAATTAACTAATTATGTTATTGATTATTATTATTTAAATTGTTCAATAATGCTTTAATTGAACAATTTAATTTGAATTATTTTTAATTGAAATTAAATAGGTTAATTTTTAAAAAGTAACCTATTTAATTTCAATTAAAAACAATTCAAATAACAAATATCATAGCACAAACTTTCACAAACACTTCCCATAGATTAAATTAAAAGTGATTGTACAAAAGTATAAATTTTTAACAAATATACTTAATTATCAATGAATAAATCACATATAAATATTAATAATTATAAAAATATACAAGAATTTTCTTGCCAACCAACTCATCCAAAAAAGGTTAAAAAAACAACACAACATTTAAAAATGCATGTGTAATACACGTACAAATACTAAAATCCATAGAAAACTAAACGGCAAAACAATTACACAATTGGTAATAACCTAATTATTTTACATAGTTAGCACTCAATTAAATGTACAAAATAAATTACATTTCATTTTAGTTAGCTGTTGTCTCGTCTGTGAGCTATACTGTTCTTCTGATAATGAACAGCCCTGTACGCCCCCATTTACCATCTTACTCCAGACATTCCCCTGCCGAGTTTCATAAACCAGAGGGCCACGCGGTTGCAGTTTATTGACTGTATACCCTGGAGCGGTGTGTGTGTTTGAAGAGGCATGCTGATTTTATATAATTACTCGCCAGTTCTGTAGGAGTAGGACAGACTAGGCTGAGATGGACCGACAAAAGGAAAATAACTTTACTGAGCAGAACACAACCTGAGGTACGTCTAGGCACTGCTCTTGTTACTGAGCTCTGAAGGGAGGCAGGCTGAGTTGACGTTGCAGGGATGGCAGAGCTCTGTAAGCTATTTGTGTTCCTTGAAGCAGGTTTCTAAGCCCATACTGGAGACTGGTGCTCAGAGGGCCCATGCTCTCACTGCGCGTGGCTCACACTGAGCATCCAAGTGAATAAATACTAGGCACCAGTGCTTTAAGTGGGTTTGAAAAAACTGGGGTGGTGGGGCAGGGCGTTCTCAAAGTTGTGTAGTCCAGTGTTTCCCAAACTGTGGTCCGCGGACCCCCAGGGGTCCCAGACACTTTCCCAGGGGGTCCGCAGGCAGCAGTTTAAAAAGCACTGCACTTCTATGATTAGCAGTTTTCAAGCAACAATAAGAGTGTCAAGATAACCCCAGTGATTAATGTACCTGCTGGAGAGAGGTGAGAGTTTTGTCCTGTAGCAGCTTTGAGTTATCTAATGTAGCACAGAGGGTTAATATGCCTCTTGCAAAGAACGTGTACCAGGCATTTTAAATAACAGTATATTATGTGCATAGGTGAGTGGGTCACTGCTTTTGTCACAAAGATTATTTTGTTACTGTGCAGTACATAAGTGACAACCTTAATCTATCACAGTGACCTATAAACTGTCATAAAAGAGCTGCTTGCAAACTGCATGGTGCAAGTTAGTAACATATAATGTTTCCCTGTCTTTTATTATCCCGATACTGCTAAAAAGGTTTATTAGGATGGAAATACATTTTTGTTGTTAAAGTCAATGCTAACCACTGTCTTATGTTCCGAATCCATAGTTTTTTGTGCTTCTCCAGACCAAACACTCTTTAAAAATTCCTACCAGTATAAATGACATGTGGATCCTACACCTTGAAGTCCTCTTTGCCTTATGGAACATTTTATATACACTGATTTACACTTATGATTAATTGTCTCTATATGTGTGTGATGTAAAGTGCTCTTGCATCCTACAATGGTATGGGAGATGCTATAAAACAAATTAAATACATGTGACAGAGGGGCTATGGAGAGAAGGGAGGCACTGTTGGAGGGTGATTATTAGGTAATCATTGAAGAACCCCAACAAAGATTGTCGTATCCTGGTGCATAGTAAGGTCTTCATTTACTATTCGTTAAAAGCTAATACAATTCAATATATAAATATAAATGTGTTTTCAACTGCACCATTGTTTCCTAAATTTCCGGGAGGGAGAGCCTCCCAAAGCCCCCTTTGTAGTGGTCAGGCAAACTCTCTGCACTTGGGGTGCACCATATGGGGACTGGTCTGAAAACATTTGCCAGGGCTGCTTTGAGTTTCCAGTCTGGCCCTGACAGGAGTAGGAGCCTCGTACTGCGAAATAAAACCAACCATTTAAAAGTTAGTCACTGAGATGCAGCACCAACCTTCCCATTAAAATGTTTTTTTTTCAAATTTGTTCAATATAAAATACTAAGGGGGATATTTACAAAAGAAGTGGTGGAGCGTGTTGTTAGCCTCAGTGGCTTAACGACACGCTCCGCCACTTCAGAAACGCAGGCCTGCACCATATTTACAAGAATATGGTGCATCCCTACATTTCAGTCTGTGCTGGTGCTACACTTAGCAGTGTAGCTCCAACGCAGGCAGGTGCAAGGGTGTGTGCCTGAAGGGGAAGATTGTTTATGTAAAGGATGGTCCCCCTTTCTGCACATAAACAATCTTGAAATGCGGTTTTGTCACTTGTATGTGTGCTGCTTAATGCAGCACACATGGAAGTTACAAAATGCATTAAAAAAATAATATTTTTATTAACAATGCTCATGAGACCATTCAGTACAAAAAAATATCTACATAGCATGTTAAGAAATAACACAAGAACTGACAAGAAAATAAACATTGGGGAGCAGCAAGGATATTTTTTAAAGATTGTTTGTGTGCAGGAAGGGTCACCTTCCTGAAAATAAACAATCCAAGGTATTATGCTTTATCCATGTGTGCTGCACAAGGCAGCACACATGGAAAAGGCAAAAACTAGGAGAAATAAAGCATTTCTCCTCGTTTCGTCAAGTTAAGACCTGGTTTTCCCTGGTCTTAATTTTGGCGCTGCCTCCTATTTATGCTGCCCTTGTAAATAGGGACAGCATCAAAATCAATGGGTTTTGCGATGGAACGCCCACAGCAAAACAAACTACCCACCCCTTTCACGCTAAGCATTGCGCGAAAGGGGGCCTTATTTACAAGACAGCGTTAAACCATGTTAGGTGGCTTACCGCTGGCTTGTAAATAAGGCGAAGCCCCTATCGACACGTGAACGTCGCAAAAAGTGCCACTAAAATCCTAAGTAATTCGAGTATTTGTTTTTTGTGCACACATGTTTTTTTTATTTTTTTATTACTGTTTTAACGTATGAAATTTAAATTGCTTGGGGGTCCCCTGCTCCCAGTGGTGACTCAATGGGGTCCTCAGGAGTCAAAAGTTTGGGAACCACTGGTGTAGTCGATCTAATTAAGGGTGTGGCTTAAAACACGTAAACTAAAGATCTGTGCTTAGCATGGTGTGCCGCCCGACTGGAATGCTGCTGCTTTTGTCATTGCATCCAGACAGGGTCGGATTGGAATTACAATTCGGACCGCGCAGTCCCAAAAAAGTGGCCTACATTTGCAGGTTGTGCCCTTTCAGAAAACATAATTTGAATAGACTCATTGGATTCATTTTAGGAGAAATGTTTGGTAACCTAAGCATTTTAAAGCCTATAGAATTAGTATGATTGGTGAAAACTGGAAGCACTGCATGTTGGCCAGGTCTGCGGGTTGAAATAAAATGGCCCAAGGGCCACAATACATGATCTGGCTGGAGCTGCCACCTGGCTGTTTTTTTTTACCAACTTGAATTGTATTTTAATATCCTGGCCGGTGCACAAATGAAGAAAAACGCAAAAGTCTCTATTTGTTTCTTCTAATCATTATGTAAACAATCAACATAGGTTTAAAGAACTTTACAATATGTTCTAAAGCTGCTTTACTCAACCTTGACTAATAGTTAAACTGAAAAAAGACAGAAAAGTCATGTTCATGTTAAAAATTAATATGTATATTTTTATATAAAGAGTGCTCTCTAATTATCATGCTCTGGCCTCACATATAAAAGTTGCTGTTTTATTTTCTATTTGATTTTTTATAGTTTTACTTAAGCTGAACTTGGCGCTATGGCATTGGAGCGATTTACATGAGCTACAGTTACACTACACAAGATCAAATTTATTTTTACTTTAGGCGTTGGGAGATTGGGTGATTTGCCCAGAATCACAGGATGTTGAGCTGACACTGGGACTGGAACTTGGTCTTTGAGTGCCAAAGTAGGCAGCTTTAGCCACAACGCCACATCCTCTCTAGTTTAATGAAAGCCTAATAAAGGATACCTCACAGCGAGGCCTATGCAACTACACACACACCCTCCAGGAAGGCTTCTCTTAGTTCACTCCCTCCTCAGCCCTCCATAGCCTCAGGGTGAACCCCTTGCAGGGGAGGGGTCAAGAAAAAGGACACAGCTACTGCTGCTCATGTATGGCCTGAGATGTAGATAGCTCATATCCCAAAATTCTGCTCCCCCAGTGAGGCCCCTGCATGCTCCCACCCGCCCCCACCCACCATTGTCGGAATGTGAGGGGAGAGATCAGGGGCAAGACACTGCTTCGCAGCCCCACTGGGGGGCCGAGGAAAGAATAACCCAACAAATTAAGCAGCACCTGGCCACCATTAAGGCAGATTGTCACACTTAACACCTTCGCCCCGCACACCTTAGCCTGAAGTGCGATGGCCTGGGAGGGCAGGAATGGAGCTGAGGCCCTTTAAAAACTGGCCCACATGTCACCCTTAGACACCAGCCCATCAGCCAATGCCCGACTGACCACCTTCCCAGTCCGACCCTGCATCCAGATATATAATACATGTAACATTACACCTACAACAAGCCAGGACTATTGGCTTTGTCAATGGTTTTTAGTTGCATAAGACAAATAAGCAACAACTATGGTTTTGTTGTATATAATGTTGAAACGGCTTCAGTTCGGTGCTGAGCACCAGCAAACCCCGGCCCACCTAAAGCCCTGATAGGCACTAACATGGCTGTTCTCCCTGTGGGCTGTATTTTTAAAAGCGTTACTGCATCATCTAGCGCCAATGACCAAGTAAGGTCATGCAGGTGATCTGTTTTCACCTATGTGTAAAATGTAAATGACAGCTGAGCAATATGCAAATATGTTCTAGTGTTAATGGCTAACCATCCAGTAAAGATTTTTACATTAGAGTACTCCTGATGCGGCCGTCTATCTTGCCGTTGGGTTGCCTGTTTTACAACACCTTAAGGTTCGCTGCCCTAATATCGAATCTAAATCGATTTGCTGCTCCGAGAGTTGAGGAGGGCTGCTTCCGGTTATCTGACCATCCGAAATGTAAAATTTTGTGGCACCATAAGGTTTGCGGCAGGAGACTTTAGAGAGGCGGAGGAGGGACCTAACAGTGTAAATGCAACTGCGGATACCCTATGGGTGTTTACTAGATCTTAGGACATAGGTACTAGCAAACATTTTCCAGGGGCCACAAAGTTTGCCTGTATTGAGATTGAGGGCTGCATTGATGGCAGGGGGCGTGGGTGGTGTAAGGTGGGCATAGGGGAAGCAAAGCATGTACATGTAAAGGCTGAATTGCACATTATGAAGCAAGAAAACATGGGATCTGTCCCGGCTTTCCTACTTGACCAAATTGTGTGATCCTAGACAATTCTTTAATTTCACTTTACCTTCTTTTGTTCATCATCACATATATGAGGACCTCAAATACATGACTTCAGGATGCACACTGTATGAAACCTTCTCTTGAGTTTCATTTGCTAAACTATAATGTCATCCATGTCTAATAGGAACCCTGGCTACTCAGGTAGTAAACATAACAACTGACTTGCCTCTTAGTTCACTATTTGCAGTGTTGCCAGGGTGGAGGCGAAGCATGAATGTTTCTAAATTCATCTTTGCAAATTATCACTTTAAAGAAAAACAATCTCAATGCACTGATATAATCTAATGCACTAAGACTAGAGGCTTCTGCAGTTAAGCTGTAAATAAATGTGTGCCCCTTTATTTCACATATTTTACTTCGTTTGTCCTGAGTCGAGAAACTGCATCCCAGTGTTGCTGCTGACCAGGGGGCCGCATGTAAAGGTCAGGAGGGCCGCACTTTGAGTTTCACTCTCTAGGAGGATATTATATTTTTTTACTTTAGGGTGCCGCCACATTGATGGCATTTGCCCGATGGACACTTGCACAGATACAGGACGTGCCAATGCTGTAATTTGATTCAAATAAGATTCTGTCGCAGAATTCTGCTCTGGTACAATTACTTGGCCTGGGCAGGATGGATGGAGGCTCAACAAAGCACTGCTAATGTATTGAGGACCACTCTCCATCACTTCAGGTCAGACTCGGGCCACATCCACCAATGACTTTTCCACCAAGAGCAGAATGACTTTCAGCAGAATGGAAGAGTTAAGTAAGTTCATCCCTTGGGGTCGCAAAGTGAAGGCTCTTCCGTTCTGTACAATCTTCCACCCGCGAGGATCCATTTACACTAAATGACCTTTCCCAATTGTGTCAGAAGCGGTGTTATTTGCTACAATTGCTAAGGCATGCGATGTTGTTCGAAGCATCAATTCTGCAAACCATGCCAGTACTTTTGACCTAACAAAGAATGTACAGAGTCCTGTTTTTTGCCATTAACCCTCCTTTGCTATATATTTGCCTTCCCTGCAGTAGGTCATTTTCTTCTTCTCCGCACTATCATGTATTCATTAGAGCCTGGTCCTCAGTCCTACTGGCTATTAAAGCTTGAATGTGAGCATGCTTTTGTTAAATTGGCGCCAGCTGCTAGCTCTATACTTCATTACGTACGTGCCTTACTGGAGTTGTGTGCTTGGAATCTAAAAGCAGGCCTGGCTGGTGGACATCAGACAGGCACACTTCAAAAAAGACCTCAGCATCAGGCCTTGGCAGCCATCTTTCAAAAGGAGATTCCTGCAGGAAAGGCTGTGTCAACATCAAAGGAGGAGCGGAGTTGGTACTGCTAAGACATAAGACCCACTTTACATGGCGTTGGTACTCTACGAAGAGTTTTTGGAAAATGTAGCGGCAAAGGCAAATTTGCCATAAACGTTGAGCATATTAAGAAATTACCTTTTAGGTTATAACATTATTTATTGATTTATTACTGCACTGCACAAAGATAAGTGATACACAAACTACAAAAATTATGACTAACAAGACTGGCAAGCAAATGATTGGAAGAGAGATGTGGCACAAGGTGGCTTTGGTAATAAAAGAAGACACAAAGAAACTGATCAAAGAGTCCTGGGTTGTGTACAGAAATACACCAGAGAACACACGTAAATAGGGGACAAGCCATGAATGCTTTCTAAAACAATTTGCAAACGAAACAGAACGTATAGCAAGCCAACAAATCGGCTGCACAATTTGCATTTCAACACCATTTTACAAAGCCAACTTCTAGGAAAATAAGTGGAAATGTACATTCTTCCGAGCGTTAGGCCAGTAACATTGATTATAATGTAGTAGAGTTTCAAAATCATATTTCTTGGGCTGTTTTTTAATTAATGTAAAATCGGAACATACAATGGGTGTGGATTCTCTTTGGAAGTGTTCAGGAGGTAAAGTGGTTGAACAAGTGATTACACAAAGTAACAGCCCTGCACAATAAACATAAACAACACATTACATTCTTGCACATGGTGTTATGCTGCAGAGGGTTTTTATAGGGCAGTATTTACGAACTACGTGGCCTCTTGCTTTTGCATGCAGGCTTTGGTTCAGCCAACGTTGGTGTATATACACAGGTATGGAGGGTGTGGATGTCACAGCCGATGTGGGATCACCCACATATGTGGATGTATTATGTCGTTTCTTCTGCTTGGTGGTTCGCGTCCCACGCATAACCCATGTCGGCTACAGTTTTGCCTGCCACTTATCTAGCAGTGATATCACGTGGCGTAGATCTCTACTGACTGTGTGCAGCCAGAATTAGAGACCTTAATTTGCTCCCACCTGAAGAGACGTTCACTCCTGTTTTTGAGTCGTGAGGCATTGCTTTACAGTTTATTTCTAAGTTTTGATGTCTTAGGAAGGCTAAAGAAATTGTTTACTGTAGTAGGCGAGGAAGGGTTGCCTTTGAGAAGTCATAGATGTACATTCAGTTGCAGCTGGTGGAGAATGTAGGTAATGAGACTTAGGGAAGCGACATGCACCTAAAAGAGGCCAACAGTAAATAAGCTATTGCAGGTAATCATGAGCATTGCTGAATTGTATATCTAGTTCAGAGTAAATTTGCACATAAAGTTGTCAATTTAAAGGTTTTGCTAAAAAAAGGGGTGGGAAATTTGCATGGACACAGTTATACTATGCAGAATTCGAGTTGATCGAGGGTTGTTCTGTCGAAGCTCAAATATTGATTAGGTCTGTGCTAAGATTTCGGAATTAGGTGACTATGTACACAGATATGCTCGTAGATACAGTGTTGACACAGCTACAGGTGGATCTAGAGTTTAGATGGATGTGACAGTGTGGAATTCTCTTTTATAGAAGGAGCCTCTGACAAGTTTGGACTATTGCCTAATTCAAGGCGTTTGATGGGATGATTGGTTTTAGGTGAGGATAAATCACACAATGTTAAAGGATTTTTTTTCCACACGTAATAGGCTTGGTAATGTTTCAGTGAGAATGCTCATGTAGCACACACATTTTGAGGTTCAGCATATCAACGAGTCTCTTCCTCGAATTGTATATCATTTGTATTGTTTCTCTCTGGGAAATGCTCTGAGTCGACTCTAAATCAGCTTTCATTTTATACTCTGTTTGCTAACACTGCCTTGACAATGTCTGTATGGTGCTGTGATACCCTGTGTCTTGACAGTGCTAGATAATCTCTTTAAATAAATTAATAAAATAAAATTGTAGTGACTAGAAGAACATAATGTCAGTTTGAATATCAAGTCTATATGGGTAGGTAAGAGCAAGAAGGAGAAAAAGGAATAGGAACAGTATTTCAAGTAGCGGATGTATCTCTAGGGAAGGAAGCGTGGCTGGAGCGTGTGCGACAGGACACACTTCTGTTACAATATGAACTGGTTCTCGAGAGCCAATGGCCTGGAAAGAAAGATTTGTATATGGCACGGAAGAATTATTGGTCAAATGGAGGTGAGGGAAGAGTAATAGATGATTTTCTTTGTTGAAGAGAGATAGAGTATTTCGGCCTAAATCTGTTAGAGGGAAGCTTATGAGTACTGCCAAGGTAGACACTGGGGCTCAATTGACCCATTTCGCAGGTTAATAGCACAATTTTGGTGACCAAGGGTGACTGAGATTATTGATAGGGTTGAAACGGATTATGTTGCATGTGCAGTAATTGAGACGATGCAGAAAACAGCAATCATTGTTTAGCTTAGAGATATAGAAGGTATCCTGAGGAAGAGTGGGGTCAGGCAGAATTATTCCTGTTGGTCAAGGAGGGCCTATTGCCAATTAAATTGTATTGGGTGGTTATTTTATACAGTGTCTGGAGGTTATTTTTAAGGGTAGTGCACCACTTTACTGAAAAAGTGACAACTTCCAAAGGCTCATCAAGCTGATAATTTAAAATCCAAGGAAAACACAGCTGTGGTAAAGAGGCCAAAGGTTCTATTGCAGTAGGTAGGTTGTGCATATTGACAATGTCTCAAATATTTTTTGAGGTTGATCGATGTATTCATACATTTCTGTCAACAGCGGACAACATTAGAGCAGTGAATGAGGGGGAAAACGTCCTTACTCAAAGATTTCCTTCTGTGCTAGTTTTCACTCCGCCAAGACCTTTATTGAGAAATTCCTCCCAACAATGGCTTCCAAGATTATAAACCCCTGACCCCCTGCTGATGTCATGCGTAGCAATGGTGAGATGCCGGATGTCAAGCCAATTTTATTTCTACCTATGGCACTTGTCAATTGCTAATACTTCTAAAACGTCCATAAAAAACGTGTTACTTAGTGCACATTTAGGCACGGTCGTTTCACCATTCTTGCACCGGACTTAAACGATTTTTGCACTTTGCAACAGCAACAAAGCCAAAGTCTCTCACGTGCACACCTTTCCATGTTTTTGAGTTACGCCTTACCAATGTTCACAAATTTTTGTGTCACTAAATGTATGCATGTCTTCATTTCACGGTTTAAAGATATATGTACCACATTGAAGTATAGCGTTTTGTATCGCTTGGTTACCATAGACTTGCTTTACTTGTTTGCTTTCAGGATTAAGACCCCTGAAGAAGGGCACCAGCCCGAAATGCATTGGGCGGAAAATGTGAACAAATTGTCTGAAATACTATGAACAAAATAGTATGATGACCGATATATGAAAAAAGAAATAAACTAACAAGCATCATTTGAACAAAGAATTGATGAAAGTCATTTTGAAACTTGATTGAATTACTTACTGGAGTGCCTATTGGAGAAGCTATTCCTACGGGAAGTAACGCTATTCGTAAGCCAATTTTTAAAACATCAGTCCTACAAAAACGGAGATTTTGCAGATTGATGCACCCAGTCCATTTGAGCTTCAATCAACTAGCCACCCTCTGTTGGTATTAGCCCTACCCCTGCTAAATCTGTGTTTAAACCCTTCGCTGCGGCGGCTATTCCGCCGCAGCGCTGCGGGGGGCTTTATCTCTCCCAGTTTACATTCTCTTTACTGGTTAGTTGTGTGAAATACATAAACGTTAAAGATCTTACTATTGTTTTCCAATTCCTTTGCTTTACAGCATTCAAATTCAGCTGGCACAGCTCTGGCCATTGTATTAAGTCACCCAACTTGACTTTCTCTAAGGTCATACAACTTGGCTTTGCTTTGCTTCATATTGCAACTTTATGCAAAGTTCACTCTGTTGACAGCACTTTATCTGTGGCCAGATGCAGTTCGTGGACGTCTACATTCCCCAATTGGCTGCACAGACTTCACTTTTGAAGTTAAGGAAACAACTTAAAACCTGGCTTTATTCTTTGTAATCCTCCTTCAATATGTCAATCAGTGGTGCTGGTTTTATATACTCGGAACCTTTAATCCTAGGCATACGTGCACTTTAAAAATAAATATGAACATAAGTAGATTAGATTATGGAATGGATGCTTTAGATGAGGTTATCTATCTGTTGTATTTACTCACAATGGAGTTAGTTAACGTCAGGAGAAATATATTATCGGTTGAAGAATGAGATAGTACTGTACAGACCTGGATTGTGCCATCCGGAATAGAAAGGAGTGGTAAAAGAGGAGGCTTTGATAATTATAGAGTGTGCCTTGATTGCTAATATGAGGGTTTGACAGCGGAGTGCAAATGTTTAAGATATCGTGGCATTATATAGCTAGGCCGGACTGATGAATGGTAATACCCAGAAACTGGTCCCAGGTTGCTTGTTTCCGGTCCAGGGAAGACACGGCTTGGCCGTTCGGTCTTGACTGTTCCCAGGAGGCACAGGTTCAGACTGATTTACATATGCCATGTCTGAACTAGGGTGGCGGAGTGAGTTAAAGAAAGATGATGGATAAAACCCAGATCAGTTGACTAGGGGTGAGTGCTTGCAATGTTCAACATTCCATCCATCATCCCCTTTGGTTTTGCTTTGTTCCCCCTAAGTTAGCAGGGTATGCCCAGACGTGGGTCCCTTGCTCACTCTGCCACTCGATTCAAGATAGCCTGGCTGATGAGGGTTATGAGCCCGAAATCGGTCCCAGGATGCTTGTTTCCGGTCCAGGGAAGACATGGCTTGGCAGTTCGGACTGGACTGTTCCCATGAGGCAGAGGGTCAGACTGATTTGCATATGGCCATGTCTGAACTGTGGTGGCGGAGTGAGCTAAAGAAAGATGATGGATTAAACCCAGATCAGTTGACAGGAGGTGAGTGCTTGCAATGTTCAACACTCCGTCCATCATCTCCTTTGGTTTTGCTTTGTTCGCCCTAAGTTGGCAGGGTATGCCCAGGCGTGGGTCCCTTGCTCACTCTGCCACTAAATTCAAGATAGCCAGGCTGATGAGGGTTATGAGCCCGAAACCGGTCCCAGGATGCTTGTTTTTGGTCCAGGGAAGACATGGCTTGGCATTTCGGGCTGGACTGTTCCCATGGGGCACAGGGTCAGACTGATTTGCATATGGCCATGTCTGAACTGTGGTGGCGGAGTGAGCTAAAGAAAGATGATGGATTAAACCCAGATCAGTTGACTGGGGTGAGTGCTTGCAATGTTCAACACTCCGTCCATCATCCCCTTTGGTTTTGCTTTGTTTGCCCTAAGTTGGCAGGGTATGCCCAGACGTGGGTCCCTTGCTCACTTTTCCACTGGATTCAAGATAGCCTGGCTGATGAAGGTTATGACCCCAAAACCGGTCCCAGGGTGCTTGTTTCCGGTGCAGGAAAGACCTGGCTTGGCAGTTCAGGCTGGCCTGTTCCCATGAGGCACAGGGTCAGACTGATTTGCATATGGCGATGTCTGAACTGGCGTGGCGGAGTGAGCTAAAGTAAGATGATGGATTAAACCCAGATCAGTTGACTGGGGCGAGCGCTTGCAATGTTCAATACTCCGTCCATCATCCCCTTTCGTTTGGCGTCACATAGAGTGACACACATTCTTGGGGTAGGCGCCATTTGACTTGTTTTGAGGGTCCAAGCCTGGATGGAAAGGAATAAGGCTCTGAGTGTGATTGAGCAGGAACTGAAGGAGAGGGAGGAGCAATGCAAGTGTCCTGCATTGTGACAAAATACGGGAAGATGTCTAGTGTAGAAGAAGTAGAGTGTAGGGATAAATCTCTATGAAAGGAAAAGGAAATAGTTGTGAATATTTGAAGTGCCTGAGGGGTGGCATGCAGGCAGGAAGCGGAAAGATGTAGAACCAAGTCTGTTCATTTAAGTGTGCTGAATGGGAAGTGCATGGTATGAAGAGGGCAGTCGCTGCTCCTTAATCCTTAACAAAGTAATTAACTAGGTCTGTGTGATAGTATAGACTCACCTTTTTGCAGGGCCCTCGGTGGTCTTGCCAACGTGCCACCACTTGTCAATGCCTGGGATAATACAGAACAATATCCAATCCCATGCAATTTCTAGGAATGGATTTTTGCAATGAGAACTACATCAGCATTGCACACTGCAAGCAGAGGCAAAATGTCCTGTCCCATGCTAATGTTCGCAGGCAAGCTTTCCACATCCCTATGCGTCAAAAATCTACAAAAAACAGCATTCATCTATCAATTCACTATTTTTCTAAGCTTGTAACACATAGACCTTTTTCCCATGCTGCTGACTTATTTTAGATTTAATTGCATTAATATCACAAAATATTTCTGCCACATTTAGCAATATTTTCATCATCGTTGATCCATGTATGTGTGTGTGTGTGTGTGTGAGAGAGAGAGAGAGAGAGAGAGAGAGTCATGCTTTCTAATTATTACCATCTTTGTGGACTAACATATGCACATCGAAGTATTTAAAAAGAGAAAGAGAGTTGACAGTACCTAATTTCTTCAAAATGCAAGTATTTATAATATGCCTTGAATGTACTCAATATAATTCTCCTAAGGGCCCAAGACTACACCAGTTAACACACCTTTCTATGTTTATATGTAGGCTCATGTTTATGACACAAGTCCATTTAATTGCTGAATCATCAAACGTTCTTTGGTTAATAGGTCAAGACATTTCAATCTTTTAATTAGGGCAACATGTATGTGGAGATCTTCCTCAGAAGGATAATGTTCTTGAACTAGGTCTCTGGATTATTAAAAACAATTATTATGAATGGAGACAGCCCGGGCTGTATTTGTTCACACGTGCCTGCTACTGTATGAGGGCAGCATACCAGTTTACTCCCAATCCCGCTTTGTAAATTCTGAAATAGGACAAAGAAATATATTTAGAGTCTCACTAGTGAAATAAGTGAGTTATTTAAATTGAAAAAATCATGCGACTTTCGTGGAGTTCTGTCTTCAAGGTTCAACAGTGTCTTTGGAAATCTTCTGAAAAGGGGCACATGTAACACTCATAAACATTTTAATCGTGAATTTAAGGCACTCCTGGTGGCCTCGTGGAGGTCGCATCCAAGGTTCCATTGTGTTGCTGATATGAGCCTGAAAATGAGAACATGATAAGTGAATAGGCTCTAGTCATTAGTTATTTTGCTGATTTATAGTGAAATGTACCAGACTTTGGGGTGCCCGACGTTTCTCCTTAGGGCAGACCCTGCTGCGTATGTTTTGTAGTTCCTTGTGCTGACTTTGCATTGCAATATTGCACCTTTCTTTTCAGATACTGGACCTGTGTGGTTTAGAGCTCTGTACTGCAACATCGATTATTGTTTTATGGACTCTGTCTGGCATATTCCTGGCAGCATTGTATGAAATTGAATTATTTTGAGATGGGTGACTGAATGTCAGGGTGAATCCTCAAAGTCAAAACAGTAAAAATCCCAAATTGGATTAGAAAAGTGGCAATAATTTGATAAACAAAATGACACCAAATTTTCAAAATCTAATAGGAGGAACCAAGGATAAGAGTTTTTAAAACATTTAAGAGACCATAGCGCCAAGAATCAGAAAGCATCAGTGAGAGTTTATAGATGCAGTAGGCTGGTTAGTTGCAACTTGAGGCCACTGCGATGGAGCTCAAGTCCGATACACCAACCAGGACTGTCGTGGTCAAAGATTTTACCTTCCAAGTTAGTCCTTAAGTCTCAACCAGCAAAATCAGTATACGTCTAGGGCCCCGAGATCCTCATGGGGGTCCTTTCAAGCACACAGGGTGTCAGGCAGAGTCCGACAGTAGTGTCCAGTTGCCGTTGGTCAGCTGGGCACTTTTGTTTTCTCTCTTAAGCCACGCAGCAGGTCAGCCACATTTGCCTAGAGGTCCACTTCTTTGTCTTAGGTAACAGAAGGAGAATGTTTAGTCCTTCAGGGCTACCCTCAGGTTACATACAGCAGGTCCACTCCTCTTCTGGTCTTCTGCAGGTCCAGAAAGTGTTCTGAAGAGGGTGCCTGAGGACACAGCATTTATGCAAAGCACAGGCTTGTTGAGGGGGTCGACTACTGGCTCCTCCCTAACCAGCGTGTTAAAAGTTGCCATGGCCAGACGGCCAACCCTACCCATTTTTTCAGTCGTTTTTTTTGGTGATACTAGAAACTGGCCCAAAATGCAAAATGTCAGGGCTGAAGTCTTTCTTCCACTTGCATACGCAAAGGGTGGCCCTACAACCGTATCAGTCCACCCACACGCATTTATGGTGCGGGGTGCCACAAGGGTCGGCCCTATGCCCACTACTGTTCAACATATTTCTGGCCCCTCTATTCACTCTGATAGCCAAGTGGGGAGTTAGGCAATTTCTTATGCCGACGACACCCAGTTGGTTTTCCCTTTCAAGGATCAGTCCGAGGACTCTTTTAAGAGCTTTCCAGGCTGCTTAAAAGATATTGCAGGCTGGATGAATAACAACAAACTTAAGTTGAATGCTGACAAAACTAAAGTGCTGTTCTTTGGCAAGACCCAGCCTCCGGCCGCAGACCTGTGGTGGCCTGAGGAAATGTGCTCTCCACCCGCACCAAAACTCTGGGAGTAAAATGGCAGGCTGATCTGTCCTTCTCTACCCAAATTCAGCAGGTTACAGCCGCCTGCTTTAATACCTTGAGAAATATGCGCAAGTTTATAGACGAGCTGCCGCCGGATCGTAGTCCACGCCACAGTAACTGCCCGCCTGGACTACGCGAACGGCCTTTACATCGGCTTACCTTGTCAGGAAACTCCAAATGGTCCAAGATGGGGCTGCAAGTTAATCAAACATGTTCCTTTCTGGCCACACATCTCTCCGCAAATTAGAGAATTACATTGGCTTCTGGTAGCCAAGAGAATCAAATTCAAGACCATGACCCTTGCCTTTCGAGTTTTTCATGGTACGTGCCCTTCGAAACAGAGGCTCGGTGTTTACACGCAGACACGTGCTCTGAGATTCAACACCCAGAAATTACTTTGCACTCCTCCAGTGGAGAAAACCCGACTGGGTGGTAGATCTTTTATGTTTGGGTCTTCTTAATTATGGAATTCCCTTCCAAATTCCTTACGTCAGATCTCTTCTGAAACACAATTCAGGAAGGCCGTTAAACCGTGGCTTTTTAACCTAGCCTAAACCTATGTTTCCTGATCATTGCTTGTCACGCGCGTGTCACTTGTCGCTTTACCGCCGGGACAGCTCTTTGGAGGTAGCAGTTTGCGCTCAACAAATGTCTGTATTATTATTATTATTATTATTATTATTATTATTATTATATATTTACAGCAAAAGTCTTCATCCTCGTATAACTTGGGCTTTGAGGGCTGGGGTTGTGTGTGGAAATGTACAATGATAATGCTAATGTTCTTCCACATCTAACAATAACATTTATATTGAGGTAGACACTGTACCCACAATAAACCCAGAAACAGGAGTCTGATTGGACAAAAGTATGGTCCTTCAGCAACCAGGCAGGGTATTGTCAAAATTTTTCTTGGCATCCTGTTCTTCTGCTTTATGCTATGCCCAACATGCTACTTGTGTCTTAACAGACTCGTCTATCAGGATTTGAGACTGTAGTGTGAAAAAGGATGCTCACAGCCCCACCCACCCTATTTTTCACACCTTTTTGACACCTATTCAAGGCTAAGTACAGACTGAGAGCTAGCAGGGACGTATGCTAATTATCCTTCTGCCCATTCAGATATGTAAAGAATAACTTTTAAAAGTTTCTTTTCCTTAATATTAATTAAATATACTGCTTCGCCATTGAATTGGATTTTTAATAACTATAAATATAGTGATTTGTTTATTTATCTAGCTGGTCCCATTCTTTTGCTATAGTATTAATATTTGTATCTGTACATAGGACAGATAGGCCTGCCACAGTAAAGAATAGCTTTTAGGTTCTTTGCAATCACTTTTAATACCATGCACCCTACTTTGTGTACTACAAGGCTCATATAGGGGTGACTTACTAATATTTAATAGGTTTTTTTATTACCTGTCAACATTTTTATTTTTAACAGGTCGCACTGCAGCAGTCGGTCTACACAGGGTAGGGCTGAAGTCATGGTTTCTTCGCCACTGTAGTGGATGCCACAATAGGTGGTGCAGTCCACTAGTGACACTTAACTTCCAGGCCCTGGGTGTACTTTGTACACCATAAAGTGGGAAACTGTAGGCAAGTTAAATATACAAATTAGGAATCGGCCAATTCAACCATGTTTAAAGGGGTAGCACAAGCACTGGTGTTTAGCAGGAATAAAGCCCATTGAATTCTAAAGTCAGGAAAACAGAAATAAGGTGCAGCAAAGGTGAAAAATCTTGGGGACCATGCAGAAAAGGGGGTGTCCACACAGCATTGCTTCAGGAAAATTATTAAAACTGTGTATTCCGAGTTTAGTGGCTGTGCTGTGGAAGCCGAAAGTGCCGCACAGTAGGGACTTAGAGTATCACTCCATCTGCTCGATATGTCCTATATGGAAATTATTGAATTAACTTTACTGGTGTAATTCTGTCTTTGTAGAGGCTCTTTTTATACGTAGTATGTTCTTCTTAATTAAAATTAATGCTATTGATGTGGGAAATTGGAAAAGGTTTCCAGGCGCCAGATTACGTAATTAATTCTCAGTTTGTTTGCGCATCTAGGGTTGTACATCCCACCATATGTTGTCATTCTATTTATGTGTAGCTCATTATAGCCTTCTGTATCGATTATATCAGATTTAATAAACTCCTTCAGTTTGCTTCTCAAAGTAGTGTTTTTCATCGCCCAAGTATTCCCCGGTGTGTCTTGGGGTATTCAAATTACGTTTCCTAGTTTTGATACCTCACTGGGCTGATTTTCTACGATCCTCAACTTCTTTTGGTTTCCTGCCCTAATGAGATCCTTTCTATGTCTCATTCTTCTTTGTTTCTTGTAATTATTTTCAGGACGCTCTACTTTAAATCTGTTGTTGAATATTGTGCACTAATGAAGAGTTGAACCATCGATTCTGTCTGTGCTTTACATTTAATGTGTTCCCTGTGATCCTGTTGCAAAACACCTGATTTGTTTTTCCAAAGTAGCCTTTACAACATGGAGAGATGGTATTATATGCCACATTCCAGGATTTACAGTTTGTGAATTTAAAATGCATTTTTGCCTTGATAAAATGAGTTCAGAACCTTCTATGCACAGCTGCCACATTTGTTATGTCCTGTTACTCTAATTGAAAAAGTTGTTGATGATGCTGCACTTGTCCATGAAGTGTGGTATAGGAGGTTCAGGCAAAAGTTGATGCGGTACCTAATTGTTTTCAAGAGTGTTCTGCTTCAGTTACCAGCCTTAGTGAAAGTGACAGTGTTCAAAGCTATCAGGGTAATGTCAATGTTGTTGTGTGTTTCATCCGCTATGTTAAATTTTATCAGGTCTTCCCTCAAATACCTTTTTCTTCTCGGTGCAAAGATGAGTTCTTTCAAATTGGGATCTAATCCACAGATAAAATGCCAGTCGCACATAATGACTGGCTTTATTCTATTTGTATCTTTATTGAATTTGGTAATATATACCAGTTTCTGTATGTCACCCTTTGTTTTTAGTGTTCATAATTCTTCTCTTGGGGTGAACAATGCCTTCTTCAGGCTTCCCCTGTGGAGTCTTTTGTGCGTAACCATGTTGTCTTATTCTTCACTCTAAACATGCTGCATGAGTAAAATCATCTTCTCTCTTGAAGTAACTCTGTCTCACTCTCACAAAGTGACTGAACATGAGATTGTCCTTCAAATGTATTTTGTGGTAACTAAAGCAGTGCAAACATTTATTTTTGGCAGTGTTCTTGTTTTACAGTGTCAAGTAAATTTGACCATCGTCATTTTTCAAGTTAAGATCCAAAATGCTGACTTCACTTTTACTTCAATTTAACATAGTCTTTATATCTGAGGAACAAGCATCGGACCAATCGCAGAATGCAGTGTGTCCTTCTGGTGTGCAATCCCAAATAAAGAGAACGTTATCTATATACCTTCTTGAGAGGGTGATCTTTGAATTGAATGGATTGTTGTTAAATACTCATAATTCAATAGAGTTTGATTCGATAGTGAGCTAATTCGAAAAGTATTATATGTTTGAGCGTGCTGCCCGAGTGGCGCCTCTTGTCTATGGCGCCCTGATAATAGTAAAGAAAGTAGTGCTCGGGGGAGGAGCCAAGATGGCGCTCGGAGCGGACGTGTAGTCCCTCGGCTCCGGGGACCGTCTCCGCCTTCAAGCCTCTCCTGCCAAATATCCTGCAACGCAGTGGCTGATTCCGACTGCGTATGTACTTCGCTGACCCGCCACGAAATCCTGAAGCTTTTGCTCCTTTGCAAGTCGGGGAAACGCTTGGTCGCAGCTGGCGGCCCGCATCGGCGTACAGACCGGGGCCTCGCGTGTCTGTCGAGGCCGGTCATCTGATGCGCTCCCCCGGGCTTGGTGACGGTGAGGTCCCGACTGGCAGCTATCATCGGCCAGCGGACCCTGCACCCACGTCCTGCTGCACTATTGGCTCTGCGACGACTGCACCAGTCTACAACTTTAACGCTATGGCCACTTGCACTGTGATTTGTGTGCTTATTGCCTGCATTTCGTCCCGCTACTGGCGATGGGCTTCCGACCTGGCCAGGCGCTCTAAACCAAGCGGAACGACGTACTGGACGGACTGCACTACTGTCTGCACCCAGGCTCGGACATCTGACTTCGCAGCGCGCCCGGTTGTCCTTCTGGGGTGCGCTGCCTGTTCCTACCCGGGGTCTCCCTGCCCGACGCTATGGCAGACATGTTGCTGTGTGTCATGACAAATTGGCTGTGATTGGTGTTTTCGGACTCACTAAGTGGAGAAACATGCCTGATATGTTGGGTGCTCCCTCTTACAGCTATGGGAGCATTTTGGAAGCGATTCTCTCCTTCCGATCTGAGGTTCTACGCTCTGGCTACTCCCTGCTGGACAACATGGAGGGCATCCTCAGTGCTTCAACTCGCCCCAAGATGGCCGACTCGCAGGAACTCGGCGCCGCTCCTTGTTCCACCTTCGCCTGTGCTCCGGTGGTGTCCGCTGGAGTCGGTGGCACCCTCGTGACCCCAAGCCTGTCATTGCCATCAGTCACGGGAGAGTGGCTCCCGAAATCATATGATCTGGATCCTTCGCCACGACGCGAGCCCTCCCTCCTCGCCATGTTCGCGGACCCCCGAGACTCGTTCCGAGAGGAGATGAATACAGAGGTTTGCCTCCCTGCCCTGGCTACACTCGGAGAGTTTGAGATGGCATACTCGGCGCTTTCTTTGGGACTCCTGGATTTAACCGCCCTACATGCACCGGATCACCTGCACCGCGGTTTCTTCCCTGGATTGCCGTCCGCATCTGCATCAACCGTACGGGTCTGCGGTGGTAAGGAGAGAACGGGACAAGGATAGACGTTTCCATTATTGGACTGATGGTTTTCTGGTTACTGATCTTGACGGAGGGGGACATATTGTCGGTATTCTGTTTATTGATGTTGCCGCTGTGCTCCACTCTGTGCTCTGGGACCGTGCTATGGCCATCGGGCTACTGACTCCTACTCCTGCGCCACTCTTGAGGGTGGGACGGCGAGGGACCTAGTCTCTTTGAGTGACCCGGACTTGTGTTGGTGGGGACAGAAGATTATAGCGGGGGCTTGCGCTTGGGTTGGGTGTTGTTGCCTTACATATACTGCGCGCTGCTGCTGCGACTCCACTTTCTCTACATATTGGGCATACTATATTTGTTGGGCGTCGGACCACTGTAGGAACTACTGGTGCGAGATGGCGGAGCTGGGGGACGGGTAGTGGGCTCCTCCCCACCTTTCTTTATTTCTGAGAGTTTTAGGATTCTGTCCTTTTCTTACTCTCTCTATATTTCGGGACTCCTTTCTTGGGCGACAGGCACACTGCTAGGGGGGGTCAGGCCGTAGCCAGCTGCAGGGGTGCAGGGTGGGGGGTACTTGGGGGGTGGGGCTGCTTTCCTTTTATTTTTATTTTTGTTCTATGGGCCTTCTATTCTTTTCCCCTTTTTCCTTCCCTGGGGTTAGACGCTTCTTTCCTGGGTGCTACGCGCGACTCTGGTGTTTTCTTACGCTCCAAGATTATCTATCCTGATTGTTTTACACCAGTATTGACTTGTTGCACCACGTTATCCTATTTATGTCTATCCTACAAGGAAAACTTTAAAACTAGACCTCAGTCCTTCTGTAATGAATCCTTTGTGCTTCAGTACTTTGTAATGTATCGTATGTGTGAGCCCCAGGGCTCCTGATGACTTGTAATTGCCTTTCTTTATCAATAAAGGTCTTCCAAAAATTAAAAAAAAAAAAAAAAAAGAAAGTAGTGCTCACAAGTGCAACATTGAAAGCATCCCCAGGCGTACTTCTCAATAATTTCCTGGGTTCAACCAGGATTCCTTAACGTTTAAATAATCGACAACCCAGTCGAAAATTCATGTTTTCCAATGAAATTATTTACTTCGTAGATCATCAGAATCAATTTGAATTCATAATATTAATTTCATATCCATCCACATAATATAATTCGTCCAATGCATTTCGGGCTGTGCCCTTCATCGGGGACAGTGGGCTGAAAACAAGGGATAATCACGATATAATCAAAATGTAATGCTGTATTACACATAGGCATAAAAACGTAAAACATGCTATAAATAATTTGTGTTCAGTGATTCAGTTAAAAAACCCCAAAGTGACTATGTGCTATAATCTGAAAAAAAAACTGCCTTCAGGCACTCACTTGTAGACAGGGTCTGGTTCAAGAAAATAATTAAAAATCACTGGAAAATCCTGAAATCTGAACCAGACTTCAAGAACACTTTTGATCAACCACCCATTTTTGCCTTCACCAGGGGCAGAAATCTTGGAGAATTACTCAAGATCAAAACCAAGTCAGAAGAGACATTTCGCGGAACCAGACCCTGTCTACAATGTGGCCATTGTAATAACATCATCAGAGGAAATTATCTAAACCACCCCATGAAAGGACATAAAATTTAACTTCATGTCAATGCCACTTGTGACACAGCTAATGCTATCTATATGTTGAAATGCCCATGTGGGAAGGCATATGTTGGTAAGACCACACGTAAGATCAAAACAAGACTGCATGAACACAAATCCAACATTAGAACTGGTAATGTAAAATCATGTGTAGCCATGCATTTCAAAGAAGCACAGCATAACATATCTCAGTTGAGCACCACTTTCTTTAAAATACTCATAATTCCTCATATTTGACCATGAAGAGAATGGTCACCTCTGGAGCGAAGGAACATCTCATCACTGTCCCCTTCATCTGGAGGTAAAATTCACCATCAAATCTGAAAACGTTTTTTAAGCATATTTTAGCCAGTTTCAAAATAATCCAGTAACATTTCTCACTTTTTTTCAAGTACCATTCAATTACTTCAATATATACTTCCTGCTGGATGTTTGTTTAAAGACTTTTAGCATCAAGAGTGCCCATAATGTGATCCATGTCTGAAAATGTTGATCCTTCTGTTTTATTAATGATGTCTATTGAGTCTTCTACATAAGAAGGTACCACTTCCACAAAATATTTCGAAAATTGGTCCCCATACTTAGCCATGGGATCTGAGACAATATTGACTCCAGAGATAATTGGTCTGCCTGGTAATGTGCACACATTTTTATGAATTTCTTACAGAGTGTACAAAAACAGAATTCGGTTTTCAGTTTTTAACGTCTTTATTTCGAATATTCTTCATAAAAGACAAAATATTTACATACATATGAATAATAACAATATTACATAATCAATTACATTATATGAAAATTAAGCGTAAAGAACAATAGAACAAAAAGAATTAAGAATTGATTAAAACCTCAATAAAATATGTGCATAAAGACGACAAGAGAAGATTATTATTGAACAAGTGCATATAAAAAGACACAACATCAGTACTGGTCGGAGACACAATCTAGTAAAGTAACGTACTATATGGGTTTTTCATGACGGTATGTTACAAACTGTCTTAGACCTTAATAACCAAGCCCATCCAAGGAATTTGGCCAATCCAATGGAAAGACATTCAGAGGTGTTAGTTCTTAGAATGAGCAAGGCTTCACTGCTCGACCGGGTCTTTAATCTATAGCATATAGGCTTTAGCCACTTGTGGCGTGGTTCACGGTAAGCATTACAAACAAACAAGAAATGACCTATTGTTTCTTTATGGTCAGTACAACATGGACAAAGTGAAGTCGCCGGCTTCTGCCAACCACTGGTGAAGGCCCGTAATGGCAATGTACCTAGACGGAACTGAAAGTAAAGTTTCCTATCTAAGGTTTTGACAATTACATCCCAAAAGCACTCGGTATGAGGGACTATTTTATGTAGCAGAAACAGACCGGTCAGGTTCGGTTTCTCTGAAAGAGCAACGTGTCCATCTTTAACCATAGACCAGAAGAGAGATTTAAAATCTTTCTTAGAGGGAAAGATGTGAGAGCCCGGCTCAAACCACAACTGGGGGAGGCCCATTCCGATAAGGGTGTTTCTAATTGACTTAAACCATGGAATTTCACCTGCCCCCTGTTGTGATCTAACATCCTGAAGCTCTTGGGCAAACATGGCAAGTTCCGGTGTGGACCATATGCGTCTCCATAACGCCACCATCCTGTACTGGGCTTGATGTTTAATTGAATGGAACCCCATATCCATCAATAGTGGTAGAGCGGGTGTTGATGGAGGAAGACTGACTAGGTTTCGGAAAAATTTGTTCTGTATCCTATCAAGGACAGCCAGGTCCACACAACCCCATATATCAGCCCCGTATAATATGCAGAGCTGATTTTTGCACTATATATTTTAAGAGCGGGCAATACCCTTTTGGTCAGAGAACTCCGCTGCTCCTTCACCAGACAACCGGACAGACGCGTAAATTTCAAGCTAAGCGCCGCTATTTGCTCTTTCCAGCGTAATCTATAGTCCATTGTCACACCAAGATAGGTCATAACTTCAACCTGTTCCAGACCAGACCCGTTCATCGTAACATTGCCCCTCTGTGGTTTTTTCTTTGTGAAGACCATAAATTTGGTTTTGTTGATGTTAATTTCTAAATCGTTCTCATTGCAGAAATCCACAAATTTGTCTATAGCTACCTGCAGACCCTTCTGTGTTTTAGCCAATATGAGCGTGTCATCAGCAAAAATTAAAAGGGGGAATTTAGTCCCACCCAGTGATGGGGCATCGGTAGGGGTTTCTGAGAGAAACTTAACCACTTGATTAATAAAAAGTATGAAAAGGGTAGGGGCCAGGACGCAGCCCTGTCTCACTCCACGAGTCACGGGGAAGGGTTCTGTGACCTGGCCCTGGCGGCCCCACCTAACTCTAGCAAAATTTCCCTCGTGCATCCTGATGGTAAATTCTAGGAGCGCAGAAGGAACTCCCATCTTTCTTAATGCAGCCCACATCTTTCCTCTGGGGACCAAATCAAACGCTGATTTGAGGTCCACAAATGCAGCGTATATCGTGCCACCTCTCAAAAACACAGTTTTCCAGTAGATCATAACAAATCTTAAGATCTGATCTACAGTACTAATGTGAGCCCTAAAGCCAGCTTGTAATGGAGAGAGAATGTCAGCTTCGGTCACCCAGGTGTCGATTTTTCCTAAAAGCATTCTAGCCACTACCTTTTGTAGGGCATCAATAAGACTGATGGGTCGGTAGTTTCCTGCATCAGTTTTGTCCCCTTTTTTATACATGGGCAGGATCTCTGCCCCTTTCCATGAATTTGGGATCCTGGTCCCTCTAGCTATTGCATTTGCTAGGGTAGTTATGTACGGAACCCAATGCACCTGGTCATACTTAAAAAGGTCCGCTGGGACACAGTCCATACCGGGGGCCTTACCGTTCTGGACTTGTTTAAGAGCAACTACAGTTTCTGTTTCTGTGAAGACAATGTGGTCAAGTATGGGCACCGCAGTCTGTACACTGGCATCTTCCCAAGTGTGGGAGATCCGTTCCGTGTTACTAAACTGCGTCGCGTAGTGCTTGACCCATTGTTCTGCAGGCACATGGTTAACAGGGACTTTCGAGTCCCCAGTCCCACCCCACCTCACAACCTCCCAGAATTTTTGTTGGTTAGATGAGGTGCTTGCTTGGTATAAATCTAACCAGCGCTGTTCGTCCCAGTTGGTTTTTGCCTCTTTAAGTACTTTCTTGTAATTAACCCTAGCTAGCCTAATATCATTGGCTGACTTGGATTTAATAGCAGCTATTAGGGTGCTATGGGCAAGACGACAAGATTTATCATACCATTTGGTCCTAGTTGGTACTGGACCATTATTCCTTCCTTTTGTGGGTTCATTAAAAAAAGTTTTAATCTTATTAAACAGAGACTCATGGATCGACCCTATTTCTTCCAGGGAAGTGCCTTCATTAACTACGGGTACCATCGAATTGGTGGCTGCTGAGACCTCCACCGCAACCCTTTCTAATACGGTAGGGTTGTCTATAAGCCTAGTCCAGCGTACCCTTCTACAGTCATTCGTGAGAACAGCCTCGGCTGTAACAGTAGTGGATGCAGAATCCAATCTGAGACCCTCATTCAGTAGTAATTTAATTGCCAGGGGATTATGGTCACTTTCAGGTCTTTGGACTACTTCCATATCCTCTAGGATTTTCCAAAACCCTATCTTTATTAAGAAGTAGTCAATACGGCTCGAATGCTGGGAATTGTCAAAAGTGACCTTTCCCATCGATTCTGATTTAGTTCTACCGTTAGCTGCGCGCAGATCCCATTCAAGGCAGAGGCCTAACCACTGCATTGCGGCCTCTGTAACTTTTTTAATTGGAGGGATGGATAATGGCGGAATATTCCAAATTTGATCGATTTCCCCATATCCTTCTTTGTCAAGACTAGGAAAAGGTTCAAAAGAACAATTAAAATCACCTGCCACCATTATACATTTGTCGCTAGTAATATTGTTTAATAGGGAATCTAAATCGCTAGCTGCTCTCGCAGGCTTCCCACCAGGTTGCCCTCTTGCATATATGTTAATCAGAAAAAAGTCCTCGTTATTTTTACCAGACAATTTCAAGGCAAGAATATCACTACTTAAGGTAGGAATGTCTATAATTTTAAAGGCTAGGGATTGTCTGATCCAAATAACCAGACCACCTGAAGGACGACCTTTAGGTCCTTTACAGGCTGGTTTATAGTAGTTAAGATAGCCAACCCGAAAGATGGCATCAGTTGACCAGCTTTCCTGTAAAATGATAACATCAAAAGAGTCCACATAAGAGCCCCAGTCATCCTCAGACATTTTCCCTTTTAATCCCGCTATATTCCAAGACAAGACTGTGAGGGTATTACTTGTTTCTTTCGGCAAGTTGTTAAATGGATTCACAGTCTCCTCAGGGACCAGGGGTCTATATGTGGGATTTGGAAGTTTTACCCTTTCTACCTCCCCTTGGGAATTACCACTCAGCCCTGTTACAATCTCAGCCCTGGGAGATGGAGTAGGGTTAGGGGAACTCAGTACAACTTCACTCGGCCCGGGAATCGGTAGTAGCTTGTCAAGTCAATCCACACCTTCCAAGCCGGATAGCGGAGCAAACCGGTTTGTGAGGTGCGGGTGAAACAAAGGGTAGACTGGGGTATCAAAGTGAAATCTCCCTCTTGGCCTGTCTCTTCTAGAATGTTGAAATGGGGTGTGGGGTCTACTTGTATATAAAGCAGGATAGAAATAATTCAACAATAATGTTTGCACATCCCCAACTCTTCCGAATCTAGGTTCCCTGCTGATAAATTCAGCCACCCATGGCTCTCTGAAACTTATCACCACACAGTCCCCCTCAAGATCTTTCTTACCATAACCTATCCAATCCACCCTTCTTACATTAAGAATTTCAGGATTCATGTTGGGTGGGAGCGGGCGATTTTTATTAAGCCAGAATGTTACTTTATTGTAGAGGTCCTTGTGTGTTTCTCTTTTACCATCTACTAAAGGAGCCACGCCAGTTAAGATGATGGTGTAAGGCTGTGACTCTGGGGGGAGATTAACACATTGTTTCCTCGGGATAGGTTTGATATAGGGCCGGATGTTTTGGTCGTGACTACTAAGAGTTTTCTTGGCCTGGGGTTGCTTTGCGGCCTCCTGTCTAGGTGCGCCCTCAGAGCTAACTGTTTTCTTGGGGGCCGATACAGTTGCTGGCTGCGGGGCTTTTAACGTAGTGGGTCCCGCTTTTGAACTTGAGGCCCCTGCTTTGTTATTCACCAGAGTAGACTTCGATGATGACAGGGTAGTGGTTGGGGCAAGCCTTTGGGGGCTAAACTGGCAAGAGTTCTGTTTGTAGATGCTATATTATCTTTAACCAACCTATCCAAGGAATCCATTTTTGTATTCAATAGTCTTGTCCTTTCGAATAGTGGTAAGAGCAGGGATTTCATTAGTAACTCTATCTTAGCCAGAAGTATGCCTTCTGCAATACTAACTGTGGTGTTATGGTCTTCAAGTTGAACCACCACATTAGTATTAGGCAACTGTATAGGTGAATCAATAGTACTTCCCGCCCCCTCAATATGTTCATCTAAGTCGGGAGAGTCTAACCTTTTACGTTTCCCAGGGTTCTGTGAGGGTAGAAGTTGTGAAAGGGGAGGGGAATTCACTTGCTCCTTACTGATATTAAGATTAGGTGAGTCCGAGAGACCTGATTTCTCTCCAGGCTGGTCTAAAAAAATAGTAGTCCCTCCATTTAGCATATTATCATGTGCAGTGGTATATGAGCTATCTTGACCCGTCCCCGCTAACTCCACAGTTTGGGTCTCAGGAACAGTTACAAGCACTAAATCTGTATCAACATCATTGCTATCAGTGTCTAAAAGGGAAAGCGGAATGGGGGAGACTGCCTCATTAATTTTCCCAAGAGAGGATCGCTTGCCTGTAATTATATCTAGTGAAAGACGTTTTTCAACTAGAGCGATTTCTTTCTCCAGTATGGCAGTAGAGCGTTTAAAAAACTGGTCAATTGTACCCATAAAAGTGCCATTAGAGGTGGAGACCTGGACTTGCCTCTCTTTGCTAGATCTTAGGGTCATCTTTAGATATACAAGTAACCAAATTAACACCAACTTCAGACCTCAAATTATGTACAATAATGGGCAAAGTTAGGTCAAAGCGGTTATACTAACAATGAGGACACAAGCCTGGTTATGGTCAGATGCAATGTTTACAAAATAAACATTTAAAACGTCTGTTAGGTGATACCATGAGATGTTATAAATATTGAGTGGTAAATGTTAGGAAGGTGGCCCGGCCCGGCCTCCTTCGGCCCCTGACGGCCACAGACGGTCCCGCCCTTGTCCCGGGCTTCTCCCGGCGAGCTCCCGCGCGCTCCTGCGCAGCGGTATTCACACGTTAATATATGGCTCTTACGGTGATCACCCGGTCGTTGGGGGCGGGGCGGGGAGGGAGAGCAGCCCAGGTGGAACGGGCGGGGTTACTGGGACTCCTGGGAAATGTAGTCCCAGCCCTCTTGCTCGCAGCCCTCAGCCCCTGTCTTACCCCAGCAGCAGCTAACAGCCCACGAAGGAGAGCGCCCCTCTGCGAAGCGGGACCCGCGCAGCGGGTTCCGCGAGGCGTTGGTGGAGATGCAAGGAATCCACGGGCAATCCAAACAGCAAGGCAGGTTTGTCAAGGTGTCCCACGAAGTGCAGGGCAAGCCGGTATTTGATCACCCGGTCGTTGGGGGCGGGGCGGGGAGGGAGAGCAGCCCAGGTGGAACGGGCGGGGTTACTGGGACTCCTGGGAAATGTAGTCCCAGCCCTCTTGCTCGCAGCCCTCAGCCCCTGTCTTACCCCAGCAGCAGCTAACAGCCCACGAAGGAGAGCGCCCCTCTGCGAAGCGGGACCCGCGCAGCGGGTTCCGCGAGGCGTTGGTGGAGATGCAAGGAATCCACGGGCAATCCAAACAGCAAGGCAGGTTTGTCAAGGTGTCCCACGAAGTGCAGGGCAAGCCGGTATTTGATCACCCGGTCGTTGGGGGCGGGGCGGGGAGGGAGAGCAGCCCAGGTGGAACGGGCGGGGTTACTGGGACTCCTGGGAAATGTAGTCCCAGCCCTTTTGCTCGCAGCCCTCAGCCCCTGTCTTACCCCAGCAGCAGCTAACAGCCCACGAAGGAGAGCGCCCCTCTGCGAAGCGGGACCCGCGCAGCGGGTTCCGCGAGGCGTTGGTGGAGATGCAAGGAATCCACGGGCAATCCAAACAGCAAGGCAGGTTTGTCAAGGAATTCATTCTAGGGTTCTTATTATGTGGGTAGTCAAACTCTGTTTTCCTTGTAATGATCTGGATTATTTAGCTGATTACATATGTTCATCCTGTAATCATCAGTATTCTGTAGCACAGTTCCCCCACCCTTATCGGCACGTTTATTAATTATATTTTTGTCTTCTTGTTATTCTTTGTTTTACAGTATGTCACCATTTATTAGGTTTGGTTTTGTTTAGCTTTTATATGATTTGATCTGGTCTAGATCCACTCATACATTTTTTTCGAAATGTTTTTGCAACTGTCAGAAACTTTAGGGCAGGAGGGAAGAAAGAGTGGAAGATGGTTGAAAATCACGACCCTGTTGCTTAAGGTTCACTGTTACCCCCCAAATTTTTTTTTATTTGATTTTGATATATTTATTGCATTTGTACAAGTGCTAACCAGATACTTCCAGAAGAAAGTGTGCCTGGCGTTAGAGGGTATATTGATCTTAGGAAATGTTAGCCCAGAGAAAAGCCACCTGGTGTACCCCCCAAATTGAGTTGGAGAAAGGGGCAATGTCAGCTGTTAATCATGAACATGACGGTTCCAAAGTTTTTCCTCAACAATCCTGAATTAGGTTAAGAACAAAGAGCCAAGGGAAGTGAGTTCCAAATTTTGGAAACAGTCACTGTCAGTGGAGAACGTTTTATGGATCTGAGCTTATGCATCTAGCCCTCACTTAAAGCTGCTTAAGTGCTGCATACTTGATGTAACTGTATGATTCACTGAAATATTTCTGGATTGTTTACCAAATCCTTCGCAAGCAGGTGCAACTTACAATTTCTCACATTTGTATACATAAACCACATACACATCTGAAAACGTTGTGAATAGGGTGAAAAGGGTTTGCCGGGGACCATATGCTTTGGTCAGACAGGGAAGCCCTGATTCAGTCCTCACGGTGGGGTCTTCATCAGGACAAGGCTTAGAAGAGCACCTGTGAACAATCGGAGAATGTACAAAATAGGGCATTTACAGAAAGGGTGTGAATGCTAAGGTGTATCCGGAAACAAATACCTACTCAGGACAACAGCAGGATTACTTCGCTGTGCAGTCAAAAGGAATTGGGCTCATACGTAGCTCCTAGAGTCCGAGAGAAAGGGAGGGTCAGTTAACTGACCCTCCCTTAGCATTCACCCCCTTTCTGTAAATGCCTTATTTTGTATTCATTTCTCGATTGTTCACAGGTGCTCTGCTCAGCCTTGTCCTGATGAAGACCCCACCCTGAGGACTGAATTAACCCTCCTTTCTAGGGGCGAAACGTTGACAACATACATCTCCGTTACAAGCTATAAGGACAGATCTCTTAAAAAATATGTTCATTAGAGTTATGTACACATTCAGGAACAATTGTCCTGTGTTAGGCTGGAAAGGTCCTATACTCTGTACAAATGATGTATATATATGTCACAATACCTTTTCCCTGTCCTTCACTCACACGTTCAACACCTTCTACCCAACCTTTTCTTTTTTTTCCCCTCTATACCAAGAGCACTGTAAATACCTATTGCACTGTTATATGTTGGAGCAACTGTGTTGCCATTAACAAATGCTTTGACTTTGAATCGCATTGGATGCTTTTGATTTTGGAATTAAATTTGATTTTAGCATCTCAAGAAAAGCAAGAGTGGTGAATGCAATATTATTTTCTTTTTTGCTAAAAGAGTTGCTACCACGACCAATATCTTATTATACTGCAATACTGACCCAGGTCGGGAAGGTTTTTTTGTGGGTTAACCCGTTAAAGCTCAAAATGATATTCCACTATTAGCAACGGATACTCGAGCAGCCGTGCATTCCATTAACATTTCGTCATGGCTGTTGAAATGAATGGCTGTTTACCAAAGATCTATGATGTGCACAGGGGAGACAGGGCTGAGCTGACCTGGGAGGGTGTGAGCAGGCAACAGCACCTAAGGAATGCAGCATGTCGAGAAAAGACCCCCCCCCCCCGGTGTGCATACAGCTTTTTGTGTGATTTGTTGCTTGCTTAGCCAGTGCCACTAGCAACGTTTTATTGTATTTAAACCCAAGAAGTGAGCATTGGTTATCCGGAAAAGGCAGCAGCTTTCCCACCTCCTCCCCCAGTGCACCTGCGGCGTGCATCGCCAGGAGCCCCGGATGACAGGCGCCTGAGTCACCGCCATCAACAAGAGCGGAAAAGGCCAACATGGCGCACACGTCAGCTGCACACCGTGCTCAGTTTGGAGCAGAGAACAAGCTATTGTCCCGTCGACATTCTTTGGTTGCTGATGACCTCGCACGGCCCAACCTCGGAGCATTGTTTCTGGGGTCTGCAGGTGGCCGGACTGTGTGCTCTCAGGCATATTTGTTCTGTAATGGAGTTTCTGTTTACATACCCTTGCGGAAAAGGCCGCGAATTCTTCTCTGCCCACGCTATGCTTGGCATTCGCTGTGTAAAGATCCTTCTGTTGTTTTCAAAGAATGCAGAGCTTCAGTCAAGAGACTTTACCTGTTGGCAGAGGCAACAGACAGCGTTAATGTCCATGCAACGTTTCTTGGCAAGGTTGACCTTAAAAAGTGGAATTTCCAAAGCAGAGGCTTGTGTAGCCTTGGCAAGAGTGCCTGTGAGGAAGTACGGAGTAATTTTATTATAATTATAATTATGTGCATTCATAATGGTTGAGAGTGGTAGATTAGTGGCATGGCAATACAATGGGAAGTAAAAACAGTACCACTCTTTATGGTCTGAGGTGCAACCTGAATTTAACAGAGAAAAGTACAGCCTCTATTCACTTAATGCATTATGGTACATTTCTCTTGCTATCGACATTACTGAAGACTCATTATACTGAGAGGGCTTTTTATCATCTCCGCATGGTATTGAGATGCCACCATACGCCTCGGTTAGGATATATGGAGCTGAAAAATATTGGATTTTATTTTCACAAAATGGCTGCCATAGTTGTCCACTTCCCAACTTTTACATTTCTTACTACTTTGTTGCTGCATTCAGCTTCACCCTGTTTACCAAGGGTCGTCTGCACAGCATAGAAAGGCTCCTGCATCCCACCTCACCACGTGGCACATTTTGCTGTCTTAGTGAAGAACCTCAGGTTGTATTCTAATCTTACGGGCTGGCATGAGCAGCATGTTTCCCTCTTCTCAAGCGAATTGACAGTGAGAGCCAGATAAGAATTGGTGACAATTGGACTGGCAATTCTGAAGAGAAGTACTGCCAGCAATAAGAACTTTCTGGGCGAAATCTGTCACTTACTGCCTGAGCTCCATGGCCTCTGCTAGTGGGAAATGGAATGTGGTGTGACCAGCAACATAAACCCATCCTTCACGTCTTCGGCCCTTCCCTTGTGTCTTATTTAAGGACAGACGAGATGAGAGCAACATGTGTGGATATGTTATGCATATAAGAGTCTTGAGACATTCAGCATTGGCTTCTTTTGATCACCACACATGTAAATGAACACCTGATTCTTCAGAGTGATTGGTATTTTAACCCTTTGCGTGCTGCCGTCAGCCATCGCGAGCACTCCCTCCCTAGTCCTGCACACGCCCACCTTTAGAACGCCCGCACCGCGGCAGATAAACCGCCGAGGTTAAGGCGTTAAGTATTAACCTTTGACAAAAAAAAGTGTCCTAAAAACGTGCTTGCCCTAGGACACTACAGGCCCAGCCGTGCATCCTTTTTTTCAAAATGACAATGCTTAAGCATTGGGCTCAATTTACAAAGGTAAACTGAAACGAAACTCTAACTTTATGACTTTGGGTATTCACAAAAGGCATTTACGAGCAGTAAAGTTAGACTTATGCCTCAGTAAACTTATGTTTTGGTCTCAGTTAGACTTAAGACCAAAACATAAGTTTAACTGAGACAAAAGTCTAACTTTACTGCTCCTAAATGCACTTTGTGAATACCGGAAGTCGTAAAGTTAGAGTTTAGTCTCCGTTTACCTTTGTGAATCGGGCCCAATGTTTTTATGTATTCAGTGTGTCCATTTGTGCCTGAAGTGATGCCTTTATGTGCATGGGTTTGCACATGATTCCTCGTTTGTCCTGCATGTTTTCAACTTTCGTGTTCATTCCTGTGTGTGTTTTTACATGAATGTATGGTAGAATGTTCTGTGTTCCTGTAGTGTTGTTTGCGCTTGTGTCCAATAAATACATGTAAGTTAGACCTATTGGCCTTGTCATTGCTTGGTTGGAGCGTTCATTTCATACAGAAGTGAGATAAAGTGGAGTCTCTGTCCGCCAGTGCACCGGGACGACTATGTGTTGCATTTAGGCGGGGTTGCGGCGGAGGCCAGACTTACATTGACCTTCATACGACTGCCATGTGTCTCCTGATGTGTTTGATACGTCCAGCTGTTCTGATATTTTTTAGTCCAGCTGCACTATTCCTGTTGAGATTTAGAATGCTATTCTTTTCAAAGAAAAGGTGAAACCACAAGTCCCAGAAAGCAAAATGCTGTTGGCTAAACATTTTGAGTTACGTGAACTTGCTTACTCTTGACAGCTAGGGCAGTGCACGCCTTTTCATTATATAAGAAACGTGCCAGTCCCGGTGGGAAAATCGGGTGTAAACAGAGTACACTTCTCGTAGGCCTGTACTTTACAGCAGCTCTTGTTGGTAGCACTCCTAAACAGTCTTCAGTGAAAAGGCTTGTTTTGCAGAAAAAAAGAAGGCGCATTTCACACTGCTGTCACTCAGCTAACACTGGTTAATTCCACACCTAATCGCTTACTCCTGTTTCAATAGACTGCCAAGACGCTTGTTAATTCAAGTTTTTTTTTTTTTGCATTACTGATTTACCCATATCATTTCACTGAAAGCTCATTTTTTATAACGCCCTGTCAAAATGAATCGTTTTAAATTCCCCCTTTGTTTGATGTTTTGAAATGTGCCCATCCAGCGAGCAGTTACGGACACGTTCCAGATATTAGCCGAGGTGCCGTGCTTTCATTCTGTGCGCGGTGGTATCATGCCTCCCAGAGTAATTGCCGCGGCTCGTGTTTGAACTTGGTCTGTTCTGCGCGTGTTCTCTGTAGCTATGGCCGTCAGAGCGGTCTCGCTTAAGCATTTGTCCTCCTCAAAGCCTGCATTATAATTGTGAGGATCGGGACAAGCTCCCATTGTACGGCTTCGGGTCTGTGAAGGGTTCTGTCGCTGAGAATCGATTCTATCCAGCTCCTCAGCCTTTAATCATCCCGAAGGATGTCTTCACTTTCTGAGACTTGCACAGTTTTGGAGAACTGACCTCTTCCTTCGAGGTCAGGATATGTCTTCGATGTATTTACCTCGTTATATCATTCCACTAACTGCTTTGATGGTAATGCTCGCGCTGTATAAAGCCTTCCATTTTGTTTCATCCATCTGATCCCCGCATAGTTCTTGTTCCGCAAACGCTAGCCCGCTTCTCTCCAGATCCCTCATACAGTATGCTCACCTGGTGGAAACGAGGAACCTTCTGTGACCCGGAACCACTCAAACAAAGAACATGGAGAATTGTGTGAGCACTTCTGATGGATACTACTAACCTCAGGTTCCTCACTTTTATATCATCCGCAGGCACCAGATTGGATCCAAAAGATTTAAACAGCATTGCTCCGCTCATGGTATGCACGTATGTGGCTACATGTTGACTTTGTTCCACCCTGGAAGTGGCGACACAGCTCTACATCAATGTCAACTCCTTTCTTTCTGCACCTTCTCACATGGATCCAGGGCTTGCTCCCGACTTTTTTCTTCCTCTGTTGACAAGTTTTTTCTTACAAAATTTTACTTTTTACCAGTGTGCAAGGGAGAACTATGTCCCAGTCTAAAACTATAGAGTATAAGCCTTGTCAAGACTGTCATGAAGAAATGTCTGTGACCAGTCCCCAGAAGGTGTGCCTCTGGTGTTTGAGTTCGGCGCATGTCTCCAAGTCCTGTTAGGAGTGTGCTCTTATGAATCCGAAGGTGATTTGGGAACGCACAGCAAAGCTGTAGGTCACCGAACATTGAAAAAAGTCTTAGAAGTTGAGGGTGCAGACCTGTTCCAGCTCCCTAGGCCATTGCTGTGACAGGTCCTCGTCGCAGTCCAAGTCATCCATTAAGTCGAGGTCAAAACGCAAGCACAAGAAGTCATATCAAGATTTGTCCCAGTCCCGCAACTCAGTTTGAGAAGTTGTGAGGACATCAGGATGCCTCATTGGCTCGCTCCAAGTCCCCAACCGAGGACTCTTCCTACAACTGACACTGATGCATCCTGGGATTGTGGGTCCATCGCGGAAGTTGCACCAGCTCAAGGCCTTTAGAGAAGCTATGTTGCAAATGTTTGGCACTATTCAGTCTCCTTTGGCAAGCCTTCATAACCAAGGATCTGCGGATCCCTCCAATTGGGTTACTACAGGTAAATCTGTTCTCTGCGCCTCAGAATCCGCTCCTACATCAGATCTTTCTTCCAATCTGGCACCAAAATCCATGCCAGTCCCTTTGGTGTAGATGCTGGTCCTCACACCGCCAGAATAAAACCTCTTTCCTGCAGTCCTTTCCAGTTCCAAGGGAAATTAATCTGAGACCCCATTTCAATCCAACTCACATATAACCATGCCTTTGTCTCAGAGCCTCACCCCAGTACTCCATGGTCTGGACTCTGATCAGGCCCATCCCACCTTTGGGGATGGCAATGGAGGTGGGGGGTATTGTTTTCCACCACGCTATGATGATAACAATTTCTACATGGACTCGCCGGAGGCGAGTGGGCTGAACTACCCTGGACACTGGGTTGTGTTCTCCCAAATGCATCTCTAGCAGAGAGGGCCTTCTTTTCTGTGGTAAAGAGACGGGCAGCGGACTTATTGGATTTGCAACTGTCAACTATGGAAGTCCAATCTAAAATACTGACAGACGTTTTGCCACCTGGATAAATGTTACCCTAACCCTTACTTCCATTTATTGAAGCCCTGACTGATACCCTTTTGGGTACCAGGTCTAAGCCTTGTTCCGGTTCACCAGTGAACAGGCAGGCTGCTATACACCAAATGCCAGTGCCAGGTGACTCTGACTTTTTTCCAGTAGCGTGAACTCTAACTCATTCCTTATGAATTCCCCAGAGAGTCAAAATGAACGAAAGCATTCGGGAAACTAATGTTTTCCTCTGCCATTCTATCCTCCGGTCAGTCAGTACCAGCTTTTTGCTCAGTACATATACCCATGCTTTATGGGACACAGTTGGCAAGATCTTGCCAGCAGTCCTTGAGGAATTTTGGGTCAAGCTGGCTCAAATCATCCAAGACGATCAAGTTGACACAAAATGTATTGGACCAGATGTACGAGTTTTTGCATGCACAAGCGCTTTTGCGACCTGTTTGCGCATGCAAAAACCTACATGGCCAATGTCCGAACATTATTTTGCGAGTTGCAAAAAATTGTGACTCCCAAATAGTGTTTTGCGACTTGCTATTAGCAAGGGGCGGTCCCTTCCTAATAGCGACTCAAAAGCCATGCATGAATGTTTTGTGACCTCAATTGCGGTTGCGAAACACTTGCAATTTACTGCCCTCTTCAAGAGGGTGGTAATGCAGTCGGGGATGCAGAGGAAAACATTTTTAGGGGCAGGCAGTGGTCCTACCTGCCCTTAAAAAATGAAACAAAACATTTAATTTTTTTTTAATGCATCTCGTTTTCCTTTAATGACATGGGCTGCATTAAAAAAAAACTGCTTCATTGAAAAGCAGTCCGAGACATGGAGATCTGCGGAGCCCAGCAGGCCACCATCCCTGGGAGGGCCAGCCGTTCCCAATGGGGTCGCAAATTGCGAGTAGCTCATTAATTTTCATGAGCCCCGCATTTCACGACACCATTGGGAATCGCTAACAGTGTCTCTGACACTGTTGTACATTGGCTTTTGCGACTCACAATTTTTTTCAATTTGCGAGTCGCAAAAGCAAATGGTCGCACATCTGACCCATTATCTGTTCTGGGCTGGACTCTGGCGACTGCTTGGGCACAGCACTTGGCACATGCATGGTGCTTCGGCTGCACACTTGGATGAGATCCTTTTCTGTGGGGAAATGCAAGCCTCTCTGATGGACATGCCGTTTGATAAATTTTCCCTGTTTGGTGAGCAGGCTGATTCAGCTTTAAAACGCTTTAAAGAGAGCTGGGGAATGGTGCATTCCTTAGATATTTCTACCCCTGCAAGACAGTATCTTCAACAGTTTCACCCTTTTCAAGGCTAATCCATTGGGTAGCATACAGCCAGTGCCAAGGCCCACTGCCCCTGTAACAGGCACCCCAGTCCTTTTGGGGGTCAGGGGCGGGGCCAGGATGAAGCAGACAACATCTAGGTCATGGGTGACAGCAGTCTTTACAGTCCTTCACTCCTCTGCCATCAGCCTTCAAGCCCCTTTTGTTTCCATTTGGGCACACAATCACCATGTGGGAGGCAAGATGAGACCCTTCCTCCACGGTTGACAAAATATTCCATCAAACAGGCAGGTTCGCCAGATTTTTCGATGAGGCTATGCCCTGCCATTCCATTTTGACCCGCCGCATCTCCCACTCTCATCAGAAGAGTTTCTTTGAGAAGAGCACCTGTCCCTCTTGCTCCAAAAAGTGCTGGCGCTTTTGGCCCAAGGAGCCATAGAGAGGGTTCCGGTCCTGGAAACTTTGACTAGTTGTTAAACTTGTTATTTCCTTGTGCCAAAGAAGCATGTTGGCTTTCATCCTATTTGAGAGCTAAGCCTTCTTGCAAAACTACAAATTTAAGATGTTCACGTTGGCCCAGGTTCTGCCAGACTGGCTGTTGAGGCTCTGCTCAACGCAGTTAGTCATAGGCCACCTTCAAACTACGGATAACCCCTTGACATTGTTGGGTTTTACTGTTAATCCACCTGGGAACTCTGCAGAGGATTCCTTTCTTTGCAGCCATCCTGGATACGGTGAATGTCAGGGCCTTCCGCCACCACAGTGAGTCCAGGACATTCAGGCTATGATTCCGATGTTTCAGCCTCTTTCCTGGGTCTCAGTAAGAGTTGCTGTGATACTTCTGGCCTCTTGGCAACTTGCATCCTGCATATCGGCTGTCCCAGGTGGCATATGAGGGCTCTGAAGTGGAAACTGAAGTCTCAGTTGGCCATGCACCAGGGGAACCTCTCGGATTCTATTTAGGTTTCAGAGGATACTGAAGAAGACCTGTATTGTTCAACCGCAATTGGATCAGCAGCAGTTAGATGCATTGCTGCTGGGTTGAGGGGGTCATCTTGAGAGAGGTGGAGATCTGACGTCTCTGTGGAGACCTGACTCCATATCAACCTGGCAGCACCTGGAGGATCATGAGTGGTGATTACACCCTGAGGTGCCACAGGGAATCTTTCAGCAATGAGGAGAACCCTGGCTAAATCTTTTCACCACCTCTGAGAATGCACATTTTCAAAACCTTGGCACACTGGAGTTTTCAAGAAACCACACTCTCTAAAACACATTCTTGACAGAGTGGAGCACAGGACTCTTGTACGCCTTTCTAACACTGCCTCTTCTCCACATAGCTCTGAAGAAACAAGGAAAAACTGGCCCGAGTCATCCTATTGGCACTGGACTGGGCCAGGAGAATGTGGTACGGGGGACTTCTGGACATGAGCATTTATTATACAGTCAGTCTACCCCTTTCGCAGTATCTCTTGTTTTAGCAGCAGTACCTGCAGTACCTGCGTAATCTGCACCTTCATGTATGAGTAGTTTACGATGGAAGTTAACTGTATTCTAGAGATATGTAGACGCACAGACAGACCAATATCTTTGCTTCATAATACTGTGTGCATAAGTGCATGCGATGGCAAAGACCATTGTTTGTGATTTACCACACTGTTGCTCATACAGTTTTAACCCAGAACAGCTTTAACCCAAACAGTCACCGTGGATTTCCCAGTTCACCGCAAAGGCATCTTCCACATTGGGTCAATTTCTCCCTGCTGCCTCCGATATGCCATAGATAGGTAGGCAGGACAATGACCTCACTCTCCAATCGCGCCACACTGCTCAAGTTGCCATGACGACCTCCACTTAGTGACATCAACCGCTGCCTCTGATTGGTTTGCAACACGCACCCAACATGCTTGCGAATCACAACAATGCGGGAAGCAGAATCCTCTGAAGAATGTCGGGAATCGACGCCGGGACGATGCAAGTGCTGTGCGTCGTCCCGGCGTTGATTAACTCTAGGACGTGGGAGATCTCTCCGGTGCCCCTTCGCGTGGCATCCCACATCGAACTAACGCCTGATCAACTTTGACAACAGTTTCACTTCGCGTTGTGTTGCCAGTACCTTTGAGGTCCCTCCATTACACCAGCAAGCTGAAGATTTGATACCAGCAAGCTTAGGACACGTTGCTCACCCCCTCTTTGAGGAGCCCCCATCTGTGAATACGACCTTTTGTCTAAAGATATACCGAGCTGACTGGCCCTGAAGAGAATCCCGTGAATAATAGGGATTTGAAACGCGTAGGCCGTTGGGTCTGCTGGTTGCATCTTGGTGCCTATTTGGTGTTGCATCTTGATATGCGTGTATACACTTGATTTTTGATGATTATGTTTAAAATCTTTTTGACTGAATTGAATTGGATATAGTGTATTTCTTATAACTTTAGGGAATGCTCTTTACTTTGTAGCAGACCTTGTACTTCACCAACTGGTGCATTGAACCTCCAGATTGCGTGGGGTATTCAGTTTGAATGTTTGAATGTAAGATGTTTTGATTGTGATATGTCTGAAGAGTGATGAGTGATGGTATGGATGAGGTTGTATTCCATTTTTTGTGTCCTGATTTTCATTGTTGTTCATACAATATCGTTTGAACTGCATTCTTTGATCAAAAAATGTGTATACAATCAAAATATGTTTAAATAAATAGCTATTTAATAGCATATACATGTATTGAACTGTGGTCTGTACATTGGTTACGAACTTTAGTTGTAAATTGCGTATCAATATTGGCATTTCTCTTTTGTTGTTTAGTAAGCTGTGTGTAGGCAGGCAGGTTTCAAGCCACAAATGTCCAACGCTCAAAACGTACAATGTGTAGACTGTCTGTTGTAGGCGTTACTCAAGCTTCTTTTCAGACTCTGGCAAAATCTATTTTAGTTTCTTGTTAAATTTCTTGGCTCTTCACGCGTGGTTCTTTTCAAAATCGTTGCCACTTTTGTAAACAAAGTTTGGCCCTTGTAAGTAATCGGTCCAGTAGCCAGTAGTGTAGATTATGTAGGTTTATTCAGGCACAGGTAAGATGGTACGGCCCACCAGGAACAGCATCCTGCTGCTCATCCCACTCATTCCATCACACCACTCATCCAAACCATGCACTCATGAACATTCTATTGCATCACGCTCACACAGGCTGAGCAGCAAGGAACTAGGAGACCATAAGATATAGATAGGGCTCCCCTGGCCACCCCTAAATAGTGTTCATATAAGTAAAATGTGTTGTTTGTTAAAAGAGAACCAACTAAGAGCAAAAAGGCCAAATTCGTCTGTTACTGCAGGAGAAGGTCAAAATATGCACACAGACTGTTAGAATTGCATTTCCCAGTAAGCTTTTCTATCTGTCTGAGAGATTCGTCGAGAATGGGCTGACTGCGGAGAAATATGTAATTCCTGCCACTTCACTAGTCATTTTGAAATGGTCAAATGGCCTGAGCAGTCCATTTAGCTGCCACGGAATGTAACTTGATTAGCGATAGAAAATTCTATAAAGGCTAGTTCTGGTAGTCACCGTTGACATTTCCTGTAAGCCTTGGAAGCTTATCATCAAAGCTGGCGAATCATTACGAGACAATATCTAAAGCATGAAGTCAGCTTTTTTAGTCGCTTTTACCAAATGTACCTTATTTCTTCACATAGGAGCTATAGACCTAAAGATGAAACTAATGGAATAAATATAATTCATTTGATTTGAAGTTCTATTTATACATTCGACCAGTTTTTTCTTGCACTTTTATATTTCTAATTGCTATTGATTATTTGTGTTACCGTTACGGAGTTATTACTTTCAACATATGTACAGTTTTTTTTTTTACCATTTAGTAAAATCTAGTAAATTAAATCTCACTTGGTGCAGAATCCAGAGGAGAACACGCCCCCTTGTTCTCCCACCCGCAGAATTCAAATGAATAAGATATTGCCCAAGATTAAATTTAAAGAATCAGACTATGTAAATATACCAGTTTCAAACACTACAGCATGTACAATACACATCGCATGTTGTGAAGAATGTCATTTTTAAAAATACCTAGTTATTCGAATTGTTCTCTTTTAAGTATTGACTATAGCCCGCAAAAGAGTATTTTTCTTTTATAAACATGCTTGTTGATAATGTCTAGCAAATGTGCTTCCTTTAGTTCTTTGGGTACAGACAGATTTAACTGGCTGAAAGATCTTATATGAAGAACCCTATCAATACACCTAAAGGGGCTTTGTCTCAGCCGCAGTGATCCATGTACTTTGTAAGTGAGATAGGTTAGGAATCTTAGCTTACTTGGCGAGGCCAGCAGTGGCCAGGCTTCACAAGCCATTGTCTTTTGAGCTTTCATAAGAGGTTTTATCAGTAGATGTTTTCCAAGAGCCTGAGTACCAGAAATATGGTTAATTACTAAAAGAAACACACTTCCCATCGGAGTCTGTTGAGGAGTTTCTGAAATTGCTTAACACTGCTTGTTCTAAAGCTACTTCCATGTGTACAATTTCTTGCTGGCCCTCCACCAATGATTATGTCCAGTTCAAAATGTTTGCTTGTGTGAGGGTATTGCGTATTGCCTCTGGCAATTAGAGAAATCCTATACATACATAATTTGTACCCAGTGGTTTGTGTCACAGTGCCCAGTTCTACTAAGACGTACACGAATATTTGAAAAGTTTCGTATTGAATGTAATAACCTGCATTACTGTCTTAGTTTCGCAAAATGTTAAGGTTGCTGAGAATGTCTCCATCTAAACACATTAATGCAAACATTTTTCAAACAACCCCTTTTTCGTTGTAAGCAATTTATTATGTAACTCTTGCATGAAATGTAAGAGTAAGCAAGGAACATACTTAAAAGTGAAAAGCATTTTTGGAAAATTGGTTTGTCTTCATGACAAACAGTTTTGTATTTCAAGGGCTGTATTACACAAAGTGTCCTGGGGCGCAACAGGCGTTTGCACCCTTTTTATGCTTAGGGGCGTGCCCCATACCAATGAGGGAATATCTTTGCCTCTGCGCCGTATTACAGACGTGGCACAGAGGCAAAGAAGCTCTCAGGAGGCTCACTGACAGTATGCCACCTAAAAGGTGGCACACTGTCAGTGTGCCCCCTGAGAACAGTCCTCCAGTGGGGAGAAAGGGGGTCCTATGTGCCCCACAGACATCCCCTTGCAGGCGATTGCACCCGCCTGCAAGGGGATCTCTAGTCCCCATTAAAAGTGCAGAAAGTGACGCCTGCACTGTGAAAACACAGAACATGTTCAAAGCAGCCTCTCTGTTTTTCACATGAATGCGCTGTCCCCAGGATAGAGCAAATTAGCAGCTGCCCTGACTGCAGCACAATTATCATAATACGGCGCATTTTCCTTCATTGCGTTGGGCGTACCTTTTAAAAGGTTCCCCCAGTACAATGAAGGAAAATGTGACTCATTTTCCTTTGCACTTTATTTGTACTTGATGAAACATAAGCCTGTTTTGGAATGGAGATTGTTAATCCGTTAACCGCGGCGTAAATGCCGCCACGGTGCATGTGATTTCTTGTGCGGGCGGGGCCTTGCCGGCCAACGGACATGCGCAGCACTACGGAGATAGTGCTCGCGACGGCCATTGGCCGACGTGCGCAGCGAACGAGTTAAGAATTTCTGTACAGTGCATCAATGTGGGTTTAGTGTCAGTGTTCAATAGGTGCTAACCAAGAGGTTAAAAATTCACAAAGACCCACATTCTAAGTAGCCATATATTGAGGTTTCTCGTGAAAGGAGGCTAATGGTACTAGCAGCCAAGAATGCTATTTTTCAAATATGTATTTTTTGATAAAAGTCATATCCACATGTTTTTTGTAGAAGAATTACACATTTTTGCCCCTGCTCAGGGAGTTATTATTGCCTATCCATAAGAGCGGAGGCGAAGGTAATAGAATGACGGGGAAGGACAATGATTGGATGTTATCGTCCAGTAGCATTTGGACAATAATGCTAATAACTCTCATTTGCTGTGGCCGTCTTCCACGTGCAAACACGCAGCGTCAGCTGTCCGTGCTTGCGTCATGATAATATCCAGGGTGGACCCAAAGGTCTGTGCACTCTAGAAATACGGGTTCCAGGTCTGATCACACCGTAGGCAGGCCCCACCCATTTCATCTATGTCTTAAACAGCACATTACGTTTCCTGTATGATGTCAGAGGCACCACACTGTCAACATTACAGTTTTCACTCGTAAGTCGTGACTGAAAGACACTAATGCGCAGCTTTGTGATCTCACATTCCGAACCCACGGTCTCGTCCGTATTCAGAATTGAGCGCCCTGTGACAGCACTTCAGTGTTGTTCTTTAATAAAACTTTGTTGTGAGGCAGCAGCTCTAGTCAGTGAGTGTCAGAGGCTCGCATCAGCCCTTTGCAGCAGTCTCTGCAGTCACAAAAGGGCATTTAGACATCTCTCAAAGACTCAACATCAGGGCTGAGGTTTGCCCTTGTGTCCTCGTGCTTCGTGAGAATGAATATGACGCTATGAGCCTGTTTATTTGAGGCCCTCTTGTTTCTCCGAGCGAACAGCTCTGGAATCCCAACCTCACCTCAATAGGACGCCAGTGACCCGTTGATTCAACTCATCTACAGACACTATCATTCTTAAGAGCATCTTTCAGTGCAGAACGGACCAATGATGGGCTTCCGTGGATAGGTTTTGTTTTATTCTGTCAGTCGGATTGCTTTCAAATGCTTATTTTTAAAGAGACCTTGAACCTGCCACTTCACTTGGCATAACACCTCTCGCACACAGAACAAGATTTCAGCCAAACACCGTGACAGACTAATTGAAACAAGCATTTACAATGCAATGGTTTTGCCTTTGTTAAAGTTTGAGCTATTGGCAAAGCTTGTGACCATTTTTTTTTAACATAAATAAATGGCATTGTTATTTGCAATGCCACTAGCTTTATCTTTCGCAAATGTCCCCCAACACATACCCACACAGAGCCCCCCCACACACTGCGAGCCCCACCACACACTGCGAGCCCCCCACACACACTGCGAGCTCCCTCCACACACTGTGAGCCTCCCCTATACACTGCGAGCCACCCCCTACACAGAGAGCCCGCACACACCGAGAGCCTCTTCCACACACTGAAAGCCCCTCCCCTACACACTGAAAGCCCCCCCCACACACAGAGCCCCCCGCCCACACACAGAGAGTCCTCCCCTTGTCTGGCAATGTACACTAAGCCCTTAGAGTTTTATAAAGCTTTGGAGAGAGTTATTTGCAACTGTTCATTATAAAGAATATATTAGTTTCTAACTATACAATGGTGGACAATATATCTTATTCAAGCCACTCTCAGATGGACGCAGGCAGCTGCTTAGAAACTTTTTTAAACAACATACACAATGAGGTCAAGGTCTTAGAATGCGAGTGCACGTACTGTTGTAAAACATGAATAAGGCACATGAGGATGACACACAGAACCATGCATAGGCACAATATTGCACAGTGACTTTACTAGTTTAAATAACCCCGTAACTTCTGAAGAATATGAAGATTGATGTATAAAAGGTTGCAGGGATGAATGATGGATGCATAGAAATGTGGATGTCCAAAGGATGGATGTATGGATGGAAGGATGAAAGGGTGGATGGATGCAGGATGGATTGTTGAAAGTGTGGATGAATGGATGAAAGGATGCGTGGAAGGATGAAAGGGTGGATGGAAGAAGGACGGATGGAAGAAAAGGTGGATGTATGGATGGATAAGGCTTCCTGTGTAATTACTGAAAGGCAGGGGTAGACATTAATTATTGAAATACACGTTTCACTGCAGCCTGTCATGCTTTGCTTGACAATGGAGGGTTTTTTGCATCACAAGCGAGCCAAGTGTGCGCAAAGTTCTCTTAAACCAAATAATCGGTTTAACAGATACCAGCTTCTGGTGTAGCCAGATTAATATGCCATGTAATTTTCCTAGACCACTTTATATAGACGTTTGCAATTAAAACAAATTCGTTTTGTATTTTCTAAAAGGTAACATTGTAATAGGGCACATATGGATTTTATATGCTTACATGTACTTTTCGAAATTCATCAATATAGTATATAATCTTTACACATCAACACCATAAAAATGCACTTTCTAGAGTTCTGCAAATAATAAAACGTTAGAATGAAGTGTCACATCTGTTGTTGGTGGATCCGACACTGCAATAAGTCCTACCATTAATTAAAAGGACACGTTGTATTACTTTCTTAAATATGGTATAATTGGTCTAAGTACAGATGATTTAGTAAAAAGGGATGGACTCAAATTCTTGAATCAATATTGAATCAGTCGATTCCGCAGGTTTCCATTCCATTGTTGTGATTTTGCCTGCGACGGTATAAGACGGTAGCAACCTGTCATTGGAGACAGAAAATATCGTGTGCACTTTTAAATTGAGCAAACTCGAATACTGCGAAAGCCTATTTGTGTGTCTTCCTCAGCATTAACTGTGCCTCTCCACCCTCAACCCGTCCACGCCTAGGCAAGATTATGAGTTTTATCTTGTCCAGCACCCTTAGACACTCTCCTATCTCATGCCAGACACCGACACGGTCGTTTATACCTGCGTGGTAATCACGGACACAAAATCACCTGGTGGTCTATACTATATGCATAGGTTAGGGAGGACAGGAGTAGTGGCATAACTATTAACAAAGGGGTTAAATGGTGAATGAGGCGGGAAAAGGGCAATTCTGACAATTTGGTGTGTATTACAAAAATAAAACAAACTTTTCTTTATGACCAGTTATCAACAGAAAACAGGAGCAGTAATTTGACTCAAGGATTAGTAGGCCATGTGGTACAGCGGAAGACTAAAGTGTTTGAGCTACTTTTCGCTGTACCACATGGGCCAATTGACTTCGCAAGTATAAACATTGTCTGCTACGCACTAGTAAGCAAGTAGAAACGTTTTCTGCTACACACTAGTAACACACAAACTCTTCAGGACGGTGAATTAAAAAATAAAATTATATATATCACACCGGGATGTCTACCATCGCAAGCAAGAAATATCAATACGCCCCCGTGTTCACTGGGTAGTGCTCACCAAACACACTCGAGAGGTTTTCCTTTAACCTACTAGCAACGCTGTTCGGGAATACTCCACCTATTTCAATTTTAGTTGTGGGATTTAAGTGCACCCACAGATGTCAGCTACTACATCATGAAAAAAATGATGTTCCTCCACACCACTCCTTATCCACGGATATTTGAACTCGTGTTTAAATTTGGACGTGTATAGAAGGCCACACAAGTTGTATTGTTTGCCCTGCCGAAGGCTACACCTCTCACAATCCTCTATCAAGGCCACGGATATATATCCTTAGTACCCCACTGTAAATGTTCTTACATAGTCGCCTTGTTACTAGCTCAACTATCATGACTTAAACAGGGCCGTCTTAACTGCATTAAGGAGGCCAATTGGAAGCCGCGGGAGAAAGGGCTACTGAGGTCCAGTGGCTATGGGAAGTTAGCCAGAGGTTGGTGTGAGATTACAGCGCAGATGCCTGAGGGACAGTGAATGGGAAGAGAACGGCTAGGGATTAATTCTCACTGTGTCGCATTGTTGCAAGGGGCACTTACCAGCCGCAGTGCTGAACAGGGCCAGGGTGGTCAGGAACAGTCCGAACGGAGGAGGCTGCAGTGAAGGCATATCCGAGACCCTGTGGACAGCAATGGCCTTGAACCTTTAAAACCCTGTGGTGCTTGTTCCTGCTCCGACAGAGCTCTGTTTGCGGGTAGCGGACATCCTGTGGGCGAAGGCACACTCTGATGCCGTCAGGGAGCAATGGCTATCAGAATCCGGGACCAGAGCAGAAATACCACCGTGTCTTATTTTCCACGCAATTTCACGATGTCGAAAAAGCAGCTAGCTGGCGGATGGCACATAGCCCCCAAAAAAGCCAATATTCCAAACGATTAAAGGGAGCTTTGGTTTCAAAGTGACGAAAAGTAAATGTTAATGACAGGGAGGGAGGGGGCGGGAACGGCGCACGGATAGCGGGAGGGGGGGGTTAATTAACCCTTTGTGGGTTCTCCGTGCAGCGCTCATTGTAGCAAATAAGTTTCGGTGACACAACCTGGCTAACAACCCTGTTTCAATATGCACGAGGTAAACGGAGGGGGGGGCGGAAAGGCACGGAGAGCGGGAGGGGGGGGGCGGAAAGGCACGGAGAGCGGGAGGGGGTCGGAAACGGCCACACACTGACAGCAGGAGGGGGAGGGGGGCGGGAACAGACACGGACAAAGCAATAAACAAAAAAAAAGCACTCACCTGGACATCTTCCGGCAGATATCTTGCTTCCTGCTCTCCACTCCTCCTCCTGATGACGTGGCGGAGGCTCAGCCGGCTGGGCCAATCCCAGCGCGGCCCTGGCTGGAGGTGGACGGCTGCTTCTTTCGGCTGGCCGGCCTGAGGAGAGGGAGGGAAACGGGCTGCCACGGAGCGGGAGGGAGGGGCTATCGAGCGACTTTTGTGCAATCGTCCCGAGCAGGAAGGCAGAGGCAGGTGCCGGGCTGCTTCTTTCGGCTGGCCGGCCTGAGGAGAGGGAGGGAAACGGGCTGCCACGGAGCGGGAGGGAGGGGCTATCGAGCGACTTTTGTGCAATCGTCCCGAGCAGGAAGGCAGAGGCAGGTGCCGGCAATGCCGGACCAGATTCGGGGGCGTTCCCGGCTTTTGGCTGACGTCGCGTGACGTCGGCAAAAGCCAAAAAATCTCGGGAACGCCCCCGAATCTGGTCCGGCATTGACGGACAGGCCCGTCGTCCAATGGCTAGGCTCCATTTATGGAGCTAGCCAATAAATGACGGGGGCCGTTCCAAACCACACTACAGTACTCATTAGGTTTTCGCCTGCGCGAAAAAGATGCGCAGAGCGCATCTTTTCGCCAGGCAAAACCTAAAAAGAACCTCTCTCTACCCCAGAAGGCATGAAACAGTTTTGACGTTGGAAAGCCTGCACAGGTGGCACGTCACTATTTCTGCACTTCACAGAAACTGGAATAGTAAGCCATCTCAAGTTATTTGCTGCTCACCAACAAAAGTATTACACAGAAAAGCGAGACCTTTCAAGTGACCTCTGAATTGTCTTTTCCACGATTTCACTCGGTCTGAATGAGCTCTTAACTGGAGTCCATTCCAGCAACTATTTTTTATTCAGCGTACTAAAATATGGAGAGAGATATTTTCTCCTCTCTGTCATGGGAAGACAGGTTTAAGATTAAAGGGGTAGAGGATGTGGTCTAACGGCGAAGGAGGTCGACCTCAAAACTGGGGAAGCAGGTTCGAGTCTCGGTAGGGACGCTCAACATCCTGTGATTCTGGGCAAATCACGCAATCTCCCCGTGCCTAACAAAAAATGAATGTGTCTTTATGTAATTCAACTGGTGCTCATGTAAAGCGCTCCAATACCTTTGGGTCAAGTTTGCGCTATATAAAACTCAGAAAAAAAGACATTGTTAGCTCCGTTTATACTCTTCAGGGTTGGTGTAGTATCTCCTCTTGGGGCTCTGAGAGCGAAAGCCAAATCATTAATACTTGCATTCAATCTGTTGAATAAAAAACTCTGCTGCCCGGATTATTCCCACCTCCTGATACTGATAGCAGCACAAACAATACCTACTTTAGCGTATGGCACGGAAACCTGGTGTGGTAAGGATGCAGAATTGATGAACGAGATCCAGACCAAGGTGTACAAGGCTGTTTTCTGTCTTCCCAAATGTGCATCACCAGCCCAGGTCCGTTTAGAATTTGGACTTTCAAATCAGAAACATCGAAGCATGAAAGCCTATGTCAAATTGTGCTGGAAGCTCCGTACATCCAAACCCGGATCACCGAATAGCAAATGATGGGCTGGGATCAAGGCGGAAATGGCCTTAAAATCACAAAATCCATGGGGCGTCTATTTAAGCAAATCTCTGGAGGAGTTAGCCATCCAAGAGCTATGGGAAAATGAGAAGGACAGGGCAAAATTCAATAAGTCCTGTAATCTCTTTGCAAAGAAGAAATCTCTTTTAGAAGATAAATTAATCTTGACCAAACGACGTCACGCATGGACAGCGATCAATTCATACACCTGCCTAAAGCTTCAAGCTTATCTAGCGTCTCACTTTCGTACACTGATAAAAAGGAGTCTTATGAGATACCGCTTAGGCATGCACGAGTTGAAGGACCTCGTGCCAACATGAAGCAAGCATTTACAATGCAATGGTCTCGGCTTTATTAAAGTTAGAGCTATTGGCATTGCGAATGGCATTTTTTTCATTTTTGATTTTTTTTAAACATAAATAAATGGTATTGTCATTTACAATGGCAATAGGTGAGCATTAGAGAGTAGTAGAGAGTATTAGCGGACACAGAGCCACAAACACAGAGACATACACACACACACACAGAGCCACACACACACAGAGCCACACACAGAGCCACACACACACACAGACAGAGCCACACACACACACACACAGACAGAGCCACACACACACACACAGAGACACACACAGACAAAGCCACACACACACACACACACACAGACAAAGCCACACACACACACAGACAAAGCCACACACACAGACAAAGCCACACACACACACACACACAGAGACAAAGCCACACACACACACACACAGACAAAGCCACACACACATACAAAGCCAGACACACACACACGCACACACACACACACAAAGCCACACACACACAGACAGAGCCACACACACACACACAGACAGAGCCACACACACACAGACAGAGCTCTCTGCCCAGTAACGCCCTAGGGAACAGAGGCACGAAAAACCGGATCACAAGCAGGGCACTGAGGCACAAGCAGGGAACAGAGGCACAAGCAGGGCACAGAGGCACAAAAACCGGATCACAAGCAGGTCACAGAGGCACAGCAAGCAACGAGGGGGCAGGGGCGGGAGAGCAAGCACAAGCAACGAGGGGGCAGCAAGCACAAGCAACGAGGGGGCAGGGCGGCACAGAGGCACAAAAACCGGATCACAAGCAGGGCACAGAGGCACAACAAGCAACGAGGGGGCAGGAGAGCAAGCACAAGCAACGAGGGGGCAGTAAGCAAAGCAACAAGGGGGCAGGGGGGTACAGAGGCTAAAAACCGGATCACAAGCAGGGCAGGACACAGAGGCACGAAAACCAGATCACAAGCAGGGCACAGAGGCACAACAAGCAACGAAGGGGCAAGGCTAGGAGAGCAAGCACAAGCAACGAGGGGGCAGCAAGCACAAACAATGATGGGACAGGGGGGCACAGAGGAACACAAACCAAATCACAAGGAGGGCACAGAGGCACAAAAACCGGATCATAAGCAGGGCACAGAGGCACAACAAGCAACGAGGGGGCAGGGGCAGGAGAGCAAGCACAAGCAATGAGGGGGCAGCAAGCACAAGCAACGAGAGGGCAGGGAGGCACAGAGGCACAAAAACCGGATCACAAGCAGGGCAGGGCACAGAGGGACAACAAGCAACGAGGGGGCAGGGGCAGGGGCAGGAGAGCAAGCACAAGCAACAAGGGGGCAGCAAGCACAAGTAACAAGGGGGCAGGGGGACACAGAGGCACAAAAACCGGATCACAAGCAGGGCACAGAGGCACAAAAACCGGGATCACAAGCAGGGCACCGAGGCACAACAAGCAACGAGGGGGCAGGGGCAGGAGAGCAAGCACAAGCAACGAGGGGGCAGCAAGCACAAGCAACGAGGGGGAAGGGGGGGCACAGAGACACAAAAACCGGATCACAAGCAGGGCACAGAGGCACAACAAGCAACGAGGGGACAGGAGCAGGAGAGCAAGCACAAGCAACGAGGGGGAAGCAAGCACAAGCAACGAGGGGACAGGGGGGCATAGAGGCACAAAAACCGGATCACAAGCAGGGCAGGGGACAGAGGCACAACAAGCAACGAGGGGGCAGGGGCAGGACAGCAAGCACAAGCAATGAGGGGGCAGCCAGCACAACCGGAAAAATGTACCCTAATTATGCTTTAACGATTCCAGTGTGACCACACTGCTATCGTGGAGGTACCGACAGATGCACAGACGTCCACCTACGGGCAGCAGCGGTACTTCTAAGCTCCCCCCTACTTAGTGGAGGCACAGACGTGGGGGGGGGCGCAGACTGTTATAACACGTGTTGTTTGGCAAGGCAGCCACGCCTGTAGTGAGTGCCTAAATATTTGAGCACGGGAGTTAACCCTTTAGATTAGCATCTCGCCCTAGCCTGAAACATCTGAGGTGTTCGTTCCTACGGGTCCTCTTAAAGTTTGTCAGGAAGCACATAAATAAAAAACACTTCAGTAATAACAATACTGCCCAAGTCATCATTAGATGGATGCTGATTAGTTCAGAAGAGGAGGATATATTTCTTCCGGGGCTTAGACACTTTTTCCGGGGCTTTTAGTCCGCCTTTTCCGGACAGTGTTGTGTGTTTTTTAACCAATCGCAAGATTATATGGGCATTGCGGTAGCCAGGCCTCGCCCACTCTCTTTCCTGAAAGCGTTTCAAACAAATGGAAGTAATCGGATTTTAACGATCTGCAATTGGAAGGTAATGCCCGAGCTCGGGAATGTTTACTATTTTCTTTCGGAGCGTTGGCGTGTTTGTTCTGTGGTTGAATGCCATTCAATTTATCTTCTAAGTTCTAACCAGCAAGAACTGCACCACGGCTGGAGACCTCTGACAACAGCCCATGGGAGAGCAGAAACAAACCTAACACGACCACGCCATGAACACGACCACGTTTCTCCGAGGTGAGGCAGAAATGCCTCGGAGAAACACACGGTCATTTTATGATTCGGGGGCGTGTTTTTAGGTTTGAGTGACTGAAGACGTCACAGAAAGAAAGAACCTAAAAAACACACCCCTGAATCTGAAAAAGACGGGGCTTGATCAGGGTGACGCCCCTCTCCTCCAATGGCTGGCCTCCCTTTAGGAAGCAAGCCAATGGAGAAGAGGGGCGGGTTCAAGCCCCCAATACTGTTGACATTAAATCTCGGCTTCGCAGTGTACGCTAGGCCGAGACCTAAAAAGGACATTTCAATCATCAAACTGCCGCCTGTGTAGGTACTTTAATGAAACTTAAAAGCTTTTATTGTGCGTATGCCCAAGTGTCAGCGATCAAAGAAAGATTAATCCGAAAACAATTTTTTACGTTTGAAAAATTCGATCATGCAGACAGGCGGTGATCAGCTGGATGGAGGGCAATTCAACCATCCTGTCCAGTCGTGGACTAAAATTTTTCACCGAAGTAAACCCAAGTAAATAAACTCCTACAGGAAGCGGACGCAGAAGTCTGTTACGGGAACCATTCCATTTTAAAACTTTAGGAACAAGGAAGTAATGAAGAATATGAGACAAAACAGATGTAATTCACAAGCAGAGGACAGAAGAAGTTTCAGTGTAATAAAATCGAATTAAATAGTATTACAGTTCACGATAATATTTTCATTCTTCAAAAGCCGAAAGATATTTTAAGGCAAGAGCACTTGCACTTTAAAAAGATTAATCAATTCTATACCCGGCTTTAAAGTGCAACTACTTCACAAAGATTCATAGTTTTATTTATGATACAAAGTTTTTTAATGAATTGCATAACTCGTTGCATACGTTTTTTACAAATTGTAATGGTTTTAATTAACCAATACAAATAAAGTTTTTGATTTGATTTGTATCTCGTCTTGGAACTGGTCCAGTGCGTAGACTGATCTAAAATATTTTTACCGCTTTATTTGGAGGTGCATGTTATAGACAGGCAGCCCACTGCCAATGGACCAGTAAGTTGATTCTTTTTAGGTCTCGGCTAGAAGCGAGCGAAGCTCGCTCTCGCCAGAGACCTTATTGTTAGCGGCTCAGCTTCCCAGGACGACAGCACTGGCCGCGCGCAAGGCGATTTGCGCCAGCCACGCGCACGCGAACGCGCTGTCCTCCTCGGAAGCCGAGACGCTAGCAATACCTCCCGCTGCTTGCACATGCGCCGTGCCCAATGGAAGGTTTCGGGCTTACGCATGCGCCGTGCCCATTACTGCAGGACCGGCCGCAGCAGACCCGGGGCTGCGGCCGTCAACGGAGCGCGCGATGACGATGCAAGTGTTTGTTTTCTTTCTTCGGCTCCTCCTCACGTCGCGTGGCCATGTTTGTCCCAGTCATATGACCGCAAAGAAGGAATAAAGAGACAGCCCGGGTGAGTCATAAGAAGCCGAGCACGGGGCTGCTGTGTGAGCAAAGGGCGGCAGTGAGGCCACCGGAGTTTTCCGGGACAGATTTCATAGCGACTAAAAGTATGGCTTGTTTCATATCTAGGCAATATGAGGAAAAATGTAAAAAAGGGAAAAGTCTAAACAATGCATGACTTGGCTATTTACATATTTGTTTGCACAGAAATGCTGAGAGCACTGATCTGATGGTGTCTAGTCTCATTAAATCAATATAAATCAACATCCATTTGGAGGGAAAATAATTAGCGTGCGCTTTGTGAGCGACGAGATCTTACACCAAAGTGTTTAAAAGGAAAGTTGCACATCCCATGAATCTGGTGCCAGTTTCGCTCCAGCATATTGGCCCGGAATCTAGCACATCCCAAACAATGTAGAAGGGGCAGTTAAACTCACATAATCCAGTAGTAAACAGTAGGCCGTAGTTTAGATCCATTTATTAACCCAAGCCATTCAGAGCTGTAGGGAGGTGTGCGCAGGTCTACCTTTTGACACAACACTGAGCAGACCGAAAAAGCTTTTCTAGCCTCAGCAAATGAGGGCAAATGCACATTTCTAATTATGAGGGCTCCTTTGGCCGTGAAGCCTTTCTCTACTCTCGTTGATTAAATGGTCTTGTATTAACAAGTATTGTGGATTTTACGAGGTCACCATGGTACCAGACTCTTGTGAGTGGAGGGACGACAGCTAAAACCTGGCTTCACGAGATTCCTCATAGTAAAACCATCAGTTACCTAATTGTTTTATTTCGTGCAGAGTGGTGAGTGCAGAGTGGTGAGTGCAGAGTGGTGAGTGCAGAGTGGTGAGTGCAGAGTGCAGAGTGCAGAGTGGTGAGTGCAGAGTGCAGAGTGGTGAGTGCAGAGTGCAGAGTGGTGAGTGCAGAGTGGTGAGTGCAGAGTGGTGAGTGCAGAGTGGTGAGTGCAGAGTGGTGAGTGCAGAGTGGTGAGTGCAGAGTGGTGAGTGCAGAGTGGTGAGTGCAGAGTGGTGAGTGCAGAGTGGTGAGTGCAGAGTGGTGAGTGCAGAGTGGTGAGTGCAGAGTGGTGAGTGCAGAGTGCAGAGTGGTGAGTGCAGAGTGCAGAGTGCAGAGTGCAGAGTGGTGAGTGCAGAGTGGTGAGTGCAGAGTGGTGAGTGCAGAGTGGTGAGTGCAGAGTGGTGAGTGCAGAGTGGTGAGGGCAGAGTGGTGAGGGCAGAGTGGTGAGGGCAGAGTGGTGAGTGCAGAGTGGTGAGGGCAGAGTGGTGAGGGCAGAGTGGTGAGGGCAGAGTGGTGAGGGCAGAGTGGTGAGTGCGCAGAGTGGTGAGTGCGCAGAGTGGTGAGTGCGCAGAGTGGTGAGTGCGCAGAGTGGTGAGTGCGCAGAGTAGTGAGTGCGCAGAGTAGTGAGTGCGCAGAGTAGTGAGTGCGCAAAGTAGTGAGTGCGCAGAGTAGTGAGTGCGCAGAGTAGTGAGTGCGCAGAGTAGTGAGTGCGCAGAGTAGTGAGTGCGCAGAGTAGTGAGTGCGCAGAGTAGTGAGTGCGCAGAGCAAGTGTGCAGAGCAAGTGTGCAGAGCAAGTGTGCAGAGCAGTGAGTGTGCAGAGCAAGTGTGCAGAGCAGTGAGTGTGCAGAGCAAGTGTGCAGAGCATTGTGTGCTGTTGAGTGCAGAGTGCTGTGTATTGCCAATGTTAATGACAATGCCCATTTATTTTTGATTTAAAGAAAAAAAATGTCATGAGCAATGCCAATAGCTCTACCTTTAATGATGCCGAGACCATTGCATTGCAAATGCTTGTTCTATCTGTGATTACTTCATTTTAAGGATGCAGAGGAGTGAATCAGCAAAGGTCCCTGGACTTCACTTTCAGTGCCCCACTAATATAAGAGACAGGCCAAAAAGGACTTTATATAATTTTTTCGCAATAGGGCAATAATTTTGCTTCTGAACCTGTTTAAGACCCTACCGATTCATCTGTCTTTCAGTTAGTTCAACCTATCTTATTTTGTCTTCAAGGAGAATTGCCCAAGACAAGTGAAGCAATGAGAATGGAATAGCTAACCAATTCCAGGTGTGTCTGGATCAGCAAGCGGAAGATGCCCAGAATTACTTAAAAATGCAGGGTAATAATGGTAAATACCATGCTAGAAATTGGTATATCAGAACAATATATAGCCACTTCTTCATTACAATATCAAAAGGAGAGACACTTGGTGATTTCATTTTATTATAGTATTCAGAGCTTGTAATAAGGCAAGAACAATCATAGTAAAGATATCAAAAGTCTGTGAAGTCGATGTTTCAGTTTCAGAGTTGAGGTAGTCAGTTGTGTATGGCATTCATGCAAGTACACGTGAACTTCTGACAGCCATCACGTGTTTTGCCCCCTGTAGGCGTGGCGCCTGGGCTTTCTCAAGGTTCAGATTTTCTTCTAAGGACTCATAAGAGAGAAGGCGTGTGACTCGGGATATTTAAAGTCCATAATTTAATCCATTATAGTGCAGGCAAGGCTGAACAGTGAGGTCAGCTAGGAAGGTCTTGAAAATTCTCCCCAACATCCTGATTTTCAAAAACAGACTTTGTCTTCCTAACCACATTTTTGAGACCTTTCAAACAGACCCCATTTTTCTGTGCCTTTTCTTTTTCCTCTCTCCCTTGTCGCACTCCTTCCAGATCTAGGTCTGGCTCATTACACTTCAAAGCTCACAGCTGGCTCTTTGGTACAGGGAATCCAAGGGTCCTTCAGACAATTCAGGATTTTGAACTACATTTTTATAGCTTACTTTTCAGATGGATAATCAGGAGAACTTCAGTTACATTTTCCAAAAGACCACAGATTAGGTAAGGAGATGACAGCATTAGCTATCAAGGTAGTGATTGCCAGTGTCTTTTATCACATTGGTCTAGGAGTCATCATTGCAACGTTTAATGTGCAAAATAAGTTATGTCATCCTGCTAAGTATTCTTAGGGCATCGTTTTGACTATCACTTCAAGATAAACCTGTTTTCTTCTCTCAGACAGTCTTATTCAGAGTGACTGTTTGGTAAATTTAGACCTCAAAGTCAATTACCTTGACTTGACTTAATCAGTCCTGGTCCCTGAATTGTACCAGAGAGATGGTGATGTTTGTCATGTGGACTTGGTGACACATTTATTTTGCCAACAGAGATTTCGAAGCCTGCACTGCAGCATCGATTGAAACAGGACTGCAGTTGGAGATGGCGAAATGCCCATGGGCAGATGGGAAGGGCAGCGGTGCCACAGAGGGGCAGCGACATAAAATAAAAAGAACACAATCACCCTGGGGCAAACACCGGTATTGAGAGTTTGCCGTGTTTGCCCCACTGTGAAATTTCTGAACTTTGGAAGGTCACTTACTCTGAAGTAGTTTGTGGTTTGGCTCGGACTCTGCGGAATATAGCTCAGTCTCTTTTTCAATGAGATGCTCACGATGATCCAGAAATAGGAACTTCTGACAGTGGATATTGCAAACCTGATCACCCAGTTTGTGTATTCAACAACACCAAGTCTGTTTATAGCATACGCAATCAGTGCTTTCCTTGGGATCGACAACTCTGATTATCGTGGCCTTTATAAAGCTTTGCTTGGATTGAGTGTAACAAACAAAAAAGGAGTTAAGGGGACTACTCCTATCTCAACTATATTTAATAGGAACCTTTGCCAAGATAATGAGCCTTGCCTCTAACCCCAGTCAAGTGATATTTCCTGGCCCTCTTCATTATCATAGCCTTCAACATGTATTGATGGAAACACTGAGATCAGACCTCCTCTACAAGACACTGTGACTCTGAACCAGGAAGCACAGTGTAGCGAGTGTGGTGACCTTAAGATGCCTGCAACCTCTGTGGTTGAAACTGAAATAAACTCCCTTTCTCATCGAGTCATGGTTGGACAAGCTAATAGGAACCCTTCCCCCACCGCCCACCAAGAATGTATAAGAGCTTGGCCTTGGAAGGAATTAAAATAAGACAGTACTGGCCGATACAGTCCTCAATAACTGCTAAAGAGTGTGTTAAGGGGCATATTCCTCTAACAAATGAAACGTTAATATGTTAGTTTGTGTATACAAGTTGAAAAGCATGGTTGAAAGAGCAGAACTACTGCCGAACCATGAAAGGACAAGGATAGGGCGATATTTAGCCTTATCCGTCCTACCTACTGTGACTGTCCTGCCAGGTGGGATGAGAGTAAAGTTATTCCCTAGTACTGAAATTATAAGTGGCCTTGAGGATGCTAATTAGAGAACTTTTCTCAACTGCATCAAACCACAGAGTATCCAGTAGGACCAGTAAACAGCCTGCCAGTCGGAATGAAGTAGGCACGGAGAATTACCTAAAACCTGCAGAGTGTAGTTTTCAGTGCTTTTATCACTTAGAAGCTAGAATGGTACAGAAGAAACAAATTGTCATGTGTAACCCACGTACAAATTGAAATATAACACATGCGGGTTTAAGACTACAAGTGCTTAGGATGGCAGTGCCTGGGAATGTGCAGCTGGACATCTGATCCTGTTACCCAGTACTGTGTATTATCTTTATCATTTCTCCTTCCCATACATTATGTTGAGCTGTTATGTGTGTACTGGTTGATTCAATGCCCATTAGATTCCCCATGTTAGACTAATGTTCTGATTTGTTACCTTTGCCTCAAATTGCAAAAACGCTCTGATATCCTTTGGGATCAAGTTTGCGCTATATAAAACTTTATAAATAAATAAATGGTTCTAAAACTCCCACGAGACTTCAGTCCTGAGCACTGTGCTCTCCATCTCAAGTTGCTTCTTAGACCCCAGAAGCCATTTCTTGTTGTGACTGTAAAATCGCAAACTCTTATAAATTCAAGCTCAAAGTTAACTCTTTTCAAGTGAATAGTTTACCTTTTTGACTCGCATTTAAAAAATCCTCTTTTGCAACTACTTCGAAGAGCAAATTTGTTCTTGCCACTGCTTCCTACCATTAAGTGACTTAAATTCCCTCCTCAAACTCCACCTGTCTTAGCTACATCACCTTTCTTTAGTTTCTAATCAATGGTTATTTTTGAAGATCACATTTTCCTTGCAAAATGGCCTTCTGTTCTGTGTAAAGAATTTTATATGTGATGTTATCCCTTGGCCATGTATGGCTGCAGCAGTAATGTGACGGTCGTGCCTAAGTATGTCGAACTGTAAGTGAGGGATGTACCATGTTACAACGCATACCGTTACAACTACCTACTATTACAACGCGACCATTACAACGCATACCATTACAACGCATAGCGCTTTGAGGTGCTGGATAGTGGTAAGTATAATTTACTATTCTAACTCCAGTCCCCGTGGACACTAGGGAAGGTGTTGGATAGTAAATTATACTTATTCCCTATCCTAGAGCGCCCCCCAGCGCAATGCGTTGTAATGGTATGCGTTGTAAAAGATGCGTTGTAATAGTAGGTAGCTGTAAAAGATGCGTTGTAACAGGTGTATACCGTAACTGAGTAGTAGGCTACACTTCCTCATATATAGATCATTTGTGAAATACAGGTGACCCCTTTTGTGTTGTTGTTTTAACTAGAATGGTGCTGAAGTGTATGCAGCTGACCGTTTGACATTGATCTATTTTTTACAGTAGTATTGATGTCTGCTCTTTGATTAAGGATGATCATAAAGTTGTGTAAGGCAGTGAGCAGTGGTGACTGGCATGGTTTGCGGGTGGCGCAGCGGGCACAGGGAGGGGGGGAAAGCGTGTGTGGGGGGTTCTGCGTAATCTGAAAAAAAGAAGTAAACACTTACTTTGCCGCTATGTCTTGCGTCTCTGCTCCTACTCTCCTCGTCTTGACTCATGGAACAACAGGAAGCACACATAGGCTCCCCTAACCAATCACAACGCTGCAATGCAGCATTGTGACTGGTAAGCACCCAGGCACCCCTGATCAATCATAACGCTGCAATGCAGCTTTGTGATAGGTCTGAGCATCCTGGTTTGACTCTCAGCCAGGGAATTGGGGTCTGGGCATGTTCTCCATGCAGGCTGTAATGCAGCTTGCATGGAGAACAGGGAAAGTGGGCATTCATTTTTTTGGCGGCTGAGAGGGCCGGCGAAACAGTCATGTGAACTTAGGATTGGGCAAACCACTCCTCCCCTGCCCTGCTCAGAGAGAAGAGCAGCCCTACCCACCAGCAAAGCAGCACAGAAACATAAAATGATAATAACTCAAATGTATTAGCGTTTTATGTTTCCTTTACTTTGCACTTCTTAAAAGCAGTGGGACGACACTCCTCTGCCATTGGAGCCGCCACTGGCAGTGAACCTTAGTTTTATCATAGTACTTCTCCATGTTTTCAGGAGGTGCTTTGAAGTCTGATAGAATAGTCATCGTAGTTATTTGGAAGGGGACAGAAGATCGGACCAGTCATTTTCAGTGGGGGGAATGGTATTAATGTCCTTCTGGCCAGTAATGATGAGGTTAAGAAAAGCTGCAGTGCTGGTCGATGTTGCTTAGATATAGTAGATGTTCCAGAGCTATGAAAGGTTTGCATTTATAATTGCTCAATCTGTGATGAAATTGCATAGGAAGATGTTTCTAGTCAACAACATTAGACTATGTGAGATATTCAGATATGCGGTCTAGACATTTGTTTTTGAGCTTGGGGTTTGAATAGATAAGATGTAACTAAATGCTGTTGAATGGAGACAGAGATATGCCAACTTTGAGACATTGAGATGTCAAGAAAGTGTTGAGGATTGATTTGTACATCAGTGAAACTTTGACTATATAGATGTTCAATTCTTCTTGTTTCAGTTGCCTGTCTTTACTTATGATGGCATAACTGTGAGGGACAAGATAGTCCATGCAATGAATGTTTGCTGAGCCAGGATTCCATTATGCAAAGAATGTATACATTCTGTCAGATAATGTAATTAGCTATACCTTCAGGACAAGCATTTGGTGTTATAGCTTTGTAGACCATGCTGGAGAGTTTGCTATGTGGGATACACTGGCTGATTGAGACAGAGATTTGGTGAGCTTTGGATGTGTGTGAGATTGTTTGAATTAGCATGTTTGTGTGTGCTGAATAATGTTTATGGGCAGTGGCGGTTGGTGAACTTTCTGATAGGCGGGGCGTAAAGGCCTGCACATAATGTTTGCCTGCACGCTGAACCTGAAGGCGTGAGAACCTCTCCGGGTTCAGTTCTCATGCTCTACTTTCTTCTAGGCTCCGAGATGTTATGGCAAATGCTGAAAAGTGATGATTTCGTCGCTAGACAGCAGCAGCGGGTCTAAATGCTGACTCAGGCTGAACGCTTCTGCTGCTGGCCCGAAACTAGCAGGAATGCGAACTGTAGGGACACGCATCGCGTGCAGGCGGCTCCTGCTATGGACTGGTGAAAGCCGCTCGGGTTCAAGGGGGAAGTTGTGCTAATGTCACGCGGGGTGCTTTTGCATATATTGCACAGCTTATTTGCATGGGCTTTCCTCGAAGCTGTCAGTTGAGGCAGGGGTTGCAGTTGTGTGCAAAGGGGAAGTGATTAGCAGTCGTGTTTGTATGCCACCTCTCTGAGCCTGGCTGCTGTTTCACTGCCTGTGGCTAACATGTTAATACAAAACACTGATCAGAAACAAGCAGGGTTAACACCAAACGTGGATGCCCATGTGCCTAGAAAACCGCTAACACAGCTCTCTCCAGTGTAGTTTGCAGAGGCATGTTTTATGTTTCAACAATTTGCATAGGCAAATTAGCCCGTTTCTGGCCACTTGGCTGAGCAGCACGGTTACCATCAATGGATACGGCCGTGCTCTCAGTAGAGATTACCGCTGCTTGTGCCTCGACAGACAGACGCATACCTTCTCAGCTGCGCCGCATGCACGTTCAGCAAAGAGTTTTAGAAGGACATGCATAAAAACAGGACACAAATATTTATCAAATAAAAAAAAATAAACTCACCGTCCGGAGACTCCGTCCCGACTCCCGCCTTCCTCGTTTTCAAGTCCTGCAGCACGTCATCACAGGAAGGCGGCGCTGCAAGCAGCCTCCCTCCCCTCCACCGCCGCGTTTTTGATTGGTGCGGCCGGCTGCCCCAGGCTACGTCATTTTCTCTCTGTATGCTGATGCTGCAGCATACAGAGAGAACAGGGAGAGTGAGTGTGTGGTGTTACTCGAGGGCAGGGGGGAGTGGCTTGCCCACTGTTATTAATACTGTCTGTTTGGGCGGCCTCAGTGGCTTGAGGGAGTGGGCAAGCCACTCCCTCAAGCCACTCCCCCCTGCCCTCGAGTAACACACCGCCCACTCTGGCTCTAAACCAGGAAGTTCTGCTTTCTCGCCGTGCGAGAAGGGCAGAAACAAATCACAAATGGTAGTTATATTACGGCAATAACTACCATTTGTTTCTGCCTTCTCGCACGGCGAGAAAGCAGGGGGGGCGGCGCCCAAACGCCCCCATGGAGGAATCGCCACTGTTTATGGTATGTTGTGTGTTAAGCATTTTGCATTGGATACGGATGGTTTAGTGTCAATAGGATTATTTCAGAGATGAACGGAAGGAATCCAGCAGGATAGATACTACATGCATGTAAAGGAATGGGGTCTCAAGTGAGCAGGATGGAAGTAGTTTGCTGTGAGATTGTTGGAGGCGTTATTAATATGAGGTGATATGTTGGTATCCAAGGCAGATTGAATGTATCTTTTAGTGTAAGCTGCTCAAACGTGCAATCAGTTATTTTATATTTTGGGGATGTGTGCCAAGACACCTTATCTAAGGTGAGGCTACGCACTGCCTGTGCACTCTAGTTGAAATGTAGAGGTTGGATAAATGATGTTCTGTTTAGATAAGGCTCAGCGCTGCCCGCTTTGGAGCTGTGCGCGATGTCCTGTGAGAATTTGCAGTGGTGCCACCTTATTTTATAGGATTCAGTAATCATGAGGTTGCCCTCCTTCAATTCATTATTTGGTCCGTGGAAGAAGTCAAGATAGGAGACTAAATAGGAATTTATACAAACATACGAAATGGCCACCATATATCAGAGTACGAAATAAGTAAAATGTTGTTTAGGCATTAGTGTTAAAGGAATGAATCTAGCGACATACTTGATGCACATAAGCCTCAAGGTAACTTCTAGGAAGAGTGGGAGGTAATCTAGGGGTTGGTACCTTTAGGATAACTCTGCATTGCCTCCCAGAGACGTGTCTGAGTGCAAGCACTATTCTGTGGTAAGAGGGAGAATGCACTCAGTTTTGAGATGGTTGATAGCACGTCCCCGATCAAAACAAGAGATATAGGTATTATTGCAGACCATGATCCATGACATCTAAACTACTGGAAATTGAAAGAGAAAAAAAGATCCAGAAAATCGAGCGCACAGCAAAATGGAAAATGTGTCAAAGCAAAAGATATTATAGAAAAGGGTGAAATTACTAGACACCGATTAGTGGAAAATTCTGTAAGAAGTGATCTGAGCCATAAATTAAATATCAGTTCAACAATAAACTAGATAATAACTTTGAGTTAAGAGAATTGGAGTAATATCATTATTAAGAATAATCAAGAAATCTGTGCGAAAACATAAAAAGTTGTTGGGCATGACTGAGAGAAACTCACTGGGACTGTTAATGGTAACCACAGTGGGCCTCAAATAGTTGGAGCGTGCCAGTTAATGAATAGGTATCAAGAAATATTGCATCATTGTGGAGTGAGGAAATGGGAATCTTTTATGAACCTCATATATGACCCTTCTTTGTATTAGCTCACTCCTGTTTTAACCACTCACTTCTGTTCATTCCTATACTTTCTTCTCTACTTTGCTTGCCTTTTGATCTTTTACGTTTGCATACTGATTTATTTTTAAATGTCAACGTTTTATGATAAGTGTTAATAAACCCAGATTCAGATGTTGGCGAGTATACATCTTGTTACTATTCAAATTGTTTTTTTATAAGTTAGATACCGATACTAAAGACTACATGTTGCAAAAAAGAGCTAGTATATCACTGAGTATAATATCTATGTGTTAAGAGACCTTCTATCTGACACATGAAGAATGCATTTGAGCATGTTTTTATCAGAAGACGTTTAAGTGGACTATATTTCATGTTCATCGTAATCTGTCTACTGGCTCTATACAATAAATGACAGGTGGCGAAAGTTCCAGAGGCTGATAATAGCTTAGTCTTTCAAGAACTTGATATTAAATCAAATCAGGGTCGCCCTGTAAACCAAATATTATCTGACGCCCGTCAAAGGCAAATCAGAAATCTTTGGACTCTCGTGGGTAAAGTAGAACATAAATATGGGTCGGGTTTCTTGTAGAAAATGGTTATGAAGGTTTGAATGCAGACATGATCAAATATTAACAAATGACGTTCAGGTCTCTCAACAATCAGGAGATTAAAAAAAAACATTTATTCGACATAAAACATTTTTTTTTGCATATTTGACCATTTTTGCTAATCTTAATGATAAGAGTATTTAGCATAGTTCTTACACCGTCCATAACTTATTCGATAACTACTGTGCATAATAATATTAAATAAAACATGATGTACCTAAAGGCAGCTTGGCAAATATGTAGCAGATAAAACATCCCCACAGGCTTTCCTGAACTGTGCCAAGTGGGATATATGTTTTAATCATTTTTTAAGTGCTTACCTCGTCCCAGGGCAAATGGTGCATTTATCATCTTGTAAGAGGCTAAGACACGTGCAAAGAAGAATCATGAGCAGCATGGTCCTAATTTGTTTTCTGGGATCATAATGCACATATAGAAGCAGTGCAGCAGCTGCCGGTTTCAGCTCAGTGTTGCTTGCAATGTTGCATTGCTACTCTGCTGCACACTTCATTTTGGATTCACTGGCTCTCCACACTGCATCACGGGTCACTGGCTGGGGGGGGGGGGGGGGGGGGGGGGGGGATTCAGGGGAAGACTAGAGGCAAGGTTCTGGCTACCTGAAGTACTTTCTTCGGTAGAGTGGCTGCACTTCCATAGGATGGAGGAAAATCTGAGAATGAAAAAGCAAGACACAATCGGCCAAGTAATATAGGTGTACTGAAATACTGCAGGTGAGATCAGTCACCTCCATGGATATGCAACCTGATGTCCGAAGTAGTAAACACAGGCAGAGAAATATATGCGCAGAAACCACAAAGTAAGTACAACGTCCCAGGACATATCGACCTTTAGTAGTTTCTGTGATGACAGACAGAAACCCACCATGTGGGTGAAGGTTCTCGGAATTTGAACATAAAATAGCGCATTCTTATGCGGCTGTGGTCATTTCTTGCTAAGCTGGTAACTAGGTCAACCTGTCTGACCTTTATGTGTGGTTTCTGCAGAACATGTTAAGTTAATTAGGCCATTCGGAGGACTGGGGAGGAAAGAGAAGGAAAGATAGGCTTTTGTACAAGAAGAAAGTCAAGGCACAGCCCTCACTAGGAGGTTTTAAGTGAGCAAGTTAGAGAGTGTAGTCTAGGCTAAATACCTAAATCAGTAGATGTCAGCAACTCTGGCAGGGATTCCTTCAAAGTTGAAGAAATTGCTAAGACCGCTCTCTTTTGAGAATGTGGCATTTTATAGACGAAGTTCCGTGCTGACACTGCCTTCTACACGTCTGTGGGGTTCCACCCTTAATGCTTGAAAGGCAGGGCTGGGTCAATTCCCTGAGGGAGTGGGCTGCCTGTACTATAGGAGAGTGTGGGTGTAAGAAATTTCCCCCATATACCAAAACAAACATGAGGCAGTGGCAGTCGGGAAACAGGAGGAACACCGCAGCTTCAGCCACGCGTGTTCTGACATCGCAAGCGTAGCCACGCTTGCCTTAATTACGCATATGCCTTAACCAAGCATATGTGTGGTTAAGACATATGCGCGGGCTAGTTGCTGGCTGCAGCTCTGCAGAAGAGCAGGAAGAGGAAAGATCAGGATGAGTGGTTAGGTGAGTTAGGTTTTGGGGGTGTTGGAGGTAGTTTTAGGGCTTAGGGCAGGGTACAGGAAAGGGGCAGTTTACAGGCTAAAGAGGCACTTGGGCTGGGTCAGGGGGTAGGTGGTGTAGGTTTTAGGGGGTGGAGCTGGTTTTAGGGCTCTGGGAGGGGGCTGGGGTCGGAGTAGTTTTTTCGGGGCTGAGTTTTAGGGCTCAGGGTAGGGGACAGAAAAGGGGCAGTTTTCAGGTCGAGGGGGCAGTTGGGTTGCGGTGGGGGAAAATGGGGGTAGGTTTTAAGGGGTGGGGGGCTGGTTTTAGTGCTCAGGGAGGGGGGCTGTAGTCGGAGTCATTTTTAGGGGCTGAGGTCGAGTATTAAAGCTCAGGATAATGGTTTGGAGAAGTTTATAGGGCTGTGGCGGGTAAAATAGACTGCAGGAGGCTGAATTTTAGGGCTCGGGGCAGAGTGGCAGGAGTGTGGTCTTTATCACACATGTCACTTTACCAATCATGTCTTTACCACAAAATTACATGGTAAAGGCATGTGTAGTAAAGGCATGCGTGGTTAGAACCGTGTGGTTCAGGCATGCGTTGTCGAGGCATGTTTTGTTCCATCACACAACCGTGGCAGTAACAACCTGATAGTGACTCCCGTTAGGCCAAACAATAGCCAGAGCCACCGCGTTCATCCTTCAATACCTCCTCTACGAGCCGGCATATCAGTCCGTCCAGTAGTTGTGTGTAAGCTGGGACTGCAGAAGTAAAGCAGTGCTTATTAGGTTGATTCTAAAAGCCCCACAGTTCCTGGCAACCCTCACAATTTTGTCAGTCTTAATCTTGGTTTTCAAAATCATGCACAATGTCTTGCAAAGGTACACATACTGTAAATATAACCATCGCCTTTGTGATAAAAATAGTGCACTGTCGCTTTAAATAAGTTGCACTAAAATCAGATGCCTCTAATATGACTCTTGGTGCCAGAAGGACGCAGTATGCTGTTTAAGGTGGTGGTTGAACCCCAGAGCAATCTACAACTGACCAACACTGGTCCATGACTTTCAAAATTCTTATTGTGAATATTGCTATTCCCCCTCTTTCACAAACAAGCAAACAACCACGCGAGTCTTCTACAGAGACAAATTCCCCTGAACTTCTTTTCAAGTAGAAGGTGCTCTGACTGGAGTGGCTGCTTCAGTTCTCACCAGCGCTGCCATGACAGGCACTGCTGTTTACCAAGCAAAAGCATTATCTAGCCATGATTGTGTCTAAGTACCTGTTCGTGGCAGAGCAGTGTGAGGGCGGTATAGAGGTCAGTGAACTGACTGTATACGTAGACAGCAGCAAAGCTATATGAAACCGCTCTTGTAAGCATGACCAGTGGACGTATGATTCCTTGGAGATACTTTCAAATGCAATACTGCATCTAAGTCTGAAGAATGCATCTCTAGAGGAACACCACCACAATATAAACAGTATTGTAATTGGCTGCAATATAAAATGTGTATATTGTTATTTATAATTTGAAGAGAGGAGAAGGTTTGTGTTGGTATGTTTGCATGTATATTGAATTGTAATTGCATTTATATGTGTGTGCGCATGCACGTGTGTGCCCTATGTGTGTGTCTGTGATGAGTGCATCCTTTAAGCACCTTAATGATGAGCACAGTGGTAAAGACAGTATTTTTAAGAGATATTGGTGTTTCAAGTCAAGAGACAATGCTTCAGGGGACGAAGGGTCTGCTGGAAAAATTAAATGAAAGATATCGACATTTAAAAGATGAGCTGAAAACGCAACAAATTATAAACATAAAGCTTTAACTTAAATCATATGTGAAGGTGGTATAGAAAACACATCCAGGCGCCTCGTTGGTGTGCAGGTACAGGAAAAGCGCTTGACACTGTGGTATTTCCATAAGTAGCTAAATAAATATAATAGTGATGGCTGAGTCATCATATCTGTCATACATGGACAATATGGGCTGCTTTTTGAGGCGCATATTGAATAATTCTGCCCCCAAGGAAAGTGACAGTCAATACAGCCTGGCAGGTGTGGTAAACCTGTAGGCTGAGGACGATGTGCTCACGTTACATATTGACTCACCTTGAGTGCCGCACGTTTTTATGCGTGATCAGGTCACAGGAAATTGACTATTCAGGATGGGGGAGGGATATTTGAAGGTATCTGTTGGTGAAGTGTCCTGCTGCAGTTGTGCTGATGTTGATACACATGAGCTGTTGCCTGTTGTTAATTACATGGTATTATCAGAATGATTGCCATACTTAGCTTTATTTTATTTTGCTGGAAACTTTCGTTTGCCAGATGTTTTCTCTGATGGCAACCTATGTATGGTATTTGTGTTAGTGAAATGTAAGATGTTTGGATGGGTAAGAAAAAGTTTTTAGCATTACAGTGCAGGATGATTCACCAAGAGCAAAATCTGTCCAAATGGCTTCTGGCCCTAGAATTTGCCTTAGTCTGCTAGACAAGTGTGCCGGTTAAAAAAGGCACTAGGAAAAAAACGTATCTGTTTCATAAGAGGTCGTATATTTTATTAGTGCCCCATACATTCATTTGAAGAGTCTCCATTAGCAAACTCGGTCGATACATTTCATAATTGTAAGGTCAAGCAAGGTGAAGGGTCGTCTTGATGTGATTCAGAGCTCGTTGTCGCCCCGTGTGGAGAATAATTCACAGGGATTTCTTGTTTTGTGTTTTTTGTTCCAGTGCAATGAGACGTCCTTCTTTTTTGAAACACACAGCAAGACGGCTTGCAAGCACCTCTGGAAATGCTGCGTGGAGCACCACACCTTCTTCAGGTGAGCCCCTCTCCTTTTGTATGCTTAGACAGTGTGAGCCCACTGTGCTCCATGGAGGATTCTCAGCAGTGCTTTAAATGGGGTAAAATAAGTGCAGGTACTCATTAAAATGAGCTAGAGGTGTGGCAGGTGGGCGGGGTTTAGGGCAGCGCTAGGGGTGGGGCTAAGGGCTAGATATAATTATAGATAATAACTTCAATGCAAGTTGCAGTGCATATATATATATATATATATATATATATATATATATATATATATATATATATATATATCTCCACGATCCATCCTGTTCCCATCAAAAGAAGGCACGCACCCTACAACTGAACAGAAAGGTTTTGGCTACCCAAGCAGCCTTTCTCAATCTGGCCTGCGCCATACACGTGAGCTTAAATAGCTCTACCCCCACTGTTAGACATGGTAAACATAGAAATTATACGTTCTGTGGTGCTTCAGACACATGAAGTGAATAATTCACAACTCTGCACTCAAATAGTGTGGCTATTTAGATGAAAAATCGCCAAAAACATAATTAAACAAACTGCAAAATTATAAAATACATTTGACTGCGTGGGACGTAATCAGTCCACATTACCAGTGAATAGGAAAGAGCACATGAAAGACCAAATTGCTTGCCAAAGGTTTGGGCATATACTATTAAAAACAGAAAAATGTGTATGAATGGACTCATAAGATGGTGCTGACCCCTTCAGTAAATATAACCTCAATAAAAAAGATGTGTTAAAACAAATAGTAAAAACATTCTGCTGATATATAATTAGACCTATTAAGAGGAGACAGTATTCTGAAGCGCCCAATAAACAGCATGCTAGAAGATACTAGACATACTCACTCAACAGGTAGGGGCATTCTCATATTAAGCTTAATGAACAACATGCAAGAGGCTGAAAAACACAAATTGTGCAATCGTACATACAAAATTGTCGGCCTGCATGTTAACATTCATACACGACCGGGACTACTAGTCCCATAATGCTTCAGGTTAAGTTATGTAAGTCTCGACCTGAAAAAAAGTCAAATATGAGGCATAACCTACTGCAAATTAACATAAGCCTTATGTACAGGGCAATTTTATCATAGAAATAACTCAGTAGAAGCCGAATGTTAAACCGCATTTCTTCATGATTGTCTCATTAAGTTCCTTATGCCGGTAATTGGCAAGCAATCATAGCAGGAAAAACGGCAACTCACAACTCTGACGTTTTCAGGGGAACATTGTGCCGAAGTCTCACAGCCAGTTTTTACAGCCAACTTAAAACCCTTCCTGTTTATTGAAATGTAGATGTTCGTGTTAAAGAAGAGTTACAATTGCGATTTACTTCTCCATATAAAGGGGTTCCCAATCAATGCCTTTTCACCATTGGTCTGTTGACATGTCACTCAAAGTGTACTCCCTTCCATCCCAGCAGAATGTATAGATCAACAGGCCACCCCACTCCAGCCACTGAATACTTCCACTTTGAGTGACTGCATTTTGCTCTGCACGTGTCCACATACACCCATAAAATCGGTGCTCTCCCAAAAAAGATGATTACACACTTACACTTTCCAATGTCTTAGAACCTGTGTATAGTAGAGCTACATAAACTATTTTCATAACTCTTAAGACAGTTATTGTAAATTGCAATGGTCATTTCACACTATAAACCAGATTTAGTATATGTATTCATCATGCTGAAAATGAGCACAAGTCGGTGGACTTTGCTCGACAGCAAAGCATAAAAGGTTAAATAAGGAGAAAGAGAACACAGGCAAAACACAGTGAATAAAGGATAAAGCAGGGATGAAAAACCACCTGCTAGAGTGATCTAAAGAGGCAAGAAGTGTAGATGGTGGAAGACTGAGGGGGAATCAAGACTGGGAAACCTTGGTATTTGGCAATCCCAGTATTGGGCAGAAGGCTCTTAATAGAACGTTTGGACTCTTGCTCTGTTTTATGGGTTTTACACTGGTTTCCTCAAAGCAGTGAATTGTACAATGAATGCTCAGGACCGATCGCAACGTTCCACAAGCACATCGAGCTATACGGTATTCTTAACATTGTACACGTGAAAACGTCATTGATTGGGCAGCCTCCTTTGCTGTCTCTGCTATACATCTTGGGAAATGAATGTTGGAAGAAAGATCTTCAGAAAACCTTTGCTAACTTTTGAATAGTTGACACCTGATTTATGTCAGCCTGCAGTTTTGGGACGGAATGTTGCCCGGAAATGCAGCTGTAGCCAGAGGAGAAGAAAGATTGACTTTAAAATGATTTTCACTGCGTGAAAGGAGGGTGGGAAACGGATACCTGCTGTCAATGTTTTATTAGGTCGAGAGTTCCTGTTACCTCACTTTGTTTATCTGAAGGCTGTGAGATGAATGTGTCGACCTTGAAGTCACGTTGTGAGAGGCCGCGTGCCTGGAAAGCGAACCCATGCGCCTCACTCAACAGCTAAGTATACTTTCATGTAGAGCTTTAAGTGGGATGTAAAAGGTAGCAGGCTTTGAGAAAACGGGACATGAGAGGAGTCCTACGTAAAATAAATGTAAAATTGCATCCTGTGTTTGACAAATTCACAAATGAGTTCCCACTGGATAAAGCATTATCAAAGTCAGGAGGATATTTTATTTGACAGTTTATGTAGCACAATTATCCAGGGCCAAGGGAATTAAAAAAAACTTGATAAAGCAAGTTTGAATGTAAGTGGTTATACATCAGTTCTTCAGTTGAAATGAAATAATGCTTTAGGCCAATGGTAAACAACAGTAGCCACCTATTCACTTGAATAAGCCAATCTGTGCAAAGTACCGGCGCCTAGTGTGGTGCTCCCACAGAGTAAGCCCTATGCCAAGGGACAAGGTATTTTGTCAATATTTGATATCGCTTTTGAGGACTTACTTTATTTAATTTAAGTAGTCTTGACTTCTGATATATCTTAGTAAAAAGGATTGATCGTTCACATTTGTATTTAGTCTTGAGCACTTTTATTATTCCTACAATTTCTGCCAGTGTTTCATTCCAAGTAACTTCTAATTCAGCACTATTAGTGACACTGATGGGACTTCTATGGACATTTTGTTGCAGCATTAGCATATGACAGGAAGGACAGAAGGTATGTTTTTTCTTCAGCTGGTGAATGACAGAAATAGAGGGCTGTAATGATGAGTTTCGGATGCAGGAAAACTTTTCAAGAAGTTCTTAATTCTTATTCTACAGACCCACGACACTTCGTGTGCATTCAGCCCGGATCCCAACAGCTTACTGGTTCCAATAACTGGAAACGGGCTGAATACATACCAAGTGCATGCTTAAAACAGATCAGAAGAAAACACTGCGCTCTGCCGACATGACATGAGTGCATATTTAAAGACAAACATAGCGCTCTACAATGGTATCCTGAGCGCGTGGACAGACCGCATGTGCTGCATGCACAGCGCGTGCCGTAGACATTTCAAAAAGTGCATTAAATAAACAATGAAGAAACCTTGCATTACATCTCCAGGGCACCGTAGAGCCCTGGTTAAATGTCCATTTTTATTTGCGCCCTGGCTTACTTAAAGCACTGCAAGAAGGCACTTTTATTACTTGTTACATTTTCTGTATATTCTCCCTGTCTCTCCCTTAAAGGCAGTAACCTGAAAAAAGGAGCATCACCAGAATACATGAAGAAAAAGAGAATCAAATTGTAGTAGTTTGTGTGCAAAAACACTACTTACACACAGGCATTCATTTTAGGTTGGTGGTTGTAAATGCACTAAGCTTTTGCCTTCATTTGACAACTTGTATCCCAAGAACAGGACACTGAGATAGACAATGTTTGAATTTCTAAAATCGAATTTGTATCCATCCATAGCTAGTGCCAGGATTATGCAATGTGCTCTGACCAAATGGGCATCTAAGTCATCGTCAGTAAGGTATATGTCTTTAGCGTAGGACAATGCTTCATTGTCCATTCTTTGTAACAGTACTGTTACATGGGCTGAGAACAAACCTGTGCTGTTTTTATGCCCCTGTGCCGAATGTCAGAATTGTTTTTGTATCCCTAAGCCAGTAAATGCTGTCAAATGCCTGCTTTCATGTGCTTGGTTTTGGCAGAAAAAGCCATTTGAAATGTCTAATGTGGTGTTCTATTTTTTGCCCACTTTTTTATTAATTAGTAATTCACTGCGCACATTTTGTACTGGAAATGTGTGAGTGTGACTCTCCTGTAGTCAAAGACTAATCTGTATGAGTGATCTGGTACACTACTGGAAACAAAGGGTTGTTCATTGGTGAGTTACAAGGCTCAATGATGCCTTGAAATTGAAGTTGTATTAATATATCTTTACCTGCTTTTTTAGCTTCATGTTTAATGGGGTACTGAAGCTGCAGTTTCGAGCTGGACCTTATGGGTATTATATGATAAGGCAACCCCTCATCCAAGCCTACATTATTGTGATATAACGCCAGGGCTTGTGCAAGAGCCCACTCCTAGGCATACTCATGTTTAACTGTTTCTTGAACACGGTTGGAGAAAGTTGGAAGCTATCACAGTTTCATCCAGTGCAGCTTCCATTGGAAATGAAGGTGGACAATATTTTTCAGCCAAGAGAATGTCATAGCCAAATGTCAGGTTCTGCCAAAAGAGAAACTTAATGGTGAGTTCTTTCCTCGTCTCTTGAAGAAAGTGAAAGAAAATCAATTAAAATACAACAAACTAAATTTCAGAACAATGTAGAACGGTAAGGCATCAGTAACATGTACATTGTCCTCCCAAATAGACTGCCAGTTCCTCCTCAGTATTCAAACCTTCCGGGGTTTTAGTTTCTAAGCAGATATTATATTTAGATTCTGTCTTTCTCTGCAATAACTCATGATTGCCTCCCCTGAGATCAAGATCAATCTTATCTATACCTTAGTAGTTCAGCACACTACGATCAGAAATATGAAATTCTGCGAAATGGCTGGCCACAGGGTAATGCTTATCCTTCTTATCATTGGCCCTCATATGCTCCAGTTTGTCACAGGGGGCAGGATAAAGCATATATCCAATATCCAGTGCTACATAAAATTTACTTTTCAGTTGACCTTTGTTCTGTACCCTATGTTACTGGAAAACTTTTCATGTTAGTATTTTATTAATATGCTTTACATTTCCAGCAGGCATAAAACCCTTTCAAACCTGAATCCATGCCCGCCCTCTTGTTTTCTACAACATCATTGTGCACCACACTGTTTCGTAGGGGAAACAACCTTTACAACGCAGTCATTACATCACACTACCTTTACATAGCAGTCATTACATCGCAACATCCTTTACATCGCAGTCATTACAATACAGCCATTACAACGCATGTCACTACAACGCATGTCATTACAATGCATGTCACTACAAGGCAGGCATTACATCGCAAGTCATTACAACGCATAACATTACAACGCATAGTACCCTTACACTATCTGACACTTACCCTACTGTTGCACTCACTGGAGTTAGAATAGTCATTTTTACTCCTACACTATCCAACACTTACCCTACTGTTGCACTCACTGGAGTTATAATAGTAATTTTTACCCCTGTACTATCCAACACTTACCTTAAATGCAATGTAATAGTATGTGCATTGATGTAATGGAATGCGTTGTAAAGGTAGTTTCTGAAAATGCGATGTAATGGCATGCAATGTAAAATAATGCGTTGTAAAGGATCCTGTGATGTAAAAACTGCTTTGTTAAGGCATGCATTGTAAATGTATGCGTTGTAACATCATACATTCGTTTCGCAGTGATATACTCCTGCCATATGTGAACTTTGGTTATTTGGAATACTATTTGCTATGCTAATATCACGTTTCAGAATATTCCAATTCTTGTTTAAAATAGTTTTTATTTTTTACTAAAACCAGTGATCATACGGGGCTCCTTAATATGTTTACTGGTTCTCGTCTGATTATTCCCAAACAAACTTTCTTCCGTGGTTTTATCTCTCACCCTCCTCTCAGCTTGATCCAATACCCATGAAGAGTAACCTCTTTTGCGAAATCTGTTGACCATAACTTGAAGTTCATTTTCAAAATCTGTGTGTGAGCTACAATTCCGTCTAACCCTCAACATTTCACCATATGGATTACTCCAAATAAGGTGCTCAGAATGGCCGCTGTTAGCATGGAGTAATGTATTGCCAGCTGTAGATTTATTGTAAAAACTAGTTTCCTTGTGATTCCCCTGTACTTTCATCATCACATCTAAGAATGCAATTTGGCTGTTATTGATATTACACAGGAATTTCAGAATCAATCTAGTGCTGTTTAATATTTTCACTACTTTTTTGGCTGCCAACTCAGATTCTCATCATATTACAAGTCACCAAGGCCCATTCTAGTGAAGAGGTGGCTACAGTTGTTTACTATTAACCTAAAGCATTATTTCATTTCAACTGAATAAAGAATATATAACTACTTACATATAAACTTACTTTGTCAAGTTTTTTAATTCTTTTGGCCCTGGATAAAGGTGCAACATAAAATATCCTCCTGACTTTGATTGTGCTTTCCCAGTGGGACCTGATTTGTGAATTTGTCAAACACAGAATGCAATTTTACATCTGTTAATTACATAGGCCACCCATTATGTCCAGTTTCTCAAGGCTCACTCATTTTACGCCAGCTACCTTTTTCAACCCAATTAAAGTGCTAAATAAAAATATACTTAGCTGTTGATGTTGTGGGAAAATGTTTTTCTACGTGATGCACATGGGTTCGATGTTCCAGGCACGCTGCCTCGCACAGCATGATTTCAAGGTTGACACATTCATCTCACAGCCTTCAGATAAACACTGTGAGGTAACAGGAACTCTGGACTCATAAAGCATTGATGCAGGTATTCGTTTCCCATCCTCTTTTTTCGCTGGGGAACTCATTTTCAAGTTAATCCTTCTTCTCTTCTGGATACAGCTGCATTTTCAGGCAACATTCCTTCCCAAAACTACTGGCTGACATAAATCAGGTGTCAACTATTCAAAAGTTAGGAAAGGTTTTGTGAAGATCTTTCTTCCAACATTCATTTCCCAAGATGTGTAGCAGAGACAGCAAAGGTGGCTGCCCAATCAATGATGTTTTGACGTGTACAATGTTAAGAATACCTCATAGCTCTAAGTGATTGTGGAACGTTGCGATCCTATCCTGAGCATTCATTGTACAATTCACTGCTTTGAGGAAACCAATGCAAAACTCAAAAAACAGATCAAGAGTCCAAACGTTTTCTTAGGAGCCTTCTGCCCAATACTAGGATTGCCAAACACCAAGGTTTCCTTGTCCTGATTCCTCCTCAGGCTTCCACCATCTACATTTATTGCCTCTATAGATCACTCCTTCAAGTGCTTTTTCATCCCTGCTTTATCCTTTATTCACTGTGTTCTGCCGGTACTCTTTCTCTTTATTTCACCTTATTTGGTCCCGCCTGCCAATGCGCTTGTGCATTGCTGGCGAGAGATATAGAGGGGTACCAGAAAATCCTACCAAGAGGGCTTTGGAATGCAGATTATGGCCAGTGCATGTACTCCAGGCGCGCGCTCGCCATTTGCTCTCCTGCCCCCCCATCAGACTTGAAAGGAAACCGCTTGCACACCACCATTTGTCTGAGCCTCGGCATCAGACATACACACTTGTCACTGAAAAAATAAACTCCACCCTCCACCCTCCAACTCCACCCTTCAACTCCAACTCCACCCTCCAACCCCAACTCCACCCTCCAACTCCACCCTCCAACTCCAACTCCACCCTCCAACTCCACCCTCCAACTCCACCCTCCACCCTCCAACTCCACCCTCAAACTCCAACTCCACCCTCCAACTCCACCCTCCACCTCCACCCTCCACCTCCACCCTCCAACTCCAACTTCACCCTCCAACTCCAACTCCACCCTCCAACTCCCAACTCCAACTTCACCCTCCAACTCCCACCTCCAACTCAAACTCCACCCTCCAACTCCACCCTCCAACTCCACCCTCCAACTCCACCCTCACCCTCCAACTCCAACTCCACCCTCCAACTCCACCCTCCATCACTCAGGGCCACCACCACATCACTCGGGGACACCGCCGCATCACTCGGGGACACCACCACATCACTCTGGGACACCACCACATCACTCTGGGACACCACCACATCACTCAAGAACACCACCACATCACTCAGGAACACCACCACATCCCTCAGGGGCACCACCACATCCCTCAGGAGCACCACCACATCACTCAGCCCAACCACATCATCACTCAGCACCACAACAGCACTCTCCTTGCTTGCTACCAACAAGCATTGCCCTAGCCAATAGGACTTGCATTAGGAAAGTGTAAGCTATTGGCTTTGTGAATAACAATGCTATTAATTTATATATTTTCAAAGCCAACAAATATTAAACAAATGTGTCATTTACAATAACAATAGCTCACACTTTCCTAATGCGAGACCTATTGCATTGCAAATGCTTGTTTTGCATTGCTGTGGGGCAAAGTCTAATGATAAAAATTAAGTCTTGACCCCAAAGATTGGCGTTTGGACACACCATCTGCAACCGTTGGGCTTAAATTAAACAGTAGACAGAACATTTTAATGCACATTATCAACAGAAGCACTGGCTTATATTGCTAATTAAACAATGCCCCATTCTGGATAAGATTGTTGCTCTTCTCACATCGACTGGAGCTCCAAGATCACTCTCAACAGTACTCTTTTCGTGCGGGTGTGGATGCATTTTCACCACCTTGGACTTCATTTCTGCTTCCAAGTTGTACTGTCGGAATGCTGCACTACTATCTTAAATGTGGACATGGCAATAGCCTCTGTTACAGACATGTATATATTGGTCAGATAATAAACCAAATTGGGCCCCACTTTTCAAATCTGAGCTAAAAACAATCTAGGCTTTGATCACATCTCACCCAGGCTATTCAGTTTACAGTGCATTGAATTGACAAGGTTACTTAGCACTACACTTGAGACCGTTCAGAATAGTGTAGTATGTCTCACCTCAAACAGAAAACAAGCCGCCACACTGCCTCAACCTTGCATTCCTTATATCGCAATTTCAAGATACTCTGCATGGTCTTTGATGCTATTCACAAGGTGGTTCAGTAGTTCAGTATATGACTCTTTTGTTGCTAGATCCTTCAGATCAGAATATGAAAACCAGCTTGTTATCCTAAAATGTATATCTATCACCAGTGGGTTATAGACTATCGGAGGCGTGTCCTTCATTACGGGAAAAGCCTGCCGGTATTTTGTTCAAAAGAGGAACAAGGACATTTTTTGAGAAAAGATTGTTAGTGATTATTAGTGTCCTTGTAAGGAATCTCTTCGCGATGATACCATACATGTTGAGAAGTCTTGCATTCATATGAAGCTTGACATGAAGAGAAAGCATAATATATTCGTAGCTCTCAGACCAAAGGCACACATCAAATGTAGTGCACATGACTTCACCAGAGATACAGCATCATGTTTTGTTTATGAAGGTGTTAACATTGAAAAAGGTGGCCTACTATCCTTGCACTTATTGTTATAAATATTGAGAGCTCATAAGCATTGCATTTGGTGTATAAGTTATGGTTTGAATGACTGGTGCGTGATTTATGTATTGTGAAGCTGTTCTATATAGGTGAGAGAAATACTTAATTATGTAGTTAGAAATGTGAAATTTAAGAAAAAAACCATCCCATGATTTGTTTAAAATAACATATTCTGTTGGTACAAGGATAAAAATTGTTAAAGTTGTTCTCTACCAGGCGCAGCCAATAATGGAGACTGACTGGAATTGTAATGTTCAAGTTTTGTTAATCATTCATGAATAGAATTCTGATTAAATAGTGGTCAATGGTAATGCAGCGCAGAACGGTTGATAAAGGCCGTATTTCAAATGGACCCTGTAAAATATGCGTTTTATACCAATGCCTTTTGTGCACTGAAAACACCTAAACATAAAATGTATGGTATTTATGCAGATGTGCGGAGCATGATATGCTATTTATTACCATTGTTGACTCTGATGAGGGCAATGACTCACATGACTGACGTGTCATTGGGCATATATGTGCACACGCGCACACACACACACCCACGTTTAGAGAATGCATGTTGCATTAACTCTGTAATATGATCCAATATTGACATCAAGGAATCCTAATGACATCATAAACCCCAAGGCCAAAGTGCTGTGGGTTGTAAATATCACCAGAACACCATGATGGCAATATTGGGTCATATTACACACATGATTAGTTCTGTATTTTTTTTTATATCACATGTTTGAGCCCTTTCATTGTACCATGGTTCACATGGAATTTTGAAATATGGAAAATAATACAGAGTTCCATGTAAATATGGATTTCATCAACATACTGACAGCTCAAACCACTCTGCATAATTTTACTATTGTTGGGGCTACTGGATTATGCTGCATGAAGTACCGAATTATGTGGCACGGTTGTCTAAATTATATAGTAAAAATGCAAATTGTTCAGCGCTTTCTGTGGCAGTTTTATTTTTATTAATTTTAGCTAGAAACACATTTAGGGAAATTGCATATTATGTAAATTATGAGGCAAATGTGATAAATACATAATTATGTGATAAAAGCTGCCGCAACAGAATCATATAACAAGCACACGCGTAGTAAAAGCACCTTCTCATGTAAAAGTACATTTAACTGAAGGAGATGTAATTGGAAAATGTTTTCCTACGCAAAGCACACAGATATGATTGATCCTCCTTTGCTGCATGACCCTCTTGTCTCTAAAATGCCAAAGTTTGGCAGAATAATTAGTGGGATGTCATTTTGATGATGAAACCCGTGCTGCAAAGTGACCTGTGAAATCTTTTTTAAATTATTAGAGACTAATTGATTATGTTTATATGTATAAGAAAGGTTCTATGATGGCATGAGAAACCTTTTGAAGTGACATTGGTGAGCAGTGTTAAATAATGGCTGTGCGCACACATGATGGGTGTCAAATATATATATATATTTTGATATCTGGTTACGGTTGTGGAAAAAGTTGTGTTGGCTAATGTTGGCTGTATGTATGTATGTTGGCGGGTGTGTATATTTGAATGTAGTTGTTTGGTTGTATGCTGATGTCTGACAACGTGCTTATGATGGTGGGTGTATTAGCATGTGATGTGGGTTGTGTGGATGTGTAATAGTTGGTGTGCTGGCATAAAATGTTGGTGGTTTGGATGTATGGTACTGAGACTATTGATATCTGATGGTTGGTTGGTGTGTGGATTTATGAGGTGGATGAGTGGACGGATGATGTTGGATGTATGGTGGTTGGAATACCCCTCCTAACTGTCCTGCCATCTCTCTGTGTGCTAAATTACCTCAACCCTGCAGCTCATTGGTATGGACTCCACAACTCGAGCAGAACATGTGAGCCCTCCAACAAACATCTCCTCAATGTGCTTCCTATCTCTCTACAGTACCTGCATGTGCCCTACCCCTCTTCATCCCCTGCTGTCAGGAATTGGATGCTTTAAAGGTTGTCCACCTCTAGATTGACTAAAGAAAGGCAAATTCCACCCAAGAGCCATTGTCGTAGTATTCATGAAATGTGTCAAGAGTCTTTATTACAGAATATGGATAGAAATGATGAGAAATATCAAGCACCAAATTCCCCAGAAGAGACAAAGGATGAATGCGCCATGCCAAATATCAGGAGAAGAATTCAGCAGAGGATCAGCTGCAAGGACTAAAAAGAGGGACAAAAATAGAATCCAAGGGCATAGACTGAAATGAATAATAAGGAATTTAATGTGATGCCACACATCCTTCACTTAATACTGCTGCATTATATGAAGTTTAACCAAAACCACATCATAGTAAAAAGGCTCTTCTGATAACATACTATGACCTGACAGTCATCTTAGAAAAGGTCAGTTAAAAAGCTTGACTTTGTTCTCTATGTGGAACTCAAATGTCTGTCTCCACAATGATTTTCCTTGAAGTAGCAGGATGACTTAAAATGGGTACGTGAGTTTAATGTCTGTTTTGATTACATTAAAAGCTTTTATCTGATGGAGACATCTAGCCACAGATTCCTTAAGTTTTGAATTTTCACCAGGCGCCGGACTGGATCTGGAAATTTTTCACACTTCCTCTGTGTGCCTGGTAACGGCGTTGTACGATTCCATGATGATATTGACTCCAGTTGTGACGCCAGAGGAGTCATATAAGTCCCCTCCGGCAGCCGGGCGGCAGTTTCTTCTTTTCTGTGCTGCAGCACAAATCCTCAGGCCATTTTCTGGCCTACTTCAACAGTTTTTGTCAGTTGGAAACAGTGTGCTTTTTCTCATGTCCTCAGGCTTTAAGTCATGTACTCGACAAATGTTGTTTACAGACCCGCATTCCATTTGTATGTGCTGTTTAGGGGAACAACACGACTCCAATGATTGTGGCTCCTGCCAGAAGCTGAAGGCACTCAAAGAATGTCATATAAAACTCCTAGTGGCACGGCTGTTGCGGTCTTCAGAGACTTCACGTAGGCCTCGGTCTTCTTCTCATTTGGAGGTCCGTTCAAGGGGCGGTTCCAGGAGCTGGAGCCGCTCACAGGTAAGCGCAGACGTTTGAAGTTGCGGCACCCTCCAACTCCGCTGCCTGGAGATTCCAACTCCCATGGCTCCTCCTGCTCGCCGGTTGAGAAGGCCGTTCATGACTCTGCCCCACGCCTCCTCTTTTTTCCGGGAGTCGGGCGTCGATGGCCCAAATGAGAGAATACTGCAGTTTTCTACATGTCATCTTTGGGTCCCCACCTTCCACTGGGTTTCGACCTTCGGCATCCAAACTTTATCAGCCGACGCAGACATTGATGTCCATGGTGCGAATTGGAGCAATTTCTCCTCTTCCTCTCGATGTAGAGGCATCGCCTTTTCAATGTCGATCGGCGCCAGGTGCGGAATCAATAGAACCAACTGAGAGGAATGCTGTTTCCCCACTTTCCTCTTGTGGCAGTGATGGGGAAGAGTCTGGGCTATTACAGCCTATTTCTGAGGCTATTCCATCCCCTATAGAAGAGAATTGACTATCTGCACTTGGTGAGGCTAGTAAGCTGGAGTCTTCCCTTCCTTTCCCCTCCTGGTCTTGCTAGTGATGTGAGATCCTCTTTTGCAGATAAGTAAAGGAGAGTGGCTACGGTATTAGAATAATCTCTTCCTTCAGTAGAGAAGTCCACTGATCACTTGATTGATTTCCTTTATCAAGGTCAGACAGGGGTGGAATCTGTCCTCCCTTATAGTGAAGTCCTGTACAACATATTGTTGGGCGCCTGGGCTAAGCCTGATACGGGGTCTCAGTGGACCGTGCGGTTTATCACAGGCACCTGTCTGCTCCTGGAGATCCAGCTTGTCTCTTCAGGCATCTTACCATTCGTGATTTGATAGATGAGTCTTCTTCAGCTTCAAAGAATATGAATTCTCTACCTAGTGTTTCATCAGATGGGGATTCTTGGAGGCAAGATTTGTGTTTCAAACATATTTTTACCATAACTAGTTCTGCTTTAAGGTCCACTAACACATCTTTTGTTCTTGGGTGTTTTTCTCACGCTTTGTGGGATTCCTTGCACACTATGTTGCCATAACGTCTGGATGACCTCCAATCTAATTTTGAAATGCTGATTTGCTATGGCCAACAGGCAGCTAAACTGATTATTAGATGTGGCATAGATACTACTGGTTCGGTAGGTCGGTCCATGGCATTCTCTGTGGCACTACGGCGTTGTGCCTCGTTACGGACCTTAGATTTTTCAGAGACTGTCCGGGCTGCTTTGGTCGATATGCTCTTTGATGGTGCCCATCTATTTTGTGCACAGGCCAACTCGGGCTTAAGGCGTTTCCGTGATAGACGAGGTGAAACAGAGTCCTAATTTCTCTTTTTCTAATGATATACCTCTTTGTTTTTTTCCTATGCTCGGGTTGTATGGGGGATATTCATCTTTTTTTTGTTACATAGCTTGCCATGTTATGGCAGTGCCATGGTGGTATAGGGTGCGCCTGTTGGTGACACCGGATGTGGTGTTCCTGTGGTTAGCAGATATTATTGTTTCAATACTGTCTTTGCCAGGTTATGTGGTACAAGTATACCTATTACATCGTTTTTTCCCCTTCCCTTTTCTTCCTCTGATGATGGGCTTCATGCTGAAAGGTCATTTGCTTGTAATGTTTCTTTGGTTAGGAAGTTTACATATGTGTCATGCTTTTTTGGAAGCAGTTCGGTGTGCTGGTATGCATTACTTTATAGTTTCAATATCTCTTATTAGGACATCTTGCTTATGCTCTATGGGTGACCTTTTATACAGCGAGTATGCTTATTCTTTGTACCTACTCTGAATTTTACCGTCAGTACAAGTTTGGGTTTCCTATTTTCATCCTTAGTACATGCTTGTTCCGTAAACACTGCTTGTAATGTTATCTGGGATGCAGTGTCAGAATATTTTTACCCTAAGGGATTAACTTTTACGGCCATGTACAGCCTTTTCTGGAGGCATTTCTTTTTTTCTTAAACAGAATGTTAACTTCTGTGGTTCTTCTCTTCCTTAAGAACATCATGAGTTACCTTGCAGTCAAATATTCAAGCATGATACATTTTTTTTAGATTTCCAAGGGTTGGGTTGTACTTCACTTGACCTATTGGGCCAAGTGTGGTCGTAAGTGTTTGCTGTTGCCAAGGTTTATTATCCTGTGTTTTCTTTTAGGCTTATGGTAGTAACAGCCTCTCAGGATACATTTGGGTAGTAGGCATTAGCTTAATGCTAAGTCACCCAGGGTGTTTTATTGAAGGTGTGATCTTCCTTTCTGTTTTTGTTATGTAGGCATAATGGGCTGGTTTTTCAGTTCCATTTTATCCATATGGGTATGTGGCGTATACACAGGTGTAATGTATCTGTATTGTGCATATTTCCATATAGCTCTGCTATATACAATAAGGCAGCAAATCTTACCATGAGTTGCAGTTTGCTTCTCTTTTCACTGTAAGTTTTATTTGACTGTATGTCATGCACTGAAAAAACCATAGGTTATAGACCATATATAGTTAGGAATTAGCGTTTGCAAAACCTTATTTTACTCACACAAAACCATTGAAATTCGCATATATAGTTAGTTGCACTAACTATATATCGCGCACCCGCAATCCACTGCTGATCATGTCACATATTACATCATTCATGACATGGTCAGTGACATCCCTGATGACATCACTGATGACATCTCAAATGACATCACTGATGACATCACTGATGACATCTCAAATGACATCACTGATGATATCACTGATGACATCACTGATGACATCTCAAATGACATCACTGATGACATCTCATTTGACATTACTGATCACATCACTGATGACATCATTCATGTGATTATACGATGAACCTCTTCAGACTCTAATATAACCTTAGATACACTCAGTGTAAACAGACACTCACAGACTGTCACTCATCCATGGAGTTACTCACACACCTTGTCAGTCATGCAAAGAATCAATCACACCTCCATTTCCTCAACTATACAGTTATACACACCTTACTTATTCAAACATATACTAACACATATTTACTCTCTTATACAATCCCTGATACAAGTTCACAATGATCCATACAGCCACTCACACATTCACTGGCTTTTATGCACAGTTATTTATATATGTCAACTCTCACATGTACTGTGTTTTACATATGTACTTACTTTGACATGTAGCACTGAGATATCCATTCTCTCACCAATACACTCATGCACACATTCAACCGCCCATACAGCTGTTTCCACATGCACTTTTGAACCCATACATCTAGTGAATCAACTGCTCACACATCTATGCACAGAGTCATACACCTCCCAGCCACCCACACACACACTCAGTCTCCCATACAAATACTTGGGCAACCAATAATAACCCATATTGTTACTCATATAGCTACTGATCAACACATGCAGCAGTTTACAGAACAACAGACATAATGACGCACAAATTAAGACAGTTTAGTCACTAACCCATGCACTCAGTGAGACACATTTAATCACTCACTCATACAGTCAGTCATGCACCTACTAAATCCTTCATCCAGACACTTATACATCCACTCATTCTTCAATATGTAAGACATATTTTAACTTTACAGAAACATACAGTCACTGGATGTTGTCATCAGTGATGTCATCAGTGATGTCATTTGAGATGTCATCAGTGATGTCATCAGTGATGTCACTGACCATGTCATGAATGATGTAATATGTGACATGATCAGCAGTGGATTGCGGGTGCGCGATATATAGTTAGTGCAACTAACTATATATGCAAATTTCAATGGTTTTGTGTGAGTAAAATAAGGTTTTGTAAATGCTAATTCCTAACTATATATGGTCTATAACCTATGGTTTTTTCAGTGAATTTTCAAGGTTTTGTAAATGCTAATTCCTAACTATATACGGTCTATAACCTATGGTTTTTTCGTGAATTTCAATGGTTTTTAATAGCAAATATCAAAAGCTGTAAAATGTATTCTTCTTTTAAAGGAAAAATATATTTTATATGTATTTAATATAATTTTTTTATGTATATACATTTTTTGAGGGAACAAATTTATCAACTATCATGCTGAAGAAGAGTGTGGGGAAAAAAAACAGAGGAGGACTAAGAGGAAAGAACAATCAGTTCAAAAATACAATTGCTTTAAAGCATGAAGTGCTTTTCCACACATTTACATTTAAATAACCCATATTAGAACATACAAAATATCTACAGAGGAGACGGTGTACATTGAATTTTAGACTCTTCATTGGTACCTACATGTTGGTACTTACATCACCCACACAACACAACAGCTCTATTCAGAGCTACCCTACCTCAAAGCACTCTAAAATATTATTTTACTATTTCCCTTGGTTTTCCCCTTGTTACGCTTTCCGGAACGCTACCCGGTGCGCAGACCGGGCGCTAACCGTGCGATTATTTTTTTTTTTACATATATGGGCCTCCTCAGCCACCCTCAGAAAACCTAGGGGGTCAGGATATGTCTCCCGTGCCCCCTTATACCCATTCCCAACATTGTTTATCCTCCATCTTGTGACTAAATTCGTCCGAAACACAAGATGGCGGACTCCCGTTACGCTACCGGTGAGCTACCCGGTTCGCGTACCGGGTAGCGCTTCCACCGCAAAAAATCTAAAAAAAATGTATTTTATTTTTTTGCCCCGTGGGGCCCTTTAATAGCCCCCACATCAATTCTAGGGGGTCAGGAGGGGTCTACCTTGCCCCCTTTCATTCATTTCCCCCTTCGTTTATTTCCACCTCTTGTCTCTCGATCCTACCGAGAGACAAGATGGCGGCCGCTCCGGACTGTTTAGAATGTTGACAGTCACCGGAGAGCCAATTCGCTTCTCCTCGCGAAGTTCCGTTACTCGTCTGGTACGCGAACCGGGGCGCTAACCGGAACGCTGTCACAGATATATATATTTTTTTGAACATTAATTTCTCAAAATCCACTGGAGCACATATCTTGAGACCTAGCAAAGGCACATCGGGCAAACAGTCTCTACAATTTTGCCAAGTTTCATAGAAATCCATTCAGCCGTTCGAGCTAAAAGTGAGTCCAACCGCCCTATGGAAAACTCAATGTTAAAAACACGTTTTGGGACCCCCCTTTTTTCTCGGCCCCCGCTTGACGAAACCCCCCCAAACTTTTAGGGGATTTTCAGCCAATTCCGTCCATCAACGCCAAAGTTATTCAACATAGAATTTTCAGAAATCCCTATTCAAAAAAATCCTAACTATATATACCTACTGGCGACCGCCAGTAGGTAATATATATTACCTACTGGCGGTCGCCAGTAGGAATATATAGTTAGGATTTTTTCTCTATGGGACTTTTGAAAATTCTATGTCTAATAACTTTGGCGTTTGTGGACGGAATCGGTTGATATTTTCAGGAAAATGGCACATTTTGTTTCTGAGCAGCCCCTGAAATTTTGGGGGAGTTTCGTCAAGGGGGGGCCGAGAAAAAGGGGGGTCCCAAAACGCGTTTTTAACATTGAGTTTTCCATAGGGCGTTTGGCCTCACTTTTAGCTCGAACGGCTGAATGGATTTGCACGAAACTTGGCAAAATTGTAGGGACTGTTAGCCCGATGTGCCTTTGCTGGGTCTCAATATATGTGCTCCAGTGGATTTTGAGAAATTAATGTTTTAAAAAACAGATACATCTGTGACAGCGTCCCGGGTAGCGCTCCGGTTCGCGAACTTTTCGCGTAACGGAGCTTTGCGAAGCGAAGCTGATTGGCTCTCCGGTGTCTGTCAACATTCTAAACAGTCCGGAGCGGCCGCCATCTTGTCTCTCGGTAGGATCGAGAGACAAGAAGAGGAGAAAAACGAAGGGGGAATTTAATGAAAGGGGGCAAGGTAGACCCTTCTTGACCCCCTAGGAATGATGTTGGGGTTATTAAAGGGTCCCGTGGGGCAAATAAAAAAAAATTATTTTTTTGCGGTAGAAGCGCTTTCCGGTTCACGAACCGGGTAGCGAATCGGGACGCGAAACGGGAATTCGCCATTTTGTGTTTCGTTTTAATTAAATTACAAGATGGAGGAAAAACAATGTGAGAAATGGGTATAAGGGGGTACGGGAGACGTATCCTGACCCCCTATGTTTTCTGAGGGTGGCTGAGGATGCTCATATATGTTGATAATTGTCTTCCAGCGGCTGCGCGTGAGCGTTTTTTTTTGTTTTTTTGCTGCGTGACGTCTGTTAACGTTCGATTCGAAGGAAATCAGGAAGTGTTGACCGCCATTTTGACACTGCGAGTAAATATATTGTTAAAAATAATTGTTATAAATTAATCCGTATTGATAAACATTGTCTGTGCAATCTTGCTTTTTTTCCAATGCCACACTTTTGTCGTGCACGGCAGCCATTTTAGATGCCTTGACCAGACCCACTCTCTGCACGCCGCCGATCGTGACGTCTGTTAACGTTCGATTCGAAGGAAATCAGGAAGTGTTGACCGCCATTTTGACACTGCGAGTAAATATATTGGTAAAAATAATTGTTATAAATTAATCCGTATTGATAAACATTGTCTGCGCCATCTTGCTTTTTTTCCAATGCCACACTTTTGTCGTGCATGGCAGCCATTTTAGATGCCTTGACCAGACCCACTCTCTGCACGCCGCCGATCCTCAGCATGGCTCCCCACCCTCGCAAGCATCTCCCCCACGCACTGGTCACCCCCGCTCTCTGTCTTATGCATGGGCCATAAACCTCCCCCCATCTGCGCTGCTCTTCCCTGAGAATCACACCCTGTGCCCGCCCGACACCTCCCTTTCACCCTATTCACTACCGCACCCTCTGACACTCCTCTTCCTTTGTGTCTGATTGTCCAGGCCGGTCCAGGCTATCACCTAGCCCTGCGGATGTAGTTTATGGCCTCAACTGTAAAGAATCACCCCTCTTCAAAGGAGTTACAGTAGATCAAGGCCCCCACCTTATGAGCTCCGTCACACCACACGCGTTCCTACTATCTGATAACGATCCTGTATTGTGATTGGGGAGGGGATTCTCTCTGTGAGGGTGTGTGGGACCGAGCCTGAAGCGGAAGATCCCAGGGATGCCTTTTTGTACATCAAAGTCTTCACAATTATGTGTCACATTAAAAATATATAGCACTCCAACAAAGTAGTAGGATTATAAATATATACAACGCATCAAAAACAGTAAACACGTTAAAAAATTTTTTTTAAACAAAAGCAGCAATGGTCAGTAGCGGTCTGTTGTGCGAATAGTCCGAAGGCAGCACAACGCGCCGAGATCTGGACGGCACCCAGGTGATGTCCTTTACTTGCCGCACTAGTCTTGGCATCCTACAATGCTGCACCGAAAAACGGCGTGGGGCGCCCGGGGGGGGGGGGGGGGGATAGGCGGCGTGAACGGGCCTCCCCAGGTGGAGGCTCGTCTGCTGTGGTGGGGCGACCCTTTAGCGTTTCACTTGCCATTCGGCGGTTTTCTGCCCCCTTTTGCTGCACTGTGCCTCGTCAGTAGCGGTCTGTTGTGCGAATAGTCCGAAGGCAGCACAACGCGCCGAGATCTGGACGGCACCCAGGTGATGTCCTTTGCTTGCCGCACTGGTCTTGGCATCCTACAATGCTGCACCGAAAAACGGCGTGGGGCGCCCCGGGGGGGGGCGGCGTGAACGGGCCTCCCCAGGTGGAGGCTCGTCTGCTGTAGTGGGGTGCCCTTTTACCGTTTCAGTCACCAATCAGCAGTTTTCCACCCGCTTTTGCTGCACTGTGCCTCATCCGCCATTCAGCTGTTTACCGCCCACTCTTGCGGCTACAGCGTCTCGTCCACCATCCAGTAGAATTGCGCCCACTCTTGCTGGCTGCTACAGGACTCTTAAAATGGCGGCCGGCTCTTCGGATTTGGGCCTGGTCCACTAAAATGGCCCTGGGACACATTTGAACTCGGACATTTGCCTGCTAGGGCTTGGGCCCCATTCTCGAAAGCGTCCCCTCAGCCTTGAAGATTCTACAAAAGTCATCGGGCCCCTGACTCCCGCAGGCTTCCGGTGGGGAGCGGCTGCCATGATTGCTTGCGGAATGGCCACGACGGAGCTACGAGATGGTGGTGCTCTCATGCTGACGCCAGCTTCAGTCTGAAACATCCAGAAACACTGTAGACTATCAATTCGATGAGTTCCGGTGGAGCCCCAACGTGACCCGGTAGGGAAGAACTTGCCATCCCCATTTTTGAGTGATGGTTCTTGTTGCCTGTCCCCTCTGTTGTCATCTAACGGAACCTTTTTGGATTGCCGAGTGAGAAAAAAAAAGGTGGGGCTTTCACCGTTTGGGAAAAAAAAATGTTTCAATCCAATGAAAAGTGTTATTTTTAGGTCATATGATCAAGCATTTCATCATTAGGAAACCAAAAGTAAAATGAACCAATTAAAAGTTTTATAAACAAGTCACATGACCTGTTATGCGGCTTTGGGCTATAAAAAGCCTACAAAATCCGTTGGCCTGTGAGGCGGCGTCAGTAGCGGACCGATGTGCGAATAGGCCGAAGGCAGCACAACGCGTCGAGATCCGGATGGCACCGAGGTGGTGTCCAGCAAGTTGCCGCACTGGTGTGGCTATCCTACAATGCTGCGCCGAAAGACGGCGTGGGGTGCCAGGGGGGGGGGGGGGGGGGAGGCGGCGCAAACGGGCCTCTCCCCCCTCCCTAGGTGGAGGCACCTCATGTGCAGTGCGGCGCCCTTTGCCGTTTCACTCGCCGTTCAGCAGAGTTGCGCCCGCTCTTGCGGTACAGCGACTCACCCGCCATCCAGCTGAATTTCTCCCACTCTTGCGGTACAGTGACTCGCCCGCCATCCAGCTGAGTTCCGCCCGCTCTTGTGGTACAGCGACTCACCCGCCATCCAGCTGAGTTTTGGTTACTCTTGCGGTACAGTGACTCGAACGCGCCGAGATCCGGATGGCACCGAGGTGGTGTCCAGCAAGTTTCACTGGTGTGGCCATCCTACAATGCTGCGCCGAAAGACGGCGTGGGGTGCCCGGGGGGGGGGGAGGCGGCGCAAACGGGCCTCTCTCGCCTCCCCAGGTGGAGGCACCTCATCTGCAGTGGGGCGCCCCTTAGCGTTTCACTCGTCTTCCAGCTGCCTTGCGCCCGCTCTTGCGGCACAGTGCCTCACCCCCCTTCCAGCTGAGTTGCGCCCGCTCTTGCGGCTACAGCGTCTCGCCCACCATCCAGCTGAATTGCGCTTACTCTTGCGGTGCAGCGAAAGGCGGCTGCAACAAGACTTTCGAAATGGCGGCCGGCTCTTTGGATTTCGGCATGGTCCACTAAAATGGCCCTGGGACACCTTGGAACTCGGACGCTTGCCTGCTAGGGCATGGGCCCCATTCACGAAAGCGTCCCCTCTTTTGACTGATTGTTCTTGTTGCCTATCTCTTCTGTTGTCATTTAACGGAAACTTTTTGGACTGCCGAAAGGGGTTCTGGTCCGACCGCTTGTTGGTGGAGACATTTTGACTATATCCTGGACCTGCCCGGCCTCGCCCAAAATGGCGCCGGTATAAATGGGACTCGTAACTCCTTGTTGTGTACTGGTTGCCCAACCTTGATATCACGAGATACGTATGCAGTTTTGAAGCACATGGCGGGCGGGGACGAGTACTGATTGAACATTTGGACATCCCTATTGATATTAAGTTCTGATGTGTTATTGATTACTGTACTATTGAAAGATCGAATTAACGTCACCCATGGTACTTGCTCACAAATGTATATCTAGATAATTTTATTGTAACTGGCCCTGTCGTACTTTAATTATAAAATGTACGTCCACCGATTCCGCAACTGTTAGGCACCTTAGTTCTTGCAACCTAATGGCCCGCCCGTTACGTTCTTCTACAGTGTAAATGTCCCCTCATCATATACGATTCCAGTTTGCTCCGTGGCCGGCCCACGTGGTTATAGGCCCGTATTTGTATACTGACATTTTCACAATAAAGGTTTTTAAAACAAAACATGGTAGTAGTACCTTTTTTGGTAAAGTTTTGAATAATAGCTACTGTTTTCGAATCAGTAAAAGGCAAGTGAAATAAAGCAGCCCGATTACATGACGGTTAAAAGGTATAATACGCAGGAACGCAGTAAAGATAAATGGTCAAGGGCTGTTGTGTTTTCCACTCCTGCAACATAAAGTGATCGATAAGAATCCGATATTCATGCCTATCAGCGACTAAGACAGCAGGCCGAGCCTCTTTTGCTCAACGGCTCCCTCATGGGACGAAGAAACGCCCTTTTTCTCGAAAAGGGAATATTTTACTTGCAGGACAGTTGTAAATTTCCCGGGAAAATACATTAGCCTGGAACATTGTTAGTGATAAACTGTAAATGCATCTGGGTCCTTTGCTTTAGAAGTCAGAGTGAGAAAAAAAAAGGTGGGGCTTTCATCATTTGGGAAAAAAAATGTTCGAAAGCAATGAAAAGCGTTATTTTTAGGTCATATGACCAAGCCTTTCATCATTAGAATAACAAAAGTAAAATGAAGCAATGAAAAGTTTTATTAACAAGTCACATGACCTGTTATGCTTACGTTACGCGCTGCGCGCCGCGCTCTGGATCGGATCCGGGAAGCTGCGCCTTGCGCACCGGAGCACTTCCGGGTGCGCTAACGCGGCGCGTCATATGACGCATTACGCGACAACGCAGGTCCAGAATATAGTCAAAATGTCTCCACCAACCAGCGGTCGGAACACAACCCCTTTCAGCAGTCCAAAAAGTTCTGTTAAATGACAAGAGAAGGGACAGGCAACAAGAACCATCAGTCAAAGAGGGGAGGGCAAGTTCTTCTCTACCGGGTCACGTTGGGGCTCCACCGGAACTGATCGAATTGGTAGTCTACAGTGTTTCTGGATGTTTCAGACTGAAGCTGGCGTCAACATGAGAGCACCACCATCTCGTGGCTACGTTGTGGCCATTCCGCGAGCAATCATGGCAGTCGCTCCCCACCGGAAGTCTACGGGAGTCGGGGGTCCCGGTGACTGTTGTAGAATCTTCAAGGCTGAGGGGACTCTTTTGGGAATGGGGCCCATGCCTTAGCAGTCAAGCGTACGAGTTCCACGGTTGCCCAGAGCCATCTTTGCAGGCCAGGCCCAAGTCTGTGGAGCTGACCGCTATTTCGTGAGCTCCGTAGCAGCCGCCTGTCGCTGTACCGCAAGATTGGGTGCAATTCCGTTGGATGGCGGGTGAGACGTTGTAATAGCAAGAGCAGGCGCAATTCAGCTGGCCAAGCGAGGCACTGTGTCGCAAGAGCGGGCGCAAGTCAGCTGGTCGAGTGAAGCGCTGGGGTGTAGCTGAGAAACCTCCACCTGGGGAGGTGGGGGAGGCTCGTTCGCGCCGCCTCTCCCTTCTACTGCACCCCACGCCGTCTCCTGGCGCAGGTATATGTGATGGTCGGACCAGGGCACCACAGGACGTGTCTTCAGGTCAAACGGATTGTGGGACAAGGTGTGGAGCAGGCGCAATTATCGCGGGGGCCTCCGTCAAGTGGTTCAGGGAGGCACCGCATCACATTGTTTTCCAATGCAGTCAGGTCCACAAACAGCCCCCACTTACTTTGAGAATAGTGAAGCTGCAGCAGGTGCAAATAAGCTTCAGACAGTGTTACAAGCGCTGCTCCGAACCCTCAATTATGGCACCCAACATCCTGGACTTGTGCCATTTGTGCAAGGCAGTGACATCGAAGCATCTCAGGGACCAAGCAACATACCATATCCAGAGTCCTTCCCACAACCTCTGCCTTCCTTCTTACCTAGTAATTGTTCTTTCACTCCCACTCCAGGCTTTTAGTCTGCGGATGGAAAACCATGAACCTACACTCACCTATGAAAATCTTACTATTGATGGTTTATTTTGAGCCCAAAATACAAAGGCTTGTTTGGATCGATGTTGCAGCAGGCTGCCATGTAAATAGTTATTTAATAAAACGTTTTACCCTGTTACTTTGCTGGTGTGTTGTATATATTTATAATATTTGCATGGTGTTTGTCGTTATTTTGGGTGGGGTGGGCGGCGGAGCCGAGCTGTCTTGCAGCCATCATGGTGTCGAGCTCAGTTCCTCTCACTAGTTTCGTATTTGTCATGAGGGGTTGTTCATAATGTTTCTATTTTAGCGAGGTCAAAAAGAGATCCCATTAGTGGCCTACTGATTTTGCTTGATTCCTTTTGTTTTTTAACAATTTTTCACTATCTGCAAAGACTAAACAGAGTATTGCGACTCTGTGCTTGTTTGTAAATAGAGAATGAACCAAAGAGAACCAATTCCAAAACAATAAATGCTAGGATAACAATCAATCAAATGGAGAGGGAAGCAGGCACGACGGATTACAACGGGGGCAAAGGCTTGTGTTACCTACCCTTCACTATCTGCAAAGAGAGAATACTCCTAAAAGAAAAGAGGAGGGGGGGAGGGGGGCAGCGTTCAAAGCACATCAGCGTGCATAAATACGAAAATGTTTTTACCTACCATGTACTTGACATTTTACAGCTTTTGATATTTGCTATTAAAAAACCATTGAAATTCACTGAAAAAACCATAGGTTATAGACCATATATAGTTAGGAATTAGCATTTACAAAACCTTGAAAATTCACTGAAAAAACCATAGGTTATAGACCATATATAGTTAGGGATTAGCATTTACAAAACCTTAATTTACTCGCACAAAACCATTGAAATTTACATATATAGTTAGTTGCACTAACTATATATCGCGCACCCGCAATCCACTGCTGATGATGTCACATATTACATCATTCATGACATGGTCAGTGACATCACTAATGACATCTCAAATGACATCACTGATGACAACACCCAGTGACTGTATGTTTCTGTAAAGTTAAAATATGTCTAACATATTGAAGAATGAGTGGATGTATAAGTGTCTGGATGAAGGATTTAGTAGGTGCATGACTGACTGTATGAGTGAGTGATTAAATGTGTCTCACTGAGTGCATGGGTTAGTGACTAAACTGTCTTAATTTGTGCATCATTATGTCTGTTGTTCTGTAAACTGCTGCATGTGTTGAACAGTAGCTATATGAGTAACTATATGGGTAATTGATTGGTTGCCCAAGTATTTGTATGGGAGACTGAGTGTGTGTGTGGGTGGCTGGGAGGTGTGTGACTCTGTGCATAGATGTGTGAGCAGTTGATTCACTAGATGTATGGGTTCAAAAGTGCATGTGGAAACATCTGTATGGGCGGTTGACTGTCTGCATGAGTGTATTGGTGAGTGAATGGATTTCTTAGTGCTATATGTCAAAGTAAGTACATATGTAAAACACAGTACATGTGAGAGTTGACATATATAAATAACTGTGCATAAGAGCCAGTGAATGTGTGAGTGGCTGTATGGATCATTGTGAACTTGTATCAGGGATTGTGTAAGAGAGTAAATATGTGTTAGTATATGTTTGAATAAGTAAGGTGTGTATACCTGTATAGTTGAGGAAATGGAGGTGTGATTGATTCTTTGCATGACTGACTAGGTGTGTGAGTAACTCCATGGATGAGTGACAGTCTGTGAGTGTCTGTTTACACTGATTGTATCTAAGGTTATATTAGAGTCTGAAGAGGTTCATCGTATTATCACATGAATAATGTCATCAGTGATGTGATCAGTGATGTCATTTGAGTTGTCAACAGTGATGACATCAGTGATGTCATTTGAGATGTCATCAGTGATGACATCAGTGATGTCACTGACCATGTCATGAATGATGTAATATGTGACATCATCAGCAGTGGATTGCGGGTGCGCGATATATAGTTAGTGCAACTAACTATATATGCGAATTTCAATGGTTTTGTGCGAGTAAATTAAGGTTTTGTAAATGCTAATCCCTAACTATATATGGTCTATAACCTATGTTTTTTTCAGTGAATATATATATATATATATATATATATATATATATATATATATATATATATATATATATATATATATATATATATAAACATTTCTATGGCAAAATGAAACCCCTCATTTTGTTCCTTTTCAAATTAAATGTATTAAGTGTTACCACTTCATTCCAATCAAGATGACTTCAGGTGTGCCATACTTTTGTCATAAGTAAGACTGTTAGCGTTCTAGTTGATCTTTAGAACACTCTGGGACATTCTGTCATTGGGCTATAGTTGGGCTACATCTGGCTGATATTTGGGCTACATTTGGGCTCTTTTGTCTCTGGTGGCCATCTTGGGAGACTGCATATCAGAATTTTTTTAATGAAATATAAGAGGATATGAGAAGTCACTCAAAATGTGCCCTAATTTTTCTTTCTTCAGCACTAATTATAATTTCTATGGCAAAATGAACCCCCTCATTTTGTTCCTTTGCAAATTAAATGTTTTAAGTGTTAAAACTTTATTCCAATCAAGATGACTTCAGGTGTGCCATACTTTTGTCATAAGTAAGACTGTTAGCGCTCTAGTTGTTCTTTGGAACACTCTGGGACATTCTGTCACTGGGCTATAGTTGGGCTACATCTGGCTGATATTTGGGCTACATTTGTTTTTTTTTGTCTCTGGTGGCCATCTTTGGGCTACATTGGGCTACATTGGGCTACATTTGGGCTCTAACATATATATAGCCCAATGTAGCCCAATATATATTTTTCAAAGTTAATTTTCGTAAAAACCACTGGAGCATATATCTTGAGACATAGCAAAGGCACATCGGGCTACCAGTCCCTACAATTTTGCCAAGTTTTGTGGAAATCCATTCAGTCGTTCGAGCTAAAAGTGAGTCCAACCGCCCTATGGAAAACTCAATGTTAAAAACATGTTTTGGGACCCCCCTTTTTTCTCGGCCCCCGCTTGACGAAACCCCCCCAAACTTTCAGGGGACGCTCAGAAACAAAATGTGCCATTTTCCTGAAAATTTCAGCCAATTCCGTCCATCAACGCCAAAGTTATTCAACATAGAATTTTCAGAAATCCCTATTTAAAAAAATCCTAACAATATATACCTACTAGCGACCGCCAGTAGGTAATATATATGTATCTATATGTGTGTGTGTGTGTATATACATATATCTATCTATTATGAGTATGGATCTATATGTATATGTGGAGCACAGACTATATAGATTTGGGAATGGTTTTCAGTATCAGTATCTGTGGCCGATTCATACCTGTATAATTGCCATCTTTCCATCTCTACGAGTCCTATGCATTATGCATACCTTATAGTGGTCATTTTATCTAATGATGTTTTCTTTAAGGATAGACTTGCATTTGCATCTACTTTTGTGCTTGGTTTGGTCTTTCCGACTTTACGATGAATGCATTTATTCATCTAGGTTCTAATGTGGAGGAATCCTGGAAGTTCTCTTTTCTGGATTTCTTGGGACAAGTTCTTTTGAAAACTTACTGTGTAGAGAACTGTCGTTTACAGGGCATTCTTTATTGTCTTAGGCCCTTCTAGCCCATAAGCGCAATTTGCCATTTAGGTGTCATGTACTACTGTCCTACTGTTGACTGTTGTCTTCTGACACAGTATTATTCAGCTGCCCTTAGGGAATGCTTTTTCTTTGCCTGTGAAGTTGTTTTTATCCTCATCTAATTCCTACATACGTCTGGACTATTGTTATTTTCGACCGGCTGGTTTCTTTGAGAACTTTGGAGGATTAGTTTGAAGGCCCTTCTGCGGGTGGGTATATCTATGGTATTTAATTCAAAAGTTAAGGAATCAGCAGCTAGATGTCTCTATCAGATGAGCAAGTTAATAACCTTCAGTAATGCATTATCTGGTAGAGACATAGTCTCGCTGTAGATTCCTTAACACCTTACCCAACCTCCTCGCTTTGCGAACGACCTGTAGTGTAAGGGTTATACTCTTTTTCAGCACTGGTTTTATACACTAGAGATCACTGTTTCATGTAGTTGTGTGATTCAATGAAGCATTTGGTCTTACCATATGGATCTTGACTTGGTATTACCATACCATACCATTAATTTCTGTTTTCTAGTTATTGTTACAAAGATGCATTTTTTAGCATACTATTTCCACAGCTAGTTTCTATAGTGGCTCTTCGTTGTGGTGCAGAAGGTTTCACAGAAGAAACTGACGTCCATGCGCCGGAGGGACTTATATGACTCCACTCGCGTCACAACTGGAGTCAATGTCATCATGGAGTTATACTGAAAAATTTCCAGATCCAGCTGGTGCCTGGGGAGAATTCAAAAGTTAAGGAACCTGTAACTAGACTATGACCAGATAATGTGTTACGAAATGTAAGTAACTTGTTCTTCAGCTTGATCATCAGAACAAATTCCTTTCACATTTAATTTTTTCATGATGTGCATAATATCACAGGTCAAGTCTGCAAAATTCTTAATAAACTGCCAATGAAATTTTGTAAATCCCAGGAAACTTTTATCTCCTTAACTTTCGTAGGAGAGGAATCTTGGGGTCCATAGAAAGACATGAAATCGCTCGGTAGACGAATATGGGCCCCTATTTACACCTGGAAGGAAGCGCTGTCGCATACTAGCCCATAAGTCTATGTATTAAAATGATAGGTATCTCTTAGATGGGTAACAATTTTTTCGACACATTTGTTTACTCGGATTGTCTTATGCATTGGTTATATGTTAGTAATTCTGTTCTTGTTTTTCTTTGTTTCCAACATTTGTTTCCTCCCTCATACCAAACTTTTTTGGCTAAAGGCTTATTCTTGCAAGAATTTCCTAAAATGCGATGCTGTTTCTCAATGTGGTTAGATTCTTCTTCTTTTCTAACTGCAATCGACATATGCCGTGCTGTATACTGTAAAATCAATAAAAATATATATTAAAACAAGAAATACATTAAGGATTCAGTCAGAATTCAAGGTGCTCAATTTCTTCCTTGTCAGACATGCACTTCTCAGGCTTACATGTCAGAATATCATGTTTGAGCCTTGACTGTACAGGAGTCACATGATATTTGGGGTCTGGAAGAGCCTTTGAAAACATGTCAATATCGTTTGAATAAGATAATAATAAGAACTAATTCAATATTTCAGTCTTTAAAGTGTTGAAAAATAAGTGCAGCACTGCACCACAGAAATGGAATTACACCATGTTTAAAGTTCCCAAGTGGGTTACAGTAAACAGGTTTTCACTTATGGCCATTGACATCATTTGGAGGTAGTCAGGTTCGCAGCTGTGACCTCTAGCCTGCGCCCTGCTACTTCTGGCACTTCCTTTGTGACCCATAGCCTCAGGGGAGGCAAAACGTGTGCCTCCAACGAGGCCAGGGGTTGCACAGGAAGTAACCGGATTAGCTGGGAGTAAGCTAAAGGTCACAGCTGTGACCCTTGTCTACCACCGAATGAGGTCCATGCTTAATGCCTTACTTTATGCAAAGCAAATGATGAACACCTAATAAATCAAACCTTGTAAAGACGCGTTCTCCAAGAACTGACTCTTGTATATCCTTAATAAGAGTCAAAGATATCCGTCCGTGACTGTGACCTGTGACCTGATTCAAGGCTCTATAATCAATTTAATGTTGAAGATCCTGATCCTTCTTGGGTGCAAATATCAAGGGGCACCAAGCAGATGATGAAGAATTAAAACTGAATCTGTTCTGTAAATTCTCTTCTAAATAGGGCTTTAGTATTTATTTACCTTTCTCATTCCAGGAGTACATTCATCCAAAAGCAACCACTCCATGTTGAATTGGTGTAACGCAGACATGTGCCATATGAGAGGGAAGAGACCAAACCTTAGGCTTGCAGATACTGATGAAAAAGTATATTACATTGGCACTGAACAAAGTTTAGCAGCTATTAAATTAGATTTAGAGTCCTTTGTCTCATTACTGAGATACTTATAACTTCTTGAAGCATAACAATGACCATAATTGTTGCCGAAAACAAAATGGTTTGAGCTGTCAAATTCACATAAACATTATGCCTTTTCAACCAAGAAATTCCATAAATCCTTGAAAGAGGCAATAATGTAAATGAGATAATTTTTAATAGGCTTAAAGTGGAAAAAAGTTTCCTTTATTGGACCAGAAGCTAATGGTGAACTGCCTACACTTTGAATCGCTTCTGACAACTTCTTGGCTCCTTTGGGAATATGATTCATTGTTGCCAGTTCCTGGGAAAAAAATTGTCTGTTTTGCAGCTGGACCACATCCTCTTCCTGGAAATTATGTTTGTGTGGTAAATGAAGAAAAAGTCCAGGTTTGACATCTTTCTTACCATACTTAACTTCCTTCTCAGCACAAATATAACATCTGTGTCCTGCAATAACCGGCCCCTGATATAATTCTTTGTTGCCCTGCAACTCTGCAACTGTTCTGTGTTCTCCCCAACCCAACTGCAGGTCTTCTGCCCCATTGCAACCTGCCTGGATAGCAATGCATTTTCCTGTATGTACTTCTCAGTACACCTGCAGTTCTTCTGTGTGCCCACTTGAAGCTTCTCTGTGTACCTTTCTTCCTCACCTTTGTAGCTCCTCTATATGTCGCAACCCCTGCTGCCCATATTTATGCCTCATTTTACTTTTTGTACCCCCATTGCCTGTAACCCCTCTTTGTGCCCTGTCCCACTGCAACCCCTGTGTGTTGGCCTACAGTACCTTTTTGTATTGTCCTTTCTCAACCCTTCAGTTCCTCCATGTGCCCCACCCACCTTGCCACCTCACTGTGTGCCCCGCTACCCCTCTACGTGACCCTATACCTGCATCCCCAATTTGTTCCCCTGCCCCTTTGAATTCCCAATGTGTGCTATGCCCTTTTGTTTGCCCATTCCCTCTAGCCCATCTGTTGCCATTGTGCCTGGATCCTGCCTATCCTCTATATGCCATGGTGCCCTGTATCCATTCTTTGTAGCTGTACCCGTACTGAAGCTCTTGTGTCCTACCTTGCCCTGTTGCCCTCTGTGCGCCACTCTCCTCTCCTGACAGCCCTTGTGTGCCACCCTGTTGTCCCTTTGTTTGCTCCCCCACCAGGACCTATGTCCATCCACTTCTCCAGTGTGTGCTGCCTAGCCCTTGGAGCGATTCTGTGTGCCCCCAGCCACAGGATCCAACATTGACAAAGTCAATACATCTAGTATTGCCTGTTTTTAATTAAATCTCTTCTGGGCTTCTTAAACATCGCGAGAGATTTTTTTTATAGAAACAAGCCTTGGGATTAGTTGGGTGTTCCTTTTATACACCCCAAATCTCTGGGCCCAGTCTTTAAAACTGAAAGTCTCTCCTGAAATTTGTGAACATTAAAAGGGATTTGTTTTTAAAATCGCTGCTGGGATGGTGGGGTGGATTCAGAGGTGATCTTTCTGCCTTGCTGAGGGGCAGTGGTTGTGGGTCACTCATCATGATCCACTCATCGTGCCAAAGGGTGAGGGGATTCAATAACAACTACACTGGGGTAGAATGCCTCAGCACCACTAGACTTGCTCAAGAGAGGCTGTAAGGATAAGCAGTGGTTCCGTCTGAAAGGATTTGAGAACCGGGGTCTGAAAACATAGTTTTTTGTGGATGTGCTAATTTGAGATAATCAGCTTCCAGTCCTGACACTCCTCTTTTAATAGACAATGCAAAAGATGAGAAGGAATATTGTCATAGAGTAAAACGATAATCCTCTTCTTTAGCATTGAAATATGATCAGGGATAATAGGAGCCATTTTAGATGAGAGATGGATTTTATAGTCGGAGATTAGAAGTGATCTGAGAACAGAGCTCTAAAGCTAAAGGGCAAAGATGTAGAAAGTGACTAAGAACCATTTTAAGAAACTGAATATGTTTGAATACATGTGAGATGACAGATAAGAGGAACATCAGTCAAGTATATTAAAGACCTGCATAACAATATGGAGGGCAACTGAGTCAAGAACAGAGCTTAGATCCAATAGATCTCAAATAAAGGGGATATTTTGATGTTCGTTTAGTTGAATGTCCTGGCTAAGATCAGAACTGTAAAAGAGAAAGAAGAACGCTGAGAGTGGCATCAATTTCAGTCTCATTAAATTGAAAGAAAAGGACACTAGGTATGCACTTTATAAAGAACATTAAAGCAATTGGTGCATTTGATGATGTCTGAAGCTTAATAAAAAAATGGGATGTTAAAGTTGAAGAGCTGGATTATCGCAGTAATTAAGGTAAATGAGCGGGTCTGGAAGGATGGCATCATGAGTCCATTTGAAGGAATTATATGAGAATAGGTTAGGTTCTTCTGAACTAGGAAGTTGATGAGCATGTGCATGCATAGCTCTTACTGGCCGGATTAGCTGAATCTGACATCCTTGTTCTCAGCAGTGGCTAATAATGGAAGAAGTCACCAGCTTTTGACAACTCATGAACTTCTATCCTCTTGTGAGACTTACAGTCCGCCTAACCTATCTGAGAGTTAACAGTGGGAGGAGTGTGGTCTAAGTAGCAACACCAGTGGATAAGCTTTCTTAGGAGTCACACCACCACCCCAAGGATATATACATTGTCAGAGACCAGTAGAAAAAATAATTCCACTTATGCCCTCTCCACACCACCCGCATCAAGCTATTTGGAACCACAAGCTCATCCCAACACCTACCACCAAAGAGCAACACAAGCCTCAGCCCTCCCCTGCACACCATTTAACCCTTACTCTCTGCTCTCCTGTCCTCTATTTCTTATTTCACGAAGAAAATAGACATCTGTACCCAGGCTTTCTCTCATTTCATCAACTCACTTATCTCCCACAGATGTTACCCACCACATCCGGAGCTGCTCAAGAGCCCCTTTTTAAATACAATCTTTAGGGTCAATAGTTCACCCAGACCCAAATAGGCTTACTTCCCACTCAAAGAGAACAAAATACACGATCTGGTAAAAAGGCATGAAAACACCAATGCCTCTGACACTCGGATCCCCAGCCAAACACAAAATGGCCTCCTTATCCCCACTATTATCTCGAACCATATGCAAGATGCATTTCTCATGCTCACCCAAAATTGCAACTTATCTGCTAACATGATCCATATTACCACTCTACCTATCAGTCAGACTGGGCACAAACTCGCCAGGCCCTCCCTCACTTACATGCTGCACAACTTCTCCTCTCCATGCCACTGGAATCAAGCTATCCAGGCTGATGAGGGCTAAAAGCCCGAAACCGGTCCTTGGATGCTTGTTTCCAGTCCAGGGGGGACCTGGCTCGGCAGTTCGGGCTGGACTGTTCCCATGGGGCACAGGGTCAAGACTGATTTGCATATGGCTGGGTTCAAACTTGAATGGCACGGTGAGCAAAAAAACGATGGATTTAGGCCCAGATCTCTGTACTGGGGTGAATGTATGACATTGTTCTGCATTCTGTCCATCACCTGTTGTTTTTTGCGTTTGTCACCCTGAGTGAGACGGGTATGCTCAGACGTGAGTCCCGTGCTCTCCATGCCACTGGAATCAAGCTATCCAGGCTGATGAGGGCTGAAAGCCCCAAACCGGTCCTTGGATGCTTGTTTCCAGTCCAGGGAGGACCTGGCTCGGCAGTTCGGGCTGGACTGTTCCCATGGGGCACAGGGTCAAGACTGATTTGCATATGGCTGGGTTCAAACTGGAATGGCATGGTGAGCAAAAAAACGATGGATTTAGCCCCAGAGCTCTGTACTGGGGTGAATGTATGACATTGTTCTGCATTCTGTCCATCACCTGTTGTTTTTTGCACAACTTCTCCTCTGCACTCAAACACTGCCTCTGGATCTCAGACATGATCATCAACCACAACATTGACATCCTGTTCCGCATTGAAACCTGGTTGAACGATACTACAAACAATGCTTTTCCTCTCCTGCTGCCCCACCCACTCCATTCACTCCATTCTGACAACAACTAGATAGGCAATCAAGGTGGGGTCCTAGCGGTCATATACAGAAACTCTCTGAGCTGCGGGCTTCTCCTCATTACACAGTTATAATCCTTATCACTGGAAATCATCTCACAAACTACCTTGAATCACAAATTGAACATGACCCTGTCAAGTCTACACCTTCATTGAAGAGTACATCGAATTAGTCACAGCACAGTTAATTAGCTATGACAACATTATTTTTCCCAGTGACTTCAGCCTCCAGTGGGGTTCCAAATGAAATAAACCCGAGTACAACTTTGCTGCTTTTCTAAAAGACAATGACCTCCACCGACACTGCCAGAAACCCGCACACTGCAAAGGTGCCACTCTTGACTTGATCCTCTCTAGAACTCCTCTCCTGTCGACCAGTGACCCCTATTCCGGTTGATTGGCCTGATCACCTGCAGATTCCTTTGACAGTGTCTTCCTCAAAGAAGAAATCCCTTGAACAACCAAGGAAAGAAAAAGTGTGGTTCAGAGACACCAGTAACATGGAATCTAAAACCATAGCTAACCTAGTCCTATCAAGCCTCTCCTTGATAGTTTCCCAACTTAACATCAATTAAGCCACAGGCAGTTTCAGCTCCTGCTAGGGATTCTTTGATCGGGAATAGGCACCCATCTAAAGCAAATACAGTAGACCCAAGCCCTCTTGCCCTTGGTACTTCTAAGCTCTTCACTAAGAAAGTACAAATATCAGAAAGCTGGGGAAAAACTGACGACGTGCAACCTTACCATTTAGTCTAACAAAGCTTTGTGCTGCGATTCAAAACCACAAAGGCCACATCTCTAAAGCCAAGGCTTCACATATCTCCCTCCTGGAATTGCCCAAGAACAGACCAAAGCAACTATATGAGTTCAAGTCAAGTCAAGTCATGGATGTTTATTATTCCGAATAAAGATCTTTTGACTTGACTTGAACTATATGAGTTAATTAATCAAGGCAATAACGCTCCCTCCATACCCCTGTTTACGGCATCTGAGACCCTATGTAATAACTTTGTCAGGGTCTTTGACAAAAGAGTCAAAGACATAAACACCTCAGTTCCTGTGAATATCAACAACATAGTCGAAGAAAATCTGCCTTGCAAGGCACTGCAGCCATGGTCCTTTTTATCCCCAATCTTAGAGACTGAGCTTCTATAAACTCTATCCAACGTGAAACCCTCTAACCCTCTTTGTGACGGTATTCCAAGGTCTATCAGCAAGTCCCAGGCTAAGCTGCTTCTCCCCATTTGGACAACCCTGGTTAACTCATCGCTGGATCAGGGCTCGTTCCCAGACTGTTTAAAAGGTGGTCAAATTTCTCTGCTCCTAAAAAACTAACTCTGTACCATGACAACCTTAACAACTTCCACCTATATTCACCCTGCCTCTCTTAGGCAAGGCGCTCGCTTGAAAGCTGCTTGCCTCCCAGCTGTCATCCCACATACAGGATAACAACCTCCTTGTTTCTCTTCAATCCGGATTCCGTCACGGTTACAGCACTGAGACTGCAATTCTGCAGATTGTGGACGAAGCTCTCCACATCCTTGACACTGGTAACTCCTGTCTACTTGTGCTCCTCAACATCTCCATTGTGTTTGACACAATGAACTACCTGGTTTTGCTAGGCACCCTGAAGCATCAAATGGGTATTGATGGTGTCATCCATAAGTAGCTCATCTTGTACCTAATAAACCTCTCCCAAATAGTAAAAAATTGGAAATTCTGTCTCAGATTTAGTCAACCTGCAACAAGGGGTCCACCTAGGTTTAATCCATTTTCAACCTCTACCTCAAACTCCACTGCACGATACTCGGGAACTTAGGAGTCCTATACCAATGACACTTAAACCTGCCTGAAGGTCTCATGCCCTGAAAATTTCACCCACCTGTCCAACTTTCTAAAAAAAGTTCAAGATTCGATGGCAAACAACCACCTCAAACCTTACCCAGTGAAAACGACCTCTTTGATCCAAGACTGGATGGAACTCCTCCCGCACATTGATGGCCATACCTCCATCCTTCAGAATGCCAGATTTCTAAGATTCATCCACAACAGATATCTTATCGGTTCTATGACTAAGAGCGCTTGGTTCCAGCTAAGAATGCTTTGGCGAATCAGGGATCTCATCCCAGCACAAGACAAAATCTGTTGTCCACATTCTCTCCAGACTCCATGGAATTTCACTCCTGTCCAGCATTTCTAAAGCCCACCTAAATCTACTCAGAGCAGTCCTACATGTTGCATCCTGGTTCGTGACAGGACATCACAAATTCAATCACATCTTCCCTATCTAAGCACCTTTCACTGGCTCCCCATAAAGGGAAGAGCTGAAGAGCTCAGTTTAAAACTGCCTGCACCACTCATGAAGCTCTTTACCCTCGTACCTCTCAGAGAAACTGCACATTTTAGGTGCCAAGCGAAATTCAAGAAACGCTCAATTACTTCTTCTCGAACACCCACCTTTAAGCAGTAGCGATACAGGAACCAAACCTTTGCCGGGAACGCCACAAAAACCTATAACTCCCTCCTGCCGAGCGTCTGCCTGACCACATGCCATGTCACCTATAAAAAAAACCCGCAAAGTACCACTCTTTGAACGACACCTGGCCTAAAATGCTCCTACCTTCTCATGCTCTCTCTAGTCGCATTCCAAACTCAACCTGTACAAACTATTGATGATCCTCACGGAGTACTGTACACGTTTCGATATGAATATGTGTGAAGCGCTTCGACGTTCACTCCATGTATATTTGTAATTTGTTTGTGATATGCCTCATTCAGGAATTCACCTTTGCTACATGGTTAGCTACAGACTTCTGCTGCCTGTTCGTCCACTTCGTCTGTCGCCTGCTGCGCGGGTGCCGCTCATCTGCTCCCTAAGACCGTTTCTCCCTGGTGTGAGCGGCTCCGCAGTCGGCGGAGAGCACACGCGCTCCCAGTAGAGGACGGCCCAGGTCGAGCCCTTTGGCGAGAGTACAGCGCGTGGAGCCTACCGGGGGACTGCGAGGACCAGCATCCTCAGCTTCACACAGCTGGTGCCTCTTCCCCCGGCGGCCATGCCCCCAGCCTCCAGCAATATCAGCGCTTGGGAACACCGGCTGAGTGGGTGCCTCATTCAGGAATTCACCTTTGCTATGTGGTTAGCTACAGACTTCTGCTGCCTGTTCGTCCACTTCGTCTGCCGACACCTTTCGCGACACCCGCTGCGCGGGTGCCGCTCATCTGCTCCCTGAGGCCGTTTCTCCCTGGTGTGAGCGGCTCCGCAGTCGGCAGAGAGCACACGCGCTCCCAGTAGAGGACGGCCCAGGTCGAGCCCTTTGGCGAGAGTACAGCGCGTGGAGCCTACCGGGGGACTGCGAGGACCAGCATCCTCAGCTTCACACAGCTGGTGCCTCTTCCCCCGGCGGCCATGCCCCCAGCCTCCAGCAATATCAGCGCTTGGGAACACCGGCTGAGTGGGTGCCTCATTCAGGAATTCACCTTTGCTATGTGGTTAGCTACAGACTTCTGCTGCCTGTTTGTCCACTTCGTCTGCCGCCACCTTTCGCGACACCCGCTGCGCGGGTGCCGCTCATCTGCTCCCTGAGGCCGTTTCTCCCTGGTGTGAGCGGCTCCGCAGTCGGCGGAGAGCACACGCGCTCCCAGTAGAGGACGGCCCAGGTCGAGCCCTTTGGCGAGAGTACAGCGCGTGGAGCCTACCGGGGGACTGCGAGGACCAGCATCCTCAGCTTCACACAGCTGGTGCCTCTTCCCCCGGCGGCCACGCCCCCAGCCTCCAGCAATATCAGCGCTTGGGAACACCGGCTGAGTGGGTGCCTCATTCAGGAATTCACCTTTGCTACGTGGTTAGCTACAGACTTCTGCTGCCTGTTTGTCCACTTTGTCTGCCGCCACCTTTCGCGACACCCGCTGCGCGGGTGCCGCTCATCTGCTCCCTGAGGCCGTTTCTCCCTGGTGTGAGCGGCTCCGCAGTCGGCAGAGAGCACACGCGCTCCCAGTAGAGGACGGCCCAGGTCGAGCCCTTTGGCAAGAGTACAGCGCGTGGAGCCTACCGGGGACTGCGAGGACCAGCATCCTCAGCTTCACACAGCTGGTGCCTCTTCCCCCGGAGGCCACGCCCCCAGACTCCTCGTACTTTACAAGCCCAATGACTACCGCAACGCGGGACGCGCGCCGGACGGAGCACGGGGCGAAGACCAGGCAAAGAGCGGGCCGTTTGAGGCCGTTCGAGTACGTGAGAGCCCGGCCCGGCCCCCCCCTCTTTATTTTCCACATCTGGCCCTCTGTTCATACGGAACAATGTGTACCAGAGAAACCAGAAGTAAATCTACACTAGCTGCGGCAGGAGCTGGAAAGGGCCACATTGACAATTATTTTGTTAAAGCTGGATCTCTGTTAATTGAAGAAATTGAGGTCCTGGAAAGAAGAATCTCCCAAGAAATTGATTGGGTTAGAAGATCTTCAATCGGGCGAATGGCTCAAGCTAGAACACCTGAGGGGAGGACCGAACTCATAACAAAAGAAAAGACCAACCAGGAAACACTTCATCTACCTAACCCAAACATCACCGACCCGGATTTAATAATCGAGGTCCCAAGTGAACTTGATGACTTGAGTATAATGGCCCTCCCAAACACCCAACTGCCACATATATCACCTGTAATTTTACCCTTACCTCTTGATCCAAAAATTACGGTAGTCAATGCCCAAGAGTCTAGCCTCGATAGAGATAGGGTGACCAGGGAAGGAGCTATACAAAAAAAGAGGGGGGCCCCACCAAAGAAGCCAACAAGACAAAATCCCCAACATCCAAACCTTCTAGGGGAAAAGGGGCAAAGGGAGGCACTACTGTTCCTAACCAAGGAAAGCAGGGCATATCAACTACCCCCACAACCCATACTATAAAGGTACCAGCAATGGCCACAACCACTACCCCAGCTGATAACTCCAGTGATGACATCACACTGGAGGACATTGGTGTACTTCTTAGATCACTATTGAGCCCTCTTGAAGCTCGACTGATCAAGATTGAGGCCAGGCTAGTTAATATTGAAAAATCCACTGTGCAACTAGCTGACTCAAAGAAACTTGACCCTAATGCAGCTAAAGTAGCAAAAGGGGGACCTGACCTAAAGTCCAAAAAGGGTAACGTATCCATAGTTGCGAAGAACAACCTACCCTCCACCGATGCTAATAATCCAGCGCCCATATCGGTTAAAACTCCTCTACCCCCACCAAACCTAAATTCCAACAAAGCACCGCCATCAATGCCACAAACACTAACCGCTTTACCGACTACTACCCCAACACCCAAAGACACTGCTCCTACTCAGTCTAAATCTAAGGGTGAACAAACATTCACGGGAGAGAAACCCAACTACAACCGCAAACCAAAACCTGTCAACCTCCCTCCAGAGGCTGCCCCTTACACGCTAGTTTTGGCAGGGGTCCCGGAATTAAAATCTACAACAATAGAAACAATATCAGCACTCAGGAATAAAGTTATCAGCTGGTTATCCACATACAGACCGCTTCCGAGAGGAGTAACCAGCGATATCTCTATGGTTAGGCGGGTTACATGGGTGGGATACTCCAGAAAATCAGTAAGGGGAGACTGTGTTTTGGTCACCTTCAGAGAACCGGGCACTGCTGCCTACATCTGTGCCTGGAACTCTGACGACCAAGCCAGTAACATCCAATCTCTCCCTCTCTCCTTCTTTTATCCATCAAGTCCATATACCTTGGAGGACCCAAGATGGGGGCATCACCAAGACTTACTGGATGAATGGGGAAGTGGTCGAAGGGAGAGAAGCGGTCCTCTTAATTATAGGGGAAGACCCACTGACCACTTCACGCAGTTTGAGGAGGATGAAGGCTGGGAAAATATCACTAGGAGGAGGGGCCGCGGGGGAGGATTTACAAGAGGTATCCAAGGGCCCCACAGAATGCATTATCCAGCCCATTTCCCTGTCTATAACAGATATAGCAGTTTGGAAATGGTGGATTGACGCATGGACAAAGGGGGGGTGTGAACTGCCAGCATTAAAAGGGATGGGGAACAGTCCACTCTCACTATCCACTCTGCTCACAGGGACACAAAACCCTTTGGAACTAAATCTAGCTCCGGAGTCCTCTCCGGAGGCTCCAATGGGACTCGTATTAATCCTAGATTTGCCCCGGCTCATTCACCCCCAATACAGGTGGTTACCACTACGGGTTTATCCTTTACCAAACTATGCCCCTTAACCCTGGTTTCGTGGAACGTTGCAGGACTAGCCAGTAAGATTGACTCTCCTGACTGGGCCTCCTTTATTAGTTCTAAAAACATCCTACTTTTTCAGGAGACCTGGGCGCGTGAGGAAATCTTCCTTCAGGGTTTTGCAGCCTTTTCTAAACCTGCTAAGTGGGGGGGAAGGGGAAGGCCATCGGGAGGACTCGCGACATGGATAGCAACAGATTTAGGCTGCCAGGCTAACTGCCTGGAAACAGATTCAGACGATATTTTGGCCGTCTTATTGGAGTGCCAAATTCCTCGAAATTGGTGATTGTAAACATATATTCCAGGCCGGTACCAATGTCCAAGGAATCCAGCACTATAGAGCAACTCTCTGTGTTCCTTGACGGTATTCCCTGTGATCTTGCATGCCTGGTGGGAGGTGATCTAAATTCACAGTATGAACCACTATCAGGTCTACGTGATGACCCCTCTCTTGAGGAAGACTTATGTTGGCGCGTCCCTGTGACGGTGGCACCTCCCCCGAGAGCTTAGACCCCCCTGGCCTTGCAGATCACTGCCCTCACCCTAAACCAAGGATTAAGGGCCTGCAATGGTCGCTGTAAATCAGACATACCTAGCACTTGTACTTACAATAAAACTGGCAGAGAATCGAGAATAGATTATATTCTTGTTAAACTATCCATGTGGCCACAAGTAGTCGATTTTAAAATCATCGAGAGAAGGGATAGTGACCATAATGCACTGGAACTTGCCTACATCTCACCAGGGAATGAACCCACTACGCTCGGCACGGATAATGATAAATCAGGGCTCCTACTAGAAAATAACAGGAGGAAAGTCAGGTGGGAGAAATTAGTCACTAGGGGAGACAGATTACCCAAACTATATGCAAGGATCATTCCGCACTTGGAGAGGGCTTTCCAGATAGGGATAGAGGCAGAAGGGCCAGCTAATAGAGAAAAGCTTGCCCACACACATGCTGAGCTAATCAATACCCTAGAGATAGATCTGTTCTCAAAATCGGGAAAAAGACCAGGACCCCCAGCCAAGACGACCTGGTACAACGCTACTTGCAGGGAATCCAAGACCAAACTGCTACTTGCCATCAAGAGTGGCAACAATAGGGAGGAAATCCAAGCCAGGAGAAGATCGTATAGGAAGCTCTTGGTAGATGCGAGGGCCGAATGGGACCAGGAATACTGGGAAAATCTCTCGAGGTCACTAACCACTCGAGACTCGCGCAAATTCTGGCGCCTGGTCTCAAACGGCACAGAGGATTTATCTTCAGCTATCGAGCCTAATATTGCTCCCAGCTCATGGCAGAGCCATTTCCAGGCACTGTACTCAGCTGAAGAAAGGTCTCCCAACACCTCAAACAGTACGCCAGGCCCAGGCACAAGTGGCGACCGTTTTACAGAAAAAGAGGTGAGGGCGGCTATAGCTGGGCTTTCCGCTGGAAAAGCCCCCGGTCTTGATGGGGTACCTGGGGACTTATTCAAGCAAGAACCAGGGATATGGGCCCCATACCTCACATTGATATTCAACGCCATCCTGGGGGGTATGGAGGTTCCGGATACTTGGCTGGGCGCAGAGGTGGTCCCAATTTATAAAAAGGGGTCCCCTCTGCTCCCAGCCAACTACCGCCCAATCAGTCTTATTGACATATCCCAGAAGCTCTTTGGGAGACTGGTTCTGAATCGACTACAGGACTGGGTAGACGAGATGGGCATTTTGACTCCCTATCAGGCTGGATTCAGACAGGGAGTGTCCACAACAGACCAAATCTTTAGGTTGAACCTGCTATATTGGAGGACAGCTATAATCGAGGGCGGCACCCTGTATACAGTCTTTGTAGACTTGCGTGCCGCCTTTGATTTGGTACCAAGACTGAAGTTATGGAAGGTTTTGGAGGAGTTGAATGTCCCTGGAGATATTTTGGGCATCCTGATGAGATTGCACCATAACAACTATGCCCGCGTTAGGTGTGGCAGAGGAGGCAACTTAACCGAAAGGTTTCCCGTTCGCATAGGGGTAAGACAGGGTTGTGTGCTCGCACCGACCCTGTTTTGCCTCTTTGTGAACGGGATAGCTGACCACCTAACCAGGATTCCCAATACGGACGCCCCTAAGTTGACTGGCAGCAGGGTGCCTGCAATCATGTTTGCAGATGACACCCTGCTGCTGTCCAAATCCCCTATGGGCATTCAACGTGTCTTGGACGGGTTCCTACAGTTCTGTTTAGATCGAGGACTTGAAATCAACCCTCAAAAGACCAAATATATGATCCTAAACCCGAAGCCGTATAACCGACCCCCACCAAGGTTGGGAGAAGTCCAACTGGAACGGGTGTACACAATTGAATACCTGGGGATCACTCTTAATGAACATCTAACGTGGTCATCCCACCAGTCGAAAGTGATCATCAAACTGGCACAGTTGGCGGGTGGCACTATGAGACTGGTGAACAAATCCCCCTTCCGTCCACTTAGCCCCATTATTCACATCTATAAAGTCCAAGCCCGGGGTGGTGTCACGTATGGGGGTGAGCTGTGGGGGCACATTCCATCGTCCAAATTATTAACAACTGAAAACAAATTCTTGAGACAGATTGTTGCTCTTCCACAGAGTACTCCACTACTCCCGCTCAGACTGGACTTGGACATTCGACCTATAACGGAGGAGCTGGGCCTAAAGCCCCTGTCATTCTGGCGGCGCCTATGGAGTAGTCCAGACCTTTCTAATTACAGAGCTGAGTTGCAGGAATTTCTAGAGCTACCCAATGCCAAATCAATGCCATGGCTGATCTACATCAGGAGAACGCTGGAGGCAATTGGACTCTATGAATTATGGACAGACCCACTAAATATTTGCCCAAAGATCCCAAAAAAGGCACTAGCGAGAGCTTATTACGATCACATGCTCCTAAGAGCCATGGACGGTGCACGGGAGGGGTCACTGTCCAATAAGTTCATACAAACAAAAGATTCCTATCATCTCGAAAGTGTCCTAGATGCCATTTCTCCACAACTAACCTGGAAATTATTTCTCCAATGGAGATATGGAACCCTTCCCCTAGCATCGTTCACAGCTTCCTGGTCTTCTCGTTCCTCTTCAGAAACTTGCCCGGCCTGTGGACATCCAAAGGAGAGTGACGTTCATGTTGTCTTCTTTTGCAGGGGGTACGAAAGGAGCAGGAAATATTGGCTAGTCCCTTTGCTCAGGAACCTGGGATTCAGAACTTTTCTACCCGCTTATAGAGTCCTAAAGACAGACCTATCCCCCACTCTAGTATTTGCTCTATCTAAATTTTTAACCTCCATGTGGTATGCTCGATGTCGCCGTGTAAAAATGTTGTGTTAGGAAACCTGAAGTCCGAGACAGTCCCAAAATTGTGTTACATTTTTAAACCCCAGTTTTTATCTTGATCACTAATGTTGTTTAATATGCTTTTTAAATTTTGTATAGAATTGAATGTATATCTTTTATGATCTTGTGATCGAAATAAAGATAATAAACTGAAAAAAACTGATATGCTCTGGCTTTATTGTGAAGCGCTCTGAGGCCACCGGGCCATGTCCATGCTATATGAAAGGACAACAATAAATAAATGAGGGTAGGACAGCTAGTGTGAGAGGGTAGTATTAGGGAAAGGTCTTTAGACTTGCATCTGAAGATCAGAGTTTCACAAGAACAGTGAGTGCCAGTTGTGGTGATTCGGAAGAAGTTTCAAGTATTTCATTGGTTGAGATGAGTCAGAGACAGAATATATGGAACAACTCACCTTCCTGGTTGCTCTGTCTGAAGTTAATCAGCATGTCCAATTCACCCCACTGCACACTGCTGTTCCTGGTTGCAAGAACTCAGCTCTTTGTCAGCTCTTCTGAGGGTCTTCAAACCATTTAGAAAAGTAATCATTTAATAATAATAATAATAATAATAATACCGATATTTATATAGCGCGAACAGCTACCTCACAAGGAGGTGTCCCGGCGCTGAGTGATCATTTTTCCAGGTAGGAATGGACGGAGAAAGGGGAGAGAGTATTTAGTTATTCTGGGAAAAGAGCCAGGTCTTTAGCTGCCTCTTAAAACTGGCTTCCGTTGGAGCCAGTTGGATGTTGACCGGTAGGGCGTTCCAGAGTGTCGCCGTGCAGGCAGAGAAAGATCTGCCTCCGAGTCTGGCTCTCTTGGCGCGGGGGATGGAGAGCTGGTTTCGTGAATTAGAGCGCAAGCATCTCTCCTGATAGTATCTGGGGAGTCTAAGCTTTAAATAGGAGGGGCAGGTCCCCTTTTGGGCTCTAAACGCCAGAGTCAGAGCTTTAAACTTGATTCTGCAGGCTACAGGGAGCCAATGCAGATCGCGCAAGTACGGAGAGACATGCTGTTTAAAAGGGATGTTTTTTAGCAGTCTCGCAGCCGCGTTCTGCACGATCTGCAGTCGTTGCACCAGATATTTGGGTAGGCCGAGGTAGAGGCCGTTTGCGTAGTCCAGTCTGGAAGTGACTGTAGCATGGACCACCGTCTTGCGACAGTCTTCAGGCAGAAGGGACAGAAATTTGCGAAGGTTTCTTAGTTTATAGAGACAGCACGCAGAGACCTGCTGTATATGTGAAGAAAAGGAGAGACTCTCATCCCATCTTACTCCCAGATTTTTCGCGTTGGTGCTGGGTAGAGGAGGGATACCCATTTCGGAGGGCCACCACAGGCTTGGGGGGGGCCGAGTATGTTTGCCAAAGAAGATGACTTCCGTCTTGCTCGCATTCAATTTGAGTTTGTTTGCATTCATCCATTTGGCAACATCTCGCAAGCATCCCTTCATATTGCTGAAGGCTGCCTCTGAGACGTCCGAGAAGGGGAAAATTAGTTGTGTGTCGTCGGCGTATGAAATCGCCTTGACACCCCAATTAGCAATAAGGGAAAAGAGAGGAGCCAGATAAATATTAAAAAGTAGTGGACTGAGGGCCGAGCCCTGCGGGACACCACACCAGAGGGGTTTAGGTTTTGAGGAAAGGGGGCCCAAGGCTACTTTCTGGGTACGATCCGTGAGATAGGACTGTAGCCAGCCCAGAGCCTTATCTTCCAGGCCTGTGTTTTTTAGCCTTGACAGTAGCCTCACATGATCCACAGTATCAAAAGCGGCAGATAGATCCAGGAGCACCAACATAGCCGATGCTCCTGAATCTAAAGACCACCTGATCGACTCAGCCACTTCTATCAGAGCGGTCTCAGTGCTAAAGCCCGCCCTGAAACCCGACTGGGTTTCATGTAGTGTGTCTCTTTCTTCTATGAACCTGTTCAGTTGGCGCTGTATCAGTTTTTCAAACATTTTGCCAGGGGCTGCTAACAGGGAGATTGGCCGGAGATTGCTCAGATCATCCGGGGCACCGTTTGGTTTCTTTTTTAAAGGCAGGAGTGTGGCATGTTTCCAGCAATCAGGGAATAGACCAGTTTTGCTAGATGTATTCCAGATATGTAGCAATGAAGTGGCAATAGAGTCCGACATCATTTTCCAGAGCTTGGGCGGGCATGGGTCATCAGGAGCCCCTGATTTACATTTTAGTAGTTCCCTTTTGGCCTCGGCGAGGGAAATAGGATGGAATTGAGCTAAGGCGGGGAGGGAAGCCACATTATCATTTGTGTCGGACATGATTGTGGGCTCGGGACTGGTGAAGGTGTCGTAGACTTTCTCGATCTTCTTATCAAAAAAGACCGAGATGTCCTCGCAGAGTTTCTCCGACGGAGTCACTTCAGTTTCAATTGCCCGAGGTTTAAAAAAGGATTGAACAATTTTAAAAACTTCCTTGCTGGATTGTTCAGCTTGCTGAATGGAGGTCGCAAAGAACAATTGTTTTGCTTTTTTTATGGATTTGTGGAAAACACGCAGGGCTTCTTTATAGCAAATTTTTGCTGATGTGGAATAGTTTATCCGCCAGAGACGCTCTAGTTTTTTGCAATGACTTTTTTCAGCCAATAGCTCAGTCGAGAACCATGGGGCCGAAGGGGATTCTCTGCGTGATGTAGCGATTTTTGCAGGCGCGATAGTATCCAGCGAATTACCTATCCAGAGATTTAGAGCCACCGCGACCGAGTTCACATCTAATGACAGAGTTGGAGTAGTGGCTGAGAGAGCAGGACAGAGAGTCTCTGCTGATATGTTAGCCCAGTTTCTGCGAACATAGGATCGTCTCCCTTTTGTCTGGTGGTGGGAAGGGAAGGAGAAAGAAAAAGGGATTAAGAAGTGATCCGTCCAAAGCAGTGGTTGTGCGGTTTTGGCTGAACAGTCTGGGATATTGGAGAATATCAGGTCCAACGTGTGGCCTGCCTTATGCGTTGGTTCCGAGATAATTTGGAATAGGTTCGCCGCTTCCAGAGTAGAAATAAGTTGGGTGGCTAGGGGGCAGTCTGGGCTGTCAATGTGAACATTGAAATCGCCAACTGCAATAAAATGGGGGTGAACTATTGAGCTTTGGACTATAAGGTCCATTAGTTCGGCAGTATAGTTGGTAAGGCAATCCGGGGGCCGATAGATGATCAGGCCGGCTAGAGACAAATGGGGGTTTATTTGAAAGCAGAAATGAAGCCCCTCAATGCCTGGGATGGAGGTAGGCGTTGAGGAGGATAGTGTATATTTGTCTTTAAAAATAATCGCTACCCCACCGCCCTTTTTATCATTTTCTCTGTTTGAGACGCTCATTTTGTAGCCTGGTGGGACAGCCAGTGAGATAGAAGCTACACTGTCCGCAGACAGCCATGTTTCTGTAAGAAATAGAGCGTCCCAATCAGAGTCCTCTAATAGCAGCCAGATGTCGTCAGCATGCCTGGGGAGGGATCTGCAATTTAATAGGGCGGCTTTAATAGTGATGTCAGGGAGGTTAATCGGGGAGCCTGTTTTAGAATTTAACACTGCTGTTTTAGGGAGTGGAACGTCGCGAAGTGTCGTGTGGCACACCGGACATGATTGCGGTGGTGTAACGTTGGCCAGGTCATACCTGAGAGCATGACAGAGATTGTCTGTATTCAGGGCTAGTAATGCAGACTTGGACCAAACGATCCGGGTGGCGTCCCTACTCTTACCAACAGCGTGGCTGGCGCTGGTCGCGGTCCCGTCGCGGACGGGCGCAGACGGGCTTGGCTTAGGCGCGGCTTCGGCGCGCATCCGGCGCGCCCGCTGCGCCAGCCCGCTGCGCCGTCTGGCCGGAATACACATTTTATAGTGTGTGAGGAGGGTGGGAGGGCAGCGCGACTAGAGCGCAGCCCCAGCCCCAGCCCTACCTAAGATGGCGCCCACCTCGGCAAACAGCAATTCCCAAAAGACGGCTGGGCGAGGCAGGGCAAAGGAAGTAAAGCGTGGAAGAAGGTGTCAGTGTACCTACATCAATTCCCCAGCTAAAATCACTATTTAGAGCCCCCCAATTTAAAATGTTATAAAAACGCTATTTCGCCGTTTTTCCCCGTTTTTCACACCCAAAATCGTCAATACATCTGCCAAAAATAAAATCACTCGCAGCCCTAGTGTCTCTCACTAGGGAGAGCTCTGAAAGGCAGCGAGGGCTTGAAAAGACCGGCTCTAAATAGCCTGGGAGGGCGGGAGGGCAGCGCGACTAGAGCGCAGCCCCAGCCCCAGCCCTACCTAAGATGGCGCCCACCTCGGCAAACAGCAATTCCCAAAAGACGGCTGGGCGAGGCAGGGCAAAGGAAGTAAAGCGTGGAAGAAGGTGTCAGTGTACCTACATCAATTCCCCAGCTAAAATCACTATTTAGAGCCCCCCAATTTAAAATGTTATAAAAACGCTATTTCGCCGTTTTTCCCCGTTTTTCACACCCAAAATCGTCAATACATCTGCCAAAAATAAAATCACTCGCAGCCCTAGTGTCTCTCACTAGGGAGAGCTCTGAAAGCTTTAAAGATTTAAAAACAACCATTTAAGAAAGTGTGTTGTTTTCGTTGGTTCCCACATTTTTGACGTACTAGCTCACAAATCTTAACTCTGGGCAGTGGGACATTAGTAAACAGCCTCCCACTACATGTGCCGAAACCCTAAAATGTAGTGTGGATTTGACTACCCCAATTGACTTGTTTGACCTACAGGTAAACCTATAGTCAAGGTGAGAAAATGTGTGGGTGTGTCAGTGGTATAAATGTGAAAACGCCCCATGTGACTATTTAAAGGCATCACCTAAGGTCTGGCCAGCAGCTCCATAGCCGTGCAAGGCTACCATGTCAGACTAAAAGTGTTTTGATACGTGAAAGACATTCTTTAGCAGTTGATGAGTCATGTGTACAGAATGCTTTGAAGCTGCAGGGACTGGGTGCATTTTCTTTAGAAGTTAGACCTCTTGGTTGTGCAAAGCTTGCATTACAGGGTGCCTTACCGCAAGGCAGATAGCAGCTTTCAATTATGCGTTTTTAATAGGCACATTTTTATTTCTTGGACCAAATATAGATACAATTTTTTTTACATTTTGTTACACAATGGGATTCTTATCCCTTATTAATCTTATAATTGTTTTACCACTGTCTTACCTCCAGAAAGGCTGTTCATTTTCTTCCTTACAAACTGGGTGTTATTTGATCAGTTTGAGCAGCCCAGACCTCTCTGTGAGAATCATCTTCTCCTGAACATGTCTTTGGTTGTAAGGGGAGCACTGCCGTCAAGTTAACGATCCCTTGTGGAAGGGTGAGGGAATGGCCCCAGGCCTGCATGCTGGAGAGACCGAAACACGTGTTGCTGTTTAAAGATCTACGACTTAACCCCTCATACGTCAGTTTAAAAAAGAGACCTTAAAATGCATCTGCTCAACAAATATTGGGGTCCTTAATCCTTCCATTACCATACCTGTTATACTCCCCCCCTTCTTGAAACCCCGTCTCCCACCTCTCTTCACTCCTCCTGTGTTAACCCCACCTATTCACAACCTTCTCTACCCATCTTCACCTTTTCTTCCACCCTACCACCCCTTTCCGAACACTTCCCCTTCCCCCTTTCTCTCACTCGCACAACCCTTTCTTATTCACAAAAATTAGTCTACCTCCTTCATACTGTGTAATAATTTGTAATTATTCTGTTCACGTGTTGTTTTGTAAATTGCATTTTTTACTAAGCCAAGCTATATTACTCAATGTGGTTCTCAAAGTCTGTCATGTCTGAATGCTTCTTTTGGACACCACTGTTTTGTATTCCATGTGCTTGTGTCATTCCAATATATAGCGCTCTGATACCCCCGGGTGGAGCCAGCGCTATATAAAACCTTTTAAATAAATAAATACTCTCTGCCTGTTCATCAAGCTCTGAGGAGAAGATAAGAGAGGTTTCTTGATGCGACCAAACTATTGTCTTATTTTTGCCCTTATTTTAAGCATATATAAAATGAACTATGCTTATTACTGTATTGATTTCAGTCTGTTATAGGTCAATATGAACAGGTATGTAGCATCCCAGTGTTTATCAATAGTTAATCATTTGTGGAGCAGATGGTTTACCCACAGGGTTAGAAAAACTACCCTACACCGATCAATATATGTACCTGCCTTTTCCAATCAACTTGTCTGACCTTTCTCTACTTGCATTTAAGTAATAATTAAGGGTCCCAAGAGCCCCCATTTTCACTAATCGTTGGAAAGTGGGCAGAGTAGGCATCAGTCAAGCAAGATAGCCTGGATTCCGTTCACGCATTCTGCAAGCCCGATCCTTTGAAAAAGGGCCTTTGATGTAGGCCTCCCTCCAACCACCATGGCTTTGTGTAGCAGTTAGGGATCAATTATAGAGTGATTAGGTTGAAGGCAGAGTTTTCGTAAGAGGGGAGGTAACCTCTTAGAAGCCACTTAGGTAGCTTAGAAACCCAGAAAGCCTGATACTCCCCATCACCTTGGTGGACAGGTACTTTCGGGATAGCTTTTGCTGTAAAATTAGGAAGTGCTGAAAAGTTTTGGAGTAGACAGCGTGAGAACACAGCCAGAATAGGCTCAGAGTGTTACATCCACCACTGCTGGACGCTGCTAATAGAGTGTCCTGCTTTGAAGACATGGAGATGGACCTGCTTTCCTGTTGAATCCTCCTAAGGATAGCTTTTGAAAGTCTCTTGCTCCACACTTTATCTCTTAGCTCCCGCTGGGATCTATTGGTTCTGCCACTTTCTTGAATCTCCTCCAGGACCAGAGAGAAATGGATTTGCTCTTCTGCCTTTGGGTTTTCTTACATTGCAGACCTTCTTGGACCGCCCTTCTGCTAGACATATTCCCCCCAATCCCACCCACATTTTGTGGCTGTTGAGCTAAGTTGAACTTGAGAGATGCTGCAACCCAGCTTCATTGTGTCCTAAAGATTGAATGCCCACCGGACTGAGAGAGCTGGCCTCTCGGGTACTTTCATTCTTGTTGCTTACATACGTGGGATAGCTGGCAGAAGCTGTGAAGAAGGATTTCCAATACTCTGCACAGCTGCAGTGCCTGCTACATCATTCCTGGGAAGAGGTGAAGGAGATCAAAGATCCATTTCAAAGACAGGAAGTGTGCACCGATCAGAAAGGTTGTCCCAGTCCTCTTAGCCTGTACGGGGCTAAGCAGTTTGCTAGTCACATCCTTTTTAGGTCTCGCCTGAGCCAGCGCTTGTGCTGATCTGGCGATACTTTTAGTAAGGGCTTCAGAAAACGCTACCACTGTAGCTACAGCTTGCGGTTATGCGCACGGGCGCGCGCTTCCTTCATGGCTCATTAAGTGCATCGCGCGCGGGCACCCTTTCAGCCCTCGATTGCGATCACTCTCATTTTGACGGTCGCGTCACGCGCGCTTGCACACAACTCCCGGGCTTGTTTACATTGCAGTCTGATGCTATGGCTGCTTTCAAAATATGCACTTTATTTTTTTAATAAAGTAAAAGGTTGATAAAAAAATATTATTATCCTCTTTGTAGAAACTCTACAACAGCCATTCCCACAGCACTGGTTCACTCCCTAGCTGACCCGCTAAAAAGCAACGGAAGTAGCAAGTGTTTTTGAGTTAGGGCAGCATGACGACTAGCAAAGGTTTCCTCTTCCGAACAATAAAAAAAACAAAAAAAACAGCAGCAAGAGACCCGCATCGGCCAGCATAATTACAGGCCAATCAATCCATTTACTTATTGGGGTTATTGGGGCAATGAATGCTTTATTTCCTGATGAACTCCGACTCAACATGAACCCGCGGCAGTGTGTGGGAGCTCACACGGGCCGGGGCTACTTACGGAAATTCAGATGTAATGAGATGAGGTTCAGCCGTACGGAGGAGCTGCTTTTGTGTAGTGCTTTTTGCTCCATGCTCCTCAACAATGCTGTCATCACAGCTACTGTCAAGGGGCGTGGCTTGGACGCCGATCGGGATGGCGGCGTGAGCTCGCAGCTCCGCGCGGAATCCCGCTAATTCTCCTGTTTTTCGGGACCCTAGGCGACCCGGAGACGACGTTCCTGCCCTCTGAAGTGTAAGGGGACAGCTGGACGTAATCGGTGAATCGCTGGGGGTCTGCTGGCCCCGAGGAGATCGAGGAAGAGGCGGCCGAGGTGTAGTCCGGGGTGTGAAGAAAATGGCGGCGAGGAGGTCGGACGGTCCCGAACTTCAGCCCTGAGTCCGGCTGTCGCCGAGCAGAGAGGGACCCCGCACCTGGCTGCCCCACGCACTGGGATTGGCGGCGCGAAGCCCTGAGACCAGGGGACGCTGCCCGATTCACCCAGGAGATCAGGGGTTCTCGTCGACCACCGCCCTACGACTCATCCTCCCCCCACAGGCCCAGTGGGGGTGACGGAACGGAGCTCGTCCGCCTGGTCATTGCTCCTGAGACCATTGGCGGTGACATAGCACTGCCCGGTGCCCGGTGACCGGCACGGACCCACGGGAGAACCCGCAGTACGGGTGGCCGGACTTGTGACGCAGCGCCCTGACATGGCGGCGATCGGAGGGCCGATGCCCGGGAGCCGCGAGGGGGACTCGGCGACATCGACCCAGCTGACTGAGAGTCCCTCCCCGGAGCTTGACCAGGAACAGAGGCTGAACCGGCGCTTGGATGCCATCCTTGAGGCGATCACCTCCACTAAGGAGGCATTGCACAATGACATTGCCCAAGTGGCCACGGGCCTGGGGCTGCTACGCGCGGATCACGCGAAGCTGGCGGATCGGGTCAAGGATCATGACCAACTGTTGCTGGACCTGAAGCCATCGGTGGTGACCGCGGAACACAGGATTACAGACATTTTGGCCCGACTGGACACTCTAGAGCGGAGGGCGGAGGATGCCGAAGGCCGCAATAGGCGGAACAACGTGCGGGTCGTAGGCCTGCCGGAACGGATTGAGGGGGAGGATGCGGTGGCCTACATGGAGAACTGGTTCCGCACTGTGGTGGCGCCGGAGGGGCTTACTCCATTTTTCACTCTGGAGCGGGCTCACCGGGTGCCCGCTCGCCCGCCGGGGCTTGGCCGCCCCCCCCGACCAATGGTGGTGCGGCTCCTCCACTACAAGGACCGAGATCTCCTCATCCAGCGGGCCAGGATGTCGGGCCCTTATGAGGTGGAGAACAGCAAGGTAACGATCTTCCCGGACTATACGCAGGCGGTCCAGAAGGACAGGGCATCGTTCCTTGCTGTGAAGAAGGAGCTCAGGGAGGAAGGCATTCAGTACTCCTTGCTCTACCCGGCCAAGCTGCGGATTATCATGGATGGCACCACACACTTTTTCCAGACTCCGGACGAAGTTTGGCAATGGCTTGAGTCGTACAGAGCAGGGACGGATAGGACGCACCAAAGTCGGCGAGACCAGCCCAAGCAGCCCCGGGTGCGGCAGTCACAACGCATCAGGTCCCGCAACAGGCGCCAGCGGGAGAAGCGGGAGGCTCAAATGGCGGCGGAGAAGAGGGATGCGCTCGCGGCGACGGCGGCCATTACAGGGTCGCAACAGAACAGTGAATGGGCCGAAACGGACTCGGGCGGAGAAGGCAGCAGAACAGGAGAGGAACTCTCGGAGGCAGAGAGCCAGAAGGGGCCGACGGTGACCCCACAGACTTCGGATCATATTTTCTGCGGCTGAGATAGACTTTGGACTAGTTCGGGACTTCATGGTAGGGTGATATCCTGTTGTTGGAGGGCGGGTTGCCGGGTGGGGGAGCTGAGTGTATCAGAGGGGATGAAGGGCGGGACGCGGGCTCCGCTAGCTGGGGTTGGCGGCGACTCACCCCCCCTAGGCCCTTAAGGTCGACTGTGGTGGACACCACAGGGTAAGTGTGCGAGAAGTTGGATCAAGGTTTGGATGGGGGCGGCCATTGGGTTCGTGTGCTCTGTCCTGGGGAGTGGGGTTTGGGGAATGTTTCAGTTCTGGGGTTGTTTGGGGGGGGGCAACTGCATTGGGGGGGTCATGGACTGTTGTTGTTCGATTCGGACTGTACGGAATTGGAATGGGGACATTACCTAATTTGAAATGCCTAACGTGGAATGTCCGGGGGCTGCGGACTATGGTGAAACGTCACAAAGTACATGCATACCTGGTACGCAGGGGGGTTCAAATAGCTATGCTCCAGGAGACTCACCTCACCAAAAAAGAGTGCGCTGCCCTGCAGAAAAGATGGCGGGGCCAGGTTTTTGGCACCACTTACTCAGCGTATGCCAGGGGGGTCTTGATCTGGGTGAGGGCGGGGATACCCTTTCAAGTGCTGAATCAGGTAATAGATCCGGATGGCAGGTTTGTAGCGGTGGAGGGGAGATTGTATGGACGGGATGTGGTTTTCTGTTGTGTTTATGCACCGAACACTGACCAAGGCCGATACTTTGATAGCCTCTCGGGGTCCTTGGCCTCTTTCCTGGCGGGTCCGATAGTGCTAGGGGGAGACTTCAACTCGATTACTGATGTGGCTCTGGATAGGTCCCATCCCCCCCTAGTAGACTCTCCTGTGCGCAGGCTGGCCGCGCACAGGAAGGACTGGCAAGAACGATGGGGGTTGCTGGATGTCTGGAGGGAAAGGCACAGGGGAACCAGGGATTACTCCTTTTATTCCGCTCTCCATGATTTACATGTCAGGATTGATTCGGTGCTTTGCGGGAGCTCCCTAGCCCCATTGATTACCCATGCTGAGTACCTTGCTAGGACGATATCCGATCATAACCCCCTGTTGGTGCATATTCAATGGCAGAGGGAGCGCTCAGTAATACCAACATGGCGGCTTCGTCCGGAGACGCTAGAGGATTCTGTGTTCGACGATGCGGTCCGGCAGGGCATTGATAGTTATTTCGGTGTGAATGAAGGAACGGCGACGAGTCGGTCTACTGAATGGGATGCAATGAAAGTGGTGGTGAGAGGGGTGTGCTTGGGCAGGTTCTCGAATGCTCGAACGACTGTGCTGAATGACTTAAGGAAAGCGGAGAAAACTTTGAGGGACCTGGAGCGCCGCAGGCCAACTAGGCCAGGTCTACAGGCCCAGTTATTGGAGGCGAAGGAAGTGGTGGCCGCGGAGACGGAACGTTTGAGATGTTATGACTATAGGCAGTACATCATCAGGGCACACGCAGAAAGGGACAAGGTGGGTACCCTCTTAGCCAGATTAGCTAGCCCGGAACTTAGGGGTTGCCCGATCCTCAGCATTACTAACGCGCAGGGAGAGATGGTGTACTCCCAGGCAGCTGTATTGGACCGCTTTAGGGGTTACTATGAGGAATTGTACTGGAGTCAGTTGGGAGTGGGGGTTCGGGACATCGTGGAGTACCTGGGGGAGAGGCCGCTTCCGGTCTTGGACGAGGACGACGCGAAGGATCTGGGGAGCCCGATCACGCTTACGGAAATTCGAGTGGCTATCAAACATATGGCCCGTAACAAGACGCCCGGGGTGGACGGACTCCCAGTCGAGTTCTATCAGCACTATGTAGACGCTCTGGCGCCCAGGCTGCTGGTGGTGTATACGGAGGCCTTCGAGAAGGGGGCATTGCCTGGCTCCATGCGGGAGGCCTTGATAGTACCACTCCTCAAGCCTGGCCGGGATCCCGCGGACGTGAGGTCTTATCGCCCGCTGTCCATGCTGACGGTGGACTATAAGATCCTGAGTCGCATCCTAGCCACTAGATTGGCCCCGCACATGACGGGCCTGGTGCACAGGGATCAAGCAGGGTTTATACCCACGAGGAGCACGGCGATGAATATCCGCCGCCTGGTGGGAATAATGTACGCCATCTTGGATGGGGAGGGAACGCCGGCGGTTCTGTCCGTGGATGTCGAGAAGGCCTTCGACAGTTTGGAATGGCCTTTCTTGGATGGAGTGCTGGAACGGTTCGGCATGGGCGATGGGTTTCGAAGGTGGACGAGGGTCTTGTATACCTCGGCGACGGCGAGAGTTCGATTGGGCGGCTTGGTATCTGCCGCGTATCCGGTGGGCAGGGGAACACGACAGGGATGCTCTCTCTCCCCTCTGTTGTTTGCCCTGGCGATGGAACCCTTGGCGGTCCATGCGAGGTCAGGCGACCGATACGCGGGAATAGTGAGTGATGGGCAATGGCATTATATATCGCTCTATGCAGATGACCTGCTCCTGTACCTAGCTGACACTTCGGGGGCATTGGTTGGAGCGATGGATCTGCTGTCCGAGTTCGGCCGACTGTCGGGCCTTAAGGTCAATTGGGCAAAGACCTGCGTGTTTCCGCTGAGAGCGGGATCGCCAGCCCCTAGCAGCGACTTGGGTGTGGCATGGGAACCCTCTTGCATCACCTACTTGGGTGTCCGCATTTACCACTCGGCTGCTGACCTTTTGGAGGGTAACATTGGCCGTTGTGTCCGGTCACTGCGGGGTAGCTTGTCTTTCTGGTCGACCCTCCCGCTGACAGTCCTGGGCAGGATAGCATTGTTGAAAATGGTGGCGCTCCCCCGCTTCCTTTATTATTTCCGAACGCTACCTGTCTGGATTCCCCAGGGGGTGTTTAGGGAACTGCGGTCACTGATTATTGGCTTTCTGTGGGGGCATGGCCGTCGCAGAATAGCCTTGAGCACGCTACTTCGCCCCAAACTGGAGGGGGGCATGGCCGTGCCCGACCTTGAGCTGTATTACCTAGCGGCGCAGTTGCAGGTCCTTACGCAAAACGTAGCCAGGGTGTTCCGGGGGCCGGAGGAAGACCGGGGTCGGGGGATACAGCGCCACGTGCTGTCGTACATCATTATGCAGCAATGGCTCGAGATACGGGCCCTCACCATGGAGGAGCGGACGCTCCGGTTGTGCTGGCAGAGGAGCCTTCGTAGAGCGAAGGCATCGCGGCCTTATGCCCCGGAGATCCCGATCGGGATGTTGACGGCTTTGCCGCACGGAGGGGATTGGTCCCCGTTGATGGACTGGGAGGACGCGGGGTTGCAGGTGGTAGGTGACTTGTATATAGATGGGGCGTTAACGCCGTTCGACGTGCTCCGGGACCAGTTCGGACTGCCTGAGGGGGGCTTCCTACTACACGCGGCTGTAGTGGCTGCCATGCAAAAGCACTGGAAAGAGGGGCTCCTGGAGCCCGCGACGACTATGGCATGCCAATATGTGGTGATGGCGGCTGGTACATTCAAAGCTGTGACGTGCCTCCATAATAGGATGCTGAACGAAGGGCTGGAACCACTCAGTGGGCTCAAAGCTAAATGGGAGGGGAGCGTTGGCCGGCCCATACCGGATACGGCATGGGGCCATATCCTGCGACGCACGTGGAAGGGCACCAGGAACGCGCGCTTTCAGCAGGTCCATTTTTATGTGCTCCATAGGGCCTATTTAACTCCAGAGAAACTACAGCGGCACTTTCGGGTGCCGGATGCCTGTTGCCCCCGGTGCTCGTCCCTTGGGGCGGACATGGACCACTTGTTTTGGGGGTGTCCACAACTGGGAACTTATTGGGCGGAGGTAGGGGAACTCCTGAATGAAGTGACTGACAGGGAGGTAGAATTCGACATGGCGGCGTGTCTATTGCTCTGGTTCCCGCATACTAAGCACACCAAGGTGACAAGTAAATTCATAGATCTGGGCCTGATATTGGCTCAAAGGGAAATATCGTGGCACTGGAAGGCCAGGGGGGGTCCCTCACTGCGCAGATGGAAGAATGAGTTGCTGCGATGGTCTGACTGCGAGAGCGTGCTCCGGATGAAGCAAGCAGTGAAGTTGGGGAATGAGAAAGCTCTGGATGCGGCGCGTGCATGGGAGTTAGTGGTACAGGCTCTGCATGATGCTTTGGTTGAGGATGAGGACGGCGAGAACTAAGCCGCTGGACACCGCGGGGCGAACACAGAAGTATCTCACTACGCACTGTAGTGGAACCATCCAGTTCAGTAGAGCGCAGCACACACCTTAGCAGTTGCCAGGGGGGGGGGGCGTTGGGGGGGTTAGTTGTAGAGGGGCTTGGGGAGGGCCGGAAGCCATTGGAGGGTTGCTGGTGGAGGCCTTGGAACTACTGGGACAGGGGGTATTGAGTGGCGGGCAGACTGATTGGATGGGACGGCCTGGCACGAAGGCCCGAATAGCCTAGAGTAGGCCCCGACGGGGGCAATTACGTTGATTCCACGGAGATGGCTGACGGGAATGTTGTTGCGGGTGGGGGGGTAAAAGCAGATACGTAAAACGACCTTCCGCCAGGGTCCCAATGGGACGTACACTGTGTTGTGTTCCTCTCGAGCGATTTGATATGCCGCCCGGCCTCCGGGATGCGGGCTGAATGGCTGTGTACAATTGTGAACTGTCATTGGACGGGGGGAGCCCACAAGTGCACTGGCTGTTTACTTTTTCCTGCTGTTTATAACTCTGCAATAAAAATATAATTTAAAAAAAAAAAAAAAAAAAAATCACAGCTACTGTCAAGACCAACACAAATCATACAGAGAGGAAAAAGTCCTTGCTTGTCAGGTCCAGAAAAAAAGAACGTCAACAATTTCTGCTTCCATTCAGGAATGGGTTTTGATGGAGAAAATACCTGTTCAGAGTACATTTCCGTCCCCCTTTTCAATATGCAAATGTATCTATCGCCTGGTATCTATTATGGGACACCCAAGCTTCCGAGCTGTCCAGCCAATGGGATTGTGATTTCCAGTGATGCTTTGCAAAACCTTCAGTCTGACTCAAAGCAAGCAACTCCAAGGCGATCCAAGTCTCACAATCACATGCAAAATGCTGGCATTGTGCACCCAGAAAACAACGATGATAACCTCCCTGAAACAAACAGTAGCTTCACAGGTAACGTGAAATGTTTGTTTACATTGGTTCTTTTGCATCGTCTGTAACAATGACCCCTATTGGAGAGTTGAATGGGTTCCAATGACAAATACAAATACTGGTTAAAAATACCCCGACTTGGCGTAAAGCTGTTTTCCACAGGAACCTAATTAATAATTAGTGCTTTCAACTGTTCATGCTACCAGAGATTTTTAGTAGGTCTGCCTTGATTATATATATTTCTAAATTGTTTATTCCAAATCAACTTTACTTTTTTTTAAAGAAAAGACATGATGAATTTTACCCAGTTTTTGTAGTTCTCTCACTTCTAAGACATTCATGTTGCCTGTCTGACTGTCGGTCACAGTTGATGCCACCAGTCATGCATTTGAGGACAGCAGGAAAAGTGTCTCATTTCTTGTTAAACCTTTAATTTATTTGGTCCCTCTACTAGCATGTTTTCTCACCTTTAACACTCCGATTTTGCATAATTTTGGTTTCTGTTATTAATAGTTGAGTAAAGGAAACTGCCCTTGATTCGGTCAACATTTTGTTAAGTTCTGTTTATTTTCATATTATTGAACTGAACGTCACATGAACCATTTCACCTTCAATGTCTTACCTTTGCACAGAACAGTACACTACAGGGAGAAGTATGTAAACTTAAAGCCAAGTGGATGAACTATTTAGTTTTTAAAGCGCTGCATAAGTGTTGGAAGGGTTTAAGTGAGTGTGGGATAAGTTTAGTGGATCCTAGGGTGGGGGCAAGGTACTTCAGATGTGAGCTTCGAGTTGAAGGTGATATTTGGGTGGCTGATGCATGGCAATGGTTTTCTTTGTGAGTAAATGGTTTAAAAATATCAACGTGGAAGTATCTCATATGTGTGGAGTCCTGGGTACTGCTAGAGAATTCATGGCTTTGTCTTGATTTTTCCCGGCAACTAGCAATACTTGGGATTCTTCCGTTGATTTGTGCTCTTGTATTTCAGCCACAGTTGCCTTTAGTGTCCATGCAAAATATGTGCTTTCAGGCAGTGATCTGCCACCCAACTGCATTGGTTTGAGTTGTGTAACCTGTGGTTGCCTCGTGCTCACCCAGATTTCCATTTGTAGACCACATGAAAAAAAAGAATCGCAGTTGTCCTCCTTCAGTACTACATTTATATCGTAGAAATATCTCAACTACTGTAAAGGCTGTTATTCTCCAGTAATATTGTGAAGTATTTAAGATGAACAAGCTAAAAACAGTAATGGCTATGAAGGAGCCTCAATATATCAACAAGCATTGGCGTAGCCAATAGGTCTTGCCTTTGGGACCTTATAAGTGTTTAGGCATGCAACAGTTGATGTTGTTGCACCAAGGATATTGTGCTGCATAACCAAATACTTATAAGGTTCTTAAAGCGAGATCTTTGGCTATGCCAATGCTTGTTTTCTTTGGCTGACTTCAAAAACCTCCATTAGCTAACACTATGCTGAAGATCATTTTTGGAACTGGATGTTTTTGTTAAAAAGTCAGCATCCCTGATAATCCAAATAGATTTATTGTCTTGATATTTAGAATAGTCTAGATACTAAATTGATCTGGGAATTGTGTGTGATTGGGTTACTGACACTAATACTGTTTGTTACTGCTAAAATTACTTTTTTGCACATATGCTATGAGGGAAGCCTATCACTTGAGCTACAGCCCTCAATGTTAAGCCAATGATTCTTCATATAAACCCGCGTTTATTTTTTAGAAGCTAGGCTGTGTCAATATGCACCCACATCCTACCCATGCTCCATTATAAACATTTTGCTTTCCCATTTCACATTCACTATTCCCCGCCCCATTCATCATTTATTCGTGTTGTGCACAGTGCACAGTTATACATATCCATTACTTAAGTTGTTTTAGAGTGACTGGTGAGTGAACTTGTGTATAGAATTGAAACATGTAACCCCAGTATAATGACGTGTACTTCTCATTAGACACACAACACACGTCAGGGTCCACATTCACTATGACATCCATAAAATAGACCATGTTTGGTGAGGTACAAAAAGGTTTTATGTGGCATCCAAGGGGAGATGTGCAGTGATATGTATTGTGGAATGCAGTTAAATGTGCTTGGTTGGATATCCGCAGTATGTGGAGGGTCTGCATGTTAAAAGGTCAATGTGAATTCCTGGTGAGGGATGGGTCCACAGATGTTGGAGCGGTGGCACTCTCTGCCTCAGCCATGCAGGACATGTGCTGTGTCAGTAGAAACAGCCCCAGGGGTGTCTGAAGACATTGGGCTAATTGAGATTGCTGCTTGTGGCTGTTGACTACCCTATGCGGCTGGTAGTTGCAACATGCCTTTTGCAAGGCTTCTTAACTTCTGCAGGAGATCAGTGCTCTTTGTGTTACTTCCTTCCTCAACTCCTCCCTGTGTTTCTTCTGCAACTCCATTATTGATCACAGGATGTCATTCTACGTCATTCTGTTCCTCCATCTGGTTGTCAGTGCTTCCAGGATGCAGGTGAGGGAGCTCTCCGTGAAAATCTGTCTGGATCTGACTGATTTCCACTGTTGAAAGAAATCTTCCTCCCTTAGTATAGGTCTGTCCTATGCCTACGCATGCATCATATCTCTCCCATGGTGCCATAGATGAGGTGGTGTTTTGTTGTCCACATAATGAGGATGGTTTCCAGAATACCTGGTGATGTCAAACTTGTCCAGGGCAGACACGTAGTAGTCTTTGTCAAATTACCAATGGAGTTAACATCAGGGAATCACAGTGTCTGGTAAAACATGCAATCTTTGCCTGCTGGGTGGAGTCATCAATTAAGTACTTGGTAGTTGAGAAGATGACCTGCTTCATGGTCCCAAAACTGCCTGAGTCAGTACTCAAAAGCGGTTCACTCAAGGATTTCTACCTATTGATAATGCCTGTCCTATCTTTTTATGTGCAGAGTTCTGTACCACTCTTGTAGAGTCTCTGTAGTTGTAAACTTACTATTGGTTCATTGTTTGTGAATAGTAAAAGAATGGTAAACATACAGAAAAGTGTAAGTTTACCTTTGTGAATCAGGCCTCAAGGTTTTAAAAACAATACTTTAATATAACCCTGTTGCTCGTTGAAGCCCATGATGGAGCCATACATGCTAGGGGCACGATTGTTGCGAGTGAAGAGGGAAGAGAGCATGGCTAATACCCTTGAGGTTCACTCTTATTTGGCCCACCACAGTTTTTGCTGTATAATCACTCGAGGATATACTATTGTTACTCCCCGTTGGTTGGAGTGACAGGGGGTTGTCTGGAGTGATAATGTGACTGCAAGTTTTCAACCATTTTTAGAGGTGGATAATTGTGTAGTATTTGCCTCCTTATCCAAGGCATGCTGTTGGTCTGCCACCAAGCAATGCAGCTGTCACCCTTTACATTTAGGTTCACTTCTCTTTCAGATAACTCTTCTGTTATTTCCTTTGGACTTCCCCAAACCTACAGTCCGTAACCACTGTGGCATTCAGCATCTTGGTGAGATGCTGACTTATAGCCTTCTTATCAGCTGGACTGATGGTGGCAGAATAAAATGTTCCAGTCATTCACCACTTAGAGTTCCACCATATCTGCCTCTTCAGTGTTATGGCCCTACATCCTTGTTTGTTGATGTGAGCACACATCAACGCAGGCAAGAAGGAGGGTTTTTAGCAAATATCCAGCTGCGCACCTGCTTAGGTGTAGCCTTTGTATCAGATGGCTGTAATGTGCTTTATGCTACCTCTGATACTTTTCCACTAGGTTTGTTTTTGAAATGTATCCAACAAATGTCTCATTTCTAATTTTTACAAATGTGGATCCACAATCCACAATTTTGTTGAACATTGGCGCACCCATTGTGGACATGTGCGAATTCTGAGTTGTGCAAAACAAGTCTGTAAAACTTACATTTATGAACAAACATTTAGCCAAGAAGCAGAAAATGTAGTTTTACGTTCTTGCAGAGATTTCAATTTACACATTAAATAAATAAATACCAGCATTTGTAAAGTACACAGATACCTCTGGAGAGGTGTCCCATCGCTGGGGCCTGTCGGGAAGTTTAAGCAAGCTATTGCTTAGAGTCACAAAGGTGCTGGGCTAACCTATCACCGGCCCCGGGGATAGAACCCAGGGCCTGACTGGGAACCACAAAAGGCCCCGGCAAAGTGCTTGCCCCCACCCCCCCACCCCCCCCCACTCGGGGGTTGTAGGTGCCGCCGAGCTCTTTGCTGGGGCCGGTTTTTGTCCGATTTTGGTACAGGGCAGATTTTGCAGCTATGCTGCAAAATCGGCCCTGTAAGAAAAACGGCCCCCAGGGGCCCGCTATGGCCAGTCCGGCCCTGATAGAGCCGTGAGCCCCCGTGTTCCAGAGGCTGCCGCTCTGGCCGCTGCACCACACCTCTTCCCCTCCCTTCCATGGTAGATCTACATACAGTTTGTTTTATTTTGTTTTGTTTTGTTAATCAGTGATAGAAAAACTTTCTTCTCTGAAAAAGACTAAGAACACTTCTTCAAATGGTCAAGAGAGTAAATAAAGTGATTTCTAATTATTATCCATTGGATATGAAAATGGAAATATATTTGATGAAAGCGCTGTAAGTTGCATATACTGTGGCGCTTTTGGCTAAAAAGGGGATGCTTGATGACTCATTACAAGTACAACATATTAAGTTTTGTGGGTAATTCAGTGCTATGCGTTGCAGATTACAAGTTTGTATAAGTTTGCTTCAGCTTGACAATAATAGTGTAAAAAACAAAAATCATGGATTGCAAGTACAATATGTAAAGGCCCAGCGGGCCTGGAGTCCTGAGAAATACAGACTTCTGTGTAGCAAAATGTCCTGAACAGCTGCTAGATGGCTACTAGTTGTACTTAGATGGCATGTGCATACTGATGCTAGGTTAACATGACACCATCTTGAATGTAGCCTTTTATGCATGTATGTAATTTTTCAACACAGATTGCCAGAAAATGATTCAAGCTCCCTGTCGAGGAAACTAAGCAAGATTGGTTCACTGGGTAGCAAGCATCGGTTCAGGTAAGTACTAAAGTTTGTTATTTCTTTAGAAGTCTGTTGGTGCATTATCCTAAAACATTGTAAAGTAACCCATTCTACCTTTTTTTAATATGGAGGGAGATTCTGGCCGTAACTCTGTGACTTACTCCTGTCAGGGCCTGCCTATTGCTCCATTCGCCTACGATAGTATCGCTAGGGACAAAGACTTTGACCAGTGTCCTCATGGCCGCCCGGCCCACAGTCCATGTTTTAGTAAATAACTTAAGATTTGGCACAGGGTGTTCAGGCTGGCTACGGTAGGTAATTTGCAGGGTGGTGGGTCTGCTGACCTTACAGATTGGTTGCCTTCGATTGTGTAGAAACAGACCCAGAGTAAATTAAGCTCTGTGAGTCTGTTTCTTCCTTGATCCATATTGTGCTACTTGTGGTTGCAGATACTAGACAAAGAAAGTCTCCTCCATGCTCAGTTGGGTTAGACCATGGGTACTCACAAACTTTCTCTTGGGGGCCAAATTTACAGTGTGGTTTGTGTCCGAGGGCCGCACCAGTGGGGGCGGGGTCAGTGGGGGAGGGGGCAGGGCTAGAGCAACAAAAAAAAACTGTGACCATGAGGTTGGACACCGGTCCCTCACCACCCTTCCCTCACTCCCCTTCCCTCACCCTCACTCCCCTACCCCCTCTCCCTCCCTCCCTCACTCCCTTTCCTTTCCCTCTCTCCCTCCCTCCCCTTCCCTTACTCCCTTACTCCCTCCCCTTCCCTCACTCCCCTTCCGTCAATCTCACTCCCTTTCACCCGCTCCCCCTGTCCCTATCCCTCACCCCCCTTCCCATTCTCCCTCCCCACTCCCCTTCCTTCCCTCACTCCCTTCCCTTCCCTCACTCCCTCCCTCCCCTTCCCTCACTCCCCTACCACGCTCCCCCCTTCCCTCTCTCCCTCCCCACTCCCCTTCCCTCTCTCTCTTCCTCCCCCACTCCCCTTCCTTCCCTCACTCCCTCCCCTTCCCTCACTCCCTCCCCTTCCCTCACTCCCTCCCTCACTCCCCTTCCCTCTCCCTCCCTTCCTGTACCTCCCTCCCTCTCCCTCTGTCTCCATCCCTTTCCGTCTCTCTCCATCCATACCTCTACCTCCCTCTGTCATTTATTTATTTATTTGTTTATGCATTTTATAAATTAGTTCTGAAAGTGTCTTCAGAATAGAAGAGATTTGAGGTTAGCTTTGAAGATCCGGGTGGAAATGGTGACACAGAGCGATGAAGGAAGCGAGTTCCAGATTCCAGATTCAGATGCCTAGAGGGTGCAAAAAGCAAGTGAAAAAATATCCACTGTGTACCCATGGGACTTCAATAACCCAATTTCCGTTCTCAATTATACACAACCACCATAAGTCTCTAAAGAAAACGGTATTAGATGTCATCAATACCTCCCACAACAAAGGATACCGAGCTGGGCCTCAGGAATCAGTAGATTTGAATGCTTGAACAATTCCTTCCAATAATGGCAAAACAGAAGCAAATCATTAATTTTCTGTTTTGTTGGCGATGAAAATCTTACGGCTGGCAGGGTGCACACAAACTTGTTTTTGGTTGATGGGAACAAAACGCTGTGAACGTTTAATTTCTAAAACAGAGAGATTATGGTAGGCCTCTGCGTTTAAACGTGCTGACCAAAATAATACAAAACGAGACTACTTTTACAACGTCCTCATTTCAAGAAGGATTGTCAGAAGAGACATGCTTGCAGACAAGTGAATACAAAAACAGCTAACCCCTTATAAAATAAATCCTGTGTTACAAACCAAAAACAACACACCGACCTATCCTGTCCATAAGAGGTAAACTATCTTTGCACATTTCTCACCCCTTCACTGCATTTTTCATGGATTGGTCATTTCTCTAAATGTGGTCACAGAACTGCTTCCATATTGTTGAGAATGACTGTTTTTGATAGAGTGAATGCTTCCGTTTTTACACTTACACCTCTTCTGCACCCAGCCTTCCTTGACATTTGTAATGTCAGTCATGGTAGCTCCCCTCTGCGCCCCCAACTTGAGGAATTTCTTGCTGCTGACTTCGGAGCTTTGGGGCTGCAGTCTTTTTTCCTCTGCTAGTCTGATGCTGCGAGCCCTAGGTTCAGCGATGAGTCAGCCTGCGACAGGAACGGCATCTCACCCTGTGCGTCGGCCCGGCTGAGACAGCTTCCAGGCACAAACACACACAAAGCTGCACCCGAGCACTTAACAGGTCTTTAAAAGACCATTTGCATTTTAATGGGGCTTTATTGTATTTCGCCTCGGCCCCTGCAGCTCAGCTGTCCCGAATGAATCACCCGACCGACCCCCACAGAGCAGCAGTGTCTCGCTCCGGTTGCAGACACTGCCAGGCCCGCGGGCCGCCAGGGAAGGCTTGCCGGGCCGCCACCGGCCCGCAGGCGTACTATGAGTACCCGTGGGTTAGACCATGGATACTCGCAAACATTTTCCTGTGGGCCTCAAAGTTTGGTTTTGGTGTGATCAAGGGCCGCACTGATGCCAGAAGGGGGTGTAAACTCAGTGTAGTAGAAGCAAAGCACGTATAACTAGTGGCTGGACTCAATTGTGCAATGTGAAACCAGAAAAACTGGCATGAATCTTATGTTCTCCACTTGACCAAATTGTGTGACCCTAGGCTATTGTTTTTTTTCAATTTCCCTCCTTTTTCTTTGTTATCAATTGGAAGAGGATCTCGAATTAAATGACTTCAGGATACGTGTGGCACAAAACCACCTGTGCTTGGATGTAATCACTAATGGCATTGTTGTCAAGGTGGAGGGGTGCAAGCATGAACGTTTCTAAATTCATGTTTGAAAACCATAACTTTAAAAAAAATACTTTTTGAATGCACTGCTATTATTTGATTTACATTGGTGAAATGGTTCTACAGGTCAATGAAATACACTTTTTGAATTCTGAATAGACTATCATATTTTTACATGTTTACTGTCTTTAAAAATGAAGGTGTTCCTTAAAGTTAAGGGCCTAGTTACTTCTTTTCCCTAACTGAAATTAACCTTTAAATAAGTGCTTGCTGTATAATAAAAAAAAAGTGTTTTCATGTTAATGCTGAGTCTAGTAAACAGCAGCCCAGTGCTGCTTCCTTGGGGGCCACCTGTAAAGTTCAGGGGCCGCATGTGGCCCCCGGGCGTACTTTAAGTATCACTGGGTTAGGCAGTGCACACCTTAATAAGTAAGACCTTTAGAAGCAGGATACAGCAGACAGTCCATGAGGTTCTTTTAATTGCCAGCTGGATGAGCATGAAACCCTAAATAGGTATAATTTAAGATCTTTCTAAGCATGTCTTACCAAGGCTATAGAGCGTGAAGTACATAATATAGTGATCCCCAAGGATGCATCTACCTGACAGACAGACCTACTTGAAAGATATAATATATAAAATCAACTCTGACGTTCAATTAACTTACACCGGACTGGTGAGCCTCACTTCAGTTTTATTCATGATGCATCTATATTTTCTTCAGATGTCCATATCATTACCCACCTAATGAGGACCATTAATTAGAGGCTGACTCACATATTCAAAATGAGGTTCAAATACACTACTCTAAGAACTATACTGTAGAAATAAAGTATTGTAATTGGAAGACTCAACCTCCTAAAGAAGTCTAGTCTAACTAGAATAATGCAAACCTATAGCTATGCTGTTGCCACTCGAAATAAATAATGTATGACTATCTCTGTCATGCATTTAGAATCAAACTAATAGCCCAGTTGAAAGGAAGAACACCAGGACACAATAACAGACTCAGACAACTTAGAAGGTTTAGTTATTGTATTAAATATCCAAAACAATGCATGCAAGAAACATTTTAAGTAGCTCAGTTAAAATGCCAATAGCACGTAATATAAAACCACACATTCAATCAAAGAATTTCAAAGAAAACGGTTGAGCATTAAAAACTCCCACTACCATTAAAGGCAGGAGGATGGTTCTAAAAGAAAACTCATTACAAAAATGGACAAGGGGTCAAGTTACAGTCCACTAGGGAAATGTCCACAGACATGGGTAAAAGAAAAAAATTATCAAAATCAAGAAAGTTCTGTTCTGGTTTCTCACCAGACTGACCCAAAGAGTTCAGTAAGCAAGTTTATTGCAAAAAAAGAAAATCAGGAGCATGGATAGTAATCAGGTTGTCCACAAACGAAATAGTCCAAATCGATCAGCAACTGCAGAAGAAGAAGCCCAAAAAGAAAGTTCTGGGCAAAAGCTTGAGAAGCCTAAAGCTGCTCTCCTGACCCCTCCTCTGGGGTGTCCGTCTTAATAATATAGATGATGCAGTTGTGACATCAGTGATCAGACCCAGTAGTTTGCCCATTGTGCGATCAGCTTCCGCTTGTCAGGTACATCTTGCTACTCCAGCATTGTTTCTCAAACTAGCCATGAGAAGCTACAGTCTTTGCTACCTCACAGGTTAGTTACAAAAGAAAATGTATGTATTGTTAATTCATGAGTATAGTCCAAGGATCAGTTCCCACCAATACACACACAAGGAAGAATTCAGAGTTAAATTGTTACATTAGATAGGAACAGTTAAAGTAATATTTGAAGGGAACATGTCATATGAAATAATACAGCCTAAGCAAGAGAGTATCAATGCATTCAAAATCATAATTTCTTTTATTAATCAACTCACTATTAAGATTCAAAACTTAATGAAATAAATCAAACATTTCATATACAAATCATTGTCGTATTGTCAGTATTTATTGTATAGAAATGAATGATCCTAAATATGGCCTACTCATACGATTTTCAAAAGGTAGCAACACGTATACTATTTCTAAAAATCACTACTTCAAATAGGTTTTCATTAGTATACGTCTTTTATAATGTTAAGTACTTATTCCAAAAGTTTCAAACATATATTTCAGAACGACCTTCATTTGCACCAATGTCGTGTTTGTTGTATTACTATGCAATTGGAAGCAATAGAAATGCTAAACTTCTCATTAGTTTTCATAACACCTTTGTTATTAATAAAAGGTAAGTAGTTACTACACATCTTATCTTTATTGTTTGATTAATCCTACTGTCTCTAGCTAATCAAGAACGCTTTTACGGTGCTGATAATTCAAAAAATGTTCTCTTTCTGGAATGTTTTCATCAACATGTGTAAAGTGCACATTATGATTTCAGTGTATAATTTAGTTTGTATGTCATGTAAAGAATAATCAATATCTACGCTGTTATACAAGTGTACCTAGCACTAGGTGCACTAGGCACCTACAAGCAGTAGGTGCCTAGTGCACCTACTACTTGTATGCAATACTGGTGGGTACTCACAGGGCTTCCCTCTTTATACAAACATCTGCGTGTGTGTGTGTGTACGTTTCTGTATGTGTGTACATTAACTTGTGTGTGTGCCCCTGACCAAGCATTCGTTAAGCACAGCACCCTTTGTAGGATGCTTGGATTGGCAATCAGCTGTCCTCGTATTTTCAAGACTCTATCTATAGGTTCCTAAATCATCCTCGGTACAGCCTGTAGGACACACACCCCTCTCATCAACCTTATGGCACCTGAACTCCCAGTTTAGAGCATCTTTCCTCAAGGAAGCAGGCCAGTGTCTGCAGTTGCTCCCTCAAGTGCTTCTGTGCCCAGACTTCAGTCTTCAGCACTAAGCTCTGGACAGCGTTGCTGTCCAACAGTCAGCTGCACTGCAGGATGCATCCCACTGAAAGAGCATCTGCATGCTTAAGTCCCACACGCCCTTTGTGTTGCCACCATCGCCTCTCTGCGTGCACAGTAAAGAGTGCAGGTCACCTCCAGTCATGGCTCAGGCCTCCCTCTTCACTCTTGTTTTGTCCACTCGCCAAGGCTGGATTACTGAGCCTCTAATGCGGTTGATCTGTGCAAAGCGGGCCAGCTTGGCATTTTACAATTATCTGGTGATGCTGTGGGAATGAAGCCTCCACAGCCCTGACCCGTGTGCTATCACACTCAAATCCACCGTATATATATCTTTTAATTTTAGCTTTCTCAAACTGGTAGTGCCTGTCTGCGTGGGTATTCTCCACCCTCCCAGCAAAAAAGGAGCCTGTAATGGAATCCGGAGAAGCTGCCTTTTCCAAGGCCTGGCTGCCTCTGGCAGGGCTTTTTTAAAGAACCAAATCAGATTTGTGGTATTTCTATTATTCGCTTATCTACTTATTGGGAGTCTCAAAGTGATTGTGTGTCAATGAAGTAGGAAGCAGGTGTTGGCCAATGCACAGAACAAGCACAGCCTGGTCAATGAGCTGCCACCCTCCCATTAAATGAGCTCTTAACATCCATATCATCAAGGAAATATATTTGACGCCTTTGATAACCACTGCATCTCAGTACTAGCATCTTGCTTCATTACAGAAACAGCTCTTGTATGTCCTGCTTTCTTCTATAAATGTGTGTGATTTACAGGCCACACAGCAGAAGTACCATCATTCACAACATTAATTGTACGTGAATGGGTATCAACAGTGGAATGTTTTGAGTGGAATCAGAGACAATTGTTATATTGCTGATTGTATATGATGCCACTCAGTACCATCAGTAGAAACCATTTCTTTTGTTGATATCTACTTAAATACAGCGCCATACATTATTCTGCATTCACTTTCAAACCACACAAGCCCAGCCCTTAGATATGCTATTTGTAAGAAAGAGGCATTCTTCAATAAACTCTTCATATCAGACAATTGCATCTATCTTGTATGAATAACTGTATACTTCTTGTACAGTATTGTGATGTCATGAGTAATGTCACTGACCATGTCATGAGTGATGTAATATGTGACGTCATCAGCAGTGGATTGCAGGCGCGCAAGTTATAGTGAGTCCAACTAACTATAACGTGGGAATTTCAATGGTTTTATGTCAGTAAAATTTCCAGCTAACTATAACTGGTGTGAAACCTATGGTTTTTTCAGTGAATTTAATAGGTTTTTTAAATGCTAATTCCTAACTATAACTGGTGTGAAACCTATGGTTTTTTCAGTGAATTTCATAGGTTTCGAAAATGCTAATTCCTAACTATATATAGGGCCTCAAACCTATGTTTTTTTCAGTGAATTTCAAAGTTTTTTTAATAGCAAATTTCTATTGCTATCAAATATAATATTTTTTATAATGAATCCTATATTGTATATTTATGTATTACTATTTTTTATATGTATATATATATATATATATATTTTTTTTTTTGCCCTTGAGCGCTACTGGGGCGCGAACCGGTGAGCGCACCGGTAAGCGCAGTCTTGCGGCGCGTCCCGGTGCGCGTACCCGTGAGCGTCCCGTTAGCGCTATTGCCGCGAACGAAAACATCATCGTGACGTATCGCGTAGCCGCGTCCGCGTGATACGCACGGCGTAAGCGCACCCGGAAGCACACGTGCGCATACGATCGCGCTACGTAAGTGCCCCGGGGCGCGTAGCGTAAGCGCGTCGGGTCATGTGACCTAAAAATAACACTTTTTTTGGTTCAGATCAGTTTTGGTTTCCAAATGATGAAAGCCCGGGTCATGTGACTTGAAAATAACACTTTTCATTGGTTCAGGACAGTTTTGTTTTCCTAATGATCAAAGCCCCCACCTTTTTTCCTCATTCTCACTTTGTTATTTGAGTGAGGAAGACCTGCTTTTTCCTTACAGAGATGGCTACAGTCATATCAGCAGCTGGAGCATCTGCCCCACCACCACCACCACCATCAAAAAGACCACCAGAAGATCACATTGGTGGTCAGGAAGAAGAGCAGGAGGATGATGAAGAGGAGCAACAGACAAGGGAGTACCTGCCTGAAGATAATCCTCCATACAAACCAAAAGAGCACTTCATATGGGAGTATTTCAAAATCCCAAGGGGATTCAAAAAAGTCAACGCTGCGAAGGTGACTTGTCTGATCTGTAAAGCTGAGCTGTCCAGGGGGAACCCGAACAAAAAATATTCCTTTGGGAATCATACTATGATTCGGCACATGATGCGTTTGCACCCTAACAACTATTCTTCAGAAGAGCTAAGGGACCTCTGCAGTAAGCTACCCCAATCAACATCCAGAGCCTCAACATCAAAAGAACCCACTCCATCGGGTCCAGAGGCAAGGGAGACAGTCCCAAATATACAAACAAAGTTAAAGGATTACAAAATTGTTTGTATATATTGCAACAAAACAATTAGTTACGGTCAACAAAGCATCACGCTAATTAATGTTGCTATTGATAACCACAAATGCCTGAGGAAACCATAATTTTTCCTGACTTTTTTTGTGCTCCAGTTGAGCCATTTTCAATTCCCTGTTTTTTGTTTCTCCCCAAAGAAAATACAAAAAAAATGAAACTGTTCAGAAAAGCCAAAAAAAGTACAAAATGTTCATAAAAACAATAAAAAAATATAAAACAACAAAAAGAAGAAAAAAACAGTTCTTTTTAGAACTACCTCAAATTTATAAAAAAAGGCTACATTTTTTATAAAATCAGTCATTCTTTTTCCCCATGGTACGCTCCCCGGTACGCTCCCCGGTGCGCGTATCGGGCGCTCCCCTGCGCAAATCGAATTTTAGTTTTTTTTTTTGCCCCGCGGGGCCCTTTTATAGCCCCCACATCAAACCTAGGGGGTCAGGGGGGTATACTCTGCCCCCTTATGGTCTTTTCCCCCTTTGTTTTTGCCACCTCTTGTGTCTCAATCCTACCGAAACACAAGATGGCGGCCGCTCCGGACTGTTTGGAATGTTTACAAACACCCGAGAGCCAATCAGCTTTCCGTGCGCGAACTCGCGTAGTGCGCCCGGTGCGCTCCCCGGTGCGCGTACCAGGGCGCGCTTATAGATATATATATTTTTTTAACTTAAATTACTCAAAATTCACTGGAGCACATATCTTGAGACATAGCAAAGGCACATCGGGCTACCAGTCCCTACAATTTTGCCAAGTTTGGTGGAAATCCATTCAGCCGTTCGGGCTAAAAGTGAGGTCGACCGCCAATGGAAATTAACATGGGGAAACCACGTTTTGGGACCCCCCTTTTATCTCGGCCCCCGCTTGATAAATCCCCCCACACTTTCAGGGAAGGACCGGGGCGCCGCGAGTCAAATTTGAGGACATTTTCAGGCAGATTCCTCAACCAGCGCCAAAGTTATTCACAATAGAATGTTGAGATTTTGCATTGAAAAGAATCCTAACTATAACTACCTACTGGCAACCGCCAGTAGGTAATATATATATATATATATATATATATATATATATATATATATATATATATATATATATATATATATATGTATGTATATCAAAACAAAACCCTTTCAGGCATAGAGTGACGCATAAATTATGCAAAAAAGAAGGAGAGAACTCTGGGTAGTTCTCAATTTTAGGTGGAAAGCAGCTCCTGTTAGAGCACTCTCAACACCAGCGACACTCTAGATCTGCTCACCTCAAATGTCGGTTTTTCTATCAAAATCTTTAAGCGTAGGATTAGCACAGTGCCATCCACGCTGAGATAGAAAAGGACAAAGTCTTTTGCCATTTTCTGCCAAATCGCTGGCGAAATTTTATGTTTCTTAGTAGCGAGGGTTAACCCCGCCCCTCTTCTCCATTGGCTGGCCTCCTAAATGCTGGCCAGCCATTGGAGAAGAGGTCCCAGTGACGATCTAAGCCCCGTCTTTTTCGGATTGGGGGGGCGAGTTTTTTTGTTTCTTTCTCTCAGTGACGTCCTGAGAGTCTACTGCCAGCACATCGCACTGCGCGTATATCCGCAGCTGCTGCCACAATTTTGCTTGTTTTCCCTGCAGCAGCAGACCCCTACAGGGGACACAGATGGCGTTTCTCACCTCTCTCCTCCTCTGCTCTCCCGTTCCGGCCGATGCGCTCCCTGGCTGCCGCTGCTGCTGGGCTCTGTGTGTGCCCGCCTTCGGCCGGCTCCTCCTCCCCCCTTCCCAGGCTGAGCCAGAGAAGGCTTCCCCCGCTACCCTCAGTTGCATCCCCTGCTTCTTGCACCGCCGTTACTCTTCAACTCCCTATACTCGAGCAGAAGGCATCTACGCCCCTCATCACAGTTTTAGCAAGGCTGGCCTGCGAGTTGAGAGGGCGGTGCAGCGACTGCTGGCTTCGACTGAGGCAAGGGGAATCCATTCACTCCAGCGCACGTGAGGGATTTATTCTCCGCCGTTCCCCGGCTCGTGCACGTAGTTCCACCCTGACATCCCTCGACCTGCCATGGAGCGCTGGAAGGGCAGAGTGGCACTGGTCACCGGCGCCTCGGTTGGCATTGGAGCAGCGGTGGCCCAGCTCCTCGTCCAGCACGGCATGAAGGTAGTGGACAAAATAGAGGTAAATCATCATCACGCTTCGCATTTGCAAACCTCCAGTCTCATCACGGGAGTCGTCTCCCTGTGCTTACGTTTTGAGGAAATGGGGAACGTGGGAGTCCACTTGTCTCCGAGCAAAGTGAAACCGCTCTCGGCTTCACTTTTCCGTCACGGAGCTTTCACCACATTTTCCTTTCAAGGTGCGCACGGATTTTCTGTCCGAGTTCGCTGACCTTTGCTGTTAGGGTTCTCTTGATTTTTCTTTTTCTCCTAGCCAGGGATCAAAGGGGCTCAGAAAGCCTTGCACCCTGTGCCACGATTGATCCATATGATTTTTTATGTGTCGGGATTCACGCAGGCTTTTCCCGTGCGAGTCACATGTTGTTTTTTTTTAAAGGATTTTCTCGGTAGGGTTCACCGCTTCTCGCTGTCGGGTTCAAAGCAATTTCTTGCCAGGTTCGCAAAAGCTGTTTCTAAAACGAGACTCCCCGACATCCACCGCCAGACTTTCTGGCTTCAAGTCTGGTCTGCCATCGCTGCTCCTGATCACCTCTTTTTCTCCCGGAGACGCTGCAAGATATGCTCCCCGGATCCCTGTGCACGCACGCCACTACCTCCCTCCCCAGGCCCCTTGTGATTGATTGGGTTGCGGTGCACAGCATCAGCAGCTGGAAGTGCATGGACGAGCAGTCCAGAATGTTACAGACTCTGGCTGGGGTGAACCCGGCTGGCCACTCGGTGCAAGAGGGATGTCCCTGCCTCCTCCTCAAGGCGGGCACGATGGGACCGACCAGGGCGATGGCTGGAAACAGGACATCCTTCACTAGATCATGACCATCACAGACCAGAGCCTAAACGAAGCTCAAGCAAAGTTGGTGCCCACTTCTCAGCCATTTCTGTCTTCCCTACCACTCTTCAACCCCCTATACTCCAGCAGAAGGCATCTACGGCCCTCTACAGAACTGCCGCTTGCCTTTAATGATTATCACATATTCGCAGCGGCTGTTACTCTTGTAAATATGAGTCCGGTGCCACACTCCCCCAGATGTGTATGCCAGTAGCCAAGTCTCCTAAATATGTGCACTGTTCCTAATTCTAAATGCCCCTGCACGTGCATGTCAAGAAAGACGAAGAAATCTTGGCGGCGTTTCATCTAAGCCTTTCTTACAGGAGCTCCCCTGTCTTTGGCATGGGCGCCCATGCAGTAATAGCCCTAAACAACGGCTCTGTTCTAACAGATTAGTGCTAGATGACCGGGTCTGATTTAATATGTCTGTGTACAGAGCAGCACCGCTTGTGTTCCGATGGAGCATCAGGAGTTGTATGGAGGCACTGCACGCCTGAGAGCAGCCTGCTGCTTGGCACGGTGGCAGTGTATGTTACAGTAACAATGTTAATCTCAAAGAGAAGCCAAGTGGGAAACAGAAGAACAGGGTCGCCCTCCACTCATAAGTCATCAAAAACCACAAAACCCTGTCTTATGGACGAAGGTTCAGTCAGTATTCTATGCAACAGATGAATCACATATCAATTGTTACTGTTGCACTACCTCTTCCACTAATGTTTTTTCTCTGGGAGTGTATTACCGCAATTCGTCCCAAAAACTTGCATTCTTCTATTGACAGTCACATAGAACAAAACAGGATGTCTGGAACATAAATTTTCCAATATATCCGTACACAAAATGAAGTAAAGGTTGCAAAAACATGCAAAAAATGTGAAGAACTGAATGACCCCTCACGGGTGCACAACCATCGGGGTAACTGGTAGGTACTCACCAGATTGGGCCCCTTTTCTCATCATTGGTAGTCATTCAGTTTGTAAAAAGAACAGAATAGTGTCCAAAACAAAGCAACAAAATTGTGAAAAGTGCACTAGAGCAGAAACATTCACTCTGCTCGTGACAAACAGTGGTTAAAATCAACAGGCAAACCTTTCTTGCAACTTTATTCCTAATTATCAGGCGTGATCTGTTGAGTTAAAAAGGCTGGTAGCTACCATCGCATACCATTACCTATCGCCAACATGTTTCTCTACCTCAAAACTTTCGGCAAATTCGTCAGGGCTACACACCTTGTCACCGCACCAATGTTGGACACTTCGTTCTATTTTGACTGTCAAGTAGAAGAAAGCACAATAATTAAAACACCCGATGCACCACTTTCCAAAAAACCTTATCTGAGTTGCCATATTCATAATAGTTACCCTCTGCCAGCTCACATCACTCGTACCAGCTGTAGAGGGAAATTACTATGTCATAGAACTCCTTTAGTGAGTCTTCCTATTTCAATATTTGCCCCTGCAATTGTATTCATCAGTCTGAAGGACCAGACAGAACGATAAAATATAGTTAAAAGCTGCTCATAGTATTCAATTTTCGACAGGTGTTAACCCACGTACATTCTTTTTTAATAATACCACCTCAGCCTTAGGGATATTAAATGTGGGAGCCCGCCTATCACTATCTCGTAGTCACTGGAGTGTCGTTATCCCATCCATCAATTTTGCTTTCTTATTTCAACTAAGGCACGTGAAAGTCATAAACCACCATTACACCTTAAAACCTTCAACCAATGGTGTTGATTATAATCCACCCGCGACTTTCACCATGCGCCTACCAGGGAATCGACTTTGTGCTGTCGGCAATCTTATTTTCAAGTTTAAAAGATTCTTTTTTACCATAATGGTCCACTGCTAACAAAGAACAACTTCTGAGAAATAAAAATCGCATTTGTGCATCGTAACCCGTCTACCCTACTCCTCACCGTGTAAAGCCTCACGGAGCGCGTCGTCTCCTCCTGTTCCAGGGCGTACACCGCCCTGCACGATAAATCTTAAACGACACGGGGACGCTCGGTCACGTAGATCATGTGACCGGCGTCGACCTCGTTAGCAGCCATGATGGAATGGGCAATGTTTGCGGGATTGTTCGCGCTGCCCTCGCTCTATTACCCAAGCAGAGCTAGGTTTTTAGAAAAAACATTCAAAAATGCGTAACTTTACACACAAGGCACGCTAGTTGAAAGTTATCTATTTCCCGTTTTTTTGCAAAAAAGCACCACATTACATATGTTTCATATATGTTTTTTGCCAATATCAGCAGTGTGTTTAGCAGTTACAACTGCCATCAAACAGGACATCACACCGGAGCCCCGGCGAACACCAAAGAGCACTAGGCACATCCAGCCTGAATGCCAGGCCCTATTGCTTAATCCTGTTCCACTCTATGATTTCATTGAGCCCATGTTGGTCACTTTTCTCCCTGTAGATCCAACGTGCTTCTTTAGACAGGAGCACGTTTTCAATGTTCTGTGTTGTTCCTTTTACTCTCTCTAGAACCGTCCAGCAGTGCTGCACTAATTTGGTTGTGAGCTTTCCTGCCCTTATAGTGCTCAAATGTTCTTGCACTCTAACCTTTATTTTTCGCGAAGTGAGCCCAATGTATTGCAGGCCGCACTGACACAGCAATCGATATACCACGTGGGTGGTGTTACAATTACTAAAATGATTCAGAAACCATTCTTTACCTGATGACAACAACACACTGGTGCTTTATTTAGTTAACGGGCACACAGAGCATGAGCCACATGGATAGTGCCGATTGGGAATGGTGGTGTTACCAATGTTTGCGTATTGATTGTCTAATTTTAGTTGCCAGGGAGTTTTGGACCCCGTGGCGACTAAAATTAGACAATCAATACGCAAACATTGGTCTCTTCTTTCCAATAAGGATTTCCATATGCCACCGCCTAGGTTTGCCTTTAGGAGAGCAAGTAAACTCAAGGATAAACTCGTACACACGCGATAACCCATGGATGGACCCTTGAGTAACACTACCATTCCCAATGGGCACTATCCACGTGGCTCATGCTCTGTGTGCCCGTTAACCAAAAAAAGCACCAGCGTGGTACGAGTGATGTGAGCTGGCAGAGGGTAACTATTATGAATATGGCAACTCAGATAAGGTTTTTTGGAAAGTGGTGCATCGGGTGTTTTAATGATTATGCTTTCTTCTACTTGACAGTCAAAATAGAACGTAGTGTCCAACATTGGTGCAGTGACAAGGTGTGTAGCCATGACGAATTTGCCGAAACTTTTGAGGCAGAGAAACATGTTGGCGATAGGTAATGGTATGCGATGGTAGCTACCAGCCTTTTTAACTCAACAGATCACGCCTGATAATTAGGAATAAAGTTGCAAGAAAGGTTTGCCTGTTGATTTTAACCACTGTTTGTCACGAGCAGAGTGAATGTTTCTGCTCTAGTGCACTTTTCACACTTTTGTTGCTTTGTTTTGGACACTTTTCTGTTCTTTTTACGAACTGAATGACTACCAATGATGAGAAAAGGGGCCCAATCTGGTGAGTACCTACCAGTTACCCTGATGGTGGTGCGCCCGTGAGGGGTCATTCAGTTCTTCACATTTTTTGCATTTTTTTGCAACCTTCACTTCATTTTGTGTACGGATATATTGTGCAAATTAATGTTATAGAAATCCCGTTTTGTTCTATGTGACTGTCAATAGAAGATTGCAAGTATTTTTTTTTTTAAAGAAATTGGACAAATTGCGGTAATACAACCCCAGAGAAAAAACATTAGTGGATGGGGTAGTGCAACAGTAACAATTGATATGTGACTCATCTGTTGCATAGAATACTGACTGAACCTTCGTCCATAAGACAGGGTTTTGTGGTTTTTGACAGTAACAATGGTAACCTGGGTGTCAAGGCTGGGAGAATCTTCCCCAGCAGCAAGACAGGTTGTTTAGACAGAAGGAAATATATCGAATTCGCTGCCTGCGACCTTCACCTCGGTGCCTTTGGTCACATCTATTCATTCAGGTGTGCTTTTGATAATCTGGAAAGTAAAGCAGAGAATTGTTGTGAGCTCAGCACCACATGCCCCCCAGTTCAGCTCCAGTTGTTGGCTCCATAGACTGAAGTTGTACAATTGAGAGGAATGAGCACTTCCCAGACAGCTGCATTGACCTCACGTGGTGACGATTCCTCCTGCCATTCACATTAAGCATTTGACCTGGTATTGCGGAAGCCGTGATTTAGGAAGTGATAAGCTCACATATAAAAGTATGTAAAAAGATTGGGAAAAGTTTGCATCTTCAAGTCATGCAAAGAGATGTGCAATTGCTCGCATATTTCATGCATGTTTTCTGCACACATTTAACAGTTTTGTTTTCGGTCAGGAAATATGTGGAATGCCATTCGTTATTTTTATTCATAAGGAATAGAGAATATTTGTAACATTGTGCACTGTGTAAGCAATAACGTGGTTGTTGAGAGAAACATGAAAGCATATGTTTCAGGTTTCCTTTTCATCACACAGTAGCATGTAGAAATCAGAATCTGATGTACGTGTCAGCTAATAATGCATAAATACTAGAACATAAATACGTGAGTGCATACAATATAGATGATGCAACCTGACCGATATATGTGTGTGCATCTCCCTATGGTGTGGAAGGGCATATATGTGTAGTTCCTCAAGTGCAACATTTTCCGGAAAGTGTTCTAAACGTGTCTCCTTGAGCTATCGTATCCGCAGCAGTTTAGTCCTTTCAGTACTGTCATGTACTGGCAGCAAATGTTAACATTTCCTAACACAATGCGCACAATCTAAAATCTTTCTGGCAGAGCATGCTTCCCTTTATCATGACAATTCATGCCTATTAGAGTGTCTAATGCACTTCGTAATAGTGAATGGTACATTATTATGATCATCAACTTCTCCCTAACCTTATCCTTGAGCATTTTCCTTACTAACTAAATGATTGGGAGCGGGGAAGGGGGGGGGGGGGGGGGCGCTGAAGGATGATGTAAAGATCCCGCATATCCTCTTTTTATCATAAATGATGTTGTTGGAGGTCCTGCCATGCGCGCAAACAGAGCCTGGCACCTCTCGGTTCTCCTCCCTTTGACCTTTTGCGTGCACACACTCAGTATGTGGTAACTCTCCAGGCTCCCCTTTGCCCCTCTTGTTGGACACACTGTTCGCTGGTATCCACATTTCCTCCCCTGGGTCTCCGCGCATGCACACCATTCCTGGCACCTCTTTCACCCTCCGTCCCTCTACATACACCGCTCTGTGAGCAGAAAGGGCCTGGCACCTATCTTGATCTCCCTTCATACACTGTCTTCACACTGTACCTACTATGTGATTCTATTGCTTTTTTGGTGTGCACTCAGTTTTGTTTCTCTGCACCTGATTCAGTTTGTCTGCTCATGCCCAGTAACAGCGGAGGAGACGGGAAAACACAATGAAAGGCACTTAGCAAGGTAGGAAGCGGAGCAGGCAATAGATTTGTGATTTAAACGAACCCTGTTTTTCCCCAAAGAAAGAAGTGCAATCACAGGGCTGTTTTGGTTTAGATGTGTGGAGGGATAAGGGGTGAAGGCCGGATTACAGACGGTGCCCCAAGACGGAGACAGGCGTGCCTCGAGGAGTAGACACACAAAAGACAGACACCTTCCTGATGAACAGGACATATCTACCTACCGTCGAGCTGTTTCTGTTCTCAAGAATCCCAGCCCCTTCGGATGTCTCCAGAAGTCTGTGCTCTAGTGAATACAGTGCAACCAACACACGATCTGCCAGGCTCGGTGTTTTTTATTTTTTTAGGTCTTGGCTAGCGTAGGCTGTGTGTGGGGGGCTCTGTGTGTGTGTGGGGGGCTGTGTGTGTGTGTGGCTCTGTGTGTGTGTGTGGCTCTGTCAACTACAACTGTCTCTACAACTCAAAATAATTATACTTCTAACTTTCTACAATATTAACCTCATAGCTGCTATTACACATTCCTCCCCAGTGCTGCGCTGTCCATTAGAACTAGTGCTGAATGGACGTTCAATGGTCGTGCGCAGCACTGGGGAGGTAGTGCTGCCGTCGGCCAATGCACCGAGGCAGCACTTAAGGGGTTAATACCTATTACTCTATAGTACTCACTACTACTCTACTACACACTATATAAAACTATCTACTACTCACTATTACTCACTCTACAACTCACTCTCTACTACTGACTCTCTAATACTCAGTTTATAATACCCTACTCAAACTATTCTAATAACTATAACTACAAAATACTACTCACTCATTACTACTCACTATAACATCATCGCACCCCAACTCCGTAACATCATCAACAGCTCCTTCGCATCCACCACCTTCCCGGAGAGCTTGAAACCTCCCGAGCTGAGCGCCCTCCTCAAGAAACCCACCGCGGACCCCACGGACTTGAAGAACTTCCGCCCCATCTCGCTCCTCCCCTTTCCAGCCAAAGTCATCGAGAAGACCGTCAACAGACAACTCTCCGCCTTCCTCGAGACCAACGGTTCCCTCGACCCCTCACAGTCCGGCTTCCGAGCAAACGACAGCACCGAGACCGCCCTCATCGCAGCCACCGACAACATCAGGTCCCTGCTCGACAACGGAGAAATGGCTGCCCTCATCCTCCTGGACCTCTCAGCAGCCTTCGACACCGTCTGCCACCTCACCCTGATACAGCGCCTCAGCAACACAGGAATCCAAGGAGCGGCCCTGGAGTGGATCACCTCATTCCTCGCGGGAAGAACCCAGAGAGTCCGCCTCCCCCCGTTCCGATCCCCGGCCACCGAAGTCATCTGCGGCGTCCCGCAAGGATCCTCACTCAGCCCAACCCTCTTCAACGTCTACATGAGCCCTCTCGCAGCCATCGCCCGCCGACACAACCTTAACATCATCTCCTATGCCTACGACACCCAGCTGATCCTCTCCCTCACCAACGACCCCACCACCGCCAAAGCCAACCTCCAGGAAGGAATGCGAGACGTCGCAGAATGGATGAAGGTCAGCCATCTGAAACTGAACTCAGACAAGATGGAAGTCCTCATCCTCGGACCATCTCCCTCCGTGTGGGACGACTCCTGGTGGCCCCCTGCCCTGGGCAGCGCACCCAAACCAACGAACCACGCACGCAACCTGGACTTCATCCTTGACTCCTCCCTCACGATGACCAAGCAAGTGAACGCAGTCTCATCTTCCTGCTTCAACACCCTGTGCATGCTCCGAAAGATCTTCCGATGGATCCCCACAGAAACCAGGAAGACGGTCTCCCAGGCCCTCATCACCAGCCGTCTGGACTACGGGAACACCCTCTACGCTGGAACCACAGCCAAACTCCAGAAAAGACTCCAGCGCATTCAGAACACCTCAGCATGACTCATCCTGGACATCCCTCGCCACAGCCACATCTCAGCCCACCTGAAAGACTTGCACTGGCTCCCCGTCAACAAGAGGATCAGGTTCAGACTCCTCACCCACGCACACAAGGCTCTCCACGACATGGGCCTGAAGTACCTCAACAGCCGCCTCTCTTTCCACACACACACCCACCCGCCAGCTCCGATCCGCCAACCTCGCCCTCGCCTCCGTCCCACGAATTCTGAAGTCCACCGTCAGAGGAAGATCCTTCTCCTACTTGGCAGCCAAGACATGGAACTCCCTCCCCACCCCCCTACGGCTGACCCTGGATCACCTCTCCTTCAGGAAACAAATCAAGACCTGGCTGTTTCGAGCAATAGCGACCCCCCCCCCCCCTCAGCGCCTTGAGACCCTTACGGGTGAGTAGCGCGCTATACAGATTCTTGTGATTGATTGATTGATTGATCTCTACTACTCTCTACTACACTCTAATACTAAAAAGTACTAACTAACTACTGCTCTTTAATATATACTCTTTTTTAAAAGCCATTCACTACTCACTCTACTAAATAGATATACTCTTCCATATACTATCTATAACTCACTACACTACATCTATTTCTATCTAGTACTTTTCATTACTCACTACTACTTTGTCTCTACTACTCACTAAATCCTACATGCTCTCTACACACTACTTACTACTCACTTTATAGTACTCTCTCTACTAATCTACACTACTCACTAACTACTATTGCTTACAACTCACTCCTACTCTACTCTATACAAGTACACTCTCTATTAATCAACTAGTCACTCTCTACTACTATTAATAACTGCTAATACTCTCTACTACTCTCTAATGCTTACCTATTGCCATTGTAAATGACAATACAATATATTTATTGGTTTAAAAAAAAAACAATAAATGAAAACAATAACCTTTACAATGCCAATAGCTCTAACTTTAACAAAGACGAGACCATTGCATTGTAAATGCTTGTTTATCCCTGCTTTCTCCCTTTGTCACTGTTTTTGCGTCTTGATCCTCCTTCCTTTCCCCTTTTGTGTTTTCCTTTCTCTTGCTCCGGATCAAAGTCTATTTAGGAAAAATAAGTGCTGGTTTCCAACCGCAGGCACAAATTAGGCACTGCTTGTATTTTCCGCCACAAAATTTCAGGTGTTTTCTTCTGATTGCCAGACTGGATTCAGAATTTTCTACTTTTTGGGAATATTGTCATCAATGTTTTCATGTTGAGATTGACCAGGCCACATACTTGTGAATACCTGCAAACATATGTGTTGGTGGATGTTTCATATATTTTAATAGCCACCCTGCTGGTAGTCCCACTTTCCGCCCATAACCCTACGGCATGAGAAATCTGCCAATTTACGATCCTAAAGTTTCACCCATCCTCTGTCTTAGAATCAGGATGTGGAACGTAGACACAATTTGTTCTGTTTCCTACCTTTATCTCAGGTGCACAAAAAGGGTGGTGTACGGTTCCAGAAATGTGATAAAGTACCGTCTGACATCTCCTTGTAAATATCTGTAACATCTTATTAACTTATACAGAGTTCATAGAAATACAGAATTCTACAGGCATTTATAACAAATGTTCTCTTTTCATTGAAATTTGACTGTAATTTAGAAAACCTCTAAACACAGTTTTATGGATATAAGTTGGGAAGACTCTGATAAACTATTGATAACTCCACATTTCCTATAATTTCCTTGGAATGGAAACACAGAACACTGCACAGGAGTTTCAGTGGACGTATCTGTATTAATACTATAAATTCTGAATCAAATAATTCACAGTACGTACCTCAGTCTAAACATATATAATATTATGTGAAGTAGTGAAGTAGTGTGGCTCACTGGTTAGAGGCGGCAGACCCGAGAGCAGAGGACGGCCCGGGACCAGGGTTCGATTCCCGGCGCGGCAGGTTTCTGGACCAGGGTCAGCGGACTCGATAATTCTCTCGCCTCGGTGCCCACTCTGATCAGCGATCACACTCGGCAACTCTGGGCATTAGCTTGCCTCATCTTCACTAACGGCCCCACCAGACCGCCGGGGATGCCTGGTCTCACCCTGGAGATACCCATTAAGGGACCATCTCACAGGGAAGCCAGGAAGGGTTTCGCAGTGGTCGAAGCGCCTTGGGACCCTACGGGTAAGTAGTGCGCTATATAAATGCCTATACACATTTACATGTCCTCTACTAGCAACTCAGTGAAGATCATGCACGCCATCTCAAAACAGAACTACTGAGTGCTTGGTGAGTTTCTGTTTTTGGTTCTGGGAGGAATCAATGTGACGACTTGTAGACAGTAACATTCTAAGCAGTGGAGAAGTGTGGCTCACTGGTTAGAGGAGGCAGACCTGGAAGCAGAGGTCAGCCCGGGATCAGGATTCAATTCCCGGCTCGGCGGGGTCTTGAGTCCTAAAATGTCCATGGACTCGACAATTCTCGCTCCGGTGCCTACTCGATTCACGGGTTCACACTCTGCGACTCTGGGCAATAGCTTGCTTAATCTCCACAACGGCCCCTCGCGGCGGGGTGCCTGGCTTTCACCTTGCGGATACCCTGTCGGGGTTATCTCACAGGGGAATACCAGGACGGGTTCCCTAAGCAAGCGCTTAGAGACCAGTTGGTGATTTGCGCTATATAAATTCCTGTACATTTACATTTACATTTAAGCAATTTCAGTTAATCAGTGATGCAATTTTCTTATTACAGATAAGAAGTCCATTGTATGTCTGTTAGACCCGGACCCTTCAGGTAGCATTTCCCCAGGCTTTTTGTTTTCTACCTCTGGGTTTTTCTCTTGTTTGGGTGTAAAGACCTGGGGCTTTTTCCCACTGTAAATGCAGTGCAAAAGTACGTTCCTTCCTACACACATTAGGAAGTGGTGCTTACCTGGTGTTGCAAGTATGTAACCAGCTAGCCTTTACAGGCTAATGTTCACCCTTGCACCGATGTTGATCTTAAAAACGTGTCCAGCCTGCTATTGCTATTGCAGGCTGGTGCATGCTTTGCCCCGATGGTGCTCTTAAAGGCGTGTTCAGCCTGCCATTGTAGGCTGATGTACAAAATTGTGCGTTTACTCAGACTGGCCTGTTTAAGTCACTAACCATCCTGAGAGGACCCTTAAGGGTACATCTTAAGGGTGAAGCGAGTGTAAGATGAAAGGCAGGGCGGGTACACGTGGGTCCCCTGCCCTGGTTGTGAGGAATACCCCATGCGTGTTTTCACTGTCTATTAGATTTCCTCTTCTCATTGGCTAACATGGGGAAATGATCGAACTCACTGCAGACTGTAATAGTGGATTGTAGTAGAGCAGACTCATGATGTTTAATATCATTGAATTCCCAGCAACAACCCCTTGCCAGTGGTAAAGGTAGCTTTGTTGTAATTCATGCAGAAATGGCACGGTAGAAAGTGGGCATTTCTGTGCTCTAAATACTTTGTGTGCCTTGGTTCTTGGCTCCAGTCCTTACTGGAGGTTGGGGAGCACATATGTGCATTCCCCAGTGACAGCTATAGATCACTGGGAATGCAACTGGAACGGCAGGCCTCTGCCAAATGCGTGCCAACTGGAGAGGTTGGAGTAAGAAGTTTTGACATTTGGCCTCTGGAGTCAGATCATGGCCCCACTAGATAAAGATCTACATTCCCCAGCCTCAAGGCAGACTGGACTGAAATTTAGGGGAGACATCTATGGTTCAAAGGGAGTTCCTTTGAACCACTCCCAACTTCAAAGCACACTCCAGTATAACTACTGGTGCCATACTTCAGCACTGGGTGAGATTTGCTGATGGGGACTTAGGACTGAAGAACCTGAACTATGTAGTTCACATTGCCGGAGGACTCTGTCGTGCACAAGGAGGATTGCTGCCATTGAAACAGACGTGCCCTTTCTGAATAATGGCTGGCCTGGGCCAACGTCCTGCTGCTGTGTGGGACCCTGAAGTGTTCTCTCCAATGGCTTGTTAAGCCTGCCCCCTGTGCTTTCGGAAGTCTCAGGGACATCAAAGATCTCCTAAGAGGGACCCATATTGTCTACCTGTGACACCGGAAGGGCAGTGCCGCTCTCAAGTGCCCGCATTGTTTACTAGATTCCAGCTGGTAACTCGGCATGGCCGTGGTACTAAAAACTGTGCCTGGAGACCGGATTGCCTTGTGCGGAGCCTGAAGTCTGGCCCGCATCTAAGGCAGGTGGCCCCCTCATCGTGGGGACATTGGCAGTCTAAGCGTCTTGTTGCTGGTGAGCGTATTCATCGGACATGGAACCTACATGGTCTGCTTCGTCAATCGTGTTGCATCTCTCTCGTGCGACATGTCGACTCTATGCTCATTGCGTGCAGTGTCCGATTCACAGGTTGCGACCCTCGGAGGTGGGGGCATAACTATAGCTTGTGAAGCATTCCTAAATTTGCGCCTGTTTGTGTGTTTGGAACTGTCTGGTGCGATCACTATCGATGTGCACTGGATGCTTTGTCTCATTTCAAGGGAGGCACTGAGTTTGTAACTTAGTTGGTGTGACCGCAACGGTTTGGTGTGACCCAAACCATTGTGTGCCCGACATTGTGCCTGGATTGCCTGGGTGCATCATTGATCAACATGTACCCGCCGGGGTGCCTTCTCCTCCGAGATGTTCCCTCGATTCATTCTCCAGTCATCTACTGTTCCCTTACTTAGCCCTCAGAGTGGCAGACCATTTGCCCTCTCCTAATCCGGCCTTCCCCAGCGACACTGTGTTGCCATGAAGTATTGCCCAGCTTAGGCCTGGGTGGTGAGACTGGACTGGGCTGGAGGAACGCTTCCAAGAATGATCGAAAGGTGGTCAAGCGACTGCATGACCCCCCGTGCTTTGCAGAACTGGGCTGGTGCCAGAAGGCCCTTGGGGACCTCTTTGGTATGACTGTCTATTGTACTTGGCCCATGCCTGCTTTGCATCCTGTGGTTGAATTTCTCGAGTGGTTGCCTGACCCCTTTTGCTGACTGCCTCATAATTGACCTTGTGCCTACACCCACCTGCTTCCTGGGACCCTGACTATGAGTGACTTCAGCCGTGTGTGCTTAGTGCGCGAGGAACTAAGTTCAGTCAATAATGAGTTTTAATTTGTTTTCAGGGTTTTATTTCCATTAAAAGGTTTAGTGAGGTTTTTCTTTCTATTTATATTTTGATTAGTTCTAAAGGCATCTCTCAAATTACAGAATTGATAGTAAAAATATTGTTTAAAGCAAATCATCAAATAAGCAGTACAGCACGTTCCTTAAAGTAAAAAATCCCTATTCTATAGAATGGGGCAAAAATAGGTCTTAGGAGGACCCCATTAGGAGTTTAAGTTAAAAAGTCAAGAGTAAGAGTGAGAATAAAGCTCAAATGTGATTTAATCAATGTCAGCTTAACTTCCCATAAAGAGAAATTCACAAAAAGCAAAATATATCCTGCAGCAGCAGTAGCGACTACAATCAACAAAACAGGTTAGGTAGGATTACAAATCAGTATTCAGACTTTACCATAATAGTAACTTCACAAGCAGTAAAGTTACTACTAGTAATTTACCTTTGTGAATACCGAAATGTAGTAAAGTTAGACTTTTGGTTGAATTTTACCTTTGTGAATTGGGCCCAAAGAGAGCAAGATAAGGATTGTTGGAAAGATAAAGAAAGTCTGAAAGACGTATAGGTAGATAAAGACATGAAACATAGGTAAAGTTTTAGAGCGAGGTAGAAACACATAGAGTTAGGGACAAGGAAATGTAGATGAGGAGAGATAGGTTGAGGTAGGCAAAGTCGAGCAGTGTAGTAGTGAGAGAAGTATATAAGGATGAACGGTAAAGGGAGCAGTGGAATAGAAAATCAGGTAAAAGGATAAGATGTATATAAAGACAGGTCAGATAAAGAGAAGCGAGGAAAAAAGAAAGTTAGAGTGATGTATTGAATGCAGAAAGAGACCTGTAAAGAAAAGCAGTGAGGTGGAGAGAGAGAGGTGCACCCAAAGAAAGAGAGGTGAGATTGATACAGAGGCAGAGAGAAAAAGGGAGACTGTAGTAGAGAGTGGGAGAGACTGAGATAAGGTAAATAGATGGACAAAGAGAGATAGATATTAGGTTGAGAAGGTAAGTTGAAATAGGTAAGGAAGTCCAAGGGTAGGTGTAGTATTTAATTGCCACCAAAAGTATCAGAAGGTGAAGGTTAAGGTGGGGTGGGCTGAACATGCTGATCTGTAAAATATAATCCAATTTTATACACACCATTAACAGTTGCAAGAGAGATCCCTGGAAGGTGCCAGCACTAGGCAATTGCCCGCCTTCCCCGTGACTTGAAACAACATTGGGTGAAATAGAGTCTTTCTCATTAGATCTGATCTGTAATGAGTGATTTCAACATTCTGTGAAGATACCTTGTCCTTGGTGAAGGATTCTTATGGACCCTTACTACCACTATTTCTGGAATCTTTTGCCCCTTGACTTCCTAGGAGGTCCCTCATTCATTTACTTCAGTCATATCAACTTTAAAAGGGTGCATTATTATGTTTAATTACTGCCATCCTTGGAAATGAAAAAGGCTAAGTGTACTCACTGGGATTTGAGCTTGTTCTGCAGGTTCCACACAAATCTGACCAGCATTAAGTGTAACTGCTTCGGTGCCTTTGTAGCCTTTGATTGGTGTGACAACTGACTGGAAGTATTGGTTCATAAATTGTCCAATTATGCAAGACAGGCTCCATAGAAATGTGAAAAGCAAGGCTGGAATAACTAGTTTCGTTCAGAATGCAGATATCAAGGGTATTTGAAAAAATACACAGGATGCCCATCACCATCGGTCATATTAAGTAGAGCTACTATGGCAAATGTAATATTAGGCCAAAAGGCGAGGCGCTCAGTGCTGCACGGTATCAGTTTTGAAAACATGCAAAAAACCGATAGGCGCACGAGTCACCATCTGATGTGTCTCTGGGGATGACATGGGTGTGAAGACCCTGTATGCAGTGCCAGAGCAGGGCAGCGCGAGCGGTACAGGAGATAACTAAAAAGCAAACAAAATGCAGTATGAGTGAGTTGTGCACAATTAGACAGCAGTTGCTGAAGGATGAGATGGGAATTATTAAAGGATAATGGTCTTTCTTCAATTAGCCTATTGGACAGGGTCTCTGAGGGCGGACAGGCAAGTTAAAGTGTGCAGGTGAAGGTGAGCTGCGCACTCCAACATTAAACCTTTACTAGTTTTTTTAAGTTCAAAATATTTTATTGATATTTGTAAAACAAGAACACAATGACATACATAAAATAACAGAGTAATAAAATAAGCTAAATAAGAGCTGAACAAATGCGTAACAATATTATCAAATTATATAACCCAAAGAGCAGAAAATACCCAAACAAATATAGAGCTACTCTTATAGATCACTGTCTAACAAACAAACAAAATTAATATATGCAGTTAGCTATTAGTAAGAAAAATATCCAAAGTCCCAAATTGATGATGTGATATAAAGCGGCTTCTTATTCATATTGAACGAGAATTCAACTCCAGTTCTCATGTATACTATCCAATCCCACGAGGCAGTTGAAGATATGTTAATCACAGTTTACCAATTCAAAGCAATAGATTTGATAGCAAATGACATAATTTAGCATCCATATACAAGAGTGGAAATGAGATGAGTGAAGATTTGCCGATAATTTATATGTAATGGGATGATCAATACATATTAAAATGTAGAGATTGTACACAATACCTCAGACCAAAAGTTACATATAACTGGACATTCAAATTACATATGTTTCAATGAATCTTGTTCAGTTTTTCAATCCAAATCCAGGTTTGTAAATTAACTTTACATTTTACAACTTAATGGCATTCCATTAACAATAATTTAATATAAATGCATTGGCCTGACAAATGGAGGATGATAGCCAATTTGAAATATTACATAACCATATTTTCTTCCATTTTTGTAATGAATAGTTATTATTTAAGATGGGATTTCAGAAAGCAATCATCCTTGATGAATTGATAGAGTTTGCAAAAGGTAAATTTTCAATTCTTTAGAAGTAATATGACTGGGAAGTCTATGTTTACCAAAGAACAACTCCATTCCTGAACATTTAGAATCTGGTATTGTAAGCATTGACAATCACATTACACAATATAACATATCTATGGTATTCAAAATCAGAAATTTGATTTTTAGAAGTCAGAATACAATAAAACATATTACTAAAGCAAATATCTGATGTATAAAATATACCAGCATGAATCCATTTTTCCCAACAAGAGACCAGGGAACGTAATTTAATCAGAGGATTATTCCATAAAGATATCCTCTTAGAAAATATAAGTCTGTTACCAAATGTTGCATCCAAACTTAATATAGTGTTTTGTTAATAATATGAAGGATTGGAGAAGAAAACTTTGCTTTTTTTAAGATCTATAGTGTGGAAATTTAATTTGTGAACTAAACATTATCTGCGCCAGCTTGTCACCCATGTACAACGTGCACGATCGCCATTTTAGGCATCATGGTCTCCCTGCCCACGATCGATCGCCAGCACGTCCCCTCTGACCCAGCAAGCATCCTCCGCGCACCCTGGCTCCCCCTCCCTCCTCCTTCTGAGCACGACCCTTCTGCATGACCCTGTCCTTGAGAGTCACGCCAGCGCCTGACCAGCACCTCCTCCCCTCCCATGAATGCCCCTCTGTTGCTAAACCTCCCTCCTGCACTGGATTGTCCACACAGCATGAATACCTCTCCATTGATAGCCCCTCACCCCGTGTCCGACTGTCCACACAGGTCCGAGGCCATTGCCTAAGCCGGAAGATATCATTTACTGCTCTTTATTGTATGAGGTCGCTCTCCTTCAAAGGTCCCTCTATTTGATCCAGGCCTCCCCACCCCCTGTGACATGATCAGGCGCACGCATCCTAAGACTCGACAACACACTCAGCTGCGAGATGACTCTCTCTCTTATCAGCAGGTTGAGGACCTCTATTGTGAATGTATATGGGGGTGGGATTAACACGAGGGTTACGGGGATGTCTTTCCCATGCTCTACAAAGTTGTGATTGTATTAAAGGAAGGTCACATGCCATAAACCAGTGTATAAGAGGCCAGGCCTCCGAGTGGCTGTTAGAGCACCTCGACATGATACCTTGTTGTCTGTTCTGATGTGTTCTGCTCCGTCGGAATAAACTTCTGTTTCCTGCCTTCTGGTCTCCGGCGCCTGCCTCATTGCTTGGTAAACTTGAATGGTACAAGGGCGGTTAGCGCCGGGCAAATCTTGAGAAAGGTCCTAGCCCTACCTTTTTCCACAATTGGCGTCCCAAAGCGTGGGGCCCATCAGCGACACGTGGATCCAGTGGGAGAGGTCCCGATGACAGAGTGAACGACTGCAACGATCGGGAAGAGCTCATGTCCGATAGACCCTCGTCTGACAGCCGATCATCCGACCTTCACTAGTTCTGAACAGACCTCTCTCGAGTGATCTACGGTCCTGACTGGGAACCATCAGGAGTGCCGCGAACAACACGAAGGAGAGAGGACGATCGGGCGCTGGATCCAGAGGACAGGAAACCGTCCATGCGGTCCGGGTAAGGTCGTGTAAACACGACGAATTGAGGAAATTGTTTTTGGATAATACTAGTATTACGCTTTGTTGAAACCCTCTGGAGATTCACTGTCTGCAAACGGGGAAAAGCAAACAGGCTCTCTCTTTGCAAGCAGTGAAGGATAGGTAACGCAGACTTTTGTCCCCATTGTAATCCGTCGTACCTATCTTCCTCCCCCACTGTTTCCCGAACTATCGTTCGTGGATTATTGTCTGGAGATTCTTTGTCTGCAAACAGGGAAGAACAAGGCCTCTCTTTGCAGGTAGAGAAAGAGTGGGTAGCGATAATTTTTCGTGCCCACTTATTCTCCCCACTGGATTGTTTGATTGGCCGATTATTCGGTATTGGTTCTTTTGAGGTATTCACGGCCTCCAAACAACGTAGAATAGAAATATTCTGTCTAGTCTTTGTCCGCCGTGATAAGATAGGTAGTGCAGACTTTTGTCCCCGTTGTAATCCGTCATGCCTGTCTTCTCCCCACTGGTTGGTAGCCTGTTTAGCCCGGACCGCTTATTAGAGATGAACCATCCAGCTCCACTGGAGGGCACCCCTAATAAGGACATGTTCACTAAGTATGGACTAGTCGCTATAGCTTACACTAAACTATGGCATAAATATACGAAAAAGAACCTTGAAAGTCAGTGGCCACTGATAGGTTCCTTTGACGAAAATAAAATAAAAACATTAGAAATAGCGCTCCAGAAGAATAAGACCACGCCCACTATGCTCGACAGTATCGGCATGTGGCGCAAAGAAACGGAACAACGAAAGAAAAGAGAAGAAGCAAAAATAGGGAAAGAATTACGAAAGGCAGCCCACCTGGCCGCAAAGCAACTAGAAGAGGAAATAAAAGAAAGAAAGGAAGCTACGCAAACCCAAGAATTAGGGTCGACAGGCCAATGTCCTGTTAGGACCCCCTCTGTACTCTACCCTGAATTGCCCTCCAAACAACGGGCGAGCGATGAGTTACTATTAGGTCCCCCAATCATCTACATGCCCCCTCCATATGCTCCCAGCCAACAAAGCTTGCAAGCCCCGAGTGTGAGTGACCCTAGCGCTAGTGCACCAGCCCCCGCGGCCTCTGCACCAGCCACATTAACAACTTCGTCAGATGACCCCGAGGCTAGCAAACAATCACCAGCCAGACTAAATAGGTTGAGCAAAGATGAGCGGGATGGGATCGACAAAATAGCGAAGATATTAGTAGAACGAAGGGAGAGCGAAGATTACACAATGAGCGTATATAATTCACATGCCGACAGCCACAGACGGCATTTCATCTTGCGATTCAGCTACTACACCCTGAACGCATATGAAGATAGGTATCAAAGTAAGGGTCCCGCCAGGCTGACAACGCTGTATAGGAAGATTGACGTTGGAGACGGGACTGAATGTGAGGCGACGGAGCTCTTCATGCAAATACTTGAGGTCTTCCGCCACCTCACAGAACAGAAACCAGAAGCCAAGGTTACGGTCCCTGACACAACCTCGGCAGAAGTAGCCAATACTATGATGCCTATCAGAGAAGCGGCTCCTTACTGGATCCCGCCACGGGGCCAGGGAACGAGCGATGATATTAATAATGAAAATGCAAAAGGGAGGGTTGTGTACAATTGGGTTTACCAACCATGGGACCGACAAGATATCCTAACCTTCAAGCAAACCCTGCCCGACTTAAGAAAGAACCCGACAGCATTTTACACCGAATTAGGCACAGCCTTGGGTTCGACGATAATGACGTTAGCAGATATTGACTTGTTCTTTGGGCTATGTCTGCCGGCTGACGTGTGGAAGCAAATCCGGAAGGCTGACCACGCGGATCTGTTCGGACATACCTGGGACCAACTCGGTAAACTAGATAGACAGCGAGAGCCGGGGAGCAAACCAGTGAAAGACATACTGGAACTCCCAGATAAAATAGTCCAGAAATTAAAAACACTGGTCCCGGAAAGAAAAGTAGACTGGTCGATAGTAACGGCCTGTCGACAGAAACCCCAGGAAGATGTGTCAGAATACTTTTCCCGATTCGAGACAGTGTTCTCCGACTACAGTGGCCAGGACATGACCACCGCAACCGGACAGCACCTGTTTGTGCAAAATTATGTAAAAGGACTAACTCAAGAAGTCTCCCAAAAACTACAGACAAGTGAGAGCAGTTGGGGGGCCTCCAAACCCGCAGCTATCCTTCAGATGGCTCAGTATTACGAGCACCAAAAGAATGAGAATGATAGGGCGTCCGAGAAAAAGAAGAAAGATTTGAAGGAAAGGGTAATGATAGCCCAGATACAGGGTATAGCGCTAGGACGGGAACATCAAAGGGGGAACTACCAATCAAACGCCCCCAGAGATCTACCTCCTAAGGATCACACCCCGACATCTCACACTGGACGGAGAGACATTAGCAATGACCAATGCGCCTTCTGCAAAGGGTTCGGCCATTGGAAAACCCAGTGTCCGGTTTTGCTAGAGATGAATAGAAATAGGGATTCCAGGGATGTGGCAGGTGGTCCGAGGAATAGAGTACAGGGACGAGGGAACTCCAACGACACTAATAATGACAGATCAGGAAGACTGAATACATTTGACCGTCCCCGACAGAATCAATGTCAGCTATCCGAAGGTGAAAATGCCCCTGATTTTGCATAGGACTGCCAGGGGCAAGGGAGGGATCCAGTCGAGCTCTGTGTTGACCAGCAAGGTCCTTATGTCACCGCTAAGGTCTTGGGTACAGAGTCTCCATTCTTGGTAGACACTGGGGCGACACGTAGTGTGCTATCAAAACGACTGGTTCCAAGGGCACCCTTGTCTGGCTCACACGTAACGTCGATAGGCTTCGATGGAACGCCCTCCACTAACCCCCTGTCCGTACCTATTACCTTTGAACTAGAAAACAACACTGCTGACGCGACATTCCTACTTTCCTCCAACTCCCCTGACGCCATTATGGGCATTGACTTACTGAAGCATTTTCGAGCTACCATTAGGTGTTCCCCAGATGGAATACGAGTCATCCTGTACGACAACCCAGACATGTCCAGGTCCCGTCCCCCACAACACATGTACTCCATAACTGACGCTGACCTGTCAATGCTTGACACCCTGCCTCCGTACTTGTGGGCCACAAATGACTCTGATGTGGGGCGAATGATGATTGATCCTATTCACATAACTGTACGACAGGACGCCATACTCCCGAAGCTTCCACAGTATCGGATATCCCCCGAGGGTGAGAAAGCACTGGTAGCGATTATTCAGTCTCTGGTAGATGCAGGAGTGGTTGAAGAGGTGGTTAGCAACGTCTGCAACAGCCCAATCCTACCCATTGTTAAGAAGCAAGGTGAAGGAGATGAGAAAGCGTACCGCTTCATCATCGACTTACGAGAGATTAACAAAGTAGTTGTACCCCAATATCCTGTGGTCTCTGATATCACCACCATTCTGACCCTCATCCCGTCCACTGCCACCACCTTCTCTGTTATCGACCTTAAAAACGCATTTTTCTCTATCCCCATCCATCCAGACAGCCGTTATCTTTTCGGCTTCACTTTAAAATCTCGCTCGTACCGATTCTGTAGAGCTCCCCAGGGGTACACTGAAAGTCCCAGCATTTACAGCCAGGCCCTCAAAAGACAGCTGGATGCTTTCCAGCTACCAGAGGGAGTGGTGTTGATCCAATATGTCGATGATATCCTTTTGGCGGCCGACACCACCCCGCTGGCAACGACAGCCACCGTCCAACTCCTACACTTCCTTGCAGAAAATGGCCATAAAGTCTCCAAAAAGAAACTACAGTTCTGCCAGCCACAAGTAACTTACCTAGGCCATCTTCTGTCCAAGGAAGGGAGGAAACTTACCCCTGACCGAATCCAAACTATCCTAGACACCCCCATCCCAAAAACGCAAAAGCAGGTCCGCTCTTTGGTTGGCCTAACCTCTTTTTGCAGACAGTGGTTGCCTAATTACAGCCTCATTGTGAAACCATTACTTGCCCTACTGACCAAGGATGCCCCCTCCCCGTTCCCTTGGACCGCTGAGTGTCAAGCCTCCTTTAAGGAATTACGGGATGCACTCTGCTCAGCACCCGTCCTCGGAACGCCGGATTACTCCAAACCCTTCTCCCTCTTCACCCACGAAAGGGAGGGATGCGCATTGTCTGTCCTGACTCAATCGATTGGCCCTAAGCAGCGCCCTTGTGCCTACTTCTCCCCCACTCTTGATCCTGTAGCCAGAGCCTTACCTGCCTGCCTTCGAGCAGTAGCTGCCGCTGCTGTCTCCATCCGTCAGAGCGAGGGAATCGTACTTTCCAACTCCCTCACTGTATTAGTGCCCCATGCAGTTGACACCCTTTTGAACCAGACAAAGACCCAACACCTGACTAGCGCACGACTGACAGGGTACGAGTTGACTCTGCTTGCACCCCACATCACACTTAAGAGATGCACGACTTTGAATCCTGCCACATTGTTACCCCTGCCTGAAAACGACCCCGACGTTCCTCCCATACACGACTGTGTGACCCTCACAGACGAACAGACTAGGAGTAGGGTTGACCTCCGAGACACTGCTTTTCCTGACCCCGATGGAGAGCTATGGGTAGACGGCTCATGCATTAAACTTCCAGATGGCACCACTTCAGCTGCCTATGCAGTAACGACGACCCGAACAGTAGTTGAGACAGCCTGCATCACACAACGATCTGCCCAGGCAGCAGAGCTGATAGCCCTCACCCGAGCATGCATCATAGCCGCAGGGACCACCGCGAACGTGTATACGGACAGCCAGTATGCCTTCGGGGTGGTCCACCATTTTGGGCTCCTGTGGAGGGAGAGGGGATTCCTGACGTCCCACGGCACCCCAATCCTCCACGGAGATTTAGTGTCCGCTCTGATTGAGGCAGTTCTCCTCCCCAAACGATTAGCGGTGATCAAATGTCAGGCACACAAAAGAGTGACAGACTTAGTCGGACAAGGGAATGCATTAGCCGACATCACTGCACGAACCACAGCTGAGAATAGGACAGTGACACGCATATATGTGACTAGGTCACAAGCAGAAAAATGGAGTGACACAAGGGAAATGATCAGAGACATACAGTCGGCCAGCACCCCTCACGAATTGACTAAATGGGCAAGGGTGGGTTTGAAGGACGAAGAGGGTTGCTGGCGAACAAAAGATGCAAACAAATGGTTGCTGCCTGACTCATATCTGATTCCCATACTGACAATGGCCCACTCCCCCGCACACATAGGATCTGCACCCATGATCGAACTCATTTCCAAAGTCTGGCATAACGATAAAATCCCCGACTCAGCCAGACGCCTGGTTCAGCAGTGCCTTATTTGTCTGCAACACAACCCCGGGAAAGGAACTGTAGTACCCCGGGGAGGGTTCGGGACCCCCAATCATCCCTTTGAGGTCCTTCAGATGGACTACATCCAATTAGAGAGATGCCAAAGCCTGAAGTACGTACTAGTCATCGTGTGTGCCTTCAGCAAATGGGTAGAAGCCTATCCAACCCGTGACAACACTGCCATGACTACTGCCAAAGTACTACTGAAGGAATTCTTCCCTCGCTATGGCCTTTGTCGAATTTTATGGAGCGACAATGGCCCCCACTTCATAGCTGAGGTTATCCAATTAATCCTAAAGGGGTTAGGGGTGAAGCAACGATTTCATGCGGTCTTCCACCCCCAATCCGCTGGTCTAGTGGAACGCCATAATGCCACGCTGAAGCTGAAACTGGCAAAAATAGTGGCCACCACTGGACTCAACTGGCCGGATGCCCTCCCACTGGCCTTGTTATCGATGCGTTCCACCCCCACCAAGCACCATTTGACCCCCTACGAGGTCGTGTTTGGGCGTCCGATGAATCTCTGGACTGCTCCCAAACCGACCTCCATTCATGACGTCCCGGACGTCCTACTATCTGATTATTTGTGCAAGTTAACTAAAACGTTGTCTGTCATTCATCAACAGGTGCAGCAGGCCATCCCCGATGCTTCCAGGGGCCCCGGCCACGACATCCAACCGGGAGATTTCGTATTAATACGAAATTTCCAGCGAACCAAGAGTCTGGAACCTCGGTGGACGGGCCCCTGGCAAGTGCTGATCACCACCCGAACAGCACTCCGAGTGGAGGGGAAGAAGCACTGGCTGCACGCGCATCATTGCCGGAAGGTCTCTGCGAACCTGGCCACGACAGAAAACGTCAGCACCCAAGAAGAGCTCCTGAGCAAAGACCGACCGATATTGGACTGTTATCCCGATACTGAGGCACTCGAACTTGCAAAATTCTCTGATCCCACCGTGCCATCCAGAGAAGGGTATTTCCTGCGTCGAAAGGAGGGAGTTTCGGCTAAGTAGGCCACGGACTAAGTTAAATCTCAGAACGGTGACCTAAACACAATCAAGGGTTGCCGGGAGAGAAGCTAAACGAAGTCTGTGGTTCTGCCCGCTACCGAGCCCCCTTGAAGGTGATGGAAGCGCCAGATAAGAAGATGATGGAAGCGCCAGATAAGAAGATGATGGAAGCAACAGGAAATACCCAGTATAGAAATCCAAAGACTGACAACTTGCACAAATCAAAGACAATCGCACTCTTCATTGTCTTCCTCTTCTGCCTCCTCCTCATGACCTCCTTCTGGATTCTGGAGGAAAGCACACCGGCTCATGAGACATTGCTACCTACTGCACAGCCAACACCCCTGAAAGAGCATCACCTAATATCTCTGTCGCCTCAGCTCCGAGAAAGGCGCAGGGAATTCTGGAACAATTCCTTCGTGCAACTGTTGCACCAACACAACCTTGCTGCAAATGCTACAAACTGTTGGATCTGCGGGTTGCTCCCGCATGCCACTGGACACTCCATTCCCTTCATCCCTTCGCCCTTCTCAGTTCACGGCTCTTGCCTCGCCTGGTTGATCCTCATGCAAGAGAGCCACAGGGACAACGCCACCTCCAGCCAGACAGTGTCACACTTCTACTCTGGGTTCTGGCTGAGCAAAACAGGAAAGACCCCAGCTGCCCTGTGTCCTGCGCTCGCGGGCGCCACCTTCATCAAAGACATTCCTGCCAAAGAACGAGTCGAAGTACAGGTGCTCCACAATCCAGCCAGAACCACCTTCACTCATCTGCAAAAACAAACTACCGCCACTCTGGCTGTGGCCCTGTCTGTTATCAACATCACCGGCCTTGTGTGCCTAGAAGGCCAGGGAACGCAACTGGTGGGTTACAGCGCCTGCCGAATCACCAGAACATTGGACTCAGCTGACCCCCCTTCCTTCGTTGCTTCTCCGAACATGTACTTTGTGTGTGGCACCAAGGCTTACACCTGGCTCCCGAAGGGTTGGAAGGGTATCTGTTACATTGCCTTCGTTCTTCCACCCACATATGTAGCCCCAGCCAACCATCACCGGCAGAGGCGTGCAGACGACCTCGGACAAACCGACTCCACCGGAGCACAGTTCCTGGATGCAGCAAAGGGACTTGTTCCTCTGTGGGGCCCAATGGCAAACAGCCGTGCTATCCGGCACCTGACCCAGGCAGTAGAAACAACGATCAACATCACTGCCGGCATCCTTGCCAACAACACTGCAGAGCTTCAGGCGGTCCGCCTCGTGACCCTTCAAAATAGACTTGTCCTAGACGTGGTCCTAGCCGACCGAGGAGGAGCATGCCGCATCATCGGATCCAGCTGCTGCACCTACGTGCCAGACAACTCACCTTCAGTCTACAAAGCCATTGAACACCTCCACAGACTATCCTCAGAGGTTCACCAAGAACAGGAAGGATGGTCGCTTGGGAGCTGGTTTTGGGACACTTTGAAGAGCTGGGGTTGGAGGTTGTTTTCCTTCGTGCTGATACCTGTTGCGATCTTATGTGGGTGTTGCTTAGGTATCCAATGTCTGCCACCTTTGTTCGGCCTTGTTTCCAACTGTATGTGCCCAAAGACTTTGGACTTCCGAAATGAACACATGAGTCCCCTCTATGAAGTAGACGTACGTGACCTTATGGGGATAAATCCAAACTGACAAGTTGGCGAGATATGTTAAAAGGGAGGACTGTGGAAATTTAATTTGTGAACTAAACATTATCTGCGCCAGCTTGTCACCCATGTACAACGTGCACGATCGCCATTTTAGGCATCATGGTCTCCCTGCCCACGATCGATCGCCAGCACGTCCCCTCTGACCCAGCAAGCATCCTCCGCGCACCCTGGCTCCCCCTCCCTCCTCCTTCTGAGCACGACCCTTCTGCATGACCCTGTCCTTGAGAGTCACGCCAGCGCCTGACCAGCACCTCCTCCCCTCCCATGAATGCCCCTCTGTTGCTAAACCTCCCTCCTGCACTGGATTGTCCACACAGCATGAATACCTCTCCATTGATAGCCCCTCACCCCGTGTCCGACTGTCCACACAGGTCCGAGGCCATTGCCTAAGCCGGAAGATATCATTTACTGCTCTTTATTGTATGAGGTCGCTCTCCTTCAAAGGTCCCTCTATTTGATCCAGGCCTCCCCACCCCCTGTGACATGATCAGGCGCACGCATCCTAAGACTCGACAACACACTCAGCTGCGAGATGACTCTCTCTCTTATCAGCAGGTTGAGGACCTCTATTGTGAATGTATATGGGGGTGGGATTAACACGAGGGTTACGGGGATGTCTTTCCCATGCTCTACAAAGTTGTGATTGTATTAAAGGAAGGTCACATGCCATAAACCAGTGTATAAGAGGCCAGGCCTCCGAGTGGCTGTTAGAGCACCTCGACATGATACCTTGTTGTCTGTTCTGATGTGTTCTGCTCCGTCGGAATAAACTTCTGTTTCCTGCCTTCTGGTCTCCGGCGCCTGCCTCATTGCTTGGTAAACTTGAATGGTACAAGGGCGGTTAGCGCCGGGCAAATCTTGAGAAAGGTCCTAGCCCTACCTTTTTCCACATATAGTAAGAATGGCGGGTAAAAAGAAGGTGCTACAATATTTCTTTTAAGTAAGTTCCAAAAGGGTGTTATGTGGGAATCCGGAAAAAACCATGAAACACTTTGTGCAGTCAAAAAGGAGGTATGGTATTTCTTAAAATCTAGAACACCTACCCTTCTAATTTAACAGCTAGTAAATACATGTATTTAATACGTGAAGTCTTATTCCATATAAACATACCAATCTCCATGTTCAAAGAATAAGCCCCATAATACGTAGGGGCAATGGTCCCAGAAAAACAACCATACACTGTAAACAAATTCAAAACAAATATTCAAAATAGAACATAGAACACAAGGTATTTTGTTAGACACAGTGTTTAATTCACATTGAGCAGTGTTCTCTTAATGGAAATATTTACATAATATATGCAACAATGTCCCAAGTCGGGAGCATAGTGAGGGATGGGAGAGGGGAGGGTCAGGTAATGGTGCTTTAGTGAGGGTAGGAAAGTGATTGAAGGATAAAAGTGCCAATCAAAAGCAGTATGCTATTTACAATACACAAGGCTCATTCCTTGAGCAAATCAATCTCCCTTTCAATATAAACAATACAACGCCATATTTACAACAGTTGCACAGTATGAAGTATCTGTTGATTGCTGTCTTGTACAGTAAAATGTCGACGTTGCGACCCTATGGAGCTGTAGGTTGTTGCATCCCTTACGTCAGGGTCTTCCTCAGGACAAAAAAGTTGGGGGAGGGGAGGTGATCATAGTGCCTCTGCCCTCAGGCTAGGGGCGTAGACGGGCGCGCTGGTCCTGTTGCGAGAGAGTGACCAATGCACCTTGTTACTCTGTAAATTAAGTATCTGATTAATGGACAGGGGCCTCTCGGCTCTGATGCATCTTAAGGTCTCTGCTCTTGAAGAAAGCCTCCATTCGAATAGAGCGAGAAAATTTGTCAGAAGACATAGCCTGACATTTGACCTCTGTCTTTGAAGGCGCAGCAAATGTGACTAGATAAAAACTAGATCTAAAGGTATCTTTATTCCTCGTTCACCTTTTGAACTCCGGCATGATTATTTTGGGTGTGCTGCAGCATCCCCACACTCCTAATTGCTGCGCCTAAGGTTGTTTTTCCATAATGACACACTGCTGAGGTAAAGTGGAGTTGATTGTTTCAGAAGAGATCACAGAGAGATGGAAACTTACTTGTGACAGAGAGATAATGCTTTTGTTTCTTTAATCATTATGAGTGACCCATGATTTTATGAACCCAGGTTTCACAAAACAAAAATAAGTGTGTATCATCGGGCACTGGGAGTTTTCCCTGTAGGCTGAAAGGGTGGGGGCTGGTTTTGGACCCTTAGGGGCCAGTTTTGTTTCGGGGGCCGGGTTTGCAGCAGTGCTGCAATTTTGACCCCCAGTAACAAAATCAGGAGCCGTGCAGCGGGAGCGGTGCTTCTCACTAGCACCTCACCATCATCCCCCGGTCCGGGGGCTGGTCGAGCAGATTGCCAGGACTGGTTGCTGTTTCCAGTCTGGCCATGGTAGTAAGTAGGCCAGTGGTAGTACGATATTCACTAAGGCTCTGTTGAGCAGAATAGGGTGTGGGTATTTACCTCAATCAGTATCCCGGAGTGTGGAATGAACTGAGTTTGGTAAATGCGTCCCATCCAAGTTTTCAGCTTGGAAATGAGATATAGCACTGCGGAGTGAGAGCAGAGATTCGTTATCTAGGGAGAAGTTACTGGGGACGCTAAGGAGTGTTAAGCAGAATTGTATATCTAATTTTTGCTACTGAGAAGGTAAATTATTTTTCACTAAAAAATAGTAAAAGTCATAACAGTGTACTTGGAATGCACAGACATTGAAAGGTTCAGGTTGGACCTAGAGACTGACAAGACTAAATACATACTGTTCTATAAATCATCCATTGCAGAATGGCCAGTATAATTCTTCATCCTATTCAGCATGAAACAATTTAATCAACCCTTGAAAGAAGTCAGCCCTAAAATAATGACCAACATTAGATGCATTAAGGGGATTAACCACAACCCGATTGGCTCTATATTCCAGACGTCCCATTTATGTCTTCTCCAACTAGTTGCAACTGCTTAAACCAAATTAAAATCCTTGAAGGAGAGAGTTTCTTGGTTTAGGTACATAGAAACTGGAATGCTCTATGTGCCACAGAAAGAGCTTGAAGAAAATCTTGAATCATTTCCAAGCGGTTAAGTCTGAGAAAAATTCCCTTTGGGATATTCTCTTGTCATACAATGTATCCAAACATACCTCAATAATCAACAGCACTCCAAAACATTCATTGGGTCAGTACCTTCAACACCAGAAAGTCAACATTTAGGCAGAAATTCCTTTCCATGAGGAAAGTTTTATTATTATTTTTAAGCTTATTCGTATAAAATCATTAAAAATATCTCGCTAAAAATAGCACAACAATATACACATTAAAAACTGCTATAAAAGGCTATTAACCAATGGCTTCATGCACCTCAGGAGGATCCGGCCTATCAGGCTGACAGGGCACAGTTAGGTACAGATGGCATGCTTGCGGTACTTTACAACAAAAGCCAGGCCGCAAAACTGATAGGCCCCACGAAACACACGACCACGATATGGCTTGCAGCGCAGGCGAGACTGGGTTGGAAGGGTACAATTACTAAGCTCACCCTGCTATGGGACACCAAGGCATTGGGACAACTGAGGCGTAGTAAAGGATTCGCACAGTGGGACAGTTTTGGAATATCCACGGTAGGTGACTTGTGGGACAAGGGAACAGTGATCCCATTCGCCCTACTCCAGCAACAATATGACTTAGGCCCTAACAAAACTTATAGGTATGTACAGATCAGACACGCATTGTTACAGGCCATACCACCAGACGCCGACATTCCGGAGTCCTCTCTGCTAGAGGACAGATTACTCACTGATTACATGCAACATAAGGCTACCTCACTTACCTACCGAAAACTGACCAATAACCTACCAGACCCTACACTGAAATTACGAGAGAGATGGGTGGAGGAGGTGGGTGACATGGATGATACGGAATGGAATGAGGCACTGGCGTCCCCAAGGGAGGTGGGGATTTCAGCCAAGTTTAGACTGGTACAACTTAAAATCCTACACAGGATATATTACACAAGAACCACTCTCCACAAGCTGCAGCGGGCACCGCACCCCTATTGCCTCCGTGGATGCGGAGAGGAAGGGACACTATTTCATACCCTTTGGGAATGTCCGTTAGTAACAGACTACTGGAGACAGGTAATGCGTACTATCTCCCAAACACTTAAAGTTTCTCTGACACCAGAACCACGTAGATGTATTCTGAACATATGGGAACCTACTGACTTATCCAGACATGGTCAAATATGGGGCACATTGGGCATCATGGTGGCGAAACGGGATATAGCACAGAAGTGGGGTGCATCGGAACTGCCTACCGTGGCGTTGCGGTGTAAACACATGGACATGCTTATGATCACTGAATGTGCAGCATATGTGGCCAGGGCTAGCCCTCGAAAATCGAAAAAGGTATGGACTCCGTGGAATGCTTACAGCGGGGACATTTGTGACCCCTTGCCAGAAGATGATCCTACCAGCTCAGATGAGGAAGAAGAGGGGGAATAGGTAGGGTGTTATGGGGTACTGAACCTGCGAAAAATGGTCAGTGATATTTAACACATACTACTGCAATGTACAGCTTCAAATGTGGGGGAATGTTTTTTTTTACATCAACCTAGTACTATTGTCGTATTGAATGTCAACGTGCATGTTTGTTACACTGAAAATAATAAAAATTGTTTTACAAAAAAAAAAATACCGCTATAAAAACTAAGTCACAGAAATACAAAAATATAATAAAAATTAATGACGATTTTCACATTGGTATAACATTAATCACTTATGTCAAAAAGATCATGTACAAATGCATTCAGTGGTTTGTGAGCAAAAAGACAGCGACGCGTTTCGGAGGATTCTGTTGATCCACCTCCTTCTTCAGGCTTGCTACACATCTATTTCAACACTGAGTATCAAGTTCTGCACAGGTTCCCCAGAAATTGTCCTCAAGGGATATCGTCCTAATATTCGAATATGGTGAACTTCTTAACTTCAAAGGATGTTTGGAAAACCCTTCTTTAAATTCCCAGTGCTAATAGGCCTTAAGCATACAGGAAATGGGGGATTGTTCAGTTAGTTTCTGCCAATAGCAGGAGAACAGTCCTGTAAAAATAAGGTTCCACGTTTTCTTTTAATTTTTCTCATCGTCACATATAATCATACGAACGTTATACGCATGCCCTACAAGCCGTTTGTAACACCACCGGCATATAAATGTTTTGACAACTCTTGCTCTCGCCCCTAGGGGACTGAGTCTTTATTCCTGTATACCGTACCTTGTAAATACCTCAATAAAAAGTATTGGAAATTAAAAAAAAAATTAAAAATTATTTCTTCTATTTATATCCACCACACGTTTGGCGATCCAATCGACATTAAACAATCTCCGTAGTCATCCACCAAACGACGTATATCCCCTCTAGGAGGAAAAAGTTGCATTTTTCATTGACAAATTCCACAACTCCTATAGTAAACCTACGGAACAATGCCATAAGAACTCTCTTACTCCTGCTAAAATATAGATTGCATCCATCTTGCAGACTGCAACACTCTGAAAATCATGAAACAGAGAGATGAAAGTTATTGCTTCCTCCATCACCTAATGCAAACCTATTACATTCAAAGAAAATCCCCGCAACACATCCTGTTCTTATCTCAGATTCCAACATTAAACTCACCATATTCACTACCAAACCATCTTACGCTTTCCATCTGATCTCTCTTGCTCTTGCCAAACAATATGTGGATAATCTCTCGCTTCTGGCTGTAAATCATAATTCTCTCAAGCAATGCATCTTTCCTGAAGAATTAAAATTAGCCTTGACCATCATTGTCGCAAAATGCTAACTAAGGGCCAGCTGTATGACCATTGATGTTTGCGACTCGCAAATTTAATTAAATTGCGAGTAGCATATTGAGAGTCACAAACATCAATGTACAACAGTGTCAGAGACACTTTGCGATTCCCATTGGGGTCGCAATTGCATGCCTCATGCATATTAATGAGGCTGCTGCAACTTGCGAACCCATTTGGGAATGGCTTGCACTCCCAGGGATGGTGTCCTGCTGGGGTCAGCAGACCTCCAAGTCTGGGACGGCTTTTAAATAAAGCAGTTTTCTTCAATGCTGCCTGTTTTCCTTAAAGGAAAACTGGATGCATTTAAAAAATAAAAATGTACATTTTCATTTTTCAAGGGCAGGCAGTCGTCCCTGGGACCACTGTCTGTCCTTAAAAAATGTTTGCGCATGCATTCCCAAAGGGGAAGGGGTCCCGTTGGCAAGTGCTTTACCACCCTTCTAAGAAGTGTTTTGCAACCACAATTGCGGTTACTAAACATTCTTACATAGCTTTTGGAGTTGCTTTTAGGAAGGGAACGCCTCTTCCTAATAGTGAGTCGCTAAACCCTATTTTGCGAGTCACAAATTGTTTGTGACTCGCAAAATAGGGTTGGTACATGGGCCACACGTTTTTTGCGGTCGCAAACGGGCCTAAACCCCCTTTGCGACCGCAAAAAATGGTCTTACATCTGGCCCTTAGACCCTAATATGCCAGAACACTGTAGAGCCATCACAGGTCTTCCTTCCATAGAACCAAAACCTCCACACTGAAAAACACAGTATTTTCGTGGTCTCTATCTTTGACTGAGGTGCATTGTGTTTGCTGGTGGTTCTTGATGTCTCTGTCGCCTTTCATACCGTCCCATAACCTTCTTCTGTGCATGCTAAGTGATAGGATCGACATCAAAGGCACAGAGCTAAATTTGGTTAAAATCTACTTGAGAAACAAATCTGTGTGTGTTAAAATAGGAAAATCCATATCAGCTGCCACCTCTGTACCTGTCTCATTGACCGTGATTCATGGGTAGTCTAGAGGAAAGTCCAGCTCAGTTTCCAAAAACACAATCCTTCTTCTCTTGCCTAATAACTCCTATAACTTGTTCATACAGCACTCTGCTGCCCTTTCCTGTGTCTTTCCTACACTTTCTAATATTTCAACTAAAAAGCGAAATGTAGTAGAACTCAAATGTATCTCGCTAGAACTCATTGCTCAGATCTGCAGTGACTTGTGTGTCTCCTTTAATAGATTTCAGGCTATTTTTATTATTAACTATTTTGTTTGCTTTCCCATCTTTTTGCTCAGAGATCTTCTGTGCCACATATCTTATCTTGCACTGGGTATCTGGGAAGAAATCTTGGAATTTGAATCACCACTATCCCCCTCAAGGTCATCCTACATGCTGCAGCACATTTCATGAAAGACTGATGAAATATAACCACATCATTTTCCACCTATGGATCTTCACAGGTCCTTCATGTACAAAGCCATCGCCACTTTCACCCTTATTTGGATGACAGCTCACCATCGCTGGTGGCTCCAGCACTCTCTTCACCTGGATACCTTCAGACGAAGAAGTGCAAAAGAAACAAAAACAAGGCAAAAGGCTCTCTTTGTCTGTGCACTCAGGATCTGGAACCATGGATATCCCTGTATCCGTCCATACACCCTCACTCATTTCTACTTTAAGAAACAGCTGAATGCTCATTGCTCAACGATTTAAAGTTCACTACCTCATGATGCAGTAACAACCTTCAAACCAGCTACCCCTCCTAATACATTTTGCCTGTTGTGAAATTCAAATCCATAGATCCATTACTCTTTATTTAAAACACCTTAGCCACAACATGCACAGCAACTGGATTAAGTGGCAACGAATCACCGGTAGAATACAAACCTACAAAATCCTGCACACTGAAAGTTCTTTTTGGTCTTCTTGTAAGATGAAATGTGTGCTATTTGGCTAACACATGCATACATAATGGCATACTATTCTGCAAATAAATATTAATATTGGAGTAAATACATACGTTTTGAAGAGACCCGAGCCAACCCTTTGTACCCATTGTGATTAATATAATGAATTTCCATTTAATAGAGCTTTAAAATATATGTACCTATTTTAGTAAGGTTTTTTTGTTGTTTTATTGATATCTGCACTAGGAAAGTTGCTTCTGTCAAAGTCGTTTCTACAATGCCAGAGAATAAATAGTCAATTGATAGCTTTTCCGGTGATGTAATGTTCTGTAGTGTCACATTGTATACAAGTTAGTCGGGCCTTGTACATTCCCTTCCTCCGTAGAGAACCAAAAATCCTTAAACCCTCCATGATTGACATTGCCATGCTGTATCTTCTATTGAATTGATCTAGCGCTGGAAGCCCCTTAAATGGTTTCATTGCGGATCGTGCACTTTATAAGGAAAGTAGAAACATATGCATGGATGTCTATTTAGGGGTCACCAGGGGTCGCAGCTGGGACCCCTGGCATACCCCTTTCGTTCTCCAGCACTGCCTTCATAACCCCTTGCCTCAGAGATGACAAAATCATTGCCAAGAAAGACAGCTTTCCCTTATTGGCACCAAGACTACATCTACCTTTTTTTTCACACCATTTTTATTGCATTAATAGTGAATAATAATTCTCCATTGGTGTAATAAAAATGGAGTACAAGAAGCTGGAATGGAATCTTCTCTAGCAGCTAAGGCAAGTAAAAACATGCTTCTAAATACATGTTGTGTGCATGCAGATGAGAGTTTTTGTGAGAGTGTGTGTATGTGTGAGAGTGTGTGTCTGTATGGGTTAGCATGTGTGAGTAAGCGACTGTTATACATGAGTGAGAATGATTGAGATTGAATGAAGCAAGCGTGAGTGAATCACAGTGAATGGGCATGAGTGACTGAGAGTAATAGTGACTGTAAGTGAGTGTGAGTGGGTGAGAGTGAATGATTAAAAATGAGTGTGAAGAAGCGTTAGAGCATGTGGTTGAATGAGTGAGAGTAACAGTGGGAGTGAGTGAAAAAGAGTGAGCAAAAGAGTAAGAAAGTATGAGTGAGAGTAAGAGTGAATTTGGAAATGAGAGTAGAGCGAGTGTGAATAACTCACAGTGAGTGATAGTGAGGGAGGGAGAGTATAAAGGAGTGTGAGTGAGAAAGTATTCGTGAATTAGAGTAAGCATAAGTGAGAGTGAATGTAAATGAGTTTGTATGAAGGAATGAGAGTGAGGATGAATAAATGAGTGAGATTGATTGAGTGAAAATGACTGACTTTAAATGAGTGTACATGTGTGAATGCGAGTGGGAATATGGTATTATGGTTGCGAGTATACCTTTAGCACTGGCATACTGAAGGTAATTCTTGGCTTGTAGAGGCACCCATAGCACAATACTGGCGCTGGTATACTGGAGGCAGTTCTTAACATGAGCAATGTCATTGGAATTACGCAATTCTGTGGCTGCTGTGGTTTCTGAATAACTATGATTTTTAAGCATTTGCCACATAATCCATCATCTTGTGCATAATTTGGTCAAATGCATCAAAAGTCAGAAAAAAACTGAGTAATGTGTGTTGCAGCGCAGTGTAAGGCCCTATGCAAAGGTTATTACAGTTGTTGGGTGCTAAACTGCATATTAAATTGGTACTAATGGGGTAAAACCTTTACCCAGATGGTGTCAATGTGTATAAATGTCAAAATAACGAAGTGATACTATCACAAAATGTGCTGCATGATTTGCCTATTTTATACACATTATTTAGTCAACCCTACTGCATAAATTGGTCGTTCCCCGTCACATAATTGCACTGGCCCTGCATGACAGCCATATATGACACAATACTGGAACTGTTACCAAAAAAGGGTATACCCAAAAATGTCCCTGGAACCTAGGTGTAAAGTAGTACATGGATAAAGGGTCCCAGTACAGAATCCTTACGAAAGAGAGAATAGTAAAGAAAAGAGATTTTCGAAGAATGATAAAAAGAGCTTGGCTTCACTGTTATCTAATCACAATGAGTCTGAACCAGAAAATTAAACATTTACATTAGATCATACATTGTTAAAGAGAACGAAGTGCCCCAGGGTAGGAGGAGAAGGGGAAGGTAGGATTGGTGCAAAGATAAGTGCAAGGGTTTCTGGGAATTCTAGGGAAGGTGACGGTCAAAACGACCTAATTCTCTGAAATATATACAAATGCGTTGGCTTGAACGTACAGCCACACTCACAACATAAATGTTCATACCATTCCTTCAAAAAGCCATCATAAAAAATGTTTTTAAAAACCATGGTGAATATATCCACACTGAGGTCAATGTTGGCAAATAAGATAATTGTCGACGTTTCAACCCCAAATATGTTCTAGGTATCTGTGTAACCTTAGTAGGGGGTCTTCTTCAGGACAAGGGGGATGAGGGAGGGGCCGGTAGCGTGACTATTCAGTTGCATGATGAGCAAATTACATGATAATTGTGGGCCCAGAGGCTCCAAAAGCGAGAAGAGAACGGACCTCTCGAGTCTTGATCTCCATGGGCATACAAATCATAAGTTGTTCGAAGGACGGGCGCCGCCAGAGCCGGTCGGCAAACCACAGCATCTGTAAAACTCAATCCCTACTGCTGTCAAAGTCCTCGTACTTTATCATTCTTTGAAAATCTCTTTTCTTTACTATTCTCGCTTTCGTAAGGATTCTGTACTGGGACCCTTTATCCATGTACTACAATACTGGCACTGGCATGCACGAGGTAATATTTGGGATATTGTACATTCATGGCAAAAGTTTGGCATACTGGAGGTAATTCTTGGCATGGGGCATTTATAGAAAAGTCCTGGTGCTGGCAAACTGGAAATCCTTTTTGGCGTAATGGGCACCCATGGTAACATATAGTACTGGCATAGCAGAGGTATTTGTTGGAATTAATACAGCTGTGGATAAATGCTGACACTGGCATACTTGAGGAAATTCTTGGCATGGGGGCACCCTTGGCAAAATGCTGTTGCTAATACATTGGAGGTAATTTTTGGAAAAGAACTATGGCATTTTGAAGGGAATAAGTATGACATAATGCTGGCCCTGACCTACTAGAGGTAAATACTAATAAACATTTTATAGATGCCATTAATGGGAAATTTCTGGCATTGGCATATTGTATGCAATTTTTGGCATGTCAGGAAATCGTGGCATGTGGTGGCACCCATGACATAAAATGCTGGCTGCACAGTGGAGGTAATTTTTGACATATAGCAGCATCCATAGCGCATTTTGGCAAAAAAAGGGGTTAGCTCCTGGAGAGTACCAGGTTTAATTGAATGGCATACCATGAAAGTAATTGAATGTTCAACGAGTGTCCTTTTAGAAGCTCATGACTTCTTAACACATTTATGTGAAACATTGTGTTTTAAAAGTTGCCATTTTACCCCATTTATTTTCAAAATGTTCTTGAAGTGGATAACCCCCAACGTCCCCATCCCCACTGGAAGAGGTCTGACTCAATTCCTTCACTCATTACGGTTTAGGGAAAGTATTGTATTATGCCCCTCCACTTTCAAAGATCATGTCAACACTCTAATATAGGTGCACTTGTGTTGTATTGTTATATTAGTCGTGCAATTATTATGGAATTTCAGCAATATCAATTATTGTGATGTCATCCGGGTCAAGATCATGTGACTTCACTTCTTGGGAAGATTCAGGGTCAAAAGTCATATGACGTCACTACCTGTGATATCATTAAAGGCAAAGTGTATGTGACGTCACTTCTGCTACCCATTTGTGTTACTTGACGGCCAAGCACATACATATAAGGTGAATATGTGTTAGCACAATCACCCAGGCTGCTTTGGCAAGAACGACTCGGGTACTTTACTCATATTGAAATGCATTGTTGTCTATTTTGTTTACATTCTTGAATCACATATTCATCACAAGTTATTCTTTTCAGTGGTAGGACAGCCTCTCAGATGAGCAGAGACCTTTCAGTTCAGCTCCCACGGCCAAACCAGAACGTGGAGAGGAGCCGGAGTAAAACCTACCCGAAAAGGACAGGGGACTCCCAGCCGAGCGGTAAGCGGTAGTCGAGCACCTACATGCAATGGAAATGTTACTCCCTGTGCCGCTTGCTTCTGTTGTTTCCTTCATTACCTTTTCCTCTTTGCTTGTTGTCCACCCTCTGTCCTTTCCTTGTAATATATCATCCAAGAAGTTAATGTATTCTCTCATTTAACTGTGACTTAGTAGCTGGAAAATAAGGGTAGGATATGTGCAAAAGCCATCCATCTGCCTCATGAATACATGGAATGAGCAACGTAGAGGAATTGTGTCCCTAAGGAAAGAATGCACTGCCTGAAGTTGATAGTTTTTGGAGGTGGAGCAATGCAAAGAAGTGTGATGAATGGATGGAGCAACTCTACACCATGTAAAATATGCTGCATTAAAATACACAAAATGCAGTATTGGTCTGAAAACAGCCACCCAGTAATGCAGGCTAGTATACGTCTAGATCCACAGTGCCAAGTAAAGGCCATGTGTTTTATAGCAGCGACATTCATCAATTCTTCAGAATTCAAACTGTCATTCATGTAAGGCTCAGTAATATATGTAAAATAATGGAAAAACGGAAAATGAGAAACCACACTGGAGGAAACCAAATCATGGAAAGCCAATTTTAAGGAAATACCATTTTATAGAAATACAAAAAAAAAAAAAAAAAAAAAAAAAAAGTAAATATTTTAAAGAAGAGATAATTTTGGGAGAAATTTAAAATGACTTTAAAATTGGGTAGAGTGTAGGGGTAAGGATGGGTTTTGGGGTTCAGGGTTATGTGATGTTTAGGGGTGATTAGGGGTTTTTAATGGTCAGTGACAGCTGTAGTGTAGGTGTAGAAAGGGGATTTTAAGTTCAGGGATTGGTGGAGTTTAAAGCTGAGGAGAGTTTTTAACGACCAGGGGCCGTATGATAGAATACTGCGCACTCTCCTTGTAAGCGCCGAGCGCACTTTTCAAAAGGTTCGCTCAGTGCTAACAAGGTGAGTATGTCGTATTATGTTGAATGCGCTGCCCCCAGGGCACCGCAAAGTCACGCTGCCCCGAGGGCGGCACATTCAAGTGAAATGCAGAGCAGCTTTGCAACTCGCCTGAACTTTTAAGGGGGATTAGAGATCCTCTTGCAGGCGCAGGGGCAAAGGGATTCCCTAATTTGCATGGGGCCATTCTCCCATGCAAATTAGGGAACACCCTCTAGTGATAGCAATGGCGCTTCTGTATTACAGAAAGGGCTGCACAAGCGTCTGTGGCCCTTTCCGTAATACCAGAGTGCCCCGGGTGCATGCAAAGTGGGTGCACATGCCTGTTGCGCCCCCGGGCACTTTTCATAATACTGCCTCAGGAATGGGTGGAGCTTAGTGGTGGTGAGGGTTTTTTATAGTTCATGGAATATTGGAGCTTAGGGGTGGTGAGAGGCTTTTATGGTTCAGGGATGGGTGTTGTGTAGGAGTGCTGAGTTTGTAGGGTTCACAGCGGGTGGGGTTTAGGGCGAGTGATTGGTATTTAAGGACCAGTGATGGATAAACTTCAACAGTGGTTAAGGGTTTTTAGGGTTCAGGATTAGGTGGAGTGTAGGGGTCATGAGGGGTTTTAGTGGCCAGGGAGAGGTTGATTCAGGTTTAGAAAAAGATGTTTAGGTTTCAGGCATTTAGAGGTGGTGAAAGTTTTTAGCGATCAGGTATGGGCAGACTTTAGTGGTGGTGATGTTTTTTTATGGATCACAGAATATTGGAGTTTAAATGTGGTGATGCATTTTTAAGGTTTAGACTTGGGTGAAGTGTAGGATCGTTGAGGGATGTTGTGGTTCACAGATGGACAGCTGGAGAGGGTTTTTTAGTGTTAGTGATGGGTAGAGTTTTGCAGTATGAAGGGTTTTTAGGGTTCAGCAATGGGTAGATTTTAGGGGTGTTGGGGGTTTTAGTGGTCAGGAATGGGTTGGGTTTATTGATAAAGAGTTTTGGAGTTCAGCAATGGGAGGAGTTTAGGGTGGTGAGGGGTTTTTAAGGGTTCAAAGATAGATAGAGTTTAGATGTAAAGAGCGGATTTTAGGGTTCAAAGATAGGTGGAGTTAGTGAGGGGTTTTTAGGGTTCAGGGGTGGGTGGAGTTTAGGTATCAGGGATGGCTGTGGTTTAGCTATGGTTGCTGCTTTTGAGGGGTCAAGGATGGATGGTAAGTGGTCACAGGTGGATGGTCTTTAGGGCTGGCGAGGAGATCAGTGAATTATAAGTATCCAAAGTAATTGTCTGACAATGTAAAATATAAATCTGAAGTGATGCCCACTAAAGTAAAGCACTGAAATAAATAACTCAGTCAAAAATATTTTCTGAAAGTAAGACCTCTAACCATTGCATTTACACTTGCTATGAAATGGTAAATGCCATTCACCCTTCAAATTTAGGTGAAATGGTTTCCCAGTAATGGTTTTTCATGAATTTTTTTTCTATTAAATCACATCCAACCACGGCGCAGTTTACATTGGTCCTTCATCCACCGCGCCTCTAGTACAGCAGTCATATTCATCCAATCCTCAGACTTTAATCTCTCAGGCACCGTAAAGGATGATTGTGGATCCATAGTGGCTTGCAAGCACATGCATTGTACAGCATTGAAATTGATTCATTGTTCAAACTTTAATGTCTCATTCATGTAAGTCACAGGTTAGTATGGTGCTTGATTGACAGGCCCTGTATTTGACAGCAGTCGCATTCATCCATCCTTCAGACTTCAATCTCTCATTAGTCTCTTGTTCATGTACGGCTACATACATGTTGTGAATAAATACTGGAAATAGCCGAAACAGTTGCTTCAAAACCAAAGCCAAAACTGCTTAAAGGCACAATATACATTCTAAACGTGAAACAGGACTGGAAGTGAAGGGGGATGTAAGGTGAGGACATTAGAATGGAGCAGGGTGCTCTGACTGCAGTTTAGTTGCACTTTAAAACACAGTGGCATTTCACATTGTGTTCTGTCACATTTGATTCCATTTTAAAAGAGGGAATCAGTGTCCATAACAAAAAGTTCTGGGGCCAAATGTGTTAAAGAATCATTGCTATAGCCAGAGAATATGAAGTCCGTACAGGACATGCAGCCAGACGAAGCATCATATCGGAGTAGGTAAACAGATGTACGCATGCATGGGGCTAGAGGAACAAAGCTGCAGGAACCACAACAACACGCATAAAGAGCAACATGAGCACAGGCACCCATTCACATAGACAGTTGCACAGTCATAGACAACACACATAGGTGGATTGATTAGTGCATAAGTATGTGAGTTCATGTATCGTTAGATTCATGTATATGGTGGTTGCATGGATGGATGTGTGTAGCTAAATCCCTAGATGAGTCGATGGAAAGTAATAGAAGATAATCTAATGTTTGTGATGTTTTGTTTTACCATTTTACGGTAATTTCACAGTTTCCTAGGATGACATGTTGATAAAGTTTGTGTTGCAACAGTGGTTACGGACTACTGGTAACAGTGAAAACATACAATCATTTTTGCGCTACAGACAGTATTCACGTAGATACACTGTGTAACGTGGTTCTCTGCGCACAGCTCCGTCTCAAAAATCTGGTTCGTTTTCCTAATAGCTAATTTATTGAACAGGAGCACTCTTCAACAGGACTTTTCTATTAGTGTCATTATTCATTTATTTTACTTTCCAATTACTATACAGAACTCAGTTGTGTCAAGATTTTCTTGACTTTATTCGGTTCTACTTTGTGGGGAGCCCTCCCTCCCCTCAAGAGGCTGATCATGGGACAGGATTCTAGCTCCAAGTCAGGCTTCTAATTTGAGAAAGACTCACGCCGCGTGCCACCAGTCCCCCATGTGCCTGCTGACACCCAGAGCATTATTGTGAAATATTTTGATTAGTGCTACTTGGGAAGAATAAATAACAATTTTCAACCTGAAAGACTCCACCCAATCTAATCATTTCGAGCCTCGTTTTGGACACCCGTTTTGCTAAGTTATTATCTAGTTTGGTGGACTTTCTATTTTGATCAAGAAAACGGTACGATTTCCAGATACCTTCAAAAACTGAATTCTTACCAAATACTCTCGCTTGATAAGGTCTGAAGTTTTAGCGTTCTGGGTTAGTGGTACTGCCCAAATGCCCTGACAGTTTGTAAGAAAAACAATACTAACCTGCTAGGCCGACTATTCGTGCTTCTACTATTCCCCATGATATGACTTTATTTTATATTCATCCCCCATAGCTCGGTTATTTATAACGTACATGTGTATGTCCCCGCTAAGGCCAGAATTTGATGCAAGGCCACTTAAAATGAGGGGATTTCTGAAATATGAGCACATGTACGTATTTTTCAAAATAGCTGGTAGAAAATTTAGGATGATTTAGGTAAAGTCAGATTAATTGATTGAGTAGGATCTTAATGAGAAATATGAGAAATAAATGGTGTCAGAGTACATATTATTAATGAATAACTCTGTATAAATTATCAATATTTCTTTAATTTTTAAAATTTTGTATGGAACCCTACAATAGTTATGCATCGAACAAACCATTTACATGACTTCTTTTTTTCATAAAACCTCAATGCATTTTAGCTAGGGGCATGCTGAGAAACAATCTTATAAATTTTTCTGAAAATCTTTTGGTTAATAGGTCCGTCTAGCAGAATATATGGCTCTGTATAGGGAAGAAGCCTCTGTTTTTGGGAGCGTAGCTGGACGCAGTTATCTGTGTTCGCAAACCAGCTTATACAAATCGTACACTGACTGGTTTTAGAGTAGGGATGAACTATGCAGGGCAACTGATGGACAAAGAGGTGGCATCACCAAATGTCCATTCACAGACCCTACAAATTGACATTGGAAAGGTTGCAATTTGCGGAAACCCACCTGCACTGTTAAAGGGGATTAGAGATCCCATTCCAGATGGTTGTGCTGTGAGTAACTGCACCTGCCTGCAAGGTTATGTCTGGGGGTCTATTGGTGACCCCTTCATCCTGCCAGAGGGCTGCAATCAGGGGCGCACTGACAGTGCACCCCCATGTAGGTGGTGCACTGTAAGTGCGCCTCCTGAGAGCTCCTTTGCCACTTCCGGAGAGTCCGCGTCTGTAATATGGTGTGGGTGCAGAGACCAAGAGATTCCCTCAATTGCATGGGGCTGTGCCCCCTTTCAGATGAGGGAACACCCTCTTGAGGAAGCACCAGGCGCGGTTCGTCCTTTGGGGCGTGGAGGCATAGCCCCCCTGCCCGAAGCCGCCCGCAGCTCCCTCTGCGTCAATCATGTCAATGAATCAACATGACGTCAGACCGCCCTGCCCCTTCAGAGTCTGAAGGGGTAGGCGGTCATGTTGATTGATTGACATGTGTTGCCGCCTGTACAATCAAGTGCGTATGCGTGGAGACGGAGGGTGTATTTTTACCCGTGCCCACGCATGCGCACTTGTGTTTTTGCGACGTTGCGCATGCCCATTAGGAGCCCTAATGGGCGTGCTGCGGGCGAGAAGGTACCTGTGCCCCTGGCGCCAGGATTGGCCAGGGGCGCTGTGAGCCTGTGACATGTGGGGAGCTGAGCCCAGAGGTGGCGCAGACCGGGACCGGCAGCAAGGTAAGTGTGTGTGTTTTTCTTTTCTTTTAAAGTGTTTGGTGCGAGCGTGCGTGTATGCATGAATGTTTGGTGGAGAGTGTTGCGAATGGATGTGTTTGTGTGTATGCGTGTGTGAATACATTTCTTTGAGTGTTGTGTATGGGGAGGGGGAGGAGGGGGGTCGCCGCTGGCCTGAGTGGCCTGAGGCCCGCACTCGCAAATCAGTTTGCGCCTCACCACTTGAAAATTTCACCAGCCGCCCCTGGGAAGCACTGGTGCTGTATGTGATACAGCACCAGCGCTTTCAGTATTACAGAAAGGGACACACAAGCGTCTGCAGCCCCTTCTGTAATACCAAAGTGCCTCTGGGATGCGCAAAGTGGACGCAAACGCCTGTTGCGCTCCCAGGGCACTGGGGTAATACGGTCCCAGGTGTTGATCAATGGTTTGCAACCGCAGTCGTTGTCACAAACTAATAATACATGCCATTTAGAATCGCAATTAATGGGAGATATACCTTTCACATTCCTAATTGTGACTCCTTATCCCTTTTAGAGTAAGAAAGGCTTTTACGGTTTGCAAAAGGGTTTTAGTACATTTGAAAGCAATTTTTTATAGTCGCAAAACACTGTGTTTTTTCCACTCTCAGGGTTTGTGACCACCAAAGAGTGTAATGTATTAAGTCCTAAATTCTTGCACTGATGGTTAGAAAAAGAACAGAGACTGTGCTGCTGCCATGCTCCAGTAAGCCCCGCCCAGATGGGATGGCTGTCATCTGTGTTAATATGCCCAGGACAGCAACAAATAAGCGCCGTGAGGCCGTGTCACTCACAGACGAGCACGCCCAGTAACCGCCGGGCCTTCAGGGCTGACAACGGTATAAAATGCCTCTGTGCGACTGCTGTTCACACAGACTGCGCAATACGAACGTTACATTTTTAAGAATGTTAATATTTCACGACTCTTCCTGATTTTTATTTTCAAAGTGCCATTCTTTTCCTGGAATGCGCCTAGGGTGTAAGTAGACAGACACTGAATTCATTTATCAAAGCCACGTGGCAGGTATCGGAGGCCAAGCCAGCGTGATGCGTCTTGTCTGTGCCCCGTGGAAACAGAACCCGTCGGTAATTAGGAGCATTGTGAGACGTTCAGTGCTACCGGCCGGGCGATGGGCACCTGTGAACGCGCACCGAGGGCCCCCGGCTAGCAGGCGTGGATTTCAAAGTCACCGGGCGGGCAGCAGAGGCGACCCCCTTGGAGGGAGTGCTGCTGCTGCCGCCCACCGCCGTAATCTGGCGCACACAAAAGGACATCGATCAGGAAAATTAGCAGTTACTAATTGCCTGCCGAACCCCTCACGGAAGCCTCTGGGAGGCAGCGAAGCGTGGCGCATTCGATTTTCCCTGGAGATAAGGCCTCTTTGTGTATGCACCTACGCTGTGTGTTTAGGCAGCCGGCGCTTTTGGGTGTGCTGCCCGAGCCAAGGCTGACGCATGTCTGTCAATCAGGTTTAGCAGTCTGTAGCACCCGCTGCACCCGAGGTCATTGGCATCAAGAGTGTGTCTTTGTTACATAAAGGAGATCATAGTTTTCATGCAAACACTGTTCCTTGCGTGTCACATAAAGACGTCAGGAGCGGCCATTACCTAGAGCACCGCTGTGCGTCATTGGTCGAGAAGGACCGGATCCATGCAAGAGTTTTAGGATGTTCACGTCATACAAATGCATAGGCAGTACATTTAATTGGAACTCTGACGTAATCACTGGTGAGCCTGGCATTCTGTGCTTAGGTCCACCACTCCTGGACCGACGTTGGACCTCTGATTAACTGCTTAATCAATTTATAAGACACACAACACACACGATGCCAGGGGTTCATTTGTAAGACACACAACACACACACGATGCCAGGGTTTCATTTGTAAGACACACAACACACACACGATGCCAGGGTTTCCGAATACCAAGGCCGCCTACTCTTAATTCCAACCCATCCCTCTTGCTTCTACCACCCTGCACTTCGTGTATCTTTATCCCACGTTTACAGATCCTATATCAGTGCTCCTTTGCACAGTTTTCCTATCCATTTCTCCCTCCTTCTTTCTACTTTTCTCTTGCTTACCCCTGGTCAAAGTCTGGTGATGAAAAATACGTCCTGGTCCCCCAAAAAGAGTGCTGGTGCCCCCCCCCCCACCCCCTACTGGCACTATCTGACTCAGACTTTGATTGTCACCTCCGTCAATATATAGTTGCATTTCCCATCACAACTGTCTTCTGCATTCATGCAGCTCCTTACTAGCTACCTATCTCCTTACATCCCAGTATCCCACTCAGTGGCGGCTGGCATTTTTACGGGGGGGCACACAAAGTATTATAATTTTTTTTTTTTAAATGAAACACCTAACGCGACGTCCGCGCTCCGGACCTCTTCTTTTCAGGAACAGGAACCGGATGCTGGAACTCCCTTGCCCAAACCTGGCGCTGCTCACGTGCAGCATGTGAGCAGTGCCCTGATTGGAAGGAGCGGCCTCACTCTGCGCCACGCAGCGCACTGGAGGCATGCACTACTCTCTACCCACAGCTGGGTTGAGAGGTTTAAAGTGCTTATGTGGGCAACGGCCGGGCAAAAAGACTTGCGCACTTTAAACAGTGCATTAGACAGCCCACCCTCCTTCGTACTGCTCTCAAACAGAAGCGGCCCAATTGCATTATTACATAATAACACACTAGGTCCATTGGTGATTTAACACATTTCCATAAGGAAGTGATGGCCAGTTTACCAAAATCATAGGGCTTCAAAAATTCCTGATGTTAATGGAAGAGGTAATGGTCTTCAGGAGTTCAGTAGAAGAGTGTTGATAAAGGAAGTCCCATAAGTCATTTATGTGAAAATGTGTTACAGCTTGGGGTGCTATGATGGTAAAATAATGTTTAATCAGTAACAAATATAATGCCTCTGGTAAACAAAATAGCATAAGGTACTCTGCTACAAAATCACTACCATTATAACTACTCCATAACCAGTTTTTTTGAGGAGTTTTATATAGCGCAAACTCGACCCGAAGGTTTAAGAGCGCTTTACATGAGCACCAGTTGCGTTACCGTAGAAATAAAGCCTCATATTATGTCCCATAATAGTTCCGTGTGCTGAAGTAATGCTCTCTCCAAGAAAAGTGTACCATGGAACAATGATCCTCAACATATTGGCCAGAGACCACACCCACAAATTACTGGGATCACAGAAAATGTCCTTGAAATATTTTTAAATTTTGTGAGGTGGAATATAGCACTCATCTTAGATATTTTGTGAGAGTTTTACGGCAGTATGTGCAGCATTCATTCCAATAAGCCATACTTTCCATCTGAAAGCATTATGAGCGGTACTGAAGATGGTCAGATTCTGGAAAGATGTTAAAGAGAGTTTTTTTTAAGGTTTGGCTAATTATTTTGGTCATTCAATGCAAGTAGTTTTTGAAAAACATTTACTGAGTGCAATGGTTCGCACTGTAGGAGTATACAATGCTTGTGTTCCTTTTTTGATACAATAGTCCATAATTACTTTATTTTCTTAATGCATGGGATCACTCACATAGACATCCTTTGGGATCCATTGGGATTCTTAAGCGCTAGTGGCTATTGTCTTCGACTGGTGTGGTACCAGAATATCGTGACCTAAATATAGTCTGTCAAAATATATTTTCCTAAATATTGTTTATAGTATATTTGTTCATGGGAGTAAAATTTAGAAAATCTACAGCCACTTGAGCAATATTTCAGTAAACAGTATTTTTTTGTTTTTTTACTACTTCTTCAGGGGCATATAGGAGCTTTTCATTGTTTTCAATAGGTCCTTTGGTATCTTTGCTATGCCACTGCACTTGATCAACAAATGGGAAGTTGTTAAGGGGATAACTTTGGGCCTGGTGATGAACTGCCAGCCCAGGCCCTGCCTCAGTGCGGGCTGAACTGTTTCTATTGGAGCAGGGTCAAACCTGATTTGCATATGTCTGGGTCTTAACTGAGGTGACACGGTGGGCCAAAGAATGAAGAAAGTGGATGCCTCTTCTCCCATCACGTTTTGTGTTTTTCTCTCTCTCTCTCTCTCTCTCTCTCTCACCACCGACACTTTAAAAATGCTCACCACAAATGTCTATTTTTCTAGCCGAGTTTTTAAGCATAGGATTAGCACAGTGCCATGCAAGCCAAGATAGAATAGTGTCAGTCCTTTAAACATAAGATTAGCTAATGAATCCACACCGGCTGAAAAATTATGAACGCCTTTTACCACTCCAGGCACAGTATTACAGCTTTGGATTGGTAAAATACCATCCAAGCCAATTCGTTACAATTTGCCGGCTTACAGTTCTTGATTGTTAATTTCAGTAGGGCTGCTGTTGCAGAGGAGGTAGTGTTGTAATGTTTAGGCTGCCAAAGGTGGGTGAATATTGGAACTGCAGCACAGTCAGGCGATTTCAGATTCAGTGAGTTCTGTCATCCTTTGGTTTTCTTGATTGTGTAGACAAGTTTGACCGTGTTTCATTTGCAATGGGCTCTGTGATGAAATGATTGATGTTAACGGTGCCCAAGAAGTGAAGGAATACTTACATCATATTCATGATTGGGGTATAGGTAGGGAGGTTGACATTCCAGATGAAGATGTTGTCATGTGGATGATGTATGGTGTTTTCACAATGTCTGTGATTTCATCAGAGCGGGGGTGCTGGAGCCTACATCAGATGGATAATGTTCTTCTGTGTTCCTGAGAGGGGGAATTTTGGGTGCAAAATTCCATAGAGGCGAGGATGGTGGAATTCTGGAGTGCACTAGGACAGAAAGACTTGTGAATGATGGCAAATCCTCCACCGGCTTTTGGGTGTGCACTCAATGTATTGTATGCTGTTGCCTGCTGGGCAAGGACATTCATGGTGCTCGTGGATGAGTGTGAACCAAGAGGTGCTGACGAAGACACTTCCTTGTTAATATGTTGTGCCGGTGTCTGCGGTGTGGCATATTAATGTGTGTTCATTTGTATGAGGTATGATGAGGTGTACTCTAGCGGAGCAGGAGTTGTGATATAAATGGGACTACTGGGTTCATGGTATGTTTAACTCGTTTTTACCTAATTTCACGTTATATTATTTTTAACTACTATTGTGTTTTGTTGTGTTTTGTTATACAGTTATGTAAGGTGGCAGCAAGACATGCGGTGACCTCGTCCGTTCTTTAAATGTCCGTGTTCCACCCCAAATGCCTCCGGGCACTCGCAATGGACCAAAAAGTAAAAAGTTCCCACTTTGCTGTTGTATTTTCTATCCTACGTTATTTAAATATTAACAGTATAGATGTACGTTCATGGGAGCTGATGTGCAATGCGGCCAGCGCTCAAAAAATGTTGCTCTAAATTCCGCTTATTATTTTTAGAATAAATCTGTGTGCTACTGGTCCAGACGCGAGCTGAGGCTTCAACCCAGCTGTGCTGCGGAAATCCCGGCCCAGGTGTGCTGTCCCTAATGGTTATATGGGCGTGTGTCACATTCCAGCAGGCCAAGAACAGCAATTATTTTTAGGCTTCATTTAAGTATAAACTCTGTTTTTTATTACTTTTATAAGGCTTTATTCGGTGCGATGCATACCGTACTGAGCACCTCTTTGAAGCTCGAGCATAAAACTTTAATGGCTTTTTAAAATCAGAACATACACATTTCTCTGGTACAGCTTCTCCACCCCTTCCTTATTCTATTACTCCCTGACCCGGCCTTCATAGTACATAATTGCATAGGAGTTTAATTGCATTTCAGTGCCGCCGCTCGTCTCCAAAGAAACTCCTGCAGTCAGCATAATTTACCCAATAAACACCTTTGCCAAACCCTGGAAGCCGCGATGACGCACCCGACGATAGCAGGCGCCCTCTGTAGTCCTTTTAAAGGAAAGGTGCTGGCAACACACAGGATGGCAGAAGGCCGTGCCGCCTCCTCTTATACACTCTCGCCGGGTCCAATGGAAGTCCGTGCGTGCCTTTCTGCAGCAGTATTCACCAAGGAGCCGTAGTAGGGGGCCATACACGGGTTGGCTGTGGATGGACCGGCATGTTGTGGCAAGGACTCGGGGAGGGGAGCAGGTGGTAGGACATGGGAAAGTCAATTATGCTGAATACATTGGCTACCATGTGTCCTTTCCCTATTCTGAGTGCTTGAGGCATGGTGGAAGTTGCAAGATGTACTCCAAGTGTGCATTCAGGGACCTGTCTGTCAGTTGTATGCTTGCATGTGCACAGCCACTACTGGTTCTCTGGCTGGACAACTATGAATTGATTGCGCAGTGAGAGGATGCGCTTCACAGAGACATTAAGGGCATGAGGCTTCACACAGGCATCCACAGGTCTTTCTGTTGATTTCTAACACGCTCTCTAGTCTCAAAGGGCCAGATGTATGAAACATTTTAACCCCTTCCATGCTGATGACGGAATCGCTCCGTCATCAGCTACAGTTGAGCTGTGCTGATGACGGAGCGGTTCCGTCATGGCCCGGCCGCCGCGCCTGCGCGGCGCTGATTTCGCGCCTGCGCGGGCGTTCTAAAGAGCGGGGCGGGTCATGACGGAACCGCTCCGTCACCAGCACAGCTCAACTGTAGCTGGTGACGGAGCGGTTCTGTCACCAGCATGCGGCTGCCGCGCGGCCGCCCCGCCCCTTTAGCGCTGCGGCGGAATAGCCGCCGCAGCGAAGGGGTTAACAATCGCAAATGTTCAGATTCGGTGTTTGCGACTGATAAAATGCTTTTTGCAATGTACTACTTCTAATTTTCGGAGTAAAAAAAGATTTCCCAACTCCTAAAATGGGATTCCGAATGTATATGAATTTCGATATCTGGAAGGGGCATGTTGTAGGCGTCCCTTCTAAATACTGAATGGGTATCTTATATGGGTATAAATGTTTGCGACTGAAATCCAGTTGCAAAAAACGGACATTTTACGAACCCCAAGTTGAAATGGTAACCCATTTGGAAAAGGGAAGGATTCCCTTTAGGACCTCTTCCTCTTTGTGAATTAAAAAAAAGTTTGTTGGGAAGTAGATAGTGGCCCATGGGACAGCTGCCATTTATCAATCAAAAAAAAAATCACTTTTCTTTTTAAACACAGCCCTATTCTCTTTAAGGAAAATGGGCTACATAAAGAAAAAAAATGTTGCTTTATTGAAAGTCATCGCAGACTTAGTTGCCTACTAACCTCAGTAGCCCACCATCCCAGTGATGGCCTCTAATCTGAGTTAATCGAAATTTGTGACCTACCCTACGAATATTAATAAGGTAGGTTAGATTGCGACCTACTCAAAATCTGAATTTTTCTAACTGAACGGACCTGTTTGTACATAGATCCCTTTGTGGTGGTGTATATAGATCCCTTTGTGGTGGTGTACATAGATCCCTTTGTGGTGGTGTACATAGATCCCTTTGTGGTGGTGTGCATAGATCCCTTTGTGGTGGTGTGCATAGATCCCTTTGTGGTGGCCTTCTGACATTGGACCACCTCCTCTCCGGTTAAGTCAGTTAAGAACTTGGGTATTGTTCTCAGTGATAAACTGTCTTATGTGAATCAACTACTGCGGTTACTTCGACTGCTTTTGCCTCTCTACAAACTGTCAAGAAGCTTTTCATTCCGGTCGACTTGCAGAAGACTGTGATTACAGCACTGGTACTAGCACGTACTGACTACTCTATTGGTCTGTATATGCACGCACATTAGCATGTTCTGAATAAACTGCAGATCCTGCAGAATGCATCAGCCCTTGTGCTTCTTACGATTCCTAAGTATCTTTCAATTTCCCAAGCACTCAAGAAATTACACTGGCTTCAAGTTAGGAAAGTAATTACTTTTAAAGCACTCTGTTTAGTGTATAAGGCACTCCATCAGCATGGCTCTTTCTTTCCATGAAGAGTTTTTCATGGTACACACTAGTTAGGTCCCTACGCTCGGCCTTGGGGTGACCATTTGTTTTTGAATTTTTTGGTAATGTGAGGATCTAGGATTTTGTAGGTATGGGAAGCCGCCTGGCCTATTCTTTTAAGTTTCCCCAATAGGTCAGGTAAGTCTGGTTTGTGAAAGCTCTTGTGAGAACTGGTTGATATTTTAAGTTTTAAGAAATTGTAGAGCTCAATTGGAGGGAGGTTGTAGCTTGAGCTTTGATCAGCAAAGGAAATGGGATTAGATGTTGAACCTAGATCGCTGATGCAGTTAATGCCTTTTTCTGCACTTGTTTTCCAAGGCAAGGTTTTCCGATCCAGCTTGAATTTATGGTTGCACCACAGGGAATCTATGGTAGAGTCCATGAGCCGGATGGGGAGTGTTTTGTCAATGCGACGGAGAGCTGATGCTGTATAGCCTATTATGGGGTAAGAGTGGGAAATGGGTAGATTTTTGATGTTTTGCATAGTTAACGTCGGTTTTAGTGGGAAAGGATGTAGTAGGTGTGTTTCAGTTTGCAGCCAAGGGGGTGAGGAGTCCAAAGAGTTCTTGAACCACTAGTAGCCCTGGCTGCCAGGAAAGATTGTTGGTATCCATGGGAGTCAGACAAATTTAGACCGCCTGTTTTTGTTCAATTTTAGAGTGGGCCTGCTATTCTGGCTCTCCTTCCTTGCCATATACATTTTGTAATGACTTTATCTACAGACTTGAAGAATTGGGTGGTTAGGTTTATAGGCAGCATGCTTGAGATAAAGTTGTGGAGTGGTGCAATCATCATTCTTATCGTGTCTATTCTGCCCCACCAGGTTTTAGGAGGCCTTGATGATTAAATGTCATTCATTTAATTAATTTAATTATTGGACCTTTATATCAACATCATAGGTAAAGCAACAGGTCCTGACAGTTTACAAATTATATATTTGTTTCTTTTTATTCTTTCGATTTTTTGTGAGTTATGTGTAAGTCTCCTTCTCTGAACGGGTGGATTGTCCAGTTTTTAGAACTACACAAATTATAGAGTTCCCCTATTGTTCCCCTTCTGTCTCCACTCAATAAGCTTCATTGTAAAAATTCCTGTTATAACATTCGAGGTGTACTTGTGAAAGTTTCTTTTATGTCTTATGTTGATAATCTCAAAAGACTAACTGTCCCGTATATGCAAGGAAGGAGAAGGGGGGAAGGAAGGGGTTGTAGCAAGAGTTAAAATACAATTAGAGTAAAGATCACGCTGAGAAATATTTAGGATTAATGAATTTATCCTGCTCTCAATAATTTGTTTTGAAACAATGTTTTCAAATATTTAAAAAAAGAATAATAACATGTTTTTTTGGGAATACCATGAAAAAACATGCAGCTTGCCTTTATTTCCATACTTGGTTACTTTTTGGGTTGTGAAACTCTCGGGGTATGATCCTTATCAATCTGGGATTCAGGAATCCTAACAATTGCGCTTGGAACGGGAACAAGCAACCAGGGCTCCGCACTAATGCTATAAAGCTATACATAATTTTAGGATGAGTATCTCCATATACTGTACTTCGGGATGCTGCGGTAGCTCCAACTCTGAATGTTGCGCAAGTTCCACAGTTATACCCAATAACCCTGATCCTAACTAAGGGGGTTAAATCCGTTTTGGGTGCAACTCCCAGTTGCACTGGAAACCGAATTCTAGGCCAGGGAGTAGTTGCCATTTTGGTGCCCTTTTGCCTCTTTCTTCGCTGCACAGGTGCTTTGCTCATGTGTGGATTACATACAATGCAGTACTTGCCCACAAGGCTATGGCAGGTAAAGCCTGTAAGTAACCTATTGGCATATACCATGACATTTCGATTTGAGCAATGCACAACATTGTTGTTTCCCACCCTGGAATGCATTCCAGGGTGCACAAATTGGAGTTGCACACTATTTGCCAATAAAATCATCGCAGGATTTTACCTACCGTTCGCTTGTGGGCAAATAGCGATGATTGTACAGTTTGCACAGAGTTAAATGGCACATGTGAAATTAGCACATTTACAAATGCCATCCGACTTGGTTTCCTTTTTCAGTTGCAAATTGCAGTTTGCGCTCAAAGTGCACATGGATGCTTAGTTCAAATTAGGGTCCATGAAAACAAGTCTTTTGGATTCAGATGTATGTTGGTGCTTTGCTGATGTAGCTTTTGTAAATACAACTACTATAAAAAATAGATTTTCTGACTTCTTCAAATAGCATTGGATCAGCATAATAGCAAATGTAACTCTTTATGAATAAAGAGGGTCTGGCTGAAAACGACTACTACCACCAACTTGTCATCATGGAATCATGCTGCTCCGAATTCTCCCTGATAGGATTGTCCTGGTATTGGCACTGGTCACCTCCAGAATCGATTACCAGAACAAAAGTATGAACAAGCAACAAAAAGCCTATAGCGTTACCGCCTGCTTCATTGTTGCCTTCGAACGCTCACACCATATCTCACCCGCTCAGATGTCCCTGCATTGACTTAAACAAAACAATGAATTTAGCTCAAATCTTGTTTCGGGCACAACTACCATTAATTGCCATATGTTTCCAACACATTGCCACATTCTTGGCCTGTGGTTAGTCTTTTTCTAAACAGACTAGCCGCCCATTTGTGAGATACAAAAGTTGTATTTTATTCTATTCTATTGCAACATTTACGTAGCTTTCGCTACCCTTATTTGCTACATGGGCCGCATGTTCTCTTTGTTTTTGATCCTATGGGGGAAATGTTTCCATGTCGTGTGTGATGACCACCAAGGTGCGGTTATCCTGTAATGGGAAGTTGTATTTCCATGTCCTGTGCGATGACCTAGCAGGCGTGTTTAGCTTCTTATGGTATGCAGGCCTTATTAGTGTGGTGGATGAAGAGGTGTGAGAGAGTGGCATGCAGTTTATAGTTTTCAGTAAGCTGGTAGCTTTGAGAAGTTCTGCAGGTCCCTTTATAGTATTTTTTATGACCAAACTCCATTTATCTGGTCACTACGCTGAGTTGTCCAATCCAAGATATTTTCTTTAAAAGTGTATGGTCCTGATCAGGCATTGTTGGCAAGAGAATTGGTGGAAGATCTCTTGGGATTGACTTTGGTACTAGCATCCCATATCTGATTGACTTTGTGAGCTGCAAAGAAGCAGTCATAGTATGTAGCTAGTTGTGACCTTCAGTAGTGGAGTAGATTAGAGTCCATTAATTGGCCAGCGGTATGTGACATATCTCTTCATTTGTTCCATGCCTGTTCAATTTTTGATTACAAGGGACTTTCCAACCCCATTACCTGATGGGGGAGAATGTAGTAGCCCATCTTGGTCACAAACTGGACACCCCTTCAGGGAGATGTCAGATTACTGCGTGGTGAAGTTTCAGCATGCAGGGACCCTCGGTGTCAGCTGAAGGGCCTCCTCTGCTAATCAATCGGGATGCTCATTAATAATAGAAAGCAGTCTTGTGATGTACGTGTAGATTATTGATGTTATGGATATGTAGATAGCCCTGTCGCCCCATGGATGAAGACAGGACGACATTTGTACATAGTACTGAAAGAGGCCTAGTACATGATGATCGGGGCCTTGTGATAATGTTGTGCGAAGCTAGATGTGTAAAGAAAGTAGTTTCAGAACATTGTCGTACATGCAAATATGTGCAAAAGTTCACGGCTGAAATGTTATTGTGAGACCAATTTAAGAAATAATCTGCTTTGCTACATGGGCCTAATCCGGGAACATAACAGTGTAGTGCTGGTCCACAGTAATGCTGATTGCATTGCCTGATGATCTATTGTGATCTTTGGTGCCTGCAGGTATCAAAAGTTACCTGCAAAGATGCCCCCCATCATCTCCTTTAGGAGTTGTCCTCTGATATCAAGTAAAGATGTTTGTCTCCCAGCTCGGTTATATTTGAAATGACAGTGATTGGACTCCTGCACCCTAGAGTCTTTTTCTAAATTTGTTTACTAGAAATGATGCTTGGTGATTGATTTATAATGTAAGGGTCTTTATGGTCAAGCGATCACTTCTTGTACAGCAGGACAAACAAGCAAAACGATACGGTTGATTGAGCAAAATAAACAATGATAATGTCAGAGAAAAACTGAACTGGATTTTCTGCATTCTCAACTAGAATTTTTGATTGAGCCTTTGCCTCTACTTCCTGCTACTCTAGAGCTTAATCTTCAGTTATTTTAAATTTCAGCTTCAATGGTTTGTTTTAAATTCAACAGTTTCCTCTTGCAAGCTTAATAAGCATGGTTTGACCTTAAATGCAATTATGGGTCTATTGACAAGACCTTTGATTGGCGATTATTTTGTCCCCTCGCCTGTCCGCCTTTGTGCTGAGAAATGTTTTGTTAATACAACTGTTCTTGGTTTATTCTTACATCTCTGCTGTAGCATTTATAGAATTTTCTATGTTTTAAACAGTTTGATCAACTTGCTGTTGAGGATTTTTTTCTTGTGTTCTTGTTGTAAATACTTTTCTTCCCTTTAATAGCTTGTTTTGTATATTGCCTTAAACTTGCTGCCAATCCTTTTCCCATTACTTATTCAGATTTGTATAAGTGTAGCAGCGGTGAGCCAGGGCATTTTGCCCTTGCCTAGCAATAGTTGGGAAGATTGTCTGCATGGGTGACAAGGGAGGAAAGGCAGAGCATTCTTTGCATCCAGAGTGAGCCTATGGCCTAGAACTCCCAGTGTTCCAGGCTTTTCCCTTTGGAACTCACCCCATAGACCATACCTCCTCGAATAAAACTTTCTGGGGTACCAGAAAGCTGATAAAAACGTATTATTCTGACAGGCCTTTGCTTTACAATAAATCTGCCTACTCCCAAAAGGGGAGAACTACTGGTTATGGGATGTCCCTGTTTCCATCGCAATTCCCCATAACCTTCCCAGCCACCTCCAATCAACATCAGTGCATTTAGGAAAGTGCCCTCAAATATGGGCAAGCAGACAATCTCTAGCTACCAATGTTTCTGTCAACAAATATATTATATGAAGGAAGATGTAGATAATGACTAGAGCTGTGTGGGATGACTCTGAGTGGATGAAACCACAGGAGCTGGTGACAGTTACTTATTTTACAGTTTCTGCAGTCACATTTCTTCCTTTGGTTGACATTTATACATGATTACAGCCTCAACTTAGAAAATCAACATTACTCCCCAAGATGTGTGGGCTTCGCACCCTGAGGTTCGTGCAAAACAGAGTTATTTTGAAATATAGGCATTAGTGTCTAAATAGGTCAATTTTATCTAAAAGCTGACATTTTGTTCTAGAGAGAGCTGCTCACAAGATTGCATTGTGTGAGGAAAGTGCTTCATGCAATTATTTTCTATTTAAATTTAATTTGCAAAGGTAAACCATGACATTCTATGCGGACAGATTCATCCTGTAGCATCAGTTGGCAACCTATGTTTTTAGCTGTCATTCTTGTCTCAAAGCGGCAAAACCTGTTTATAACAGGACAATCAATGCAAGGACAGTTAATTGGAGATTTCAACATTGTAATAAAAAAACTCTTTGTTAGGCGGAGATGGGTAGAAAAGAGATGGAAAAATATACTTCAGAAAAATGGATCTCACAATGTTTTGCTATCTACGTGTATACCTTACAACGACATTCAGGGGTCGGTAATTAGTACATTTTTAATACCCATCTCATATGTTGATAAATTGATCAATTAAGTGACTGATTATAAGCATGGTGTGAGCACTGTAGCATGTCTTAAATATCCACCATTGCAGGTGCCTCGATACATTTGTGATTCAATACATTTTAATTAAATTTAAATTATTGGACACATCTAATATTACAACCATTACCCCCTACCTATTTGCCCTCCCTATGGCCCCCAGTCCCCACCATGGGTGATTTGCTGTGTGTAATGAATATCATGGGAAGGCTGGTTTGGAGAATTATCTAAGATTATTCAAGGCATGCAGCTCCTAAGGAGGGAACTCCACAGAGTCACTCAACAGCCATGCCGTTCAACTGTTGCGGGGGATGAGCTGCAGCTCCATCAAAGTTTTTGGACATGTCAGCGGTTTAAACCTGTCGGTGAAAAGGCCCAGTATCGAGCCCCACTGTTCACTAAAATGTGTTTCCGTGTCCCCAATGTTGTGACAGTTCTCCATTCCTCATACAAGCCATGGTCTGTGATAACCAGTCTTTTCTCTTTACATTTTTTTTTAGGCATCGCATTTGTAGATATATATATCACTTTGGCATATTTGGCAAGCTCAACGTTACACCATCGTTATACAACTTCTACATGCTGCACTGTTGACATCCCTGTTGTATTCATTACTCCCGGCAGCATATCCCAATTCAAAATACATTTCCCGCTACTCAGTGCAGTATCTCAGCATATATGTAGTGGTTGTGCACATTTGTGTCATGTTGCACGACTTTTCGCTCCTAGGTTTGTTGTGTGGCGTGTTCGTCTTGTTGTTGTAGGTGTTCCCTCAATGGCTGCCATAAGCCCTTTGGGCAAGATATAGGGGGCTGGAGTTCTACGAACAACTCGCTCGTTGTGTCACAGTGCATCATACTCTTAATCCAGCTTTTTACCTTGGGTTTCTGTTTACTGCCCCAGTGTATAACTATTTCTTGCTTTGCCAGTAACATTGCCATTGCTATGAATCTACACATGCTCTTAGGGATCTTGTCTACATAGCCCAGTAAAGCTAATAATGGGGAGTGGTCCAATTGCAACGCGGTCATCTGTTGTACTTCCCTGAATATGTCTTGCCAGTATGAAACTATCGTGGTACATGTCCATGTCGTCTGTGGAAATGTGGCTACATGTAAGTTACATTTGGGACAGTGCACAAATCTGGCGCTGTCCATGCGAACCATCTGCTGTGGCGTTATGTAGGCCCTTCTTAGGATCTTAAAGTAGATCAATTTGTGTCTGTGATTACATGAGATTAGTTTTGTTTGTGTACTACAGCTATTCCAAGTTTTGTCAGTGAGGGGATGCCCCAGGTCAGCTGCCCAGGCATCCCATACCTTGGCGTCGTGTTGCGGTATGAGCACAAGTATAACTTTATATAGTCGGGACATAATGTGCTCTCCGCTGTGGTAGTCAAATTTAAATGTGATTGGTGCAAATTCTTCACGGCTCTTAAGGCTCTCTGCATATGGGCCAGAACAAAGTGGTCCATGAAAGAAGATGTTTAAAACCAGGGGTCCTCTATGTGGGAGAATACATGCCCATTAGGGAACAATGCTACCTATGCCCAGACGCTGAAGGGTGCATTTCCTTCATGTGTCCAGTATGGGGGAGCCATGGGTTGGCAAGTATTGGTAGTGCTGGGGAGTAGAATGTCGTCCCCCCTGTTTTTCTGAGTAACCGCAACCATGCCCAGCATGCAGTGTACAATGTTTGGATATCGTGGGGGTCTCGTGACATCTCAACGGGCAGCAGTGAACTCAATGGGGTGGGGTCCGCCATGTCCCTCTCTGGCTTAGTGTACAGCACATACCAGTCTTTTCTCTTCGGTGGTTCTGTCTTATTATAGGCAGGAATTGGGACCCGAAAGCCAGTGAGTTGGTGTATGTCTTCCTGTAATTCATCTCAGTCTTATTTTGCTTCAATTGGATAGAACATGTGTGCCCCGCTCCCCATAGACTCTCCAACATGTCTCTAGTTTCATTGTATCTATTGCATGTAGTTTCACTGGGGTGATGTTCCATCTTAGCAGTGGTTTCGAACTGGATTCAGCTCCACCCACACTTGTGGTAAGTTCTCTTTCCCAAGAACCCTGAAAGCTCTACTTTGGTACCCCCTTGGCAGTCCTCAATATTGGGTACAATTTTGAGACCAGGTCTGGCCTGTATGTGCCGTCCGTAACAATGTCGCGAGTTGATCCCCCTTTATTTTATTTATTTTTTAATTTATTTTTGAGATTTGTAAAGCGCTCAAATACCCGTAGGTGTCTCGGCGCTACGGACAGCGGTATATACTGGGCGGAGTGCGTTATTGATTGAATAGCCAGGTTTTGGACATTTTTCTAAAGGTGAGCAAGGACTGACATGATCTGATCTGTAACGGAAGTGAGTTTTAGAGTTTAGCCATTGTGACGATAAATCGCTTATCGCCTCATGTAGCAATTTTGACGCAGGGAACCTTCAGCAAGAATGCAGTGGCTGAGCGTAAAGCCCGGTTAGGAGTGTAGGTTGCTAGCTCCTTTATTAGAAATTGAGGTCCAGAGTTACGGGTGGCCTTAAAGGCGATGCACAAAGCCTTAAATTTAGTGCGATTCTCCACCGAGAGCCAGTGATACTTTTTGATGACATGAGAGATAGGCTTAAACTTGGGAGTTCTGGATAACATTCTGGCTGCTGCGTTTTGGACCAATTGTAGCTTTTGGATGACCTTCTTTTGTGTATTTACAAACAGCCCGTTACAATAGTCTATAGAGGACATGACTAGAGTACTGACCAGAGTCTTTCCGGCATTCAAAGGAAGGAAAGGTAGAATTTTCTTTATCATTTGTAGTTCAAACAGTGAGGCCGAGACTACCGAGTTGGCATGCGGTGAAAAGGTCAATCTATCTTCAAATATGACGCCCAGGTTCCTGACCTTGGTGACTGGAATCGGGGGGTGGGGGAGGACCCAAAGTATGAGGCCACCAGGACTGAGACCAGACGGGGAATAGCTTGCTGATTGTCATGACCTCTGTTTTGTCGGAGTTCAACTTAAGGCAACTGATGGCCAGCATGCCTTCGTGGAACTCGGCTGCCACTTTGTCACCGTTGTTGTTTATTGCCAATACCAGTTGTGTGTCATAGGCGTAAGATGTAAGGTCCATCCCGTGTGCTTTGATGATTCTGGCTAAGTCCGACACATAGATGTTGAAAAGTGTCGGACTCAGCGATGAACCTTGTGGTACACCACACGGGAGGGCTAATTGGGTAGAGTGAAAGGTGCCCAAATTTACCGATTGGGTGCTTGAGGTGAGAAAGGATGACAGCAGGTCTCTTGCCTTGAGTTGGATGCCCATTTTAGTGACACGGTCGATTAGAATGTTATGATTCACCGTGTCAAAAGCAGCTGAGAGGTCCAGCAAAATGAGAACTGCTGTACCGCCCTGGTCGAAGATGATTCTGATATCTTCCGACGCCTTAATGAGCGCAGTTTCTGTTCCATGCCCTCTGCGAAAACCAAACTGAGTATCATCTAATAGGTGATGATCTTCAATAAATTTAGAGAGTTGGCTGTTCATTACCTTCTCAACGTATTTAGCTGGAAAAGGTAGGCTGGCTATGGGCCTGCAGTTTTTAATGTCTTCCGGATCCAAATTTGATTTTTTCAGCAAGGGTTTCAGAGTGGTTTTCTTCCAGGAAGTAGGATAGATACCTGAAGCGAACATGGAATTAAAAATGTTCATCCAAACAGAAGCCACCTGATCAGCAACAGGTGTAAGTTCAGCCGGCGGGCAGGGGTCATTAGCTGAACCTGATTTAATTGAAGACATAAGGTTGAGAATCTGGTCTGATGTTGTATTAGCAAATTGTACTAATGAATGTTCAGGTACATCCTCTGTAAAAGGTAGATTCGTAGAGTTTGTCTGGGTGGAAAATTTTGAATACATGTTATTTACTCTTTCAAAGAAGTAATCTGCTAGGGAGTCGCACAGTGACTGAGAGGGAACAGGGGCAGCAGTGGATGTCGAACCTGATCATTCGGAGACTACTCGGAATAGCTGCTTGTTGGAATTTTTCGCAGCTTCAATCTGTGCAACGTAGTAGTTACTTTTTTCCCCTGTGATTAAGAGTTTGTATTTAGCGAGAGTCTCTTTATAAAGGAGTATTTCCTGACTGGAGTACAGTTTGCGCCGTTGTCTTTCCCATTTGCATGCCAAACGTATGTGTTGTGGAACCTTTCACTCTGAAAACGAAGGGGGACTTTAATGTTCATCACATCTCATAATTTGTGTTTTGCCAAGTTCTAGTGATCCCAAAATTGTCTCTGCTTTAGCTCGTTGTCTTATCTATGGGAGCCAACATGCAATCCAAAAAGCACCACTGCTTTTCTGTCTCCTCCCTTCACCTTTCCCACAAGAATCTCAACTGGACTGCACTGTAGATGAAGTCTGAAATTCCTTTAGCAAATGGGTTTCACCATTTGAGTCCACCAGGAGGTTTTGCTTCTGAGTACCCATATTTTAGACTTTTACTGTGAGGGAGTCTGACTACCAGAGTCTCCCTCCTGATAAATTAATGATATTTGGACTGAGTGTGTTAACATCAAGTGTCCACCTTTTATGATAAGGTCGCTGCTGCACAGCTAGAGTAAGGGGCACTGGGAGTGAATTTACAGTCCCCATTAACCTACATCCACACCCCATGGAACTTCAAGATTAGTCATATTTCTCTGGCTGAACTCATAATCAGATTCCAGACCTTTTTCCCATCTGCTGAGCTAAGTTCAATATTCTAGCCCCCAGCAGAGGGATCTAGGGCCTCCCCACACACAAAAAGGCAGTTAACAGTGATTGACTCAGTTCCTGGGTAAGGAGATGGTGAGGAATGAAGAGGAAACCTGCGTGTGATAATGATCTTGTAACGCTACCCCCGGGCAGTGACAGCTGAAGCCCACTGGAGCAAAGGATGGAGCCCCCGGAGCCAACACAGAAGAGGCAGACCTTTAAAGTTCTGGTGGCAAGGAATCAGTCAGCTGTGTCAGCTAGGGGCAGAGCTGAGGTCCCTAAAGCAGCTCTTACCAGAGAAAACTTGGTCGCCATCTTGAATGTCCCAAAATGCTGTGCAGGAGGGTTGGGACAGGGGTGGAGGGATTGGCCAAGGATTGACCAGGGGTGTGTAGCATCCACAACTTTCCACCACCACTTAAAAATCCTTGTACAATAAAGAGAAAGGAGAAAAGATGCTAAACCTGTTTAGACCTGTGTGCTACAACAACAAAGGATTCCCAGTTGGAAAAGAAGCCACCTGATGCCGTGCAAAGATGGGCTAATGACTTTTACTCCAGCTGACGCCCATGGCTAAAATGAGCTTTCTCAGGGCCAGAGGCGCTGGCACCCTTATCCTCCAGAAAGAACAGTTAAGGAATAGATCTGTCCGGGACCATGGAGGGTTCTCCTGGAGACTTCTGTGGAGTGGTCTTGGACTCCGCTGACACACAGGTGCCCTTCAATAAACTTGCAGGCTGTGAGACTGGGGGAGTGCGGTACTACACTGTGTGTATGTTGCTGGCTGGTTGCCCCAGAGAGGCTGCACACAATAACCCTGCCAGCAGGAGAATAGCAGCAAGAGCCAGTCAGAAAACTGGTCTAGCGCAGGGAGTCACAGAACTGTGATCCCCACAAAAAAGCTTACTGTAGAGGCCAGGAGGCCTATAGAAGTTCTCGTGGTCCTGGTGGCTATGGCTGGCCACCAGGAGGAAGAACCAACCGAAGATGGATCTCTGCCTACGCTGTATCTCAAATGCTCTGCTGCAGCCTCTTCTGCCTGTGCCCATTCATAGAGTTCTTTTTTCAAGCCTCCAAGATTGGTGCCTGAACTGCCTTGCCGGTTAGTGATATTGCTCTTTTGGCTTGCACAAAGGCAAAATACTCAAATTTATAATTTAACTTATCTTTTTTGGGTCTGTCCATTAATCCCAAGAGGCATATTTTAGGATCATGTATGCCTTCCCTTTGGGCTCATCTAACCACCTGGTCCATCAGCGATGTTCATAACTTGCATAGTGTCGATCATACCCAAATCATGTGATAGAAGGATGCATCAGCCTTATGGCAACTAGGGCATGTATGTGGTACTGGGGATACATTTTGGTGAGGTGTGCTGGAGTCAGATAAGTGCAGTGGAGGTAGTTCACTTGTAACAGTTTAAATCTTGCATTTCTTGGGATCTTAGACATGTCTTGTGGAGTCATTTATACTCTGTACAAGTGAACTTTGTGTCAATGTTTCTTTCCCACTTCTATCTCAGACCCGAATCTGTGATATCCTCACTGCTTTGTACCAGGCTGTTACTGCATTTCAATTACCTCCCTGGGATAACATCAAGTGTAAGACCTGATCTGTGTCAGGTGCCTCCATTTGTGAGCCTCATGTTGACCTTTTCACCCTGCATATCGCTATATTTATCAGAAACTGACCTCTCCTGGAGGTCATCGAAAGTACTCAAGATACCGGAGTAGTATAGTTGACCCATTGTGGCGAGTTGAACCTCGTCCCAAGGTTGTCCGTCATATGTATTGAGCTGCGCACTCAGTTTAAGGACACATCTTATTAGGAGCTCTGTGGAGTATACATGTTGAACACCCATTCTTTGCCTGAAGTGCTCCCAAAAGTGTTTAGCTACCTGCAGCTGACTCTTTTGTTAGCCCTTCTGATATTTTCGCCATTATACATATTCTTCAGTTGGAGTTCCACCCAGCCCCCTCATCACATAGTCAAGTTAAGGGCATAGCACTTGACTCATCAGTGCCGGCACCCACTGTGCCAAGTGGTAGGTGGATTCGGAATCAGGTGGCCCGCAAACCCCTCTCATCTGTGGGTAAGTAAAGTGTCTACAGAACTACCCTGCGCCTGCCTGTGCCCCACATCAAATCCATTAATATTGCCTTTAGGTCAGAAAAAAACGACCTCCCAAGTACCAGTGGTGTACTGGTGAAGAAGCAGCGCAGTCACAGCAGAAAGACCATGTTGACCAGTGCCAGTCGATGCATGGGCAAAGGAAGTTTCATCCAGAAGCCCACAGATGCCCCAGCAGATGACAACACCTTCTTAAAGTAACCTGCCAAGATATTTTTATTTTCCCTATAAATATTATAAATATTTTGCCTATAAATATTAATACTCAAGCACTTAACTCCTTCGGTGCTCATGGCGAGCCCAGCTCGTCATGCGTCACAGTGGAGTAGTGCTCATGAGATGGGCTCGTCATAACGGCTGTGCTCCGCCCACGCGGGATTGATTCCCTGCCAGTGTGGGCAAATTAATCAGTGGGCGGAGTCGTAACGAGCCCAGCTCGTCATGAGCACAGCTCCACTGTGACTCATGATGAGCTGGGCTCGTCACGAGCACCGCGGCGCCGTGCTCACCCCCCGCACCATGGGGAAATCACCCCCACAGCGAAGGGGTTAAATGTGTGATATTCGAATTTGAGGCCTCTTGTGTCTATCCAACTGTCTCCCCATCATTGTGTCCAACTATTGTGCCAATACATGTCGTGGACCTATTTATAACCAGGCCGGATATAGCCCTAAAATCCTCCAGCTCAGCCAATATTCAAGGTAGTGCCTTGTTTACGCCCCCTCGTACAACAATATGTTGCCTGTGTACAGTGAAAGTATATGTTTATGGCCCAGGGTCTCTAGTCTTGGCTGTCAGTGATGTCTCTCATACGTTTAGCTTAGGGATCCATTGCCAGGGGAAGACAAGTGGCGACAGGAGACAACCCTGTCTAGTGCCCCTGCATAATCTTTTTTGGTTGTAATTGAGCTTATAGTAGTGGTGCTCATAACAGGGAAGACACAGGATAGAGTTTCAGTTTCAGGATGAGTTTAATCTAAATATAGAGCATATCATAAGGTATAAGAGCAAGAGCAAGTTAATGAAATGGTGAATTTATGATTAAATGCATATTTTTGATAAATTCTGTTAATTGATGGGCTTTATTTACATTTCAGACCCCTGACGAAGGGCACATTAGCCCGAAATGCACTGGGTATATATATGCACGGTTCCCAAGGATATAAGGTGAATTCTAACATGCTACAGAATAAGGCCTGGATTGGCATTTCTGCTGCATTCAAAGTGTGGAATTACACTATCCTTGTAATAACATTGAAGAGAACTTTTGGAATAAAATATGGATCACAATGGATTAAATGGTTTAAATTTGGTTCCTGAATGTTAGACTCCTTAAATGGTCTGCTCGGTTAGCTGTAGCGGCTTGAATCTGGAGGGTGATTACCTACCAGTTTGAATGGTGCCCTGCATTTCTGCCACTACTCCTTGTAGCTCCTGTCTTTACCCTCGCTGTGGGTTGCGTGTATAGGAGTTTGATCCAGATCCTGATGTTTACCCCAAATTCCATGGCCTCTAACATGTCTAACTAATAATTCAAATGTAATGGTTTAAAGGCTTTCTCCATATCAGTGGGGATAGCTGCTGCAGTTGCGTGTGTCTAAGTTGCACCATCCAGTACACTGAAGAACCTTCGTATATTAGGAGCAAATTACCTGGATAAACCCATTCTGGTCTGGGTGTACTATGTGTATTCCCCTGCACCCTTTTTGAAATTACCTTTTCAAGAATCTTGCAATCAATCGTTAACATCAACAGTGGTTGATATGACTGACAAGACATTGGGTCATTGCCTGCTTTAGGCAACAAAGCTATAACTGTATCTTGCGTTGTGCGCAGTAGAGCTCAGTAGCCTCACTGTATACTTCCAGCAAGTGTCAATTAATGTTGGTAAGTTCGTTAAAACTCAGTCAGGAGTCCATCACTGTTGGGTGTTTCCCCCGCTGACAATTGCTTCATGGATGATTGTATTTCCTCTGTTACCAATGGAGCTTCCAAGTCTTCAGTTTACTGTGGTGTTTGTTGGCTAGTCTAGCCGTATTTAGCCCACTGCCGTATAGCTGTCTATAATAGCACATGAAGAGCTGATTTATGTCTGTCTGAGTGTGCAATTGAAGTCTGTCATTATGTCTCAACACTGTCAAGGGGGCTCGTTACCCATGAGGGTGGGTCAAGTGAGCTAACCGTTAACTGACTTGTCTCTGTCAAGGTGTTGTTGTGCTACATAGTCTCTGTAATCATTGAGGTTTAGCCTGATACTTACATTTTTGTGCTACGAGTGCCATATTCAATAGTGCTTGCTGCCTGCTCTAGTGTATGCAATTCGTCTTCAACTCTATCTAGCTGGTCCTGCAGTGTTGCCCACATCTTCACTGTAGTCTTGATGTACATTTCTCTGAGATAGACTTTGCAGGCCTCCCATTTCATCCTAATTGGACTTGAAATACTGATCTATTTAGTCTGCAACTGAGCGCACAAATACTGGTCTTCCAACATCCTCAGCTGATGCTGCCAGATCGGGATTTTGGTAGGCACCCTTCCTCATTGTTGTGTGTGTATAGCAAGAGGTCGTGATCAGGCAAGGTGCGTGCTAAATAGTCGTGGCTATGTAAACGTCTGTGTGCGTGTGTAGATCATGGACAGAGGAGAAATAGGAGAACTCCAAAATCGTAGGTAATAATGCCCTCTAGCTATCTGCAAGTTCCCAGCTAGTCACCCATACTGAGAGTGGTTCAGCAGTTTTCACTGCTGTTGTTCATTGTACATGGAATGGGGGGATTGCGATCTATCCTTGTGTATGTCTATTATACAGCTCTAGTCAGCCCCTACCTGCAGCCGTATAAGTGGGTCAGAAGACAATAAGAAATTAAAGGCCAGATGTACGACCCACCAATTTGTGACACGAAAATTGCATTGCATTTGCGACTCGCAAATTGGGATGCACAACCAGTGGGGGCTGGTGAAGTTTGATAGTGGTGGGGCTGGGCTTGGCTGAAGTGTCAGGGGTGGCACGTTAAAGGGTCATGATATTTTTTGGTACACAATGTACATGCACAGTTTGCCACACACAAACTATACACAACCTAAATAATATACAATCAAGGAGTCAAAATAAAACATTACTATTATGCATACATTATAGTGTACTTATTCATAGCTCACACACAAATATACAATACACAGTGTGTGCGTGCGGACTAAACTAAGTTAATATTAGTATTAGTTATTATTCTGAACACGAAGAGCATTTCCATAGTATATTCTCTGGGGAAATTATCTACAAGCAAATACTGCAAATGATGTGCTGAAAAAGTGGGGCATGTAAACATACAGCATGCATACACAACTGGCCGGATACACACAGACTACACTTGGACAATAGTGTACAGTGAAAGCAAGACTGTTGCTTAGAGTCAGCAAAAATGCAGAAAGCAGAGCTAAATAAAAATAAGTCCTTTTCATTTGGTAGCGCGTGCATAACCTTTTTTTTTTTTTTTGTGTCCGGTTTGAAACAGCACCGCTTGGTGAGTCAATCCAATCAAATGAGAGAGATAGATAACTCTCCTAGTGTCCTTGTATATAAACGCTGAGTCTTGATATATGTTTCAATGCTTGTTTAATATTCCATTTTAGACAAAAGCCTGGCTAAGCGTTGGAAATACTTTGGTTTGTGAAAACATAGGGTTGGTGCCCCTTCTTTCTCTGACTGGTCCACTGTCCAAAGTGTTAATGTGCGTGCATAACTTGTATCCACAAATTGGTGTGCAGACGCAGAAAGTCCACAAGGCATCCAAGGAGACTTTGTGTCTCAATGCAAAGCGGCTGGAGGTATCTGCACGGCCAGCCATGAGGGCTAGAAATGTACATTCCAAAGAGAGACTGGCTCTTGCACCCTGTTCAAGAGTCAACAGTGAATACTAATTATGGGGAACAAAGAAAAATATATTGAATAACACTTTAAGACTACAGTATTCAACATTTTCAGCAAAGAGGCCATGTATTTAATGGGCATGGAGCCTTGAACACAACGTTTTGTTGGGGAGTTCAAAAGCTGGAATTGGTAGCTGTACTATAAGGAACTCATACTGATGCTAAGAAGCAACGCAGGGACCATGGTGCGTAAGTTCACAGGGCACAACTCACAGTAAAATAACATCACAGCAGACTCTATCTATGTGGCAAATGTTTCCAATACCTATATGCTGTCCCCAGCCTTCCTTAACTCCTTGCGGATTTGTTAGAGAGTGCAATTTGAATTCACCCAGAAACTGCAAAAGTGAGGACAGCTTTATACAAGTCTACCTTGTAGGCCATTCCCAGACTGGTGCATTCTCCTCGCTTTGCTGCCAGTGACTTCTCCAGGAGACTCCTAGTGACAGCCAAGGTTCCCCCCACCCCTCACACACACACTGCTAGTAATTATGTTAATTTAAATGCTGTTTGAAAGCCTATTTTACATTATAGTTGTTTGAGTAGCTTTCCAAGAGTCACACTGCGTACCATTTATTTTATCTGAGAAGTGTGGCTCAAAGGTTAGAGCGGCAGACCCTGATGCAGAGGTCTAGCCCGGGACTAGGGTTCCATTCCCGTCTCTGCGGGTCTTGGGCTCAATTTCCTCGGACCTGATCATTCTCGCCTCGATGCCTATTCTAATCATGGGTCCCACTCTGCAACTCTGGGCAATAGCTTGCTTAATCTCCACAATGGCCCCAACAACGCTAGGATGCCTGGCTTCACCTTGGGGGTGCCCAGGAGTGGGCACCTCACAGGGAAAAGCTAGGAAGGGTTCTACAGCGGTATGCGTACAAGTGCCGAGATACCCTCATGGGTCAATTCGTGCGCTCTGCAAGTACTACTACATTTACATTTAATACATCTTTATTCTCCTTTGCTGAGCTTCCCAATATCCAATTTATTTCCTGGCTCACTAAAGTAATTTTTTTGTTAAGTCTAACAAATGCCCAACCTCTTCACAAAGTCCACAGAGACAGACCGTCCAATAAAAATAGCTTCTGTCTCGAAAAAACACTTCAGGCAATTTGAAGGAGCTAAATAACAGTCAAGTAACAGGAGTTCATTTTAACGGGCCTCGTTTATTACTACACACTAAGTTGATCGGGCCCAGGGTCTTATTTTTTCTTTAGACACGCACATCCCCTAGTAGTCCACTCACAGGGTTGAAGGCTGCAGGGCACCGTCTGGACTCGAGGGAAGCTTCAAGTTAGGCAATGCCGCCTCCGTTGCAAAGACACAGGCACAGGCACGTGCAAGTGTGCTCCATCTGCGCCACAAGTCTGCTGGCCGAAGTTACATCCTGCATTAACTACTGTGCGGGAAGAAGACACCTCGAGACTGCGCAGTGTGTCTTCAAAAACCTGAAGACAAACTGCGCAGACTCGATTTCCTGTCTTCCTGCAGCCTCTATCCCACCCTTTCCCAACTTGTTCTGTCAGGAGTTGGGAAAGGGTGGGGTGACCGTCCTCTCCACTCCCTGACTGACGTGGAGACCCTGGTACTACAGGGCCTCAGCCTGAAGCGCCCAGGGTTAACTTTACCCAGACGTTATTAGGGGGTGGAGACTGGTCGTCGAGGCTGTGTCTTTGCCGAGTTGATGACCTCACAGGCCTCAGGGTGGCAATGAGATCGTCAGCCCGGAAAAAACTCTTGACTTTGGGCCCGCCCCGGGGCACTAAGTTTATGGAAAGCGTCACTGTGACAAACAGAGTGAGTGGCAGTGTGCAACAGCCCCAACAATCATTATTTCTAGGAGTCAAGGAAAAAGGAACTCACTGTGACAACCTCAACAAGTGTGACAAGAATATATATATGTGAGCTAAAGCTTGCGGGCATGGTTACATTTTCCCATCAGTAGCCGCTCTGTACCGCCCTTATTCACATCATTTGGGTTCTCCTTGCCCAGGAGACAAAGGAACACAGCCTTTCGATGTTATTAAGGCTGCTTAAAAGAACTTGTTAGCGTGATGCAATGTCAGTACTAGATCTTATGAATGGTGGTTTTTTGTTAAATATAAGTGGCGACTGAAAAAGCAGTGCAAAAGTTATATATAAAGTGGAAGAATGAGTGAAAAAATTTAGAAGAATGAGTGGAAAAAAAATGAAAACTGAGATGAAGCATTAAAATTCAACATCTTAGTATTATCCAATTAAAAAAAAAATTAAAAAAAATTCACACATTAGCTCACATATATATATTCTTGTCACACTTGGGTGCATACTTGGGTTTCCACCTCTAGTTAATTTACATTTTGGTTTGTCCATGTTGAGGTTGTCACGGTGAGTTCCTTTTTCCTTGACTTCTAGATATAATGACTGTTGTGGTTATTGAAGTAGGGGCACATATCTAGTTTGGGTCGTTAAACCTGCTCTTGGGCCCTCTTTTCTAAATTGAGGTTGTTGATAGTGTGCAACAGCCCCCCAGCACGGTAATTCATGCTGTTACGTGGTTTATATATATATATTTTTAAAAGAAGCAGTTTTCATATTGCATTTATTTTTAATCTCAAAGCAAAGGGGCGGAGCCCCAACGCCCTTGCACAGGAACCGTTCGCCCCTGTGCACAACAGAGTCTCAGACACTGTTTGCAATTCCTAATGGGGTCGCAAATTGCATGCCTCATTAATATTAATGAGTCCGGTGCAATTTGCGACCCCATTAAGCAGCTTCACTTTGGGTACCTCAGGGTTCCTCCCTTTATTGACCCTGTTCCACATTTATTGGCCCCTGTTCTACATTTATTGGCCCCTTTGGCTGTCCTGATTGAGTCGTTTGGCTTTAAGGTCATCTCGCATATAGGTGACACACAGCTGGTATTTACCATTAGGCTGATGGCAGCCTGCAGGCAGTCCACTTATAAAATCTTTTTGTCCAAGATCTTTGATTGGTAGAGAGCAAGCTATCTGCAGTGTAATTCCAGTAAAACACAAATCTTACTTTTTGGACGTGACATGGAGAACTGGCTCATGAACTTCTAGCCAGAACTCCTATCACCCCCACCACCGTAGCCTGTCATGGTGGCTAGAAATCTGGGTGTAAAGTTCCATCGTCAGCTGTCCTTTCGGCCTTAAGTTCTGTCGATGGTTGGCACATGTGTTGCATTGCTTCGATCTCTAAAAAAGTTTCTGGACCTCCTCCCGGTTTGGACACACAAAACTGTAGTCCATGCCTTGGCCTTCTGTGTAGACAGATTGGCCTTTACAGTCAATTCAAAATGCTGCCCCGTGGCTTATTCTGAAGATCCCTAAATGTGCCTCTGTTTCCCTTGATCTTAAATAGCTTCATTGGCCACCTGTAACAAGAGCAGATCCTGTTCAAGGTCCTTGGCCTGGTCCATTTTGCTTCGTACATTTCTGGTCCTGAGCATCTCTCAGAGTGTGTTTCCCATTATGAGACGACCAGAACTCTCAGCTCAGTTACAGCAGATTAGCGACCGCTGTTTCTGCATTGGCTACTAAGGCGTGGAATCTTTTCCCGCTGAGCTCCCCACACCAGCAATGAGACACTGGTAAGGGAATTCCTTAAAACAAGATTATTTGTCTTGGATTAGTTTGAGCGGTGTGGCTGGGTGTCTTGGCTTTTGGACAGCGCCGGGACACTCCTTGGAGTAGCTGTAGTGCTTTAGAAATCTAGCCATTCACTCATTCATCCAAGCATACCGTACCCTCTACTGCTAACTTGAAGGCAAGGTTATCTTTGAATATGCAGGATATATTTCTCTGTGCTGGGAAGTGGTCAGAAGCTGACCTTTTGGCGCTCTGAAAAGCTAAGACATATCTGAATGCCTGAGGCATCTCCACGCACTTGGAGGCGGTCAGTAAGGCCTGAGCGGCCTGGTTAAAGTCGGAGGTTTGCCTCGTCTTTACAGCACTGCACTACAGACACACTAGCTCCAACGAACACACAGGCCTGCGCTACAATGCCGTTCTGTGCGAAAGTTAGATAACACACCACAACACCACTACCTTAGTACAATTTAAATTTATGGGACACAGGTATCCGCAATATGACGAACAGTGGACATACCTAGTTGCAGTGTGATATTTCATTTCCCCCTAGAATGAAAACCTGCTCAATGTTAGGGAAAGCAGAAATATTTAAAAGGTTAGCAATTGTAGAATAATTTACTGTTGAGTTGGACGTGCTTGGTTTACATATCAGACGCGCGACAGCAAGATCTGATAATGCTATAGGACTATTTGCATACACTTCACTTGTGACAGATGAATACCTTTATTATGCGCTTATTTAATCGTGTGGAGGATGTTTACTGCTTGCCTAGGCACCGAGGGGCTGAGCTTTGCTCTCAGGGGGTTCCGCGTTCAACCCTTTGTTGCAACTCAAAACCTGAAGCGAGTCAAAAGCTCTGTCAGCGGGGGATGATAATAAACATTTATGGGGCATTTGCATGCTGAACGCTTCCCAGCACAATAAAGCTGGTGTTGACTGTGAATGTGTACATACACTTACCTTTAAATCAATGTTCAGGGAGGGTTTCATATTCATGATGATATCGCTCTTCATAACAAAATAGTTTTCTTAAAAACTAGGAACTCTAGAAGACTCTGAACTTTGCCTGACTGCTCTCTATACATTACATTTATGTTTAAGGTCTGCAGTGGTGGACAGCTGGAAGGTAAGTTACCACTATCTGGGAGCTGGGTGCCAACCTCAGAATGTTACAGGGATGTCCTTAGAGGTTTGGGCCTTCCCAAAAAAACTAGCATTGGGTCCACACCCCGGAGGCCATTGTTGTGCGACATACTTATGACATCACCTTGACAGGGTTGGCTCCTCCTTCAGAGTGGAGGACCGTCACCCCACTTAAAAGCTCCAGAGATGAAAAATAAAATGGTAGTTTATTACCATTTTATTTTTCATCATTCCTTCCTGAACCGAGTGTCGGGACGGGGTGGGGCCTGCTGAGTGGCAGCAGTGAGTGGTGGGTAGAGAGCTGCATGTGCATTGTCATAAGTTCGCATGTCTCTTTGTCTTAGACAGCTGGGTTGGGAGCAAGTGCAGGCCTCCAGTGTGCTGGGGAGGGCCGTGTGAGGCTGCTCTCTCCAATCAGGGTTCTGCTTTCATGCTTGTTAACAGCATGTGTGCAGCTCCAGGATTGGTCAAGGGATTTTGCTGGTGCCCGCACTGTAGTTGAAGAAGAGGTACGAAGTCCAGAGTGGAGGACGTGTTCGGTAAGTGTGTTTACTTTTTAATGTTTTAATTTTATTTGTTCGGCCCTCTCCCACCCTCTGCCCATCTGTGCCAGCCGCCACTGCACCTTGCATAGAAGGTTTGGGACGTTGCAGCTTGTGATACAGGTGAAATGCCACTGATTTAACAGAAGTTGAAGATCCTGTTGGAAAGTTTATATGGTTCCACCTTTCCGTTGTTATATTGTTTTTACAGTAGGGGCGGTGTGGTTAGTCGTCAGTATGTCTGGCGCCGCTTGTTTGGAATAGGCGTGGTAAAACATCTTGACCTGTAGCATAGACCCGGTGCAGCTTCTTGAAGAAGAAGTTTGCAATTAACTGCAAATAACATTGTTTATTATTCTTTTATTTTATTCCCAGGTTCACACAGTGTAAACAGCACACACATGGAAAATGGAGAAAATGAAGGAACCACTAAAATTATTGCTCCATCCCCAGTGAAAAGGTGAGTTGGCAAGCAGTGTGTCTTCCATGCCATTTGCACTTGTTTCATCCTATTGTGTCTTTACAGTAAGTTGTAAATCATCAGGGTCTCGCCTTATCCTGTCATTTTAAAAGACAGACTTTTGAAAAGACTCATACTTACCTACAATTAAAACAAATATTAAAATGCCCCCATACATGTTTTAGTTCATCCCAAAATGGCAATAAAATAAGAGATTTCTTTCAATTTCTATAGATAATCTCCCTTTTGTAATAAATGGCAGCCTACTGAAGAAAAGGGCAGTGCAGTGGACAGGGACATAGCGGGTAGAACACATGCTACATTGCATAGGATTTTGGGGTGTCCTATAGCCATTGCTCCGGAAGGACAGGCTGTGGAAGAGTGCAGGAAATTAACTCAGTCAGCCAAGGTCTCTGGTTGCAGGCACCAAAAAACATACTTTAAAAAAATAAACGTTTTTTTTTAACACAGCATCGTTTCCTTAATGGAAAATGGATGCATTGAAAGACATTTTTTTATTGAGAGGTGATAACAGACACTGTGATCTTCGAAGCCATCCAGGCCACTTTTCCTGCAATGGCCACCAATTGAAGTGAATTGCAAGTTGCAACCTATCTCATTAATATTTATGCTGTAGGGCATACTACAACTCTCATCGAATGAGAATTTAGCATGCCAACCTATTAATGCATTAGTTGTATCGTTGATTACTTTTTTTGGCAATACAATAACTTGTAAATTGCAGCCAGATTTTGCAACCAGTAACTTGTACATTGGGCCTCAGGTTCCCAGAAACAAGGCCCTTAAATAAAAAGAGTGGGTAAAAGCCTGTGCTCGGTATAGGCACTGAGTGATGTCTTCTTGTGGCGTGGCAAACCTCTCTATGTTCTAGCAGGATTTTGACTGCAGTTACAGATTGCATTCCATAATCCAGATGGGCTGAAATCAATGCATTAACTGTGGTGGAAGCACTGGAAAAATGAGAGAAACATGAACATCTATAAACTGTTTAAGTTGGTAAAAAGTAGTTCTTAACAAAAACTGTATTAATCTGTTGACTCAGCGAGATATGCTGTTCAACAAACATGCAAAACAACTGTTGATGGACAGAATGCAGAACAATGTCATACATTCACCCCAGTACAGGGATCTGTGCCTAAATCCATCGTTTTTTTGCACTCCACACCACCCCAGTTCAGACATGGCCATATGCAAATCCGCCTTGACCCTGTGCCTCATGGGAACAGTCCAGCCCGAACTGCCAAGCCATGTCTTTCCTGGACGGGAATCAAGCATCCTAGGACCGGTTTCTGGCTATCAGCCTTCATCAGCCAGGATAGCTTGACTCCAGTGGTGTGGAGAGCATGGGACTCACGTCTGAGCATACCCGTCCCACTCGGGGTGACAAAATGCAAAACAACAGTTGATGGACAGAATGCAGAACAATGTCATACATTCACCCCAGTACAGAGATCTGGGCCTAAATCCATCGTTTTTTTGTTCAACAAACATGCCAGGATTGTTGACCATTGCTGAGGGCGATGGAAGCCATAGACAAAGTTACCATTTGTGGGAATACAACTTTAGACTTGGTGAGATTGAGTGTTAAGTTGTTCTTGGACATCCACCAGCATGTGGTGCTAAGCACCATACTGGGGTTATTGTGGTTCCTTGTGAGAACGGACTTCAAAATGTTCTCTTGAAAAAACATAGGACCCATACTCTAAACTTCCAAAATATCAAATGAACTTAAATATGTTGGTATGAAAATATTATTTTTACTGAATTCCGTAAACCTATCCAAACTCTTTGGATTGGTTTCTTCTAGTCTAACAGCTGTACTAGCATGTTTGGGGAAGTGCTTGGAGCTGGATTAAGTGCAGTCAAAATATGCATACAGAGATATTCATGAAAGGTTGAGATTTTGCTGAGTTTGTGTCCACTCAAGGCTGGATTGGCCATACTGGGCATCACATGAATCCCCAGGAGGCTGGAAGGGTGGCAGCCCTGTTTTGTTACGGTTGGATGGGCAGCAGTACCGCAATATCGCCCACAGTCACAAAATCAGCAGATCCAGCATAATCCACCCAGAACTTAGTTTCGTTTCCGTCCTACCTGTGTTTTGAAATATGATATGGTTTTAAAAGCACCCTCTGCTGAGGTCCTTGTATGTCCAGTAGTTTTCAGGCACCAATAACAGTTTCAAGATATCTCTGCTGATTAATCTTCCTGCTGGAGAGAGATTGAAATTTGTTTAGTGACAGTTTTGACTCATCTAAGGTAGCGCAAAGGGTTAATATTCCTACTGCAAAGAGCATGTACTCGTGAAGATCACAGAACTGTATTTTATGTATATAGCTCAGTGGGTACTGCTTTTGTCACAGAGATCTTTTTGTTACTGTGCAGTTCACAAATTACAATCGTAATCTAGCACAATGACCTATGAACTGACATCAAAGAGTAGCATGCCAACTGCGTGGTACAGGTTAGAAAGTATTGCTTTTTTCCATCCTAATATTGCTAAAAGTGTTTTTTGTGTAGAAATAAATTCTTATTATTAAGGTCAAGCCTTACCACTGTGTTACGTTCTGAAGCCTGAGTTAGCTCTTCCCCAAACCAAGCACTGTTAAAAATGTCTACCAGTATTGATGACATGTGAATCTTACTCGTCATTGTACCCTTTGTCTTATCTAACATTTTCTATACACTGATTTACACACATATAAATCATTGTCTGTATGTCTGATGGAAAGTGCTCTGAAACACTACATTAGTATGAGAGGCACTATAAAACAAATTAAATACATGTGAGAGAGAGGCTATGGAGCGGTGAGGGGCACTTTTGTAGGGTCATAGTGTGGAAATCATTGTAGGGCCCCAACAAAGATTGTCGTATCCTGGTGAACTGCAATGTCATCATTTATTATGCTTTAAAAGCAAACATTTTTGAATAGATAATGGAAAATGTGTGGTAGGATGCACCCGTTTGTCCTCCTCCCCCCTACCCCCCAAATTGTCTTTGTGGTAATCCCCCCTCCCCTAAACGTATATATAGTGGTTAGTCTCACGTGCTACACAACATATGGGGGCTTCTCTAAAAAATGTGCTAAGGTTACTTTGACTTCTCAGTCCGACCATGCTCACAGCTGCACCACTCCACAAGGGTGAGTGGGAATGAGAGGCATTGTGGTTAGGTAGGCGGTGGAGTTGTGACCACCTTCTAACTGCCTCAACCGAGTCCAGTATTGAATGGAACTAATCTGGCTCTTCCTGACAAGTCAAACCTCTTACTCATGGGCCCATTTGAACCCTCACAACCATCTCTTCATCACAGAAACCTTTTTAGGGGATAATCCAGTCCTCATGCTTTAGGACTCCACTGCATCAGGTTATCAAATCTAAATAAGAAACTGTCCAGCTTAGAAGAAAGGTGGGGCAGTCACAGCCATCTTCAAGAACTCCATACCAGCCTCCAATCGCGAAGATTGTTCAGCTGCATAACACAAATATTTACTTTGCCACTGCTCATCTTAGCTAACCTACATGTGCTCATGTCTACTTATCTTCAGATCGCCATCTATACATCACTGTGCAAGAACCCCTCTTTCTCCAATACTCTCCTCAATGACATTGTGGACACCGGGGTGGGATGCAGCCTGAAGTAGGAACAAGGAGGGTGCTCATCAGAATGAATGGCCGTAAGCACAATATCACCGCCCATTTTCTGCTGGGGCTATGTACCAGGGCGAAAATAAAATCAACATCTTGGTATTTTGCACATCCTGACTATTTTGTTAAGTAAATCAGAACATCTTCAAACCTGATCCCTTCTTTCAGACCTGGAAAACCTGAACTTCCCTTTGACAGGTTTGTGTTTCTATGCTCACAACCAGACATACACTTGACGTAATTTTCACCTCTCTGACCACATCACTGTGATAGCAGATCATCCCATCCACAGAGGTGACCCCATCATTATACACTTTTACCCCATTCTCAGACCATGAATGAAACTAATGTCTGTACCTCTCAATCAAATCTGATGGGACAAGCAGCCACATAAGATAAGTACAAGAGTACGGACTCCTTCAGAAGCATTCAGCAAATTGATCCCTTCAAGCTATCCATACACCCACAAAAATCAACTGAAGACTTGCAGGAACCACCCAGATGTGATGACTCTGAAGACTAAAAGTAGAATTTATGAAAGATACTGGAGAAAGACGAGATGCTTCCAAGACTAGCACCAGCTTCTTCGACACTTTAGAATACACAAAGCAGCCACCACGAAGGCAGACAGACCCCATTACTCCCATCGATTTTCCAAGGCACCATGGCCATCCAAGGGGCTGCACAAAATCCTGAACAAATTCTACAATCCAGAATGCACCACTTCCGTCATCGCTCTCTTCCAAGATGTTGCAATGCACTTTCTGACCACTATATCTCCAAAGCAAAGGGTCTGTAAAATTACCTCCTGTGCAAATATAATGGCAGATTCCACCTCAGCTCCCCTACTTAATAAACTGCACTGCATGCTTCCTTCTTTCAAGCTGCTCACTGGCACCAAATTTGAAGAACTGGTCAAGGCAAGCTCTTTAGGCCGTAACACCTCGGTCGAGGTAGCAGTGCGCTTTATAAATAGCCATTGATTGATTGAAGTAGCATGACTTGCGTGTCAACAGACCCATGCCCACACCATGTATTCAAAAACATCGTCCTCACCACTTTGCCACTTCCTTACCGGAGCTATCACCAAATGCTTAGCAGCCGTGGTTTGTTTGAAGAAATAACAAGTACCAGGGCACACCACTTTTCTCCAGAGGCTGCCAGCACTGGCCAGAAGTCTTGTAATTGAAGGAGTAAATAGTTCTAAAAACCAATGGCGGTTTCACATAATATTGGGAGCCTGTGTGCATTCTGAATGGAGTAGCCAGGCGCTCTACAAATTCATGTATTATTATTATTTTTATATTAGGTTGATTATGTGGTAAAAGTCAGCCGTCTTGACTCATGGCTGATTGGGACAAACTAGCTCTACTCTCTGAGGACTTTCTGTGTGGGGTGCTTTAGGGGTTGTTAGGAGAGGAAGAAGAAATCGTGCTCGAGGAGGTGTGAGAAGAGCTGCGACTGTAAAGCAGAGAGAACCAGGTCTTTACGAGGGAATCGAGGATGAAGGACTGAGAATGTGCTAGGTAGAAGGGCTAAGGTACGAAAAGTGGGAAATCTGTGGCATGGAGAAGTGAAGCGAAGAGGGGAAAATAGAAATGAGCAGAAAGTTGAAACGCGGGTGAATAGCAGACGGGAGGGAAACGCTGGATAATTGCTGTAAAGAGCGAAAGGAGAGCGAAGTAGTGATTGGAGAAAACCATGTGAGACAGGATGAGAGGATGAAAATAAGGATGAAGAGATGAGGGCAGGAGTAGCATATCAAAAACACCTCCATTTTTGCATAGTGTCTGAAAAAGAAAGGGGACATAACTCAGATGCTTAATCGCAAATAAAATACAAATGCAACTGAATCCATATCCACTGCTTTTGCACCTAGGTTACTGCCTATTATATCTTTGACTCCATTTTCCTTGATCAGGTTTCTTTAAAGTCTGATGTGCTCAAGAAAATGTGCTATAACTGCACGTGGGTGTGACAAATTAAATCACATAGTTGATCATGTTCTGTTTTTAATGCACTGGTTCTTCAACTTTGAATAAAGTGTGGCATTTTCTTTTAGAAAGTTCTATGAAAACCCATAACCCCAGAATTGTGATCTTTGAAGTGGTAGCATATACTCTAAATTTAATGGAACAGTCTGAAAAATAAAATTAGAACATTGGAATGCTGGGAGTTCCATTAAAGAAATGGAGTGCTCTGGGCTTCTAATGGTTGGTTAAAGCTCAGAGCTCCAACCTTCCAATGTTTATCTTTCACAGCTGTTGCTGTGATGAAAGGACTCATGGGGCCTGAGGCCTTTGTTTTATTTGTTAGAACATTCTGCCTTCTAGTGGCGGAATGTTCTAGCCCGCCGTAGCTGGGCTATACCAACCATTAAAGGACTGCTACCTTGTTAAAGGCCAATGTAGCCCACTATGGCAGGCTATAAGGCTATATTAGAACATGGGAATGTTGGGGGCTTCATTGAAAACACTTGGGTGCTCCGGGCTTCTAATGGCCGGTAGAAGCGTGGAGCTCCAACATTCCAATGTTGTCGTTCACAGCTGTTTCTGTGAACAAAGGACTCATGGAGCGAGAAGGGATTTTAATCCTCTCATACTCTGTGACGCCTTTTTAAAATTTGTTAGAACGTTCTGCCCTCTAGTGACGGAATGTTCGAATAGCCTTAAAGCCCTCCATAGCTGGGCTGTACCGATATTAAAGTCCCGCTCCTTTGTTAAAGGGAGACACTGGAGCCGTTCTATAATGACCAATATAGCTCACTACGGCGGGCTATAAGCTATATTGATTGCCATTTGGGTTGATCTGAAAACTACTATCAACAAAAATGGAAGGGCTGTAATACTACTACTGCACCTCTCTCTCTGTCTTCGACCTAGCACATCACTGTGCTTCAGAAACTGAGCAACCCTGCATTCATAGTACCGCCCCGAACTAGATTTTCTCCTGCCTCTCTGAAAGATCCAAGGTAGCCAGGCTTCTGCATTTTTCCCAGGCTCCCTTTAACTTTTATATCTGGCACTTTCAAGGTTCCTCCGTTTGACAGCTTCTCTTCAATACGTAGCTCATTCGACTGCTAGACCGCACCGATTTAATTATTGTTAGCTGTTACAATAAGGCAGACAATACCCAGATTATCCCATAGCTTGAAAAACCCTTGGAAATCGACTCCAGTTCACCTAAGCAGGTCTCCCACTGGATGCTACTGGACCACCTCATGCTAAACCTATTAAAAACAGTGATTCGCTCCTGTGAAAATGTAAAAAATATTACCTATCTTCCATCTGGCCTCAAGAACTGGGATCCCCACCAACCAGCTTGATAAATGTGAAAAATCTAGGGGTGATCATGAATTCCTATCTGTCTTTGCTGCATCTTCCCTCACAGGTCGGAGAGTACCGTCACCGTAACCCTGTAGTGCAGTGTTCTTTAATCTGTGGGGTGCGCCCCCCTGGGGGGGCGCGACGCCATCCCAGGGGGGGCTTGACGCCATCCTAAACTCTTACCATTGTTTCCCACGTCGCAAGTTGTTTTCTTTCCGGTATTTCTTTACCCATTTCAAATGGGGATTTTAGATTGGCCAGCTCCGGAACAGCAGCCCAATCAACACATAGGAACGTCACCACTGACGTTCCACCAATGAGGCTGCAGCAGCATAGATGGCAGAAAGTGCCGCGAAATTTGCTTGCAAGTAACTGCTGAATACACCAACTTGTTTCTTCATTCCTGCTGTTTGTTTCGTGGTTTTACCACAGCGCAGTGTAACATATATTGTACACACTTTCTGTACTTAGTTATTGTTTAAGCTTGCCTTATCTTCACGAGCTCTCATGTGTGTTCATTCTGTTATTGGCATGTGCACAATAGTTGTTATACGCGCATGCTGTGTAATTATTATTTAAACAAGCAAGTGTTGACAAAGCGTTCTCGTGCTTCCAACCTCCTCCTTGAAGTATGAACGGTCTCAACTTACAGATTCGGTTTGGACTTCAAGGAGGAATGACGCACTCCAGTGGTGACTTCATTATACTTAAATAAATCATCAAATTATCTTCAAACCTGCTTCGTTGGATCTTCTTTATTTTGGCAAGAAGCACTTCATTTCATGCAGTGAAGTAGTTTGCTGGTCTCTTGACGCCTTGGAAGATCACCAACAGGTAAGTGGAGTGGGCTTTTGTAATGGAATTGCACCCTAATATACTGCTGGGCCATTTAGTGCTGCCCAGTTTTCGATGGTGGGTGAGTGAGTGAGTAAGTGAAGGGATGGGTGGATGTCAGAGTGGTTTAGTGAAAGGGTGAATGAAAGAGTGAATGGATGGATAATGAGTGGGAGGATGGATGGATGAGAAAAAAGATAAATAGATGGATGTATGGGTGGATGGATGAGTGAAATGATGGATGGATTGATAAGTGAAAGGGTGGATGGACGAATGAAAGGGTGGACGTAAGGATGGATGAGTGAAAGGGAGGGTAGATGAGTGAAGGAGTGAAAGGGTGGATGGATGAGTGATAGGATCAATGGATGGATTTATGAGTGGATGAATAGATGGTTGTGTGGGTGGATGGAAGGCTGGATGATGCCTAAGAGAAAGGGGGATGGGGAGAGAAAGGGAGGATGGATGGATGACTAAAAGGGTGAATGGGTGGAAGGGTGAGTGACTGAATGGATGGATGAGTAAGTGAAAGAATGGGTGAAAGGGTAAATGGTTGGATGGATGGATGAGTATACAGATGGATAGGGTGAAAGGGTGGCTGGGGGGATGGATGAGTGAAACGATGGATTGAAGGATATATGATGGATAGGTTTGCAAATGGTTGAATATGTGTGGCCATGGATGGGCACATGGTGAAATGAATGAATGGTGAAAGACTGAATGATGGATGAAAGAATGATTACACCTTGTAGCCCCATTATCTTCAGAACATTGACTTTCACATTTATATGAGTCATTATCTTTATATAATATGTGTGTGACGTAAAGCACTCCAACACCCTGCCGTACATACTTGGGATGAGTAGCACTATAAAAGAAATCAAATACACATGAGGGACGGTCTATGCGAAGATGAGGGGCACCATTGGAGGGTGGTAGCAAGGCGGACTGGCCGCACCGAGTACCAGGCGTTTCTCTGAGAGGCTGGAAAGGTGGGGGCGGGTTTGTTACTGGCGTCTGACACTGCAAAGTTCCTTGTATATCCAGCATTCTTTAGGCAACAATAAAAGCGGCATCACATATTCAGGTGTGGTTCGCCAGGGTCTGGTGACTAATGTACCTGCTGGAAGATTGAGTTTTGAGCTGTGTAATAAGCCTCTGTCATTTAACCACACCCACTCACAAACCTGCAGTTAGCCTAACACACTTATTGTGTTGGTCATTATTTGCCGGATATGGCCCGGGATATGAAGGTGGCGGTCGGTTATGTGGTGTACAAGATTCCAGAAATCTGTGTCAGGTGGCGGGGGGGGGGGGTGTAGTGGGGGTCCCGACATTTAAAAAAAATCAGCTGGGGGGGCTCAGCCTACAAAAGTTTGAAGACCTCTGCTGTAGTGCCTAAACTATGCCAGTGGACTGTACGCTGTGACATCTCTTTCTGCTGTCAAGGCATCAGAGAATCCAGAATAACATGGCTACCATACAACTCCTGCAACTACACATGCACAACCACAATGGTTGTGGTCAGACAAATTATTCAAGTTTTCAATCCTGACCCTCGCTCCCTTCAGAAAAACATTCTGTAGACACCACCCAGCTCTGGAACTCACTACCAGCAAGAATCAGTTACAGATGAATTTAGAATTTAGATATATTGTATTAAATGCCTGGCTGTTCGCAGACAAACCTTGCACGTCAGAGGACAAAGGTACATATCTCCATGGTACACCAATGTGTGTCACATTTCTCTCTCACATCCATGTGTGAGTGCAGCCTCAGCATTGCAGCATCATGATGGGAGGACTCCTCCGATCCTCATGGATGACACTGAATGAGGCAGAGGAAGGCTGCTTTGTTATTGTGAAGAGACCAGCCAAGAGACAGTGTGGCAGGAAGCACTACCCCAGCTTGATAGATATATATGTGCGTAGAGTGGACCACACGTTCCAAGCCTGTTCGTGCCGGGCCTGACAACACAACAGCTTCATGTATTGACCAGTCTACAACACCACAGTGTACCAACCAGGCATAGGCATCAGGGTCACTTTGGGGCCTTTCAGTGGTTTTGGCGAGCTGTAATTAAATATAAATCAGCCAAAGGCATATCCAGTGTGACCTTCTAGGAAATGTCGTGTCTATTTTTCCAAACACACAGATGCAGATTGTAACCCGTGAATCCTGCATTTAGTAGAATTTTGAAGACTACGTTGTGGGCTGGTGCCTCTAAATGATCAAGGAAATCATGGACACCTTGCCAATACTCTTATAAAGTACCGCCAGAGACATCCTATCCCATACACACAATGCAGACCATCAGTAGCCTAAGCTGGATCTTCTCGCTCTGTGACGCAGAAACATTCCCTCCAGTTCATACAACACATCACTTAATGGAAGGCCAGAGTACAAAACAGAAGGAAATTAGGCAGTGTGATAGATTTTTTAAAGTCAACCTCACTGATTTCATAAGTGAACCCTGCGTCTTACTAGTAAAATGAACGGTATCACAAAGTGGACTCCAGTCACAACAAGCATTTGCAAAACCAGTGGGTGTCACCTGTGAAAAGTGTTGGCCTATTATTGTTGCTGAGGCTAACAGCATCGGCAAAAAGGGGGGTTGTTACAAAAAGAAAACAAAGGTTGGTGATTCCGAAGAACATTACTTAAAGCAGAAGAATCTGAGGTATTTTGACTACATATCGCTCCCAGCTCTGGGTGCAACTGAAATGTAGATTTAGAAATGTAGAACTATTCCAAATATATTCGTGTTGGGGGGGGGGGGGGCTATATTTGTGTAAGTGAATAAGCCTATCAAAGTGTACTCGTAGCTGCTGTATATCCCTATGCGTTAGGTTAGGGAACACAAGACAGGTGGAAAAGCAAGAGCAATGTCGAAGGGCAAGTTTCTACAGAGAGAAATAAGTCTGTAGAATATGTCTACGTTTTCATTCATCACAGAGGGACAATAACTGCTTCCATTATGTACATTGCGCTTCTGGAAGACGTCAAGTGAAATGTAATTCAAGTTGTCCTTTTGTTATAATGTTGTAAAGTTGTCCTTTATACTTTCAGGCCATTAAAATAACTAGTTATAGGCCTCACAGCCAACGTTTAGGCTGTTGCATCCACCTCTGCATTTGTAAGTCGACCCTGGATTAAGGATCTCAAGAAGTTAAAGACTTGTGTTGCATCCATGAATCTCCTTTAGAGCCTGTCTACAAATGTCACTGGCAACATTCTGCTGGATGGGATGACATACCTCTACTCTCAGAATAGACGGGGACACCTTTCTGGTACAAGAGGCAGCGTTTTGGTATGCCTCTCAATCCCTCTTCAGCCAGGCTCAATTATCAAGGATTATTTATGAGAACTCAAGTACAGTGTGTGTGCAAATAAGCCATATGCAGTTCTGAGTTCCAGATAATCAGTACTGAGTTAAATGGATCAAAAGACTGTATCACAGATTAGCAGGAGAACATTTCCTATTCTGAGCCAAGCTTCTCAGTAGGGTGTGCACAACCCAAATCACACTGCTGGAAACGTGTGAGTGGGTGCTTTAGGCCCTAGTTTCTCATTGGTTTATAGGTGCCTACTAATGGCTCGCATGTTATTCTTTCAGCAATGTGTGCTGAGCCCATTGGAGCGTCATTGCAAGCAGCAACAGGAGAAGAAGAATTCCCTACCGGTGGTTGATTTCTGAAAGGGCAGATGACGGGGCCATTAGGGGGCTGAAGGCCGTGGCATTTCTCTAGCCTACTTGAATCAAGAAATAACCCTAGGTTGTCTAGATGTTTGCTCCAGTAAAGCCCACCTGTTCTCTAGGCTGGACAGGGCTTGGACCGGAGACAGTATGGGATCTTCTTTGGGACGCGTAGAAGGATGAAAAGTGCACACCCCTGCCTGATTTGCTCTAGGATTTTATAATGTTGGACTGCTGGGGGACAGTAAATGAGGGAGTTAGTGAGTGAATTAATGCTTGCAGTGTGTCTCTGGGGTTAGTAGAAGAGGAACAGTAAGGTCGGAGTGTCTGTAGAAGGGATACAGAGGAACATTACCAAATAATTCTGCCTTCTCAATCAATCAATCAATCAATCATTTGTAAAGTGCGAGGGGCTCAAAGAGCCGGGGGCGGGGGCGGGGGGGGGGGTGCGCTACTGATCGAACAGCCAGGTCTTGAGTATCCTCCTGAAGGTCAGCAGGTCTTCGGTCTGTCGTAGGCTCAGTGGGAGGGTGTTCAATGTCTTGGCGGCGAGGTGGGAGAAGGATCTCCCACCGGTGGTTCTTCGGATGCGCGGTACAGTGGTGAGTGAGAGGTCGGCGGAGCGGAGCTGGCGGTTGGGAATGTAGAAGGAGAGCCCTCTGTTGAGGTAGGGTGGGCCGGTCTTGTGGGTGCCTTGTGTGCGTGGGTGAGGAGCTGTTCATGACTCACTGACTCTTGTGCACACCTAGCCTTTTTGGAGCCTGAAACATTGTTTGATTGCCACTAGGAGTCTGTTAAATTGCAGGTGAGTTAGTAGACACACACTTAAAACCCCACCCGCCTTTCACATTTCCCTATTCAACCCTCTAGTATCTCGTAACCTCGGTCAGAACATTATTATACCCTTAGCAGCTTCGTCACGGTCATAGTCGTAACCCCTAAACAAACCTTGTGCTGGAGTCTGACTGGTAAAGCAAATAATTTATTAAATCGCATGTTAAAGATTGTTTTTGTATTTTCCAGCTTGTTGCTCAGTTATCCAACAGTGCAAATATTATTTTGATGTTCACCTTTTAATCTTTTTACAGCTCAAAGAAAGTAAAATGTGATAACAGCCCGGACTCACAACAAAGAAAAACAAGCACACCATGGGAAGGAAATGGACCACAGAGGTACAATATTACAAGGAGCAAAGATTGTCCAAGCAGTGCTAACCTATTTGATATTCAGAGCCAATTATTTAAAGGCCTACAATCATTTACTCTACCCATCCCTTTCCCCTTTCAACCTCTGCAGATTTTTTCTTAGAAATTCAGTCCTGGGGTGAGGGAGGTTGGAATTACAGAAATCAGTTGACCTTTGCCATAAAGGTCTCCTGAAACACCCTTCATCTTGGTGGCTGTGAGGGGTGGAATGGGGTAGGTGGCACAGTTAATCCTCCAACATAAATTTGATGTATGCAAACTGATTGGATGGTCCTTTGGGGTGGGGGGTGTCTGGGCTTTAAGAATAATGTTTCGGCCATATTGCTGACATTGCCATCCAATGGTTTTGTATGAGAGGAGGTGGGCTAGCCAAACAATACCAACATATGTTCCAGTAATGAGTATCATAAACTCGTATATCGAAACACTGGATTTGGTACTTCATCATTAGTAGGTGCATAACCTAGTGCTCTGTACTTCATCTGGCAAATCTAAATCATTACAGCTCATAGCCACGAGAAGCCGGTAAGAAGCATGGGCAGGCTATAGGTTCCACCCAGACAAAATACTGCATCAACATAATAATGTAAAGGTGTAATATGGTCACACCTGTAATCCAATCAAATATGTTCATTATAAAACACCAAATAATAACAAAGAGAGAACAAGGAATAAGGGGAACGTCTGTCTCTGTCTCCCTGAAATCTATCAATATACAACAACATGGACGAACCCAGTGGGGGATCCAAATAGAGGGATAACACTGTCATTTACAAGAATGCTAAAAAACATTTGTTTTTTAGTAGAACCTCACCCACCAATCTAGTTGGTGGCATGCTTCATCATTGGGTTCCCAGCTGGGCTGCGACGCCTGAATTACAGCGGAGCGTTTTTATTTTTTGGGGTTGAGTGCGTGAAAAGAGAAAAGTGCTAGGCCTGCCGTTTAAAAGTACCTCTAGAGTATCCAATAGTTAATTTCTATTCTTGAGTTTCTATGGCACGCTTAAAAACAGAGCAGGGATATCTATGAAGATAAAATTGATCTTCCTTATCCAACTTTACATGGTCTACATGTTTCAGGCTCGACAAAGGTTCAGAGGCTTTCCTCAGGGCCGAATAAAGTGGAAAAAAAAGTGAACACATAAGCTAAGGTGTGCTGTGATGCAGTGAAGATACCATACTTACGGTTTCCACTGACAATGAACTTGTAAGGGCTACAAAGATTAAGTAGCTGAAATGATCCCGGTGTTGGGCGGACTCCTGTAGTCACACATCTGTCAAGGATGTCCACCCTACTGCGGTCCTCCACGGGATCCCGAACAACCAAAAAATGCTGGTGTTCTTGTGCTCAAATCATTCTGTTATGTTCATATTGCTCCTGGAGAAGAAAACTGTGAGTCCTGAAATGCATAGAGATACCAATTCCGATTTCATATTTGAATTTCCCTACACAAGTAATTTTACATAAAGGACTTCATGATTTTTAGTTATATATAAAGTGAACTTTTGTAACTAATTAAAAATGCACAAATCTTCAGTATTTTCGATGTCAATAAAAAATTAATGCATGTTTTATTGGTGCAGCTGTTGTGTCTGCACCTTTAATTTACTGGCCTAAGATGTTTTAGAAACTTTTTTACTGGAGTTAAACTGATTTTGTATTATGAGCTGTAAAAATTTTTGTTTGTTGGATCACATAAACGTTAGGATGGTGCAAATCTGATACCCCTCACCCCCCAGGAGATGTTGGCCTATAGTCCTGCTAGCTCACAGTGCAGCATCCGAAGCCCTAAACGTACAGGGTAACAAATGTGTATGTAACCTCAGAACATGGCAGCCCTGAGCCCCCAAGGAATCGTGGTAACAGATCTGGAACCCTTTCATTTGAACTCTCATGCATACCCAAAGAGGTACACAAGAAATAATCAGCAAGGTGTTTCAATATTTATTGAAGCATGATGATTCTTGTATAAAATACGTGCTCAGCGATTATAAGTAGAATGAAACTTATTAGCATAATTAGCATCGCAAGAATAGTGAAAAAAGGATGGCCGATAAGGTGAAAAACCAGAAGAAACCAACTGACTTAAGGATCAGCCCACAGAAAGGAGGTGACCGGGGGTCTCCTGCCTGCCAGTCGGAACCAGATATGGACAAGGATGAAAGACGATAAGTAACTTATAGCAACCATCTGTCACATAGCACATTGGATATCACGGTTGGGCTCAGGGGGGTCATCATGCGAGGCTGGGCCCGAAGAGCGTGGGTCTGAGGGGTCCTTGTGACACGATAAAAGCAAAGCTGGCCTGGTTTTACAATAGCCGGGGGTCGTAAGATTGAGATGATCTCTTCAATAATCTTATAGTGCAGGTCAGTGGCATACTGACCTCCAATTGCTTAATGCACAGTTCTGGCTGACAGGTACTCTGCAGGTTAGAGTGGTGGTGGGGGGTATCTCTCACTAAGCAGGTATGTAGGGGGGGGTAATTGGGTTCTTCATTGTTTGTGTTTGGTTGAATAGTTATGCTCATAAATCGATCAGCAATAGTATGGTGCGAACACTAACTGCCTTAACCCCGGGTGGTGGGGAGATTATGAGGGAATTGGCGACTACTCATAGAAGCCTCTAAAAAAGCAACTCTACGCATATGGTCATGGAATGTGAATGGACTGGGGAAACAAGTTTAAATGCACCCTGGTTCTACAGTACATTAGGCGCCATCTACTGATGCAAGAGACACATCTGAACGGGAACCAGTACAAGACCTTAGACCGTTTTGGATGCAAGTTAATATCCCACTCAGGTTTCACATCCAGCTCCCAGGGGTGGGCATCCTAGTGAGGAAACTAGTGCCACTAGCGATAAAGAACATATGGTCCGACACATTGGGGTGCCACGTGGCCCTGACTGGTAGCTCGGAGGGCCGATCCCTAAAGCTTACTTTCTATACGTTCCACCCAGATTGCACACCTTGGTCCTGAAACAGTTCAGCGCTCAACTTCTAAAATTACACCCTGGAATTCTTCTGGTAGGAGGGGACATGAATGATGTGATGAATTCTGAAATGGGCTGATTGAGTATGGCCGGTTACCAGGCGGGAGGGGGGTCCTCCCTGACTTTGCCATTGTGCTTGAACTGATGGACCGGTGGCAGACTCAGAACGCCCACTTAAGAAAATATACATATTATTCAGCTCCTCAAGGGTCCCTATCCTGCATTGACAATCTTCTAACACGACACAATCAAGCAGGTGCTTTTTGGGTGCAGAACACCTGGCACGCGTCACATCAGACCGTTCACCAGTGGGGGTGGCATTGGAGTGACCTACAGTCCAAACCAATAGGTTCCCTAGACTAGAGCCCTGGCTCCTGAAAGACAAGGACATCAAAGAGAAATTGAATGCAGGAACAGAGATATACTTTAAAGAAAATACGGGCTCTGTCCCATCGTGTGTACTCTCTGGGTGGCATTTAAGATGGTAATTCGGGGACAAGACCAGGCCGTGATAAGGGGGAAGAAAAAGGAGACTCATATAGCATGCAAGACGATAGAACAGGACATCCTGAGGCTGGAGAGAGATGTGGCAAGGGACAGAAACGCGGACGCCCAGCACAGATTAGCCTTGAGGCAACAAAACCTGAGAAACCCGGGCAGACAAAACATCTCATCTACAGGCTTTAGCCATGCAACACCGACTGCGAGAGGTCAGAGACAAGGCGTCTTAGCTGCTGGCCTGGCTGGACAAGAGGGATAGGGACAGGTCTTGGGTGGCTGGGGTCTGGGACCTGGAGGGAGTCCTACAGACAATGAGTACAGGGATAGCGAATACCTTCGCCGCTTATTATGAAGAGTAATAGGTCGTACACAGACTGTGAAGAGCTTTTGAGTGAATTCACAATCCCAGGGTTTTAGGAAGAGGCCAGAGAACACCTGGAAGTGGAGCTGACAGAGGAAGAGTTATCAGCAGCTCTGGGTTCACTGCAGTCCAGGAAGGCCTCGGGACCCAACGGGCTGCCAATGGAGTTATACAAGGGACTATCTAGTAAAATTTCAGGCCCAATATTGGAAATGATCTAAACGGCGGTGGAAGAGGGATGCCTCCCTGAAGAGCAAAGAATGGCTATGATTGTGGTTATCCACAAAACGGG